>NC_050574.1:138176304-138776304 GCF_011100635.1 Trichosurus vulpecula | reverse complement strand
ATTAGCTCCAGCTTATTTATTTCACTTTTTCTTCTCCTTGCTGTGAGGGGAAGTGTTCAGAAAAGATTTCAGAATCTGGAGACCTGAGTCCTAGTCTCAGTCTGCCACTAAGTAGGTATTTGTTCAGCTGTTTTTTTTAGTCCTGTCTGACTCTTTGTAACCCCATTTTGGGGTTTTCTTGGCAGAGATACTGGAGTAGTTTGCCATTTCCTTCTCTAGGTCATTTTATGGATAAGGAGCTGAGGTAAACGGGTCAGGCAGCTAGTAAGTGTCTAAGGCCAGATTAGAATTTAGGAAGAGGAGTTTTCCTGCCTCCAGACCTGGCACTCTATCCACTGAACCATCTAGCTGACCCAAGTAGGTGATTGGCATATAATTTATTTGAGCCTCAATTTCTTTATTTTGTAGAGGCAGCTAGGTTATGCAGTGGATAGAACTCCTTAACCTGGAGTCAGGAGGACCCAAGTTCAAATCTGGTCTCACGTGATAGCTGTAAGACCCAGGACAAGTCATTTAACCTCTATTAGTTTCAGTTTTCCCATCAGTAAAATGGGGAAAGTAATAGCATCAACCTCCCCCAGTTCTTTGAGGATAAGATATTTGTTAAGTACTTTGCAAACTTTAAAATACTAGCAATTATTATCTAGAAAATGATGGGTTTGAACCGGATGATCTCTAGGTTTCTCCAGACTCTGAGATCCTAATTGCTTTCATTACTGTGCTCACCTTGGCTTAGGGAGATTTTCTGTTCCCTTCATTTAACAAAGTTCCCTGAGGCACCTCCTGCAGTTTCCCTGAGAGGTTTCTCACTGCAAAGAAACTTCAAAGATTGTGTCAGAACACAAGCAGGACTTGACAAATCAGTTTGTTCCAGTTTTTCATCCTCTCCAAGTCTATGATTCTAGCTACTTTTTCCACCTTAAAATGTCTCTCTTATAGTTGAAATTTCAGTGGGGCAAATCCCACCATGATGTTATATCCTATTCCTTATTCTACACTGCCCCACCACAATATTCCTTAATACTTAGGTTAAAGTAAAGATCATGGGTAGCCTTGAAGGAGAAAAGAGATTAAAAATGCTATAGCAGGGGGTAGGGACCAAAGAAAGTGGTTTCCTTGCTCCTTGGGGAGCCATAATCATGGATTGATTGCAGCTCAGCTCTCAGAGAAGCTGTTGGGCTCTGCACCCTGGTGGCTTTTATAAAGATGGTGACCTTCAGAGTTCAATGGAAGATCAGAACAAGGCTGGATTGTGAGGGCCCCGAAGGTGATCCTGATGGGGCTCAGGCAAAAAGGGTTTTATCCTTACATATTCCATGCATGCGTATGAGGTTCAGGTGATTTTTTTTCTAAACACTAGTTATTTTCGTTACTTCTCCAGGCTCTACCATATTTACTACCCAGGCATTAGTAGAATGATCCCAACGATAGCACCTAGAATACAGATCAATGTTATAGGCTTTAGAGCTAGAATGGTCCTTAGAGGTCATCCAGTCCGGTCCTCTCATTTTATAGATGAAGGCACTGAGGCCCAGAAAGAGGAAGTGATTCTTCCCAAGGTCACACCATAGTAGGGACAAGGTGTCTTCCGGGGTGGGGAACCTGAGGCCTCCAGGCTACACGAGGCCTTCTAGATCCTTGGGTGTGGTCTTTTGACTGAATCCAAGTTTTACAGAATAAAAAGGGGATTTGTTCTGTGAAGTTTGTATTTAGTTGTTGGGCTATACTTGAGGACTTAGAGGGCCACATCTGGCCTTGAGGCTGCAGGTTCCCCACCCCTGGCCTACTCTTTCCCCACTCCAATCCATCCTCCATTCAGCTAACAAAGTGCAGGTTTGAACGTGTCGTTCCCTACTCAATAAACTCCAGTGGCTTTCCATCACCTCTAGGACCAAATATAAAAGCCTCTGACATTCAAAGACCTTCAGAATCCAGCCCCCTCCGATCTTTCCAGTCTTCTTATATTTCACTCCCCTTCATGATCCAGTGACACTAGCCTCTTTACTATTCCTTGAACAAGACACTTCATCTCCTGACTGACCATTTTTACTGGCTGTCTCCCATGCCCAGAATTCTTTCCATCCTCATATGGCCTCCTGGCCTCCCTGACCTCCTTCAAGTCCTGGCTAAAATCCTACCTTCTATGAGAAGCCTTTCTTCATCCCCCTTAATTCTAGTGCCTTGCCTATGTTGATTATCTCCAAATGATCCTCTATATATTTTGTTTGTAAATAGTTGTCTGCCCATTAGACTATAAGCTCCTTGAGAGCAAGAACTGTCTATTGCTTTTCTTTGTATCCTCAGGGCTTAGCTCAATGCTTGTAACTAGTAGGTGCTTAATAAATGCTAAATATTAATTGAGTGTAAAATGAATCTCTATTTGCCTAACACTGTTAAGTTCTGTGTGGGAAAAGAGTGAATAGCAACAGCAGTAGTATTAATAACTTGTATTCATTCAATCAACCAATTAATGAGCATTAAGAACCTACTATGTGCCAGATGCTGAGATAGAACTACAAAGAATATTTCCTTTTTTTAATTACATTTTTAAATTAATAAAATCAATTCCCTTTCCCTCCCACCCCCACCACTGGAAAAACAAAAGGAAAAACAAAACTTTGTAACAAATGTGCATCGTCAAGCAAAATAAATTCCCATGTGAGCCATGTCCAGTATTTCTTAATGCCAAGGTTAAACAGCTAGCATCACAGGTGGGATTTGAACCCTGTTCCTTTGACTTCAGAATCAGTGCTTTTTTCTATTCCACACTGCTCCCTTTACAAGATACTGTCAGAAGTGGGATATAAAATCATGCCTCCAGGGGAGACCATCACCTTAACATGGCCAATTTAGTACAGCTTCAGTTCCCCTTCATAATACAAACCAGTTGACAAAGGGAATGGAACAAGGCAAAAATCAGGCCAAATGTCCTAGTGAAAATTCCTTTGTGTGAAAAGGAAAGTAATTTTTATGACTTGCTTATAAAGCTATAGGACTGAAAATCCATTGTTGCCTATTATTTAGAGTGTTTAAACAGTGGCTGAGTGGTCATCTGTCAGGGAACCTGTGGAAAAAATTCTTGCATTTGGTATGACTGTTGGACTACTAGATGACAAAACACCACCACCTACCAAGAGGTTGGACCTAGAAGGAGGGAAGGCCTTGGATAGTCTCACCACCTGCCAGAGTCAGACCTGTCTTCAAGCACTGATAATCTGCCTGGACTCACTCCTACAGGGTTACCAAACTCCCACCTCCCATGCCAATGTTTCTGAACCCCCAGCTGTCATTGTACAAACCTCACCCCCTGGCCCCAACTTGCCTATTTCTGCATTCTCAAACCCATCAACCTAACCTCCTTCTAACAGACCACTCAAGATCTACCATCCTCTTTCACTGAACTCTCTGGGGTGTCTGCTCCATAATGAACAAACTTGCTTTCATCTTAAACCTTTTCTTACCCCACTCGCTCTATTTTATGGCTCTCATTGAGACCTAAGTCTTTTCTGATGAGACTGACCAGTATTGACTACACTTTCATTCACAGCCTAGTTCACTGTTGTGGTGAGAGAGTTCAAAAATTCCTTGCAGTTCATTGATACTTCCAGATTCTTTCTATCCCACCAGCAGTCAGAAACCACTTCTCCTAGGTTCATTCAATGCAAATGTATGGCTCAATCAACCTTCTAGAAACTATCATTTACTGATCCCTAGTACATATTTCTTCCTCCCTCAATGAGTTTAGTGATTGGTTTGCAGTTTTTTCTCTTCATCCTTACTTCTCCTCATACACTAAAGTATTTCAATATATCTATTAATATTTCAACACACATGTTAATACTTTTTGGATTCTCAATCTATTCAGTTCCCATGACCTACTCCTCCATTTCACCCCAGCTACACATTTCCATGTAAATGAACTCCAAAATTCCTTTATCCGATCATAATCTTCTAATATGCCATCTTTCCCTCAGCTTTCCAAACCATTCTTCATCTTCAGTGTGACCTACAATCCCTCCACATCTCAATTCTTTTCTAGCTACCTTCTCTCTTCCTTATCTTGAATGTTACAAAAACTATCCTCTACACTCAGGTCCCTAAACCCCCTATCTTGTTATTGATCTTGCCTTATAAAACTCAACCTTGGATTACATTCACTGTCTGCTACCTTTGCTATTCATATGCTAATGAATGGAGAAAAATTGTGAAACCATTCTGACCCAGTCCATTACAAATCTATGTTACAAATCTAATTTCCACTGGGCTACTAAGGCAATCCTTTTATACTTCCCCAATTCATCTGCTATCCCTTTCAACACAGCAGCTATTCCAAGATTTTTTATCCCTCATCAAGCTTCTTGTGACACCCCTCCCCAATCTAAGATAAGGACTTTGCCTTTTACTTCAGTGAAAAAATTGAGGCTCTCTTCTCCTCATCTCTTATCTCTCAAACTTCTTCCCTCATTATTTCCTCCTTTACCCACCTCACATAAGGAAGGAGTCCTTCTTTCCAAGACAAGTCCTTCATGTACTCTTGATCCTATTCCATCCCATCTTCTCCAGCAGATTGTCCTCATTCCCACTCTCATTAATCTTTCATTTCTTTCTATTCACTGGTTGCTTCCCTGCAACCATCTCTGGTAGCTATCATCCTATATCTCTCTTCTACTCCATGGCTAAACTCCTTGAGAAAATTGTCCACACTTAGTGTCTACTTCTTTTCCTCTCACTCTCTTCTAAACCCTCTGCAATCTCTCTTCTGATCTCAAACTGAAACTGCTCTTCAGTCTTACATCACCAACTGCCTCTTGAAAATCTCATATTGGATGTCCTGTAAACATACTAAACTCAACATATCCAAAACTGAATTAATTATATTTTCTCCAAAATCTTTCCCTCTTCCCAATTTTATGTTTAATATCAAGCATACCAACAATTCTTTCTGTCATCTAACCCTGAAACCTTGATGTAAACCCCAAGTTTTCACCTGTGTTCAGCTCCCATATACTATTGCCAAGTCTTGCTATTTCTGTCTTTACAACATCTCTTGTATCCTTCCTCTTCTCTACACTCACACTGCCACCACCCTATTGCAGGTTCTTCTCGCCTCATGTATGGCCTTTTGGTTGGTATCCTTGCCTCAAGTCTCTCCCCATTCTAATCCATGTCCCATGAGGGCTATCAAAGCGATTTTCTTAAAGTATGGTTCTGGCCCTCCTATTCCCTTCCTCAATAAAAACCAGTGGGTCCCCATTAGCTCCAGAATCAAATATAGACTCCTCTGACATTTAAAGCCCTTCATGACTTGGCCTTTTCCTGCCTAATCTAACTTTATTACTCTTTACTCCCCTCTATGAACTCTATAATCTAGTGACCCTGGCTTTGTTTTTTCCCATATACAGGACTCCATCTCCTGACACTAAGTTTTTGTGGATGTCCCCTATGCCTATAATACCCTCCCTCCTCACCTTTGTTTTCTGGTTTCCCTGGCTTCTTTTCTTACTCAATTCAAATCCCATACTCTGTAGGAGGCTTCTCTTGGTTCACCACCCTCCGCACTTTCCATCCTCCATCGCTGTCCTCTGTCTCTCTAGTGCCTTCTCTCAGAGATTTCTTTCATTTACACTATATTTATCTTGCATATACAATTGTTTTGCATGTTGTTTCTCCCACCTAGAATGTCAGTTCCTTGAGGGAAGGGACTAAGTTTTTACCTTTCTCTCTCCTCAGTGCTTAGCACAGTGCCTGGCACATCATAGTAAGTGCTTAATAAATGCTTGCTGACTGACCAATTGATCCCATTCTTTCCATGTTATCTGTGAACACATTTCTAGCTCAAGTCAACCCAAAGGCCTTAGACTCCTGGACTGGTAGAACTGGAAGGAACCTTAAAGATCATTAAACTCCATCCCCTCATTTTACACATAAAGAAACTGAGGCTCACAGAGGTCAAATTAGTAATTTAATCATAGATAACTAGTTAATGGCAGAGTTAGAACCAAAACCCAGGTCTCCTGAATCCCATCTTCGTGAAGCAACTGTGATATAATGGAGAGAGTAGAGAGAGAGAATATTATACTTGAATCAGAAGAGCTGGATTTGAGTCCCATTCTGCTAGCTATGGGCTAGCTGTGTAACTTTGGGCAACTTATTTCACCCATCTGAGCCCAGTTTCCTTTTTAGAAACCAAAGATTAGATAATCTGTAAGATCCTTTTCCAGCAATAATGATATAAAGTTCTGAGGTTCTTTCTATTATGTAATATCCTGACCCATGGGGTTATGTGTTTAAGGAACTGACAGGCATTTTTGAAGAGTCCATCAATATAGAAGCAGAGCATGGTGGTACACGATTCATTTCCCCAGGTAATTCAACCCTGACCCTGGGATCTATGTCTAGGACAAAAAATTGAAGTCAGGACTCCCTGCCCGGTGGATTCTCTGCCTCTCCACCACCAAAGTTAGTAAAGGTTCTGGTATAGTAGTTATTTGGTGGCCAAAGCGTTTGTAAAACCTGGAGCATAAAGGTTACTTCACTGAATGGCTGTTAGGGAATAGTTCCTCTCAGGGTGGTCTAGTGCCATGAGTGCTGGCCTCGGTGTCTACGGACCTCAGTTCAAATCCTGGCTCTGCCACTAGCTATTGGTGTGACTGATAGCATGTCCCTTAACATCTCTGGGCCTGTTTCCTCATCTGTAAGGTAAGGTGACCTCTGAGGTCCTTTCCAGTTCTGAATCTATGATCCTATGATCAATTCCAACCAATTCTACATTTCAAGCAGGGCACTGAGTATAACAATTTTAATTCCCCTCTTTTGCCAACAAGGGAAACTTTTGCTTAGGTCAAAGTCATGCTGAGGCTTACCCAAGACTTCCCCTGCAGAAAAACTGGTTAGTTCACTATTTCTGGCCAAGGTGAAATTCTCTTTCTGACCTTCATTGACTAGTAACTAATCACTTAGGCACCTTTCTTTGTGTAGAATTGTCAAAGGTGAAATTCTGTAGGAACTTCCAACAGAAGAGATTAGCAAGGATTTAGTGAAATCCAGCCAAGCATCTGCCTACTCCTAAGATCCCAAAAGTGTCTCTTGGGCTTCTCTGTTTGTCATTGAGATTTCTTGAGGCTCTGTCTTTGAGAGGGAGGAAGTGGTTTCATTCACTGCCAGGTGTACTGGGACTACAACAAATGTGTGTATGTGTGTTAGAGGGATGGGGAAGACATGACAAAGAGGAGGGGAAGTTCATTTCTTATTAGTTCTGAAGCAATTTTTTTTTGAAATTATGTGTATGATTTGAGGAATGAGAAAGACTGAATAAAAAGCCACTTACCCTCCTATGCTCATATGTAAACCTGATAGAGTGAGAAGCTAAAAGCCCTCAAAAGCTGATTTAACTTCTGCATGGTTCCTCCAAGCTGATGATATCTTAAGATTAATAGACTAAATGAGAATAGACATCCCCAGCCATCTTTGAGAAAATCTCAGGATATAGAGGTATGGTTTGGAATAGAGACTCACAAGATATCGGTAAGAAGGGATCTTAGCCATAATTCTAGTGGATCATTTATATAGATGAGACTGAGGCTCACAAAAGGAAAGACATGACTTGTCCAAGATCACATGATTAGTTAGTGGCAAAGTTTTGTATTAAAACCCAGGTTTCTTGATTCATAGTCTAGTACTCTTTCCACTCAACTAGGTCAGTCCTGACCTTGGCATTAAATTAATAATGGTAATGGTGAAAGCATAGGAAAATAATCTTTGTATCAAATATGCTGATAAAAGTCTGATGTCCAAGATATACAGGTCGCTGGCACACATTTAAGACTGAGTCATTAGGCAAATGGTCAAAGGATATGAGCGATTTTCAAAAGAAGACATACAAAATAGCAATCACCATATTTTTAAAAAGAGCTAAGTCACTAATAAGAGAAATCCAAATTACAACAATTCTCAGGGTTTACCTCATGATTATTAAGTTGGTAAAATGATAAAATATAAAAGATTTAAATGGTCAGTGTGGGAGGAACTGAGGGAAGATAGGCACACTATCTTGTAGATCTGGTAGAATTGGAAGTTGGTCCAACCATTCTGGGAAATAATTCATAATTAAACAAGAAAAGCCACTAAATCATTTGTATCTTTTGAACTGGTAACCTTTCTGTTGGACATAAATCCCAAGGAGGTCAAACGCAAAAAGAAAGACCCCCGTATAAACTGTACTTTTCTAGAAACAAAATTGATTGGGGGATAGCTAAAAAATTGTGGTATATGAATTAATGGAATGTAATTGCATTGTAAGGAATAATGAATAGGAGGAATTAAGAGGAAAATGGGAAGAAATGTATGAACCGAGGCAGAGCAAAAAAAAAAAAAGCAGAGGTAGGAGAAAAATATATACAACTGTAATAACGGTAATCAAAAATAACACTAAAAGGTAATTGAACTCAGATTAAATGCATTGACCAGTGTTGGTCCCAGAGGGCAGACAAGAAATTTGGTTCCTTCCTCTTAATAGAGAGGCGGGAGACTACCAGGACAGGGTGATGTAGATGCTGTGTTGATTAATTTTGCTGCACTGTTTTTCTCTATTACATGGAGAGGGAGTGTTGTCCATCTCGTAAGAGAATTGCTATAAAAAGCAGAAGATATCAATACAACTTTTGAAAAAAGCATTATTGTTAAAAATGATGTAGGTTTGAATCCCGTTCATGGCGGATACTAATTGTATGATTATGAACAGGTCAGTTTCTGTAAACCTCTGTTTCTGCATTTGTAAAATGGGAATAATAAAACTTGCATCTCCTCACAAGGTTGTTGGGAGGATCAAATGAGCTAACGTATGTAAAGAGCTTTCAAAACTATACAGGGCATGTAAATGTTAGCTGTTATACCACAGGGGTTAGCAGAAAAAGCAAGAGGGAAAGGAGGAGATAAGAAGAGCAGCTATTAAGTTAGTCGTGTGACCTTGGGCAAGACGTTGAACCTCTCTGGGCTCACTTTTCCTCGCCTGTAAAACGAAGGAATTGGAGGAGGTGAACTCTCAGGTGCACTTCCCCGGCTGCCATCCAGTGATTCTGACCAGGGTTTTAAAAAGTACTGACCCCACGAGATCCTCCCCACTTGTCTTCCCAAGGACCCTGCCATTCGTTCAGACTTGTTCACTAGCTTTCCATCTCCACCCTCCTTTAGCCCCCAGAGGCTAAGTTCTGTTAGTGGTGGCTATGGCAGTGGGGCGGCAGGGGGTGGTGGCAGCAGCAGCAGCATCCCCACTGGGCAGAAGCAGCTAAGGCTGCTGCGAGGTGCCCAGGCCCACAGGAAAGCATGTCAGCTCAGCTCGGCTGAGAAGTAGCCAGGTGCAACCTGGTCCCAGGAAAGATCAGCCAGCTTCCTCCTTCCTTTAACACATGCCCGGTCCAGCTCTTTCAGATTTCACAGAGGGGGCCCCCAAATGGGATGTGTCTGTACAGTGTAGACCCTGTGGGTTCTTTTTGCTCCTGCCCTGCTGTGTCTAATCACAGAGGAAGAGAAAGCCATGCTCCCTGTACCTGATTCTGTCCTTCTCTGCCCTCTGGAGCTCCTCGTTTCTCTCCAGGACCTGCAGGATCTGCCTGGCTTCTTCATCATTTAAGAAACTGAAATCAAACCCCTGAGGAACTTCCGTCATTTTCTTCGGTGTGTAGGATTTACATTTAAGTCCCTTGGCACCTCCTGCTACGTCGACATTGTCCAAGGCATTAAAAATACCTTCATGAGCCTGGTCTCATAGCCAATAGTAAGCCCTCTTCCTCTGGGAGTCTGAAACTACACTCCTGTGCCACAACCCACACCTACAGGGCTCATTTTGACAACACCTTAATGACACAATTCTCTCTGTCTGACCAACCAAGACTCAGCAGGGAAGCCCGGGGGTGGAGAGGAAGCCAATCTCTTTGCAAAGGGGCGGGTTCCTACCTGACTTTTCCTTCTTCCCCCTAATTAGGATTGTTAAACAAACATTCTGTACCTTGGTTCTGCCCATAAGGGAGGCTAAGACTTTAAATATTTGCTTCAAACATCGGACATGGAGGTGTTTACCTTGGCCCTGCTAGTTGGTAGAAGAACCTGAGCATGGCTATTAGAGGAATTTTAAAAGGGAATGGAGATCTGTAATTGAAGTCTTTCCTTTCAACAAATGCCTACAAGTCTCCAGGAGAAAGGTAGCACTGCAACATGGAAATATTTTAAATTAAAGGGTTTCTTATTTGGAAGACTGGGATGGGAGAGAGAGAGAGAGAGAGAGAGAGAGAGAGAGAGAGAGAGAGAGATGTCATATAATCTTATAGATTCAGGGGAGCCAAAGTGTGGTGTCTGTATTAGGAATGAATTCTTTGTCATTCCTCCAGGCCTGTCCCAAACAAACCCTTCTGGGGGTTGTCTCACAAGTCAGCTTCAGACTTCCTAAGCCTGGTGACTACCTAACTTGAAAAGTCTCCTTGATAAAAGTAAGAGAGAGACCTATATAGTAGATGCTAGGCAAATGGTCTATTATACTATTAACCTTCACGGTTGTGGAAACCTTAGTAATATTCATTAGATGACAAAGGAAATGACCCCTTTACCACATTCCCCCTGGATGGAGCTGGAAGGAGTATGCTGGGCTATTTTTGACCTCTCTCTTTTCCCTCTTGCTCCTGTTGCTAGGAGTCTCAGGGGAAAACCTGACTGGTTGGGAAAGGTGGTGATGTGGGAAGGCATCATGATGTGGTGGAAAGAACTCTGCACTTGAAGTCACAGGACCTGAGTTCTATTACCTGTCACTTAGTATCAGAGTGATCTTATGCAAATCACTCACTTTTTTGAGGTTAGAGTCCTTGTGGGTAAAATGAGAGGGTTTGGACTAAATTATTTATAAGGTACTTTACAATTCTAAATCTTTAATCCTATTGGGCGGGTGTGTGTATGTATGTATGTGTGTGTGTGTATGTGTGTGTGTGTGTGTGTGTGTGTGTGTGTGTGTGTAAGAGACAAAGACAGAGATAGAGACAGATTTAGAGAGAGACAGAGACAGAGAGACAGAGAAAGAAAGACAATGGAGAGGAGGGGCAGAATAAAGAGTCTTCAACTAATTTTAAACCTAGACTAGTTCACTGCAAGTCTGGAACATGGACCCAAGTTGGAAGAAAGCAAGAGGGAAGGATGGAAGGGGCAAAGGGAGCAACTCCATAAATAACTTGGGAACTAGGAAAAGTGAGTGGAAGTTGCAAAGAAATAGATTTCTGCTCTGAGTAAGAAGAAACTTCCTCGAGACTGGAGCTGTTCCAGGGAATTAATGGGCTCCTGAAGGTCTTTAAGCAGGGATCGGATGACCACTTGTCAGGTATATTATGGGAAAGAATTCTTGTTCATATCAGGGATGATCTCTGATGTCCTCTAAGATCCCTTCCAAATCGGAGATTCTATGATTCTGTGAACTTAAAGGAACCACGTAGGATGAGCCCAGTATTGTAAGCCTAGCTCTCTTGAAATAGAAGCATTTCTGATTTCTCTAGACCCTGTACTCAAAGGTTGGTTTTATGGGCTCATTCAAAAGCTGCCAGTGTCCACATTGAGCCCTGGTGACACCTCCTTGCTCTGCCTCCAGGGCATGGAGAGATCCTTCAGGTTGGCTTCTAATTGTAACAGCTATAGAACTGCAGTAATCTCTAGGAATTTTTTCCCACACTCTCCCAACTCCACCAGTCTGTGGGCCTGATTCTCTACCAGGATACTTACTACTTCATTCCTTATCAACTCACCTAACCCAGAGTCAGGATCTCATCACTCAGCTGCCAGTTTGGAGGCCATACGATCATAGATTTAGAGTTGAAAGGGACCATAGGGTCATTTAGTCCAGTTCTCTCATCTTAGAGATGAGGAAGCTGAAGCTAAAAGAGATTGAGAGATCCTCTTGAGGTCACACAGGTAGGTAGTGCTAGAACTGGGATTTCAACCTGGACCCACTGAATCTAAATCTAATACTCTTTCTACTGCACCACACTGTCATCTTTAACTCAACCTAAAATCCCAATGCACCAATGCAAAATCCTTGGACCATTGTGTTTACTTTTTCAGCTCATGATATATGAAGGGGAGGGGGAGGCGGGTTGGGGAGCGGATTTAGATTAAAAGAGAAAAGACAAGCATAAAGTGTCATCCCTTTCTGATTTGGACAATTTTATTAATTTTAACAAAGGGGCAAAAGGGGATAGTTGTGAAAGAAATATTTAGGAAGCATCTCATAGAGAAAACACACAAAGTGTCTGTTTCCTTGTGTCTAATTTACATATGATAGGGATGAAGTTTTAAGGTTATTACTAGGGAAACCCAAACACCTAGAACTAAGTGAGGACTATAGGGACATTGAATGCCATCCAGTTGTGGTTTGATTGACAAGTATGTGGATTTTGTTTTCTTACCATAAGAAAGAATTGAGTAATTTCTCACAAGAAATCCTACTTTAGAGCGGTAGGGTTGGTCAAGACCAAACCTCCAAGTGGGTCCAAGAAGAGTCCTCAGAGGTGAATCTAAGAAGCAGCCTCAAAGATGGGTCACAGCAAGACCCCTGAGCCTGTACTGCCTTCTGCTACTGGAAAGACCAGATTGGAAGAAAAGCATTGAAGAGTTGATTGGAGGAGAAAGGTTCTCTCAATGCCAGCTGAATCAACCTAGTAAAGCTCTGTAGGCTGAGGGTTCCATTTTACTGAAGGAGCTTAAAAGTGTTTCGGAAGACAAATGGCAAATAGCAGCCAGCAGAGAAGCCACCCCTCCTAGGAGGAAACAGAAGGACCCAGAAGAGGATCAGTCCTGTCTATCAGTGAACAGTTATTCAGACTATTCCTGAAGGTGACAATGGACATAAAGGCCCACAGTCAAGAGTTGTGAATTTTCTGAGGTACCACCTTGTACCTTTTAGATTGGCTGATATGACGGAAAAGGAAAATGATAAATGTTGGAGGGAATGTGGGAAAATTGAGATACTAATGCTCTGTTGGTGGAGTTGTGAACTGATCCAACCATTCTGGAGAGCAATTTGGAGCTGACCAAAGGGCTATAAAACTGTGCATACTCTTTGATCCAGCAATACCACTATTAAGTCTGTCTCTCAAAGAGATGAAAAAAATGGAAAAGAACTTAAATGTACAAAAATATTTGTAGCAACTCTTTTTGTGGTGGCAAAGAATTGGAAATTGAGGGGATGCCCATCATTGGGGAATGGTTGAACAAGTTGTGGTATATGAATGTAATGGAATACTGCTGTGCTATAAGAAATGACGAGCAGGCAAATTTTAGAAAAACCTGAAAAGACTTACATGAAATGATGCAAAGTGAAGTGAGCAGAACCAGGAGAACATTGTACATAGTAATAGCAACATCATATGATGATCAATTATGAATGACTTCGCTATTCCTAGCAATACAATGATCCAAGACAATTCCAAAGGACCCATGAGGAAAAATGCTATTCACATCCAGAGAAAGTATTGATCTGAATGCAGATTGAAGCATGCTAGTTTAACTTTATTTTTTCTTTTTTTTTCGTTTTGCTCTGTTTCCTCTTTCACAACATGACTAATATGTTTTACATGATCGTACATGTATGTACAACATATTAAATTACTTATCTTAGGGAGGGGGGAGGTAAGGGAAGAAGGGAGAAAATTTGGAAAATTTTTAAATGAATGTTAAAATTTATCTTTACATGTAATTAGAAAAAATCAAATACTATTTAAAAAGGAGTTGTGAATTGTGGGCACATGTGTTTCCGACTCATATATCTATCTTTATGTTATGCTTTTTGTAAGTTTGTGCCTATTCTACCCCATGAATCCTATATACACCAACAAGAGAGTGTAGCATATGGGTGGAGTGTTATGATTTAATTATACTTGCTTTGCCTATTTTAAGTAAATGTTTCTGATTAGGAGTTAATGGTGTCATATTGTCCAATTTGTTAAATGGGAAGGAAAGCCGTTTAGCATCAGGAGCTACAGGTCCAAGCAGTAGAAGTGTATTTTACCTATTAGAGTTACACTTACAACTGAATTAGTAGCCACATGGACATTGCCTCTAAGAAACCCAACCTGCTGCAGGGAGTACAAGTTAGCTGAGGGAACTAGCTCTGAGAGAGAATGGGGGGGGGCGGGGCAGCTGTGATGCCTGTGCCCATGCATTACACAAAATAAGTAAAACATTTCAATGTTGTGTCATGTTAAGAGATCTTTTCTGGCAATTGACTTTGAGAGAGGAGTTGTCAAAGCTACTTTTCTGTTCATATTACCTTTTCTCTATGGTGCACTAAGGGTATAGTGGCTAAAGCACTAGGCCTCAAGTGAGGAAGAACTGCGTTCAAATTTGGCCTCAGACACTTACTAGCTGTATGACCCTGGACAAGTCACTTAACCCTATTTGCCTCAGTTTCCTTATCTGTAAAATCTCTGTAGAGTAGAAGCCAGCCATCCCTACCATCTGCCCACCAACTGCCACCCACAGGGCAGGTAAGCCAGCACAGCTGAGACAGCAAGATGCCCTGAGGGAAAGACAGGTGAGCCAAGCCACCACCACTAAATCCCAGATAGACACTGTGCGGGACCCTGAGCCCCAGAGCCCCAGAGATAGCAGCATCTCTCTGCCCCATAAGCCCGGCCTTCGCCTTCATCCTCAAAGCCATCATGTAGATCAGAGGTGTCAAACATGGGACCCCTGTATCCCCAACACTCCCACCTGCAGCCTGAATGATATTTAAGTGTGAACAGGAAATATGTAACAAGATAAAAAGACAATGCAACATAGATAAAATGACATTTTAAAACTAAGTCAATATACTGCCTGCAGGGATCCTTATGTATGGTTTAGTGGCCCTATTTCTATTTGAATTTGACACTATTGATCTAGAATAGGAACCTCTTTGGAGAAGGGATGAGCCATCTCCACTGAGTGCTGACCAGCTGTCTCCTATGGGACAGATAAACCAGTTTGGCTGAAGTAGCAAGCAAAACCCCTACTACCATCTCCACTACATCCTCTTCTCAGACCCAGGCCCAAGAGCCCCAGGAATAGCAGGCCCCCATCCATACTACTGGATTGGTTTCCAACCACCCCTACAGCTACCATCCATGGAAGTAACACTTGTACACATGTGACCTGGCAACATTCTCTGCAGATGCTGCTGGCAGCGACTGAGGGCCTGGAAAAGAAGGTTCTTGCCTCCGAAGTCCTTGGCATTGTCAATTTAACAACCAAAATGCATGTGATTTTATTAATAGGAATGACACTGAAGATGGTTCACCATCTATTTGCCCTCAGGGTCTAAAAACATGGGGCTCTTGCGGCTGAAATCTCCTTTTTGGAAGGTAGGCAGTGGATGGAATACTGGGCCTGGAGTCAGGAACACCTGAATTCAAATCCAGCCTCAGGCACTTACTAGCTGGGTGGTCCTGGGCAAGTCACTTACCCTCTATTTTGCCTCAGTTTCCTCATCTGTAAGATGGGGGTGATAACAGCAACTACTTCGTAGGGTTGTTGTGGGTTTCAAATGAGATAATATTTGTAAAGTGCTTAGCACAGTGCCTGGCATATAGTAGGTGCTGTATAAACGCTTATTCCCTCCCTCCTCCTCTCTTTATGTGTTGTTTCCCCCACTAGAATGTGATGTTCCTGAGAATAGGGGCTGTGCTGCTTTTCTACTTGTGTCCACGGAGCTTAACGCAGTGTGTTATATAGAGCAAGTGCTTTATTAATGCTTTTTCATCATCATTATTAGAATTACTATTACCATCCTTACTTTACCTTGTTGGATTCCACTGCTTCCCATCAACACAGGAGTATACACAGAGGCCAATACATGTAACTTGTATCTATTGTGTAAAGTAACCTCTCTTAACTTTCCTTCTGAAATGTTCTAGGATTAATCAGTTAATTAGGATCGAAGAATTTAGAACTAGAAGGGAACTAGGAGGTGATTTAGTCCAAGCCCCTCATTTTAGAAATGAAGACATTTAAAGCCCACAGAGATTAAATTCAGTGCCTTGTCTGTTGTCTCTCATGTAAGGTATGTTACGCTTCAGATCTAGGATTTGAACCCAGGACCTTTGATTAGAAATTCAGAGTTATTTCCATTACTCCACATTGCCAAATTTAAAAAAAAATGTTGAAGCATGATAGATTTAAAGCTGAACAGACTTAGAGATTATATCCAGTCCTCCCCACACACAGATGAGGAAACTGAGACTCAGTGAGATTGCGAGCCCTTGAATGCTTACATGTATTTCATTAGTACACTATGTGGAAAAATGCACTTGTCGACCAAGAATATGGGTGTTTCTGTGTGTAATTAACTCTTGTGTAAGGCTCTGACTGTACTGTACTAAACATATTTACCTAGTGACAGGAGAAGGACAGAAAAGAAGGCTGAGCTGCAGAAGTATCGGTGGCATGATGAGTAATGGAGACATTTTGCAAGGTATACAGAGAGAATAAGAGAGAGAGAGGGAGGGAGGGAGGGAGGGAGGGAGACGGAGGGAGACAAAGAGAGACAGACAGGCACACACACACACAAAGTGGCAAATGGAAAATTAAACAAAGAGCCAGCCTCTAAAGGCTTGTGACAGATTTTGCAGAGGTATAGTCTCGAAAACCAAAGTGTCTTAGGAGAAAAAGGAACCACATCTGGGTCAAACACAATGGAGGTCTCTGCTTTAGTGCCATAAACCAGAAACCTAGCTACACGGGCACCTGTTTCTCCAATGCTACACGGGGAACTCTGCCTCTACTCCCATTGTCCAGGCACGAAAGTTTCCGCACCCCAGAATCTCATTCTTTTGAATGATGAGGGAAGCATCAGATGCTGGGATTAGTGCAAATATACCAGGACTGACTTGACCTGAGAGGCTAGAGTTTGTATGTTAATTAAGCCATTAAAAATAGATGTTCAAACTATTTCCAAAACCTTATTACCACACATTGTAATGCAATAAATCTTCTAGCATGTGTGTTTTTTGCATCCCAAACACTTGCCAATCAATCCATCCATTAATCGGGTGATTATTAAGAACTTACTATTTGCAAGGCACTGTGACAGGTGCTGGTGATACAAAGACAAAAAATGAAACAGTTCTTGCCTTCATGGAGCTTATATTCTAGTCAAATTATCTACAACTCACGCATGTATCCTGACCAGGAAAGGGAGCCATGAATTCAATTCATTTCAGCATTAAGTAAATGTCCATTCTATCTGGGATCTGGACTTTCCAGCTAACCTGCCACTTTCCATCTGCAGCTCTGCTTGGTTTGGAATTCTTTGGAACATGATGCCCTACCCAGGATCACTGATCACTTGAATTCTCATTATCATGCTGTTATAACTCAGCTTTGAATACTCAGCATCTTCCCACCTCTCTCAGCTTCCTCTCTCTTCTGATTGGAGGGCAGGAGGGTAGAGCACTTTTTCCTAGGATCTGAACTTTTCAGATAACTCTCCATTTTCCATCTATAGTTCCCCTGCTCCGCCCCCCCCCAGCTTTACTCCTCCCCCCCTTTCCCACCCAATGCTTAGCACAGTGCCTGGTACATAGTAGGTGCTTAATATTTATTGAATTGTATTGACTATGCCAGGCTCTGAATTTCATACATTCATATTTACTTATCCTTTTCATCTTTTCAAAGGAAAGAGAATCCTAGGATGGGGGGGTGGGGAAATTTCTGGAGGATCACCTTATGTTACTCCCTCCTCCCCCTTCTGTTTTGATAGGAATCTTGCTTCCAGGCAGGACTACCCTGAATCATTGTTTACATACAGTGTTGGTTTTGTCCTTAGCAATCTCTGGGAAATCTACTTCAGCTACCAGGTCTAAGAAAACAAAACTTTTATTGGCAGGAAATTTTCTCCTATACTAAAACTATCTAAGTGCTGTTGATTTTAGGATTAAAAAATCACAGAATCATAGATTTAGATGTGGAAGGGACCTTCAAAGTCATCTAGTAAAAATCCTTCATTTTCCAATAGTGGAAATTAAGTGAACTTGCCCAAGATCACGAGATCACTGGTAGAGCCAGAACTTGAACCCAGGTCTTTTGACTCCAAATCTTATTGAGTGGGTAGTACCTACCTTTCTAATAATTATAGTTTAATCTAATAAGAATTTATCAAATGCTACTTTGTAGTGCTGGTTAAGGCAATGGGTTGCAATGGAGAGACATGGTTGGCTCACAAGACAAAGTTGTCTTCATAGAACTTTAGGTCTACTGGGGGCAGGTTATAACATACAATTGATTATAGTACAAAATCATAGGCCTTAGAGCTAGAAAGGACCTTAGGGATTTTTTCAGATGAGGAAACTGAGGCCCAGAGAGGCTAAGTCACTTGCCTAAGGCCACACAACAAACATTGCAAAGTAAAGATGCAAGCTCAGGTGTCTGACCCCAAAGCCAACACTCTGTCAATTATGTCATGTTGTTCCAGCATGTTAATGTATCAGAAATGTATAAGAAACACCACAAGACCGCTTTCTTCTGGTTTTGCTTCTGTCTCTCTGACTGCCCCTTCCAGGTATCCTTTGATAAATGGTTATCCATCGATTTTCAGCCCCTTAACCATGAGTGGCCCCTAAAGCTCTGGTCTGGGTTCTGTCTTCTTCTGTCTCTACACCTTCTAGATAATTTTACCATCTCTCATATGTTCAAATACTAACTCTATAAGGAATGACACCCAGATTGATAAATCTAGCCATAATCTCTCTCTCACACTCCATTTCCACATTATTAAGTGAGGTCCAATGGATGTCTCATATCTATCTCAAGCTCTGTATGTCCTAAATGGAATTCAGCCTCTGCTGAATCTTCTCCAGACATTCCTGTTTCTGTCTATAGTACTGCCATCCTTCCATTCACCAAGATTCATAAGGGTAATTCTTGGCTGCTCCTTTTCCCTCAACCCCATAGCCAATCAATTGCCAAGTCTTGTTGCTTCTGCCTCTGCATCCCTTCTCTCCACTTTGCACAACTGCTGTCCTAATTCAGATCCTCATCACATCTTACCTGGATTATTGCAATAGCCCGATTGATTTCTTCTCTTCCAGTCTCTCCTCTCTCTATTGCATCCTTCATACAGTTGCTAAATCAACATTCCTAAAACACAGGTCTGACCATGTCAGTCCCCAGATCAAATAGTTCCCGTAGTTCCCTCCAGACTGCTGGAAAAAAATATACATTTCTCATTCTGGCATTTAAAACCTGGCATGATCTTTTCCCACCTATCTTTCCATATTTGTTTTATATTCTGCTCCTTCACACACTCCCTGTTCCAGCGAAACTGACCTCCTGTTTCCAACATTCCATATCCTACCTCCGGGCCTTTGCATAGACTGTCCTTTATGCCTGGAACACATTCCTTCCTTATCTTTGCTTCTTAGAATCCCTAGATTCCTTCAAAGTTCAGCTCAGTTATCCCCTCAGGAAGCCTTCCTTGATTCCTCCCAGTTATTAGGATCTTATCCTCCTCAAATTATCTTGTTTTTGCTATTGGCAAATATATTATATCTTCTATGTTAGGAGAATATATCTTATGTATATATTACATATTCTTTGCACTTAGCTCAGTGCCTCACAGATGTAGTCACTTAACAAGTGTTTGTTAAAATTATTGAATCCATTTAGAGATGCCATCTAGGTAGTTAAGAGATTTGAAAGGGTTCCAGAGAAAGAGCAGAGCTGGAGAGAGATATTTGGGAAATACCTACCTAGATGTTATAAAATATCTTAACCCTCTTGAGACAGTGCCTCAAGTAATACCTTGAAGGGTAGATCAACCTATCTTTCACATTTAGGAGTGTTTTAAAGTCCTGCCAAGTACTTCTTGCTTCCCCAAATTATAGGATAATAGGATTTAGAACCTCAAAGGATCTTAGATAGTCTCACCTCTAGTCCCTGCTAATTTCTATCTGTGTGACCTTGGGCAAATCTTTTAACCCCTCTGAGCCCCAGGTCTTTATCTATAAAAAAAAGAGGGCGTTGGACTACATAACTTTTAAGGTCCTTTCCAGCTCTTAATCTATGATCCTTTAATCCTTCATTTAGCAGAAGAGGAAACTAAGGTCAAGGAAAGTGGAATGTCTTACCCAAGGTCACATAGGTAGTGAAATCAGGAATCCCTCATCTTAGAATTTGTTATCCATATTAATCAATATGGATATCAACAAGCATTTATTAATCACCGGCTATGCACCAGGGAATGTGTTAGGTGCTGGGTATAACAAAACAAGAAACAAGAAAACAAAACAAGAAAATAGCTCCTGCCCTGGAGGAATTCTTATCTTCTGTTCCAATTTCCATAGGGAATATGCCAGACAAGATAGATATTGTAAAAATGCTTAGGATGGTTCGTGGGCATTACATTTTCCATGATAAGGGTGTAGTGTCCACATGTCAATGGTTTCTGTGACAGAGTTTTTTCATTTACAAATCCACTGAGTCAGATAATGAGGCTCATTGTCAAATGGGAGGATGACTGACTACATTGTTGTCAAATACTTCCAAAGAGGAAACTGGCACCAAGCTTTCAAGTATTGGACTGGTTTAGGAGGCTGGATTAATTGAGGAATGCTGCCGGGTGCCAAGAAGCAATGCCACACTCTCTTACAACATTGGAATAAAGCAAGATGGTAGATAAGCCAATGAGCTGCCAATAGGTGCAGGGGTATACCTGCTGCAAGTAAAGAAATATATTCTAGGTCCTTGTGGCCCTGGACTTAGAAATGCTAAGGACTTGCATGGTCTTGCCCAATCCTATTAAATTAATGGCTGTGTAGACAAGACTGTGACTGGCAAGTTATATTTAGCAATAGCATTTATTTAGAAATATTAGAAATGCTGGTCAAGGGCTTTAGTGGACATGCAACTGTTTTAATTGATATTGTATTTGGATTGATGACCATGAGGAGGGAAAAAAGCATTGCTCACTTAAAAAAATACCAGTCATGTATAGAAATCCAAAAGTCTGACTAATCAATGGCCATTTAATCCTATAAATGCCACATGCCCAAATCCAAGCTTATAAACAGTTTACATAATAACAGTTATGCTTGCTGTTGCTCCTGGGGCCCTCTGTTCAAGCCTTCAGTCAAGATGTTTTTTCTTCTACTAAGTCCTTCAGCTGTCATGTCATAGGCCATTAAGGGTGGTGAATGGCAAAACTTGATTAAGTGTAAATATGCAAATGAAAAATTATAGAATTTCTCATCTGTTTGTTGAAGGTTGGTCCAAATGATGTGACAGCCTGCTCTAAGTACATATTTTCCCCAGGGCCTGTCAAATTATTGTTTCTATAATATACTTAAGTCCCTCTCTCTTCCTGCATCAAATTCCATTTCCTATATTCACAGAATCTCAGAGTTGGAAGGAACCTGAGGCCGTCTACTTGAACTTGTACCTAAGCAGAAATGCCCCTTGTACAATCCCAACAAGTGACCATCCAGCTTTGATCTGATGCCCCAAATAAGGGAAAACCTACAATTTCCCAAGGCAGCCATTCCACTTTTGGATAATTCTAACAAATTAGGAAGATGCTTTTTTTTCTTCTTCTGGATTTCAAGCCTAAATTTACCCTTTAGCCACTTTCGCCCATTGTTCCTAGTTCCTCCCTCTGGAAACAAGCAAAATAAATCTAATCCTTCCACATAACATCCTTTAAAATACTTAAAGCTAGCTATCATGTTCCCCCTGAGCCTTTCCTTCTCTGGGCTAAATGGGTCCAATTACTTCACTGGATTCTTATATGGATATATGTGTTCTTTTAAAGGTACTGTGTGTTTTCTTTTAAGCCATTTTTTTCACTCTCTAAATCCCTTTGCACCAGATAGTTTCCATTTCTTCTTTTTTATTTTCTGTTTTGATCCTCTCCTATTCATCTTTCTAGCAATTCTTCTTTTTCTTCATTTTTCCTTTGTAACCCGGGCTTGTCCTGCTCTCAGAGTTGTTACGATAGAAATTTGGTAGGACAAGAATCTGTTTGAGGGCTGAGCAAACTAGCTAGAGTTCATCAGGTTCCAGAGATTTTGTTTGTGAGCATGAATTGACTTTAGACAAGAAACCAACTAGTTGCCAAGAAGGCAACTAAAGAAGGAAAGTCTACCATACTGGAGAGGCTTGAGGTCTGGACCGCATCCTGGATTTCTGAGCTGAAGCTTGAGCAATGACCAATGGTCAAGACAGCCTCTGAATGGAAATCATGGAATCCAAAGAGTGGAGGTGAGCAGAATGGGAAAAGGTGAAGACCAGAGAAAATTGTAAACCAAGCATGTTGAGGTGGTGACCAGGAACAAGTCAGAAGGAAAAAGGAGGTGACCATCAGGACTTGTGACTAGTAAAGAACATTCATCCTGTTAACTATGCTTAAAACACAATACCATTGAGCACCAAACTCCTCTTTTCCAGGGTAAAGGAAAAAGGCCTTTCCATCAAGTTAACAGACTGATCTCCTGCCTTGGGAGAGGGGGAGTAACACAATTCTTCCAGCTCCCAACACTTGTGTCATCACTTGAAGTGCCCAGTGCCCTAAGAGGACTCCACCCTGAGGCCAAACCCCTATGGACAGTGAAAACCTACCTGAACTCATTCCTCAATGATTAACATACTGCCTCTTGGTCCGACCTTCCCTATCCCAATACTTCTGAACTGTCAGCTGTCATCATTAAAACCCATTCTCAGTCCTTCACTGCTGTATTCTCTGGAATGCCTACTCCATAGGCAACAAAATTGTTTTCATCTCAGATCTTTTCCTTTATCATTCCTTCCATCTCTGGCTTTTGCTGAAACCTGGCTTACTCCTTATAACAGCCTCCCTAGCTGTCCTTTCCAACATTGTCGATACTTGTACTCATTCCCTCAATTTATTGGTTGAGATAGGAGTTAGAACACTTCTTGTTCCCCACTGCCACTTCTAAGTTCTCTTTCTACCAACATCACTCAGTAATCTCTCTTTCTTTGATGTTCATGAAATCATAAAGCTACTACCCAGTAAAAATTTGGACAATTATTGTCAGTCGTCCTACAAGGACACTCCCCTTCTTTACACAGTGAGTTTAGTGACTGGCTCACAGTCTCTCCTCCTCAACTCCTGCCCTCAGGCAGGAGTTCTTGAACACTATCACCCCTGTACTGACTTCACTCTCTTCCCTTCCCCATGTTGGGCCCCTTGGTGAACCAGTTCAATTCTATAATATCCTCTTTTTTTTTGGAGGGGGGAAGGCAGGGCAATTGGGGTTAAGTGACTTGCCCAAGGTCACATAGCTGGTAAGTGTGTCAAGTGTCTCAGGCCGGATTTGAACTGAGGTCCTCCTGACTCCAGGGCCGTTGCTCTACTCACTGCGCCACCTAGCTGCCCCTTATGATGTCCTCTAAAATTGAATCACTTGTCCCTTTTTCTATCACCAATCTTGCCCTGCCAAGCCTTAGCCTTGGATCATTACCACCATCTGCTGCCTTTGCTGCTACTCATGTGCTGCTGAACAAAGCTGGAGATAATCGCCAAACCATGCTCACTGGGTCCACTATAGATTTATGCTACATAACCTCAGCTGGGCCCTCTCTGCTACCAGACAATCATTTTACACTTCCCTTATCGATTCACTATCCCACTCACCAAAATGGTTTTTCTAAAACTTTTTATCCCTTTTCAAAATTCCCATAGCTTCCCCCCTCAGCAACCTCAACCTCTAAACTGAGAATCCAGCCTCATATTTCACTGAAAAAGAAACTGAGTCCCTCTTCTCTCCTCCTGCTCATGTTACATCACTTACTTGCCCTGTGCTACTATCTCCTCCTTCATTCCTGTCTTATGTAGAGAGATGACTCTTCTCCTTGCCAAGACTAACCTCTCTACGTGCATAAGTGATCCCATTCCATCCAAGATTCTCCACAGCATTTCGCCCTCTATTATCCTTACTATCTTATCTTCTATCTCTCCTGTCTACTGGTGGCTTCCCTACAACCTATAAACATGTTCACTTCTCCCCAATCCTCAAAAAGAAATCCTCACTTGATCCATCTGCCCCCACTAGCTATCCATATCTCTCCTCCCTTTGGTAGCTAAACTCCTTGAAAAGGCTGCCTACAAGAGATATCTCCAATTCCTTTACTCTCACTGTCTTCTTAACTCTCGAGTCTGGCTTCTGATTATGTTGTTCAAATGAAACAGCTCTCTCCAAAGTTACTAACAGCTTCTCAATTGCCAAATCTACTGGCCTTTTCTTAGTTGCCCTCCTTCTGCCAACCTCTCTGCAGCCTTTGATACAGCTGATGGCTCTTCCCTTTGATGCTCTTTTCTCTCTAGGCTTTTGTTAGGCTTTAGTCTTCTGGTTTTCTTCCTACCTATCCGACTGCTCCTTCTCAGTCTCCTTTGTTAGATTTTTATCCAGGGCACGCCACCCCATGTGGGTGTCCTGCAGGATTTTGTCCAGGGTTCTCTTCTCTTCTCCCTCCATACTATCTCACTTGGTGATCTCATCAGCTGCCACCGATTTAATTGTCATCTCTATGCTGGTGAGTCTCAAATATACTTATCTAGCTCTCATCTCCAGTCTCAGATCTCCAACTGCCTATCAGACATCTCAATCTGGATATCTGGTAAATATCTTTAACTCCACATTTCTAAAGCTGAACTCCTTATGTTTTTCCCCAAACTCTGCCCTCTTCCTAATGTTCCTGTCATGGTTAGGGGTAACGCCATCCTCCCATTCACCAGGGCTCACAACCTAGGTGTCACCCTTTACTTACTCCTCACTTTCTCTCACTTCCCATCTCCAATCTGTTGCCAAGGCTAGTCAATTTTACCTTTGTAACATCTTTCCCATATGCCCCTTTCTCTCCTTTAACACTGTAACTATGCTGGCGAAAGCCCTCCTCACTTCATACCTGCACTATTGTAATAGCCTGTTGGATTCAGTGAAAGGGCCAAACTTGAGGACCTAGAGGGCCACATGTTCCTCACCCCTGAATTCTAGTCCATCCTCTGCTCAGCTGTCAAAGCAATCCTCCTAGAGCTCAGGTCTGACCATGGCACCCCCTCCTCAAAAAATGATAGTGGCACCCTATCACCTGTAGGATCAAATATAAAATCCTCTGGCATTTAAAGTCCTCCATAGCCTGGCCCTCCCACCTGTCAATCTTCTTACATCTTACACCCCTCAAACACGGACCCTGCCTTCCTTGCTGTTCTCTGTATAAGACATTCCACCTCCAGACTCCATGCCTGGAATGCTCTCCCTCTTTATCTCAGCCTCTTTTCTTCCCTCAAGTCCCAGCTAAAATCACAACCTCTATAGGATCCCCCTTAATTCTAGTGCCTTCCCTCTGTTGATTATCTCCAATTTATCCTATATATTGCTTGCTGGTACATAACTGGTTGCACGCTGTGGCCCCTGTTAGATTGCGAGCTCTTCGAGAGTAGGGACTGGTTTTTATTTTTGGTTGTTGCTGCCATTTTACTTTTCTTTGTATCCCTAATACTTAGCATATTGCCTATTTAGCATTAGCAGCAGTTGTTTGGCACATAGTAAGCATATAATAAATGCATACTGGCTGACCGACCTGACTAACCTCCCCAAACCATGCAGAAATCTTTTTCCTGCTTGTCAAAGTTGCTTGCTAACTTTCTGCTTTTCCCTTTCTGAATTTGAGGAGAAAGAGAAGAGGGGAGAAGAGCAAACCTTGTCCCCTGGGTAATGTGAAAGCTATTCTGGTTGTTCACTTTCACTTTTTATGTTATAAATTATCATTATAAAAACTTGATAGCCGCTAACCTGAGGCGTTTGCTTGTTTAATGTGTGCAGCAAGAGAAGGGGTGGGGAGTGGGGGGAAGGGAGAGGAAGCCAAACCCTTAAAGGGACAAGAGACAAATTTTCCCTTCACCCGGGTTGGGGTTCATAAGTTCATAAGATCATCGATTTAGAGCTGGAAAAGACCTTAGAGGTCATCACTCTTATACAAATGAAGAAACTGAGTCTTTGAAAGATTAAGTAGCTTGCCTGGGATTACACACACAGCTAACTCATTTTGAGGAAGTTCTTCTTGACTATTTAGTCCACTTGACTGCTACATCCTGGGGGTGGGGGCCAGAGCTAATCAGAGAGAATCTCTGCAACTTGTTATCAATATATTAAAGATTATTTGAAACTTGACTTGTTTCCTTTGTGAACCCAGGGTGAGGAAGAAAGGGATGAGCTAAGAAAATCATGCACTGTGGGGAAAGCAGTTAACTCTTTTACTTAAGGGCACTAGGAACTTTTTGCTTGTGTGGGCTCGAGAGGTCTCTACTTGTACTCAACGTGAGCTTTGTTTAGTGAGGTTGCAGCTAGCTAGTGGTCATTGCTTGAAACTAGAGATCTCTTGGCCTCACTCATTTAGTCCTTTAGTGGCCATGTCTTTTTGTTTTTAAAATCTTATTTTTGTTTTTCTAATTTGTGGTTACAATGCCTGCTTCCAAATATATCCATCACCATTACCCAGTGGTGGCAAATATTTAACAACTGGCTTTCAAAAAAATACATACATAATATACTTTTAGGTTTAATCTGCATTATTAGCATTTTCTCTATCTCTTTGTTAAGGCTAGACAATCAACAAAACAACAAATTAAGCCCTGATTAATAGCATTTGCCAGTATCTGAGACACAACTGTTTGCACTGAAAATTTAACAATTAGCTCTTGGGAGCTGGTACAAGTTGGCTTCAGCACACCATTAACCTTTTCTAGTCCTTCCAGGTAACAAAGATTAAAAAGAAAGAGAAAAAACCACTTTAGCAAAACCAACCAACATATCAATTGTGTTAGATACTATATGCCATAAGTTCTTAACCTGGGGTCCATGAACTTGTTTTTTTTTTAATTTTTTGATAACTGTATTTCAATATAATTTGTAATCATATGCATTTTATTTTATGCATTTACAAACATAATTCTGAGAAGGGGCCATTTGGCATCACACTGTTAAAGGGGTACTATGTTATCCCAAAGAGGTTAAGAACTTCTTTGGTTCCATATGTATGTATGCATGTATGTACGTATGTGTGTATGTGTATCTGTACACCTGTGTATATGTGTATGTATGTATGTATGTATGTCTACACACATATATACATATACACATATACATACATGTTTGCACTTATACATATTTGCACGCATATATTATACACATATGTTTATGTTGCATTGTGCCTGTATATGTGTATATGTACGTATGTATGCGTGTGTATTTGTGTATGTCTCTGTACATATACATATATACACATACACATACACACATACACATACATATATACACTTATACACGCGTATATTGTACATATATATGTTTACGTTGCATGTTGTGGTTATGTGGTATGTGTGTCATAGTTGTTGTATAGTATCTATAGTATCCCTCAATTAAAGATGAGGACACTGAGGACCAAAGGAATTAAGTGACTTGCCTAATGTCATACAACTAGTATAACATAACATGTATGTTATACACACGTATATGTTTGTGTATATGTATATGATAAAATATATGCAATATTTTATACCTATAGTTTCTTATCTCCACAACTAGGGAGATTCCAGTGATTTATTGATTCAGCCTATATGCCAGAAATTTTATCCTTCCATTCATATGTCCTTTTTCACATCCAAAGCCCAACATCTTTTTTGTTGTTGCCGTTGTTTGTCCTCAGTTCAGCTTTTCTTGAATTTCATATCACTAAAGAATGATATATTTCAATTCTTCTGCTCCAGGGGTTCTTAGCCTTGTTATGTCATGGATGCCTTTGGCAGTCTGATGAAACTGATGGACTCCTCAGAATAATGTTTTTAAATACACAAAATAGAATACAGAGGATCATAAAGGAAACCAAGGACGCAATTATGTTGAAATAGTTATGAATTTGTTTTTTAAAAAAGTTCACAGACCTCAGATTAAGAACCCCTTCTCTGGCATATGTCCACTCATTGATCATTGGAAAAGGATCCCACATTCAGAATACCAACAGCTAAACTACTGTTTATGGACAGTGAAAAACTATATGAGTCTTGATACCCTCTGTCGGATTTCCTAGTAGTCATAGCAGAAGCAAAGTAGACACATAGAATTGGGGGTCGATTTATATTCATAGGTTGCCATGGCCAAAGAATTCATTTCCAAGTGTTTGTTCTGCTGGTAATGAGACCCTCTGCACTTAAGTAGGGTGGAACTCAGAAAGGGGAGGCAGGTTGTTGCAAGGACCACATGTGAGGCCTTTCCAGCATAGAACCTTTCAGAGGCTGTGATTTGCTGGCATAGTCTTTGACAACCCAAGGTCGTCTGTATACCACAATGAGGTATAGGAATAGTACTTCATGGGCTCAATGGATGTTAAATTGGTTTTACAATAATAGGAATTGAGGCTAGATGTGTGGTTTCATTGATATATGGAACTCTGTGCAGATCAGTACCTTCTCTGACACTTAGAGGCTTAGGGAGTCATTGTCTGGAGCACTTAGAGGTTAAATAACTTGCCCAGGGTCACACATTCAGCATGTATTGCATCTGGGACTGTCTGCTAGGCATGCTGCCTCTCCTATTAATATGATCCTTACAAATTTTGAAGGGTCAGTTTACCTCTGCAGAATTGCACTGGACAAAGGTAGTACAGACATATGCAAATTGCCATGATGTTTTACTTTTATGACATCTTTATTCCACATAACCCTGAATACCTCAGATAACATATGTAAAACAATTTACAAATCTTAGGATCATAGACTTAGAACTAGAAGAAACTTTAGAGATTATAGCTGTGTTCATGGATTTAGAGTTAGAAGAAGTTCAATTCCCTCAATTACAGATGAGGACACTGAGGACCAAAGGAATTAAGTGACTTGCCTAATGTCATACAACTAGTAGTTGAAGTGGGATTCTAACCCAGGTCTTCCTGATTCCGAGCCAAGTGGTCTCTCCACTCTACCACACTGCCTCTCATAAAGCTATTATTATTATTATATCTGAACTAACATGTTCTTCACCTATGGCCATAGAGCAGTTCATAATAAATAAGTCTATAGAAAGCAATACTCCTACTGATTAGCCTGTTATAAAGGGAGAATGTTTCTCGCCTTGGAAAATATGTAGGTTACCCCATACAAAATGAGGAAAATGAACAATTTCTCTTTAAGGGCCTTTGACTCCACTGGATAGACATCAGAAACACAACTGTAACTAGGTAATTTTGTGCCTAGGGCATGAACATAAAATTTGCATCCTTATACTTTCCTGGTAGTTATATTGCATATTTTATGTATTTTCTTTATCCTTTAACTTCATGTACTCAAGGCAAGTGATTCATTTGCCTCACCCTTGTTACAGATCTCATTAATATTATATGCACTTACTTCAAAAGAGTTGTGATTTCATCTATTAGAGTACTTTTTCCATCAACACAGACTATGTCCCCTCCATATCTGAATAAGTGTTTGGTCTTCATCACGGGTTGTGATAAGAATCTTTCATCCCTTGGTGTCCAGTGTGCTGGTGGTAAGCCTCTCCACACTTATTAATTAGGCTGGTCCTGTGACAGCAAGTATAGTCTTTCATCAAGTTTATACTTGAAGGAAGCCTTTTCATTTTGATAGGACCTGATAGAGTTCATGCTCTGCTGGCATTATCTACAAGGAACCCAAGATTAACTCCATACAATAAGTGGTACAGTCCCAGTGCCTAGCACAGTGACTTACAAATAAGAGGCAATCATAAATGCTTATTCAATCAAGTTGATATAAAGGAAATCCCATGGGAGCCAGATAAAATTGCTAGAGCTTTGGGACAATGCTAGGTAGACATAATAGGACCTTGAAGGGGTGGTAGTAAGCCCAATCACCCTTTTGATGTAGTTCAGTAGTCCAGGATGGAAGAGGAAATATGTTGTGACAGTCCATTTCTTTTTGTCTTTGGGTTTGGGTTTTTTGTTTTTGTTTTTGGTGGGAACACTAATTGTAGAGATTACCATTGAATTTTGTTCTGAATGTATTATGTTGACCCGTTGCTTGAAAAGTTCTCTTTTCTTTTGTTTATTTTTTTGAGCCACTGTATTTGTCCTTTTCAAATTAAATGCCACTTTTGTTCATTGTGACATTTATATTTAGGGGCTGAATCTATTGTAGGTGTGGCATTCATTCTACTGGTATGTTTATATGGCTGCAAGATTTAGCATACAGAAGTCCTAAGGAATTAATGATGATGTCCGTCACCCAAACAACCACAGAGGAACACATAGTGAGGGCAAACAGGCTACAACATGTAACAAATGAGAGACTTTGAAGAAGAACAGGAGTAAAAGATGCCATCAGAGTAATATATGACAGAAAAAGAAGATGAGTTTGGTCACTTGGGAAGGGTGAAGAATGACAGATGGCCAGCCCAGGCACTCCACTGGCACCCTCATAATGTCAGGAGAAATCATGGGAGGCCTTAAGCATATTAGATAGATCCCCTGTTGCAAGATTATAGGAGGACATGGATAAGATTTGCATAAGAGGGTCAGGAATGGATGGCTTTTTATCTTCAACATTGGAAGAAACAAGCAAATCAATGACCTCATAGATCCATTTGAGTATTTCAGTGGTACTTGGACTCCAGGAAGAAGATAAAGGTCCCTCTCCTGAGAATTCACTAACCCCAGGCACTTTCCTCCAAGCAAGGTAAGACCAGTAACAAGAGCTCCTGCCAGTGACAGAGGATATTCTATTATTATTGTTGTTGACACTGTGAATATCATTATTTTTTTAAAAAAAAAACATTTATGACAATCCCACTACAGAGCCTATGGGCATATATACCAAACCAGTACCTCTTAATTATGCTGTGATACCAACACCATTATCTTATATCTACACCCACCTTGATATTCTCCTGTCTAATCAATCAATCAACATGTATTTATTAAGTACTTATTATGGCACTGTACTAAGCGTTAGGGGGATGCAAAGAAAGGAAAAATGCAAACATGGTCCCTTCCTTTAAGGAGTTCACATATCAATGGGAAGTTTACCTTCTATTAGTCCACCAGTCTAGATTAAATCAAGGAGACTTTAGGCTCTGGAAAGTTTTCAACCCTGGGTCTATAGAAAAAGAAGGGGGGACAGTCTCCTGTGTGGCTCTGGTCCATGGCTACATATTGCTCCCCTAATAAGCCAGTGTGTAAATGGGTGCTTTGGGTCTCAAAGGGGAAATGGTGAGATTGTATATAGATCAGCACAAATCCATTCTTGCTGTTAGAAAAACAGCTCCAAGGACCTAACTTACTGATGATAACTCATTAGCATAATTTTTCCGTGTGAAAGATGAACACACCATCATCAACTCTTTACTTTTCCCCTCTCAGCTTACTCCCTTTATAAGCTCATCCCTTCATGGCTTCGCTTGACACCTCTACATGTAATATTTCCTGGCCTCTATCTCTACTGAATGGTGTTTCAGTCCCCCATCTCCAACTACCTACAGGATATCTCCAACAAATCAAAATCATTCCCTTCCCTTAAAGGGATCTATCTAGGTATCTAGATGGAGTGTGTGTGTGTGTGTGTGTGTGTGTGTGTGTGTGTGTGTGTGTATGTATGTGTATGTGTGTGTGTAGGGAAAGAGATCATATTCTAACTTGTACTGTAGTTAAATGTATACAGCTCGTCTCCTTGTAAATTATAATTGTAGAGTCCCCTCTGGGTCTACTGCTCCCCTTGCTTCCCCATGTCATTCACACTCACAGGTTGGGTGTTTCTAGGGACAAACGCCTCAGGTTCAAAGTACTCTGGTGGTCCTGCACTCTGAAAAGTATGTAGCTCAAAAGCCCCACTCTGGTCTGTTTACCATCCACTTGCCACAACTAGCTCAGAGCAAAGGTGTTTACTGAAATTATCTGGCATGAACAGTAGTAATAAGGCGTTTCCCACATAAACCTGAGTAATATTCTCAAAAATATGCACAGTCAGTGGAAAGATCTGATATTCTTCATATGTGACACATAAAATACTCTAGTAGAAAGATGAATACTTAAGAAACACATGTGGTTAAGGCAACTCACACCCCAATGCTACTGAGCCCCAAGTTCATTTCTCTTCTTGTGGTGTCTTCATATAGCTCTCCCTAAGTGCAGCACCTGTCTTCTTTCCAAAGCTCACCTCCCAACTACCACCACTAACTCTCTCATGACTGCAGCTTGACTCTCTTGAGCCTGATCCTTCTTGCTGCAGTGTCTCCACAGCAAGACATCATTATCAATGGGAGGTAAAAAGAAGAAAGAAATTCCCTCTTCTCTTCTCCACTGCTAAAACTCATACAACTCCAGCTGTCTACTGCCCCAAATGACTGAGCTTCCCCACTCCTTAGGGAGTTTGTCTTGCTTTTTAAAGGCCACTGGGACATTGCTGATCATTCAGCCAGCCAATGTCTTGTGACTCTATAATTCCACCTAGTTTGATTGAAAAACATCTTCACACCCTAACAAAGTCAGTCAGTCAACAAGCATTTATTAAATGCTTACTATGTGTCAAGCACTGTAGTAGGCACTGAGGATATAAACACAAATAATCGAACAGTTTCTCCCCATAAATAGCCTACATTCACATGGAGCAGGCAACAATTACATATATAAATTAACATAAATAGAATAAGTGCAGAATAAAATAAAAGTTTGTTGGAGGAAGGGCACTAGAATTTGGGGGAAGGAGATCAAAAAAGGCTTCATGTAGAAAGTGGTACTTGAACTGTGTCTTGAAGGATGAGATGAATTCTACAAGACTGAGATGAGGAGAGGGGATATTCCAGGCGTGAGGAATAGTAAAAATATAGAAATAGTAAATAGAAATAGTAAAGGTATGGAAACAGGAGGGGGAGTCTTGGGTATGAGGAACAGAGGCCAATTGTCTGGATTTCAGAGTGTGGAAAGGGGAGTAATTTTCAATAAAACTGGAAAGAGGGATTATGGTTAGGTTGTGAAGGACTCTAAGATACAAACAGAAGAGTTTGTATTTTATTTTAGAGACAATAGGGAGCCACTAGAGCTGATTGAGTAGGGGAGTGGCACAGTTGTAATGATTTAAAGAAAACCATTTTGGCAACAATGTAGGATGGACTGGAATGGTGATAGGCTTGACGCAGGGAATTTAATTAGGAGTATTATTGTAATCTAGATAAGAAATGATGTAATCTTGGACTAAAGCGGTGGCTGTGAGAGTAGAAAGAAGGGATCAGTCAGATGTGAAGGATGATGGGAAGCTAGAAATTACAAGATTTCGCACTTGATTAGATAAGTGGAATGAAGAAGAGTGAGGAATGGAGGATAATGCTGAATTTATGAACTTAGGAAACTGGAAGAATGATGGTGCTTTTGAAAGAAATAGGGAAGTTTGTAAGAGGGGAGGGTTTTTGGGAAAAGATAAATTTAGTTTTAAATATTTAGCTTTGAGATGCCTTCAGGATGTTTAGTTTGAAATGTCCAATGAGCAATTGGCAATTGAAGCTCAGGGAAGAAACTAGGGATGGCAATTTTGTGTGTGTGTGTGTGTGTGTGTGTGTGTGTGTGTGTGTAATAAATATATATATATATATATATATATTTATATATATGAGTCTTCTGCAAAGAGATGATATTGGTTGGTAGTAAGAGTATATAGCTAGATAAGAAAAGAAAGCCTAAGACAGAACCTTGATGAACATCCACAGTCACGGTTCATGATTCAGTAAAGAAAATAGAGAAAAAGTGAATCATATAGGTAAGTGATCATATAGGTAAGAATATGTAATGAAAATCCAGAGAGGAGAAAGTATCCAGCAGAAAAGGGTGGTCAGCAGTGCCAAATGCAGGAAATAGATCAAGTTGGATGAGGACTGAGAAAGGACCATTAGATTAGGCAAATAAGAGATCATTGGTAACTTTGGAGAGAGCAGTTTTCATGGAGCAATAACATCAAAAGCCATGTTTCAAAGAATGCATGAAGAATGCATGAGAGATGAGGAAGTGGAAGCAACAAGTATAATTTTTTTTCTAGAAGTTTGGCTCCTTGTAAATTATAATTGTAGAGTCCCCTCTGGGTCTACTGCTCCCCTTCCTTCCCCACATCATTCACACTCACAGGTTGGGTGCCTCTAGGCCTATAGGACAATAATTTGAAGGGATGATAGGATCTAAGAAAGTTTTTTTTAAGGATGGGGAGATTTGGACATATTTGAAGGCAGCAAAGAAGGAACCACTGGGAGGAGGTTGAAAGGCTATGTTTGTGTGTGTGTGTGTGTGTGTGTGTGAGAGAGAGAGAGAGAGAGAGGGAGAGAGAAAGAGAGAGAGAGGAGGAAAAGCAGGAGGAGGAAGAGGAGGAGGAGGAGGAGAAGAAAAAGGTCAAAGATAGAGACAAAGATAAAGAGAGCTGGAAAAGATAATTAAGGTTGAGGTTGCAATCTTCCAGAGAAGGTGAGAGGGAATGGTATCACATATAGCAGTGTTGACCTTGGTAAAAAGGGCCATCATATTTCATAGATTGGGGAAAAGGAGGAAAGAGTGGGGGATAGTTTCAAATTATCTGAATTTCCTCAGTAAAGTAAAAAGTGAGTGAGACTCTCAGCTGAAAGAGAGTGGTGGAGGGGAAGCACAGGATGCTTGAGAAGGGAAGAAAACGTTTGGAACAGCCACTGTGGTGACTGTGATGGAGAATTAGAGAGAAATAAATTGATTGCTTTGCTGCAGAGAGGGACAAACTGAAACTGTGTAACATGAATTCATAATGTACCCAGTAAACAGAGTTATATGAATTCCCCAAGCTTCATTTAGCAGCCTGTGAGTAAGAAAGAGGCACATGGTAGAGTAATTCAGGGGTAAGGTTTGGCAAGAGATGAGTAGCAACAGAATAGGGAGACAAGGGATTTGAGAACAGAGAACAGTGTAGAGTTGAAATGGCTAACTATAGGGTTGGTATTGAAAGGGGAGGAAAATGAAGTCAGGATAAAGCTAATGACAAGAAAAAACATTTCTTCAGACCTCATTTGAGACTGCTGTCTCTATTACTTGCCCGCTACGTTTTGTGATATCATCAAGTGAACCAGAGGAAAATCAGTTGACGGGATCCTCATCAAACCTCCCATCAAACTATATAAGTAATTATTATCTTTTTTCATCTTTGTATTCCCAGCACCTAATACAATGCCTTTTTAATAGTAGGTGCTTAAGAAATGAGTCACCTAGCTCATCTATTAAACACCTAGTACAGTGTTGAGAGTCATGGACTTGGGGGATAAAAGACTTGGGTTCAAGTCTTGCCTCCAACACTGTATGGCCCAAGACAAATCACTTAATCTCTCCAAGTCTGGTTTTTCTCATCTGGAAGAGTGTGATGATAATAATATCCATAACACCTCCCTCATAGAGTTATAAAAAGATGCAAACACTGCAAACTTTAAAGTGTTATATAAACATCAGTTATGATTTTGTATCATAAACTTAAGGCTCTTCACCATCCTGATCAATCTATGAGTTTTAACTATAGATCTTAACTGCACCCACCAACTCATGATCATCATGGATGGGCAAAAGGAACAGATTTTACAGGAGTCCCCAGACTTATAGAGGATGTAGAGCTTCTTCCAACATCTAATGACCTATCAGAATTATGGGTCCAAGGACAAGACATGTAGACCACCAAGCTTCATGCATGTCCTAGAGTTTGTGAATGGCTTCCACCAATGCTAACCCATCAATGGATAGTTTTATATTTGAGGATGGTGTTCTAGAGGAAGAGAATAATTTCTGGGCCCGTTGTGGATGCCAACATAGAGGAACAGGGAAGAAGAAGGCCTAACAAGCTTTTTACCGTGAAAGAAAGCTTTTTCAGCCAGAGAAGAGGCATGAGATAAACCATCTTGCTAATTCCCACTGCTTCCCTTCTTAGTGTGTTCTTCTTAGTGCCTGGGACCCTTTGATTATCCCACATATTCTGTTTGGTTCCATCAAAGCATCCTGTTTACTTTACCAGATCATGATTTGGACTATTCTTTCTTTCCCAGGATAGTTTTCTCTTTTGATCCATATTAATTACCCCTAATCACTAACAGGGGTCTGTCCTTCCCTAAAATGGGCAGTGTCTGTAGCCTAGGAGAGAGGTTAGGACTAGAGATAGAAATTTAGGAGTCTATGGAATGGAGGTGTTAGTTCAAGACATTGGAATATATAGGGTTGCCAAGGAAGAGATGTAGATTCAAAAAGAGAGATAATCAAGTACAGAGACCTGGGAAAAACCAATATTTGGGGGCAGGAAGAAGACAAAGAGCTTGTGAGAAAGAGAGATGAGTGGCCAAAGAGGGAGGAGAGACATCACAGTTGGTCATATTTGACTCTTCCTTGTCTTTCATCTCCTGTATCCAACCTATCATTAAGTGCTATCATCAAACCTATCATTGTATGTCTTCATTGCAATTCCATTCAGTGCCAAACCATGAGTGCTAGGCAAGTCATATGTATTAGGCAGACAGCCAGGATCCAGGAAGCCACAGAATAGTCTAAGGACAAATACGACTCAGGCTGGCAGTCACTATCTGACTAGGCAGTATACACTGGAGTGCCCCTACATATGAAAGTCTGAGCAAGTCACGGCTCTGAGAAGGGAGACATATATGTAATAGGAAAGGATAATAAAAGGTCAGACAGGCAGTTAAATCTAGAGATAAAGCAAAAAATCAGGAACCAAGAAAGCATAGATAAGTCAGGGGCTGCATTTTCTCCATCACGCAGTCTTTTAGTAGACATGGGAGACCATGTGACTAATAAACAGGTAAGAAACTAGGAATAAGTATACCCAGATCTATTTTTTAGAAGCTAGGCAAGTTACTTCATTTAGTTTGGTGTTTTCATCTTCTTCTTGGACAACAAGGAAAAATGGAATTCCTCAACTTCCTCAAAGAAATATTCTTGAAAAGATATGTAGAGTTCTAAGATTCTTAGAAATACTTATTTTTTCATATTTATTGAACATATAAAACAATACCTAGGTCTCATAAACATTAAAGCATTCATTAAACCACCAACCTTTACCAATATAGAGACTTAAAATGGCATACTTTTCATCAGGTTCTGAAGGTCACCATACTGATACTCAACTAGACCCAGGCAAGCATGGAAGTCTGAGTATATGCTTTTTAATAACAACTATCTAGTTTTCAGGCTTGAAATATGAATTTGGGAGCTACTGGGAGAAAGAAGCATAGCAGCCAGTAGTCTTTTAGTTGTCAATTGGGCACTACAAATACAATCCATCACTAATGAAAATGTTCATATCCATAGTTAGATATTGGAAGAGAGGGCACCCGCTGGCATTTCAGTCTTTTCCCTTTTATCCACTACTTATCATCTGTTCAAACTTAAGAGCAAAAATTGCTGGGCAGTGAAAGAAAACATTTGACAATCACCATGTCAGGGACAAATACTGAAAAATAAGCTTATTTCTACCTATCTAGATAGGAAATCAAAATATAGAAAAATGTTTGTTTCTACCTACATAGGCAAAAAGACTTCCAATAATGCTTTTTTTTTTTTGGTGAAGGAGTTGGTATAAAGGTTTCCTAGTGTGGAAACTCCCTTTGCCAGTGTGGAAAATCAATTAATGTGTAAATTATAGTTTTAGATAGTTGCCTGGGGGCAGTTCGAGGTTAAAGAACTTTCCCAGAGTTACATACTATCATATGTGACCAAGCTGGGAACTGAACTCAGACCTTCTTGACTTCAAAGACAGTCTTCTGAAGACTGTGCGACTGTCTGACATTCATATAGTACTTTAAGATTTTAAAAAAAAAATGTTATTTATTTATTTAATATTTTTAGTTTACAGCATTAATTTCCACAAGAGTTTGAATTACAAATTCACATTACATACATTATCTCATTTGTTCCTCTCCAAAATACAAAGCTTTTGGGACAGTATATGACTCTTGGAACAGCAAATAATCATAAGCAATGTAATGGCTGCTACTTACGCTCGGGCAGCTGGCAGGGATGGGTTGACTAGCATGGTGGCTCAGGGCTGTGCTACTAACTCTGTCTGACTTGTGCATGGCTCATTTATATACTCCTCTAATTTACATGCATAATTGCACAAATACCAAGCAATTACCCACTTTCCTCATATGATGATTTACAGATCTTAGAAATCCCGCCCGCTTCCCTAATCTTTTATGTCTTCTCAAAGCCAATCTCTACATCCAAATTTTAATTCACCAGCAAACAAGAAGCCATTTGCCAAATCCACCAACCTCTTGCCCCCAGCCTGTGGTCTAAATAACAGGGACACTTACGTAACCAGCACATATCAACTGGTGCTGAGATGTGGAAGCAGGATTTTCTGTTATTATTGCTTCCAGGACCTTTCTCTCCAAATCAACTCTCTTCTCTGGTCCACAACTTTAACTAGAAGCATCTTTGATCAGACATCCATTTCTAACTGGTCTCTACTTATCATTCTCATGCTCTCAGGACAGTCAGCCAATAAGTGACTTCTATGTGGTAAGCACTTGGGAACACAAAGAAAGGCAGTGTCTGTTGTCAAGGAGCTCACCGTCTAATGAGGAGACAAGATGAAAACAGTTACAGAGACACTAGTTATAAACAGGCTAAATTGGAGGTAATCAACAGAAGGAAGGCACTAGCGTTAAAGGGGATCAAGAAAGGCTTCCTGTAGAAGGTGGGATTTTATCTGGGACTTGAGGGAAGCTAGGAGGCAAAGATAAAGAGGGAGAGCATCTCAGGGATGGGGGAAAGCCAGTAAAAAAACTCCCAGCTTCAGGAGATGTAGTGCTTCATTCAAGGAACAGCAAGGAGGCCAGTGTCACTGGATCAAAGAATAGGCAGGGAGAATAAGACATAAGAATACTGGAAAGGTAGAAAAGGTAGGAGCTAGGTTGTGAAGGGCTTTGAATGCCAAACAGAGGATTTTGTATTTCATCCTGAGAGTGATAGGGAGCCACTGGGTTTATTGAAAATGGGGTTGACTTGGTCAGATCTGCATGTTAGGATTAATTTGACAACTGAGTGGAAGCTGGACTGGACTAGGAAGAGACTTGAGGCAGGAAGACCAAATGCTCCATTTTTAGACTATTGCAATAGTCCAGGTATAAGGAGGGTGGGCAACAGGGTTGTAGCAGCGTCAGAGAAGAGAAGGGGTCATATGGGAAAGATGCCATGAAAGCAACATTGACAGGCATTGGTGACAGACCGGATATGGGGGAGGGTGTGGTAAGAGAGAGTAAACAGTAAAGGATGACACCCAGGTTGGGTGACCAGGAGTATGGTGGTGCCCTTACAAGTAATAGGGAAGTTAAGATGACGGCAGATTTTTTGGGAGGAAGACAGTGAGTTCAGTTTTGGACATGCTGACATGGCTGCCTCTGTACAAACTGAATGCAACGGAGGAACATCTTTGCAGGGTTACTTTGTCCTTTTGCAGGGGATGGTAAATATTCTCCATTCCCTAGCTCCTTATGTCTACTTATCGTGCATTGCCATCTTCCCCCAATGAAACTACTACAAACCTAATCTATAACTGTCAGACTGAAGAAGTTGAAAAAATTGTAACTAAATTAAAAGTTTCTGTAATAATGATGCTGATCCTTTTTTTTTAATTCTAAAAAGCTTAACTAATTCCTATGGTTATTTTAAAATAACACGTAGATGGATTTTTAAAATTTAGCCTATCCATCATCTTGGCTACTCACCTACATTGTTCTCTCTGCACTAGCGTCCCAGAATCTCCAAGATGGAAATACCTCTGAAGGTCATTCTGTACAGTTACCGAAAAGGATCCACATCAACAACATCCCTGACGAGTAGTCATGTAGAATGCACTTAAAGGCTCCCTTGGACAAGGCTAATCTAACCTGAAATTTTTTCCGTACATATAACTTAATGCTGCCTCTCTTACACTTCCATCTATCTTTCTAATTCTGCCAAGGAGGGAGAGGGTGAAGCAGAAGGTGTCTAATTACTTTTCCACGTGACAGTCTTCCAAATACTTGAAGATAATTGTCATTTCCTCTCAGTCTCCTCTTTTTTAAGCTAAACATTCCCAATTCTTTCAACTGCTTCACAAATGGCATGATCTCTGGTCCCCTCACCATCCTGGTCACTCGACTCTGTATGTACTTGTCAATATTCTTACTAACATATGGTACCCAGAACTTTGCACAGTACCCTTAAGTTGTTCTGACCAGGAGGAACGCAGAGAACTGTCAAATCTATCACTCTCAGTGCAGCTTAAGATTATATTAGCTTTCATGACTTCACATCTATGATCAAAATTAAAGTGTTTGACTTCTCAAGAAGGGGTCAAGGGTAGGAGAGAGGGAGAGAATTTGGAATTCAAAATATTTAAAAATATTGTTAAAATCTTTTTATGTGTCCTTGGGAAATATTTAATGAAATAAAAAATAATTTTAAAAAACAAAAAGAAAGTAAAAAAAGAAAAAGAGTATATTAGCACTTTTTTTTGGCTGCCATGTCATATTTTTAACTCATAATGGGCTTTTTGTCCACTATAACTCCCTAATATTTTTCATATGAGCCATTTCTTAGCTATGTTTCCTTTGTCATGTGTTTGTGAAGTTGCCTCTTTGATCCATTTCATCTTACTAAATTTGGTTCAATGCTCTGCCAGGGGTAAGGAACCTGTGGCCTTGAGTCCACATGTGACCTTCTAGGTCTTCAAGTGCAGCCCTTTGACTGAATTGAAACTTCACAGAACAAATCCCCTTAATAAACAGATTTGTTCTCTAAATCTTGGACTCAGTCAAAAGGCTGCACCCAAAGACCTAGAAGGTCACATGTGGTCTTGAGGTGGGAGGTTCCACACTCCTGCCTCTTAAGATCTTTTTTGAAATCCGGCCTCAGACACTTGAAAATCCAGCCTCAGACATTTGACACGCTTACTAGCTGTGTGACCTTGGACAAGTCACTTAACTCCAATTACCCTGCCTTCCCCCCTAAAAAAAAGATCTTTTTGGATCCCGTTCTGTAATCCGCTATGTTACCTTCCCCTCCCGATTTTATGTTATTTTCAAATTTGATAAGCGGGGTATCTATGCCTTTTTCTAAACTAATGATAAAGGAAGTGGATCTGCGATTTCATTGGCACAGGGAATTTGCAGGTAAGGAAATTCCTTTTGCCCATTCAGGTTGGCACCTTCTGCATTCTATGGTGTTAGAGAGTCATCGGGGACACTGAGAAGTTATCTGACTTATCCAGAATTCCATGACCAATGATTACCAAGGGCAGGACCTGAACCCAGGTCTTCCTGGTCTCTAGGCTGGTTCTCTAGCCACTACACCAAATTATCTCTCTCTCTTCTGAGTTATTACTATTAAAAATAAGCATCCTAACCTTAGGACGAAGGACTGATTTTGGGAGCACTCTTGTTGAGATGTGGATTGCTTCTGTTTAGTGATATTTCAGTCTCAACTGTTTCCCTTGACTTCGACTTGTTTTCTATTGGCCACAGAACCTGGCAGACTTCTAATCATGGAATGAAGACTCAGTTGAATGTAATAATAATAATAGCTCGTATTTATATGGGGCTTTAAGGTTTATGAAGTACTGTATAAACATCACCTCATTCGATCCCCACAACAACCCTGGGAGGGAGGTGCTATTATTAGTCCCATTTTACAGATGAGGGAACAGGCAGACAAAGGTTAAATGACTTGCCCAGGGTCACACAGCTAGTAAGTGTTTGAAGAAGGATTTGAAGTCAGGTCCTCCTAAGTCCACGTCTAGCTCCCTATCCACCGTGCCACCTGGCCACCTCAAATGCATCAATCACTTGTGTTCCCAGTTCTGTATGTGTGGGACAGGGATTTTTAAATAATAGGAGAGACATCCTTAGGAGAAACAAAGTAAATTTATTTTACAAACCTTGCAAGATTTGGGCACACCTCCATAATGGAGGAAGCGAGGTGAAAGGGAACCTGCCTTAATTTATATTCTTAATGAAAAAAGATTCCCACCCACCTCTATCCCTTCTCACCATTGGCTGGGAGGTGGGCTTACAGTCTAGGCGTGAAAACTAGGCAGAGGAGGAAGGTTGATCCAATCCATTCAGGTTTTTCCCTATCAGAACTCAAATGCCGGGGTGGCATCTGAAAGTCTAGGAGAAGAAATGGGGTAGGGGGGAGGAGAGACCTTCCTGGAGCAGAGAACAAATAGCTCACAGGAAGTTCATTATCTTCTAACATCTGAGAGAGAGGGGAAAGGGCATGCCCACAGCTCTAGGCCCTGACCTTCCAGAATCACAAGGCCAAATCCCAAACCTCTCCTACTCCCTTAGACATATCCTGTGAAGTCTTCACAGTTATCCATCGCATTCATGTAGAAGGTATATCTCACAACTCATTCCCAATTATTGTGTCTACTAAGAAGCTCTGCACCACATCTGGTAAGAATGCTTTTTTGACCAAGTCAGAGAATCAGTCAAATGTATAAGTTAGATGTGGTGTGAACAATTTGTAGATACCTATACGGAATCAAGCAATCAAAGGTATTCACTATTGCTGCAAACAATCGACTTAAATCAAATTAAGAAGGAACAAAGTGTTTTGAGTCATTAGGTGAAATGAAATGGTGCTTTTCCAGAAGTCTGCTGGGAATGGTTAAAGAAAATCAGTCATGCCCTGGGGGGAGAGAGGGCTTGGATAAACAGAAGGTCAGTTTGGATTCTAATAGCAGGCCAGACTAGTGGTGCAGCAGTTCCAGACAAGCCCTTAAGAAGCAATTACTGGGGAATGGGGGATTCAGGGAAGACAGTTTTTAATCAGAGGAAAACTTTGTGACCTTCAAAGGGCCAGAGTATTTGGACTTCTTGTCTCCAATAGTAAGTGTTCCAGGAGCAGCAGGGGCCCAAGAATAGAATAGACATACCGAACAAAGGAGGCTTTAGTACTCTCAGACCTCAATCCTCAAAGGCTAGGAAAGAACTATGCACATTGAAGAGGTATTTCATGAAAACTCCAAGAGGAGAGAAAAGGTCTAATAATCAGGAGCCTCGAGTTTACCCTTTGCCCACATGAGCTCTCTCTAAATTTGAGTCCCCTTCCTCTTGGACTCTGTATCTGTTTGTACAATAGTGTATCCAAGACTTTTGGAGAGATGTTGCATCTCTGTCCTTGCTATACCTTCTCAGTAAATACTCCTTTGTAAGAGCTGATTGATGTTAATTATGTAAATGATATTGGGGAGATAGCAAGAGGTAAAATGGCATTGGAGCACACTGTATGGGGGCTCATGAATTATAGTATTCGATACTCTCTCTCTGGGTAGCAAGGTGGCGCAATGGATAGAGCACTGGGCCTGGAGTCAGGAAGACTCGTCTTCCTGAGTTCAAATCTAGCCTCAGACACTTACTAGCTGTGTGACTCTGGCTAAGTCACTTAACTCAATTTGCCTTAGTTTCCTCATCTGTAAAGTGAGCTGGAGAAGGAAATGGTAAACCACTCCAGTATCTTTGACAAGAAATCTCAAATGGGGTCATGAAGTCAGACATGACTGAAAATGACTCAACAGTGACAAACAAGAACTCTCTATCCTCTCAGCATTATCCTTATAATCCTGATGATAGTACTCAGTCAAAGTCCAGAGAAAGTGGGAGCTGGGAAATATGCCTAGAGCTTAGGATACATCTATATGCCTAACTCTAGTCTCTCCCGAGTTTCAACACCGCATCACCAGTGGCTTTCTGAATATTTCCAGCTAGATATCCCAATGGCATCTTAAACTCTTTGTAATTTGAAGCACCACCTCCCTTATGGTCATTCAGATTGGCAGCCTCAAAGCCATCTTTGATTCCTCACTCACTCTCCATATCCATTCAGTTGGCAAATCTTATTGAATCTACCTCCACAAACTGTTGCATCTGTCCCTGTTTTTCCACTCATGTGGCCATCACTTTAGTTCAGGCCACACCACCTCTAGCCTGGACTATTGTAACAACTTCTTCATTGGTCTTCTTGCCTCCAATCTCTAACCTCACCAACCCGTCATCCATATAGCTGCCAAAGTAATAATACTAAAATATAGATCTGAGCAAGCTCAAAAAGGTCTAGAGGCTCCCCCTTGCCTTTAACATAAAAAACAAACTCCTCCTTTTGGCTTTACAGTCTGTCACCAGCCTGCCTTTGCATACTTACTCCATTTCATACCCTCAATGTTTCAACTAAAGTGCCTAATAGATGCTTTTTGAAAAAGGTATTTTTTCCTGTCTCCACAACTTTGCACAGGCTGTACCCCATGCCTCTAGAGTACTTAGTCTTCACCTCTGCCTCTTAGAACTCTTAGCTTCCTGAGCCTTTCCGGATCCCTACAAATCCTAGTGTTTAGTGGTCTCCCAAATTAACTTATTTACTTTGTATGTAGTTTTTATTTACTCTGAATCCACCTTACCATGCTATCATCTTTTCATCTTATGCACTAGGATGGTATGAGACTTTGTCAAAGCTCTGCTGAAATCTAGCATGATGATATTTTCAGCATTCCCCTGATCTATCAGTATAGTAGACTTAACAAAAAGGGAAATCAGATTATTCTGGCATGGCTGGTCCTTTTCTTTTGCCTCATCTGGCTATTCCCTCTAATTTCCACTCCTATTTGGTTGGGTGTATACAAGGTGGCTGCTACCTCATGTTCTAAGAGTACCCTGTGGGTGGCTATCATAAGTCTTCTGGAATAGTGGTTACTCATCACATTCCTTATTTTGTCTTCCTTCTTATTATCTCTTCTCTAATTTTCCATTTCCCTATTTCCCTGCTGAGTAAAGTATATTTCTTTACCATACTCTGTGTGTGTATATTTTTCCTTCCTTTTACCAGTTCAGATAATAGTGAGGTTCAAGTGTCATTGTTCCCCTCACGCTTTCCTCTTTTTTTGTGTAGATGTCTACTAGTACACCATGACTATATGATATACTTTTCCCAATCCTCCCTCCCTTTCCTTTCCCCCTTCTCCAAACAATGTATTTCTTTTCTCCTACATTTTCATTCTTTAAGATCACTAAGACATAACAGAACTACTCCCAGACCTTCTCTCTAATCAGATTTCCTCTATGAACCCTGATAATAGGGTTCTGAGAGGGTATATGTATCATATCATTTTAGAATGTAAGCAATTTATCCTTGTTTAGTACCTTATGATTGTTTAATCATGTTTATCTTTTTATGTTTCTCTTGAATCTTGTATTTGTTCCTCAAAGTTTCTATGTATATCTAGTCTTTTCATTAGAAATGCTTGGAAGTTATCAACACCCTCCCCTTCCCTACTCCCCACTCCTGTTTTTCTGAATAAGTTATTCTTGGCTGTAAACCTGTACCTATTTGCCTTCTGGAATACCGAATTCCAAGTTCTCCACTTGTTTATAGTAGTATTTGTTAAATTGTTTGTGATTCTGACTGTGGCTCCTCAGTACTTGCATTCTGTCTTTCGGTCTGTTTGTCCTTTTATGACCTGGAAGCTCTGGATTTGGGCAATAATATTCCTGAAAGTTTTTATTTTTGACTTTCTTTCAGGAGGCAATTACTTTAAAAGATCTTGGGAATTTTCTTTTATGATTTCTTGAAATATGATATTTAGGGTCTTTTTTTATTTTATGGCTTTCAAATAGTCCAGTGATTCTTAAATTCACTCTCCTCAATCTGTTTTCTAGGTGAGTGGTTTTTTGCTATGAAATACCTTACATTTTCTTCCATTTTTTCAGTCTCTTGAATTTGCTTTTCTAATATTTTTCTTTGTCTCATAGGGTAATTATCTTCTATTTGGTCCATTCTGATTTTCAGGGAATTTTTTGCTTGGTTAAGGTTTTGTACCCGTTGTGCCAAGCTATTAATTTCCTCTGCAATTCTTTCTTTCCCAAATTTTTCCTGTAGCACTCCCTTTCATTTACAAAAAGTTAACTCAAAAAAAAAAACTCTTGCTACATATGCTTCAGGAATTCTAGATGAACCTTTGCCCAAGCTGTGTTTTTCTTTGAGGCTTTGCCTGCAGGTGTTTCAGAGTCATTCTTTTCTTCTGGATTTATATCTTGAATGTCTCTATCACCATAAAACCTTTTCATGGTAGGATTCTTTTTTTAATTTTCTCATTCTTCCAGACTGTTTCCTTACTTTGGATTTTATGTTAAGACCAAACTGTTAGCTTTTTTGGAGAGACTATCTGGGCTGAGCCTCTGTTCTTTAGCGTCATATTGCTGCTTTCTTGAGGTAATTCCAGGATCTCAGGGATAGCTCAAGCTGGTGATCTACAAGCTTTCAGTGCACTCAAAAGTACTCTAATATAGAGCAAAATTGGATCCATACCCTCCTGCTCTGAGTTCTGCAGCTTCCTGACCCAGGTTTGGCTCTGAACAACATACCTGTAGCTTTGCCTCAGTTGGAGTTCCAGTTGACTGCATCTAGGTTCAGCTATTGCTAGTCAGCTGAATAGCTCTGCTGGTTCAAAGTGACCAGAATGAAGTTTCCCCTTTGTTCTGGGATTCCTGTCCTGAACATTCCTTTGTAGGCTTCAAACTAGGCTAGAAGCAGGAACTGAGACCCTGCTCTGCTTCTGGGAGTCAGAGCCATACAGCTGTTGCTTGCTTCTGAACTTGTTCCATGTTCAGTATACAGAATAGGTGTAGGGAGTTAGTGCCGACCCTGGGGCTGCTCGGACCCTAGCGCTTGGCCTGTTTCCTGGGTAATACCAGACAGGCTTAGTAGGAGTTGGCATGGTAGGTACCCGGAGGAAAGACTTCTGTCTCTAGCACCCCCCTAACAGCATCCCCCTCCTGCTCTGATAGCCATCCTTTCTCATGCAGGCAGAGTCCATTCACCAAGGACTCACAAGCCCAGAAGGAGGAACCCAGCTGGCCACTACCTAATGCTCTTGAACCAGTGCCTAACACAACAATGCTTTGATACTTTACTTACTGGAACATCTTTGATACTTTACAAGGGTATCCTGCCCCGTGCCTCACATAGCTCATACAGCTCTGATATCAGCTGGCTACATGCCTGAGCCTTCCCATGCCTCTTTAGATACTGTAGAACAGCACTCCCCTTCTGTTCCCATACTCCTATGGAAACCACCTTACCACAGCCCTAGTTTTTCCCATACACTTGTAGGAAACATAGTTTACAACAATCCAGATTCTTCCCACCAGATATCGATCTTCCCATACTCTCATCCCCTTACCCCTTGAACACCTGCTTCTGCTTATGTAGTGCAAACCCCTATAAAACTGGATAATATCCGCCAATAAATTGGAGTTATATCCATCTTGGCTCCCACCTCATCATTGCGTACTGAGATAGAGCAACTTGCTGGTCAAGGACCCCTAACAAATAGGACCTTGTACTAATTCTTGCTCTATAATGCCACCACTTGCGACAATCCCCCTCCTCAGTCAGCCCTGGATCTGTGACCCAAAGCTGGGTAGTGAGCAACAGAGCTAACAGCACCTATTCTTTCAACCTGCACAAGTTTAGGTTCATCTGTACTGGATTTGGGACCTCTTCTTGCTCTAATTTCTAGCATATTCCTTCATTGGAATCCTCTGTGTGGCTGTTCCTGGTTAGTCCCCGTCTTTAGTGTCCCTAGACCTCTCTGTCTTCTTATGTTTGCTGATCTGGGCTAGAGAAATGATTAACTGTGATTTTTTTCCCCTAGATTTCCCCCAAATTAGGACTTACACTCATGCATTGTTTAGATCTGTTGGAGGAGTTGTAGAGTAGATTTTATCTTTATCTTCTTCCTGCTAGTCTGCCATTTTGCCAACTCCATACCTTTTTACTGGCTGTCCTTTCAACTCATTTTCTGTCTTCCACAGAGCCTAGTACAATTCTATGTACATGATGGAGCCAGAGCTGAATGCACGAGACACTTGAGTTTGCTGGTATTTATATTCTTGTTACATTCTCTTTAAAAGCTCATCAAAGATGCAGCAAATTATATTAATTTCAGAAGTAGGAGATATTATCATGCCAAATTATACTTGTATGTTTTTTAAGTATGAGGGACAAAATAATCCCATTTCCTTCATCTATATCTATACTGTACATCATACGCTCTACTACACTACACCATACTATACTGTACTGTACTCTTTTGTGTTACACAGATCTTCTTAGGTCTTCCCAGAAGGCTCAAGATGCACTTAAAGCAATTCACATCCATTCCAGGTTGCCAGTCTCTTTAGGTGGAATTCATAGAGCAATGGAGTTCTATTCCTGACCCTAAAATTTATCTTCTATTTACTTCATAGATTTTTTTTTTGGTATTTACTTATAAGTGTACTTTCATTCCCCCAAACTGGATGTAAGTTCCTTGAGGACAAAGAGTATCTTTGTATCCCCAATGCCTAACACAAAGCCTAAATGTTTGTTGCTTTAGATTTTTTTTTTTGCTGGTGACATGTATGTTCTTCAGCATTGCCATCTCCACTATCTCCATTGCCATGGGAATTTCTTCCTTTTCTGGGATCGTGGGAAGCTGCTAAGAAAATGGGCCCTTGCATTAATGAGAATGAACAGGCTTACTGACTTATTTTCCAGATAAATATGATATTTGATTAACCTCACAGTCACATGCATGGAGACTCTTCCTTCTCTGACATCTAGTTGGGAGGATTGGTAAATCACCCCAAATTATTTCCTCATTTGGCCCTTGCCTATTTCCTAAAATGTGGTGAGCCTTCATCAAATAATAGATTTTTAAAAAATAGTATTTTATTTTTTCCAATTACATATAAAAACAATTTTTAATGTTCTTAAATTTTTTTTTTGAATTCCAAGTTCTCTCTCCCCCTCCCTCTTTCTGATATAGGCTATACATGTGCAGTCATGCAAAACAGATTTCCACATTAGTCATGTTGTGGAAAAAAGCAACTCCCCCGCCCCCCCCCCAAAAAAACTATGAAGAAGATAAAATGAAAAATAGTATGCTTAGATCTGTATTCAGACTCCATCAGTTTTTTTCTATGAAGGTGGATAGCACTTTTCATCATGAGTCCTTTGGAATTGTCTTGGATCATTGTATTACTGAGAATAGCTAAGTCATTCACAGCTGATCATTGTACAATATTGCTGTTACTGTGTAAAACGTTCTCCTGGTTCTGCTCACTATATTTTTCAACAGTTCAGGTAAGTCTTTCCAGGTTTTTCTGAAAGCATCCTGCTGGTCATTTCTTACAGCACAACAATACTCCATCACAATCATATACCACAACTTGTTCAGCCATTCCCCAATTGAGGGGCATCCCCTCAATTTCCAATTCTTTGCCACTATAACAAGAGCTGCTGTAAATATTTTTGTAAATACAGATCCTTTCCCTCGTTTTTGATCTCTTTGGTATATAGAACTAATTGCAGTATTTCTGGGTCAAAGGGTATGCATAGATTTATAGCCCTTTGGGAATGGTTCCAAAGTATTTCTAGAATGGTTGGATCAGTTCACAACTACACCAACAATGCATTAGTATCCCAGTTTTCCCACATCCCCTTCAATATTTATCATTTTCCTTTTCTGTCACATTAACCAATCTTATAGGTGTGAGGGGCTATCTCAGAGTTGTTTTAATTTGCATTTCTTTAACCAATAGTGATTTAGAGCATTTTTTTCATATGACTACAGATAGCTTTGATTTCTTCATCTGAAAATTGCCTGTTCACATATTTTGACTATCAATTGGGGAATGACTTGTATTTTTATAAATTTGACTCAACTCTCTACATGTTTGAGAAATGAGGCCTTTATCAAAGACACTTGCTGCAAAAAAAAATTTCCCACATTTCTGCTTTCCTTATTTTTTTTGAGGCAATTAGGGTTAAGTGACTTGCCCAGAGTCACACAGCTAGTAAATGTCTGAGGCTGGATTTGAACTCTGGTTCTCCTGACTCCAGGGCTAGTGCTCTAACCACTGAGCAACCTACCTGAATCTGTGCTTTCTTTCTAATCTTGGCTGCATTGGTGTTGTTTGTGCAAAACTTTTTAAATTTAATATGATCAAAATCATCCATTTTACATCTTGTAATGTGATCTCTTGTTTGATCATAAATTATTCCCTTATCTATAGATCTGACAGGTAAACTATTACACACTTCCCTAATTTGCTTACGGTATCACACTTTATGTCTAAATCAGGTACCCATTTTGACTTTATCTTGGTATATTGTGTGAAGTGTTAGTCTATAGTTTCTGCCAAACTGTTTTCCAGTTTTCCCAGCAGTTTTTGTCAAATAGTGAGTTCTTGTTCCAAAAGCTTGGATCTTTGGGATTATCAAACACTAGATTACTATGGTCATTTTCTACTGTGTCTTGTGTACTTAATCTATTCCACTTATCCACCACTCTATTTCTTAGCCAGTGCCAGAATGTTTGATGATTATTGCTTTATAACACAGTTTGAGATCTGGCATGGCTAGGCCACTTTCCTTCACATTTTAAAAAAATTCTCTTGACATTCTTGACCTTTTGTTCTTCCAGATGAGGTTTCTGAGCACTTTTTCCAGCCCTACAAAATTTTTTGGGGTAGTTTGGTTGGTATGGCACTAAGTAAATTAAGTAGAATTGTTATTTTTATTATATTGGCTTGTCATACCCATGAGCAATTAATACTTTTCCATTTGGTTAGGAATGACTTTGTGTGTATGAAAAATGTTTTATAATTGTGTTCATATAGTTCCTGGGTTTGTATTGGCAGGTAGACTCCCAAATATATTGTATTGTCTAAGTTATCTTAAATGGAATTTCTTTTTCTATCTCATGGTGCTGGACTTTTTTTTTTTTTACTAATATATAGAAATGCTTGTGATTTCTGTGGGTTTGTATTATATCCTGAAACTTTGCTAAAGTTGTCAATTATTTCAACTAGACTTTTAGTTGATTCTCTAGAATTTTCTAAGTATACCATCACATCATCTGCGAAGAGTGATAGTTTTGTTTCCTTGGTGCCTATCCTAATTCCTTCCAGTTCTTTTTCTTCTCTTATTGCTATAGCTGGCATTTCTAGTACAATATTGAATAATAGTGGTGATGATGGGCATCCTTGTCTCATCCCTAATGATGATTTCAGATAGATACTACTTATCGTTTTAAGGAAAACTCCATTTATTCCTGTGCTTTCTAGTGTTTTTAATAGGTATGGGTGCTGTATTTTGTCAAAAGCTTTTTCTGCATTTATTGAGATAATCATTTGATAATTTCTGTTGGTTTTGTTATTATCAGTTATGCTGATAGTTTTCCTAATATTGAACCAGCTCTGCATTCTTGGTTTAAATCTCACTTGGTCATAGTATGATCTTTGTGATATATTGCTGTAATCTCCTTGCTAGTATTTTACTTAAAATTTTTGCATTGATATTCACTAGGAAAGATGGTCTACAGTTTTCTTTCTCTGTTTTAGCTCTTTCTGGTTTAGGTATCAGCACCACATCTGTATTGTAACAGGAATTTGGAAGAACTCCTTTTTTGCCTCTTTTTCCAAATAATTTACATAATATTGGAATTACTTGTTCTTTAAATGTTTGGCATAATTCATTTGTGAATCCATCTGGCCCTGGGAATATTTTTTATAGGGAGCTCATTGATGCCTTGTTTAAATTCTTTTTCCAAGATAGGGTTATTTAAATATTCTTTTTCTTCTTCTGTTAATCTGGGCAATTTATATTTTTGTAAACGTTCTTCCATTTCACTAACAATCACTAGATTATTAGATTTGTTGGCACATACTTGGGCAAAATAGCTCCTAATAATTGCTTTAATTTCATCTTCTTTGGGGTGAATTTACCCTTTTCAGTTTGTTACTGGTATTCTTGTTTTCTTCTTTCTTTTCTAGAATCAAATTAACTAATGTCTTACCTATTTTATTCTTTGTTTTTGTAAAACTATCTCCTAGTTTTATTTATTAGTCAATGTTTTTGCTTTTATTTTTACTTTTAATTTTATTCATCTCTCCTTTGCTTTTCAGGATTTTCCAATTTGGTGTTCTCTGGAGGTTTTAAATTTGTTCTTTACTTAGTTTTTTTTTTTTTTTTGCATGCCCAATTCTTTGATCTGGTCTTTTTTTTTGATGTAAGCATTTAGAGATATAAATTTCCTCCTAAGTACTATTTTGGCTGCATCCCATAAATTTTGGTATGTTGTTTCATTGTTGTCATTCTCTAATGAAATTATTGATTGTTTCTATGATTTGTTCTTTGACTCATTCTTTAGGATTAGATTATTTACTTTTCAATTAATTTTAATCTTTGTTTTTATATCCCTTTATTGAATGTAACTTTATTGTATAATGATCTGAAAAGAATACATTTTATTTTTCTGCATTTGGTTGTGAGGTTTTTTATGTTTTAATACATGGTCAGTTTTTGTATATGTGCCCTGAACCATCGAGAAAAAGATATATTCTTTTCTATTCTCATTCAGTTTTCTCCAGAGGTCTATCATATCTAACTTTTCTAAAATTCTATTCATTTTCCTAACTTTTTTCTTGTTTATTTTTGGGCTAGATTTATCTAACTCTGAAAGGGGCAACTTGAGGTCCCCCACTAGTGTGGTTTTACTTTATATTTCCTCCTGTAACTCATTTAACTTTTCTTTTAAGAATTTGGATGTCATACCATTTGGCATATTTATGTTAGGTATGACTGTTACTTCATTGTCTATGGTACTTTTAGGAACATATAGTTTCTATGCTTATCTTTTTTAATTAGATCTATTTACCAAATGATTTTAATAGAACTTCAAACATTTTACAAACCCTAAAATATTTTTTAAAACTTGTAAAATATTTTAATTATTGAGATGCTATTCTAAGAAGACTAGACTAGCTGATTCACATGTGGGTTATATAGATAGAAACATTACATAGTCTTTTCCCTTCTCCAACATATAGTCCTGAAGGTTTCATATGAGAAACATGAAGAATAAAAAATTCATTCCTTAAAAATTTTTTCCCCACTTCACAAAGTTTATTTCCAAGCCAAAATAGAATCTCTGAACTGGAAACTTCATTTCCTGCTTCTGTGAATTTACTTACACATTCTCCACATTTGGTATGTATGAAATTTCCTCCTCTCTACTCTTAGAATCGTTGTCTTCCTTCAAGCAAGGTTTAATTCAGGTACCACTTCATCTGTGAAGCTCCTTCCCTCTTCACTTTTTCTTGTACTATATTTACTTATATCCGTATTGTGCCTAGGAATATGAGTCCCTTGAGGGCAGGAACTAGTTTGTCTTTGTGTCTCCAACTCTTAGCCCAGTACCCTGTATGTAGTAGGTGATCAATAAATATTTGCTTGTTAAATTTTGTAAAAAGTAAGAATTGATGTGCTAGTTTTTACACTCAGGTTTCATTATGTTGTTAATGCTTTTATGTAACAGTCACATACTAAATGAATTAATATTTCAATGAAGAGGTTACAGACAAGAAAAAGTAGATAGCCCTGCTCTTCAGATGACTTAAGAACCTTAATCATAGCACTTCAGCAAGAGAGAAAAATTATAATTAAAAATAAGTAATCATTTGCTACAACAGTCAATGGGTGGGGAGGAGGAGGGAGAGGGTAAAAGAGATATAACTTTGTGCCCAATGTTCTGACTTGGCACTGTTGACAGAGCAAGGATTTTTGAGTTAAACAATAATAATTACTAATTTTTGTTGTTCAATCCTTTTCCTTGTGTCCAACTCTTTGTGACCCCATTTGGGTTTTTCTTGGTAAAGATACTAGAATGGTTTGACGTTTCCTTCTCTGGCTCATTTTTACAATGAGGAAACTGAGGCAAACAGGGTTAAGTGATTTGGCCAGGATCACTCAGCTAGTAAGTGTCTGAGGCCAGATTTGAATTCGGGAAGAGGAGTCTTCCTGATTCCAGGACTAGCACTCCACTGAGCCACCTACCTACTGTAATAATTACTAATGAGTTAATATTTATGTGATACATAGCACATTACACATATTCTTTCATTTGATCCTCACAACAGTCTTGTGAGGCAAGTGGTATTATTACCCCCATTTTAGAAGTGAGGAAAATGAGGCTAGGAGCGGTTGTGACTTGTGCAGAGTCTGGCGAGGGTCTGAGGCAGGAATCAAGCTCAGGTCTTCCTTATTCCAAATCTAGATCTACTGGTAGCACACTGTACCACCTAGCTGCCAGAGGAGCAGAATGAGAACTCATTCAAGTTTGGGTCTATATTTTGGTCCATTCAAAGATGGGGATGTGATTGGTATATGTGTGCAAGGGATGTTTATTAGATATTTCTCTGTCCTTTTTTTTTGAGTCCCAGGAGCCCTCTTGGTCAGTGAATATTATGGAGCTGACTCCTCATAAGTTTTAATGCTTGTTTATTTAACATTTGTTGAATTGAAATGCTTAAAGAAGAATGAAGTAAGACTATTGAGTGTCTACTATATGCCCAGTACCTAGTAAATAAAAGAATAGATTCATACATTCAAGAAATATTTTTGTATATTTATTATGTGCAATGCACCATTCGAGAAGCAAACTAATCCACAACAATGGTTTGGAAGCCAAGGATAGAAATAATAATGGCTTTGAGCTTGAGAAATATGCTATACATATTTCATCTGAGTTTCTCAACAACCTCATCAGATAGCTATTATAGGTATTATTTTACTCATTCTTCAGATGAGGAAATTGAGGCACAGAGAGGTTAAATGATCTGCCCATGGTCACACAGGTGGTACGTGTCAGAGATTGGATTTAAATCCACCATGTCTTCCCTACTACAAGCCCCCCCCACTCTACCCACTATGCCATGAGGAATTTTTAAAAGCAAAGAATAATCATTCATGTTGAGGCCCATTGAGATGAGGAGAAGGATCAAGAGGGAGCAATGGTCTATTCTGCTCTTTAGTAGAGCTTGACGAAATCATCATCAGAAAAAAATAACTTGTCAGTAATTTATGTAAGCTCTGCTTCATAAATAGATTCTTTGAATATGATTTGTTCAGGTTGGAAGACTTGTTCAAAGACAAGCATACTAATACACTGTGGAGCTGTGAGTTGGTCCAGCCATTCTGGAAGGCAATATTAAACCAAAATGTCCAAACTCTTTGATCTAGAGATCCTCTGCTATGGATTACCCCAAGGATGTCAAAGATAGAAAGAAAAGGTCCCAAACACAGCAAAATATACCAGCACTTTTTGAAGTAGCAAGGAGTTGGATAAAAAGTGGAAACCTATTATTTGGAGAATGGCTCAAAAATTGTGGTACGTGACTATAATGGAATATTACTGTCCTGTTAGGAACAATGAATATGAAGAATAGGGAGAAGCATAGGAAGGCTTCTATGAATTGACAAAAAGTGAATTAAGCAAAACCAGGAAAATGTTGAAAACAGGAATAATCACGATAACATAAATGGAAAGAACAAACAAACAAACAAAACAGAAAAATCTCCAAAGGCTGTGTAAGTATAATGACCAAGTTTGGCCTCAAGGAACAGAAGAAAAAACACACCTCCCTCCCTTCTTTGCAGAGGTGGGAGACCATAAGTGTGGAGTACTGCAACTACTAACAGACTTGTTTGATGTTTAGGTTAGTTTTTCTGAACTACTTTTTCTTCCTCTCTCTTTTTTTGTTCTTTGTTGCAGGGGATGGTTCTCTTGAGAAGAGTGAAGGAAGGCATGTATTTGGATATGAAGGTGATATAAAAACAAAACATAAAATATTTTTAAAAATAATGTAACTATGTTCTCTTATTTGCTCTATTATGTAAAAGATTATGACAGACTTCCTGATATTCAAGAACCTTAGCAAAGTTGGGTATGATAGATGCAAGTTCTCACTTCAAGTTGCTGATATAATACTAACATTTTTATTCAAACGATCCTTTCACTAGAACATTAAAAACCACCCCTAGAAATGCTTATAAAGCTTTATAAAACTGACAAAAATGTGTACCATCTGGTCCATTCTTCCTATGGTCAGTTAAAAATATACCCAGGAATTCTGAGTTTAAAGAGTGTAAGTACATGATCGAGTAATCTAGCTCTTTTTATTTTGGTCTCCATGTAGATCTGCTTTCTGTTATTTATTAAGGATGCAAAACACTTTGGATGTTCCAATGGCAACTTGACAGTTGTGACTCCTAATTGCTGCCTTGTTTTTAAACTTCTTTTGTCAGATGTCTGCATCATTGGGATTCTCTGAGTCATTGCCTTGTCTTTCAATGCTGATGATGAGAACTTTCTGGTTCCCTTGGACAAATTGTTTCTGTGGTCATCATGTCCCCTAGGGATGGGGACTACCTTTTACAGTGCTTCACTATACACATGGATGAATGGATAAGAGACTAAATGATGTGGGAGTTGAAAATGAAGAGATATGGCTGAAGGATAGGGACCAAGGCAGGAGATATTAGCAAGAAGCTTTAAATATTTTCATCTTAACCAACACAGTGTGGTGTGACGGAAAGAGCCCTGACTCTGGTCTCCTAGCACCATAATTCAAATCTTACTTCTGATGCTTGCTACCTGTGGGATCTTAAGTCATTTAACCTCCCTGGTCTTCAGATTTTTCATGTGGAAAACGAGGGGGTTGGACTAGATGGCCTTTGAGGTCCCTTCCAGCTCTAGATCTATGATTTAGGTGACACAGTGGATAAAGCCCTAGGCTTGGAATCAAAACACCTAAATTCAAATCCAACTTTAGATACTTACTAGCTGTGTAACCCTGATCAAGTCAGTTAACCTGTGTGTACCTCAATTTCCTCAACTGTAAAATGGGCTGATAATAGCACATACCTCCCAGGCTTGTTGTGAGAATCAAATGAGATAATATTGTAATGTGCTTAGCACAATGCCTGGCAAATAGGAGGTGTTTAATAATGTTTGTTTCCTTCCTTCCTGCGACCCAATGAAGGCTCGCTCTGGTCTGAAACCTGAAAACCTTTTTATTTGGAAGACGACCTGTCAAGGACACATCTCCCTTCTGTTATCAAAACAAATCTTCCGGGCCAAAAACAAGTGAAGGAAATGTCTTTGAGTGCTTGCTGTTTCCAGAAGGCTGGGAAAGATCTGACACTGAGGAGTACCATAGCTTTTTTTTTTTAAGAACTGCGCTTGGTCTCCGGAGATGTGATTAAATACTCAATCAGTCCACCAGCATTTACTAAGCATGTACTGTGTGACTGCCAAGGTGCTAAGTGCTGGGGATACAAAGAAAGAAAAAACCCAACAGTTACTCTCAAAGAGCACATGTTCTATTGAGGAGATGATGTGAGCAGCTATGAGGCAGCTGGTGGTCCAGAAGACAGAGTACTGGACCTGGAGTCAGGAATATCTGAGTTGAATCCTCAGCTAGGCATGCGACTCTGGGCAAGTTACTTGACTGCCTTAGTTTCCTCATCTGTAATAGCATAGAACCAACCTGCCAGGGTTATTGGAAGGATCAAATGAGATAATATTTGCATAGTGCTTTTCAAACCTTAAAATGCTATATAAGGTTCTTATTTTTATGTATATACAAGATATATACAGTGTAAATGGAATGTAATTTTAGAGGGAAGGGACTAGCAGCAGGAAGGAAACCAGTAAAGGCCACTTTTTTGTACCTTCTTAAATCCATGCTCCACAATAATTCAGCTTTCTCTCCAAACTCCAGGGATTCCTGGTCCCCAAGTTTTAAGAACACAGTTCTAAGTACTCAAAAACATAAATTGAACTGAAAACAGTAGATAAAGGAGGGGCTTCAGTGCTAAATCTATGATGGTATTGCCCATCGCAACTATGAGAAGATGAAAAACAGAAACGAAATCAGAAAGCGTAGGAGCAATTACTTCATGAGCTAAATCTGATTAAAGCTGGTAGCAGCTGCCTGTGCAAGCTGCTTATTTCATTCCTTATTCTCGTGATTAACTGAGGCAAGGCACTGGCAATAATCATGATTACGATCCTTCTCATATTGAAAAAAAGCAACATGTTTTGCAGCCCAAATCTGACATGCTGGCTGTCACCTTGTTTCCTTGTATAAGTTCATAGATAGAGATAGAATACTGGGGTGAAAATAAGGGAATAAGCATTTATTCACTGCCTACTCTGTAGTACCGTGTGCCATGTACTGTGCTCAGCACTTTACAAATATTATTTAATTTTACCTTTATAATAACCCTTGGGAGATAGGTGCCATAATTACTATCCCCATTTTACAGTTGAGGAAGCTGAGACAGAGATTAAGTGAGTTACTCTGGGTCATTCAGCTAGGGAGTTTCTGAGGATGGGATTTGAACTCATTTCTTCCTGACTTCAGATCCAGGGCTCTATCCACTTCACCACCTAGCTGCTCTGAGGTTGGCATAAACCCGAGATCAATGAATGGCTGGTCTGTCCTAGCCTCACAGTGCTCATGCCTGGGTGTACTATAAAAGGACCATTATTGTACCTTTGGATGACTGTTTATTGGGGATGTTGTTTGTAAAAGGGGTTCTTGGTAAAGTACGGGATGGAATAAATGGTCTCTGAGGTTCCTTCTAACTCTGAGATTGATTTTGTGATTCTGGATAGCCTAACCTGGCTTATACACGTGAGTTTCCGTATCGGTTCTCTCTCTCTCTCTCTCTCTCTCTCCCACTATCTCTCTCTCTCTCTCCCCCCCCCCCCCCCTCTCTATCACTCTCTCTATCTCTCTCTCCCTATAATATATGTGTGTATATGTATATATATATATGTGTGTGTGTGTTACATATGTACACTTGAAGATGGAAACACATATTAACTATAATGCATTGTATAAAAGCTCTGTAACATCTGCATCATAGTTTTAGATCTGGAAGGGACATTTTGTTATTGAATCATTTTTCAGTCATGTCCAACTCTTTGTGACCCCATTTGGGGTTTTCTTGGCAAGGATACTGGAGTGATCTACCATTTCCTTCTCCAGTTCATTTTACATATGAGGAAACTGAAGCAAAGAGGGTTAAGTGACTTTCTCAGGGTCACAAAGCTAGTAAGTGTCTGAAGCTGGATTTGAACTCAGGAAGATGAGTCTTCCTGACTCCAGGACCAACACTTTATCCACTGTGCCACCTAGCAGCCCACAAAACACTTTATAAGTGTTATCTATTTATTGTTAAATAATTATATTATTCTATTAAATTATAGTATTTTATTATATTAAATAATTAAGCATTATATTTGAAAGATGGGTCTTTCTTTCGTGGAGAAACTTGGCATCATTAAAAGTACTACACTATTTCCTAAAAAGCAACCCAGTCCATTATCTTTCTCTTTTCAATTCTGGACCAAGTTCAATGTCCATCCAAAACGTTGGCCCAAAAAAGAACCTATTTGTAAAAGCATATTTATAGCAGCTCTTTTTATGGTGGTGAAGAATGGGTAATTGAGGGGATGCCTATCAGTTGGGGAATGGCTGAAGAAGTTGTGGTATATGTATTATTGCATTATAAGAAATGACTAGCTGGATGATTTCAGAAAAAATAAAAACTGGACTTAAATGAACTGATACAGAATGAAGTGAGCAGAACCAGAAGAGCATTGTACGCAGTAACTGCAATGCTGTATGATGAACAATTATAAATGACTTAGCTATTCTCAGCAATACAATGATCCAAGACAATTCTGAAGGACTCATAATGGAAAATGCTATCCATCTCCAGAGAAAGAACTGATAGCACCTGAATGCAGATTGAAGCATACTATTTTTGTTTTTCTTTCTTTCTTTCCTTCTTTCTTTCTTTCTTTCTTCCTTTCTTTCTTCCTTCCTTTCTTCTCTCTTTTTTCTTTCTTTCCTTTTCTCTCTTTCTTTTTCTTTCTTTCTTCCTTTCTTTCCCTTTCTTTTTTTTTAGTTTGAGTTTTCTTCCACAAAATGACTAATATGGTAATGTTTTACAGGATTGCTAATGTGCAACTTCTATCAGATTGCTTACTGTCTAAGGAAGAGGGGAAAGGAGAAAGAGAAGAGAATTTGGAGCTCAAAACTTAAAGAATGTTAAAAATTGTTTTTACATGTAATTGGGGGAAACAAAATACTATTATGATTATTAGAGGCAACCAGGGTTAAGAGATTTTCCCAGGGTCACACAAGTAGTTAAGTTTCTGAGGCTGGATTTGATCTCAGGTCCATGCTGACTCCAAAGCTGGTGTTCTATCCACTGCACCACCTAGCTGCCCCCAAAATAAAATATTATTAAAAAACCAAATGTTGGCCCAAGACCTATGTTATTGGTGAGCTAGTTTTATAGGCTATTTATCCTAATGCATAGCACAGTCTGAACAATTGGTATTTTTCACATACTGTGTGGCTGGTTAGACTACATTTTTTTCAGCAATTATAGATCTCATTTAGTGGGCTTTGCAATATTCCAGGGCAAGATGCCGTTGGCACAATGACATATGCAAACAAAAGCATCTAGAGGACCTCACCATCTATAGGGAAGCCTTCTTCAACTTGGACTCTGTACTGGATATCCTACCAAGACAGTGACAAACTCCAGAGGGATTATTCAACTACAGCTCGGAAGAAACCAGGCTTATGACTCCAACTCCAATCACTCTGACTCCCACCAAAAAGAAAGCTGCTTTTCGTGACCAGGCAGCCCTATTTTCATGGCACCTGTAGCACTTTTCCAATTTGTTTTTTCCCAAAAGAATCTACTTGATCAGTGCCAATAGGCTGACCCAAAGTAAACAAGGCATTGTGAATTACTTCCCTTACCATAAAGTAGGACTGGGATTATGTGGCAGGGTGTACCTTGGATAGAATTAACTCTCTGTTTATTTTAAATGCCATTCTCTTCCAAGTATCATATAAACTCCTGTATCTTACGTGCTTACTGGGTGCAGTTATTTATATTGGCAGGTGGAGTCAATCGATAACATTAGAAAGAAAGCACAGGTGCCAATTAAGTCATTCTCTGGTTAAGACATAACTTTCCCCCTTTTCCTGAACTGGTTCATTTAACACTAGAAGGACCAGGTCCATCAATAGACACAGTTTTAAAAAAATCAATAATTTACTACCATTTCTCCTATCTGTGCAAATGTACTTTAAATGCAAAAAATTATAAGAAATATTATAATTCAACTTTGAAACAAAAATTTCATCCTATTATCTCTATTTTTTTTTTGCTTTTTAGACTTTTTTTTAAAAAAATGTATTGTGTCAATTGATGCAACATGGTTCTCTGAGGTACTTAAATTCCAGTCCTATTAACCTATGTTTTTGACAGAAATATTTATGTTACTGTGCCCAAGTGACAACACCTTTTGGAGCATTCTCAGTTGAAGCTGGAAGGGCATATGGATTGTTACCAACGCTAGGAAATTTGCAGTTTTCTAGACTTCATCAGCTGATGTAGTTCTGCTCCTTGCATACTCCAGGTGAGTCACTTTGGGACAAATAAAGAGTTACAAAGCAAATGCAATAGAGATCATCCAAGTCAGTCTACCACCTCCTGTCAATTAAGTGGTCACACTGCTCCTCTAGATAAGCAGAAGGAAGAAATCCACCCAGCACAACATGGCGCCAGTTAACAATCCTTAGGGTTTTCTGCAAAATCTTTGTTCTGTTGAGGTAGCTGAGGACCCAGTCCAAAATTGTTCTTTTGACCCAGAACAACATACCTCTGTTTGCTAGAGAAGATATGGAAAATATTGTTCATTCTAACAAATGAAGACAACAGGACAGAGAGGCAAGAATTAGCCTCAGCATAGGTGGGACAGGCAGCTGTACTGGAACAGGCTTCCTTACCACCAAATGTTATCCCTGCTTTACCAAGGAGGCTAAACTTTCCACATCATTCATTCCTTTGAGATAATGAAACTGGGCATTAAAACACAAGTGTCCTTTAGAATACTTCACTTCTTTAGTTGAAGTGAGTTTATTAAGTAGTACCAGCAGAAAGCAGGGCTGTTAATCAGTCAGTTAGTGAATAAGCATTAATCAAGCACCTACTCTGTACTAAGGCACTGTGCTAAGTTCTGGGGATACAAAGAAAGGCAGAAGGCAGTCCCTGATCTTAAAGAACTCACAACCTAATGATAGGCAAATAACCACATGCTAATAAGATATATACAGGATCAATTAGAGATAAAGGAAGGTGCTAGTATTAAGGAGGATCAAGAAAGGTTACATTAAGAAAGCCGGGGAAGCTAAGAAGACAGAGATGAGGAGGAAGAGTACTTCAGGCATGTGGACTAGTCAATGAAAATAGTCAGGAAATGGAGTACCTTGGCTAAGGAATAGCAATGAGGCTACTGTCACTGGATCACAGAGTTCATGGAAGGGAAAGAGGGAATAACGTATAAGAAGACTGTAAATGTAGAAGGGGGCCAGGTTAGAAAAGGCTCTGAATACAAAACAGATGATTTTATATTTGATCCTGGAGGCAATACAGATCCACTGGAATTTATTGACTAAGAGGTGGGGCAGATTGACATAGTTAGATCTGTTCTTTAGGAAGATGAATTTGTCAGCTGAGTGGAGGATGAATTGAGTGGGGAGAGACTTGAGATAGGGTGAACAACCAGCAAGCTGTTGTGATAGCCCTAGTGTTGAGGTAATGAAGGTCTGTACCAGAGTGGTGGCTGTGTCAGATAGGAGAAGAGGGCATATAGGAGTGTTGTGAGTGGAAGCTAACAAAAAGGTAAACCGAGGCACATTTCTCCAAGCAAGATAGCACTTGATTATCAAGGCTGGCAACCTGAGAATGAGATGGGTTGATGGATGACTCAGTTTCCAGTCAAAGGTCCTGAGCAAAAGGGGAGCTCCCCTTTCATAGGTTTTCACAGAATAAAGAACAGAATAGGGTAGGTGACATGACGGGGTCAATGACAACATAATTGGTTACATAGCTGAGGCATGAGGAACAATATGATTGGTTGGAAGTTGGAAATGAGAGTCTGGCAACAGCCCCATCCTTCCCTCCTATGACTAAGAGAAGTTCCTTGTTTGAGGCCACCTACAAAGCCAAAGATATTAGGCCAGACTTCTTTGGATAGCAAACTGGACATCCTTGAAGGGTAGCTCGGTGGTATAAAGACATAAGGCCCAATTCCCTTGTGTCCACCCGGCTTTCCCCAAGGATAGCATAATTCGTCGAGGCAAGAATAGAACAGTGATTAGCAAGAGAACTGGATTTCTAAACTTAATTCAGCTGAATTCTGAATTAAGGTCAGAGACAGAGAACCATGGCTTAAGCAAAGACAAACTCAATTAACAAAATTGGATCAATAGAAAATGATACAGAATCAATTTAATCTTCTCAGAGGGATGTAGCAAAGGACTTGGCAACAGATTGAATATGGAAGGGGGTGGTAAAAGAGAGGAAAGAGTTCAAAAAATGACATCTAGGTTCGTAGCCTGGGTGACCACGAGGATGGCAGTGCTCTCCGCAGCAATAGGGAAGTTGGAAAAAAGGACCGGTACATTTTCATGTATGGGCAAGGGACAGAAGGTGAAGGAGAAAGGAAAGAAGGAAGAAAGGAAGGAAGGAAAGAGGAAGGGAAGGAGGGAGGCAGGAAGAAAAGAAAGAAGAAAGAGGGAAGAAGGAAGGAAGGGAAGAAGGAAGGGGAAAAGGAAGAGGAGGAAGAAGGAAGGAAAGAAGGAAGAGAGGGAGGGAGGAAAAAAAGGAAGGAAGGAAGGAAAGAGGAAGGGAAGGAGGGAGGCAGGAAGAAAAGAAAGAAAGAGGGAAGAAGGAAGGAAGGGAAGAAGGAAGGGGAAACGGAAAAGGAAGAAGAAGGAAGGAAAGAAGGAAGAGAGGGAGGGAGGGAGGAAGGAAAAGAGGGAGAAGGAAAGCAGGAAGGAAGTAGAGAGTATTGTATTAAGCATTTATTATATATCAGGCAATTTGGCTGGCTTGTAAATTTTATGAAGGGGAGAAATATATAACAAACCTGAGAAAGTAGACTGGAGCCAGGAATCCGGGTATTTAAATATCAAATAGAAGAATCTGTATTTAATCCTAGAAGGAAAAAAAAGCTGCTGAAATTTTAGAACACTTATTGAGATTAATAATAATAATAATAATAGAAATAAAATATGCAAGGCTAATGGAGCGATGCTAAAGTTTTTCCTACGAAGTTTTTCTCAGTTTTGAATAAGATTAACTCTTCAGAATCGCAAAGAGAATTCCACATACTGGTACAATAAATCCCCTTTGGGCCTTGGCTTTCCCATCTGTAAAATGTTCCAGTTGGTTCAGTAGCAAACAAGATGATGGGGATGGTTATGTACCTCATCCTGTCTCTATATGATTTTGATTTCTTCTGACAGACTGTATTTTGAAAGCTTTTTGTTCCATATGACTTGGAAATTATAGGCATTTTACATGGCAACATCTATTAAAAGCATTCTTTAAAAAAATATGAAGAAGTTGGGTTAGATGACCTCTAAGTTTCCTTTCTTATTTAAGTTTGATGATAATTCCTCAAACAATGATACAGTTCCATGGACTAAAGGATATGCTTCAGCCATCCTGCATATATGTTTTTTTTCTTTTAAAAAATTCCCCCAAAGGGCAACTGAGAAGATGTGCCTCAAGTCATAGATAATAGAATTTAGAACTAGAAACAACTTTAGGAATCATCCAGCCACACCCTTTCATTTTTTGGATGAGGAAAATGAGTCCAAGAGAGGAGAAATGTCCCAACCTAGGTCACAGAGACAGTAACAGCTGTCTGTCCCTACAAAATCTTTATCACAATGATCTGATAAATGCACTGAGGGTATCCTTGATGAAATTAGGCAGAGCAAAAAGAGGAGTGGCCTTGGAACCAGGAAGATCTGGATTGAATTCTCACTTCTGACACACTCTGGGCTTTGTGAACCAAGTCACCTAACCTCAGTGCTCTAGGTGTCTTTTCTTGCAGAGAAGAGGCTGGCTTGCACTGCTAGAGGGAGTTTCCTCCTCTGAGAATTCTCTCTATAATAGTGAAATCACAGGTCAAATCCCTATCCTTATCCTTTCACAAACAATATCTCATTTATCTCATCCTCACAATGACCTTATGCTAATATCACCCTAATTTTTCAGATGAGGGAACTGAAACTGATAGAAGTTAAATAACCTAGGATCACACAATAAACATTAGTTTCAGGATTTGCACCCAGATATTTTTGAGTTCAGGTTCAGTGTTCTATCTGCTACACCATGCTGAGTCTCAGAAATTTGAGAAGGGAACAAGTAGGCCTTAACAAATAATCCTCTGCAGCAGCCCACATTTCACAGCCACACAATTCTGGGTGAAAGAAGGAAAAAATATGAGATACTGCTATGTTTATTGATTATAAAAAAGCATTAGATTTAGTAGAGCCAAACATAGCCCTAAAGGCTTTCCTCCTATGAGTGTCTCATGCATATGTTCAATTCAATTAGGATTTCTTTGTTGGTAGTTGCATCCACAGGGATTAACTTTGTTCCAGCAATCCTCTATCAATAGCAGTGGGGGGCGGGGGGGCGGGGAAGGGGAGGGTGAAGAAAAATATGAAGCAAGACATGGAAGATATGCTGCATAAATCCAAACAAGACAGAGATTACCTATTGATAGAGGATTTGTATGGATTATCCTATTTGCAGATGGCATTGTGCTGATGGCATCTGTCCTCAGGATCCTGCAGGAAATTCATTTTCAATGAGATTCATTAAAGAGATTGACCAAGACATTGACATTGGAAAAAAATGGAAGGTCTATTGGCCAGATGATGCAATGCAGCTGCATGGGCAACCCATCGAGTGATTTATAAGTACCTAGATCCTGACTAGGCACTGCAGGCAGACAATGAGCTCAGCACAGAATTAAATAGGAAGAGAAGATGGGATTGGATCATATTTGGAAGGCTGCACCACTCTTTCAAATAATGCCAGGGTGCTTACTACTGTATTTTTCTTGCCAATATTATCTTGGTTATACCTGCATTGCTGTGAATCATAGGATACCAAAATTCCAGAATTAAAATTGAAGGTGACTCAAAGGTCAATGAAAATATGCACAGTAGGTCTAAGGAGGGTCTGCCATTAAAAAAAATTAATATGTCCTCAAACAATGGAATAAAAGACCTTTTTTTTAGAATGACCACTAAGGGAGGTTGACTGGTCAGGTGGTCAGAAAGAGGGATGATAGGGAGACAATCCTAACGCTGCATTGGTATTAAATAGTTAATAACCAAAAGAAACTTCCAAGGCATGGGGTAGATCCTCTGTAGACTATTGGCAGAAAGACATGGGCAAGATTTACATAGGAAGAGAAAGTCTAGAGGAGTTTCTGAAGAGAGCACCCACATTCATAAAATTACAGATGTGTCAAAATAACAAAGGAAGTATTTTTAAGTGGAAGGAATTATTCACTATGGAAATAGCAGAATAGATGATCTTTAAAAATATAAATATATAATATTACATAATTTATACATAATGTATTATATAATTTATATATAATATATTATATATAAATAAATATAAATATATTTATAAATATAAAAATAGGTTTTTCATCTTTATTCTAGAATTCCTCAATCCTGAGCCTGTGGTTCAATTGGTAATAGAACCCAATTGGTAACAAAATCATTTAATTAAAAAAAGCAGCTGATATTTCTAAAAGATTGGAGGTTTGTAAGTTTTTTTTTTTTAACCTATATTACTTCGCTTGAATTCATAACAACTCTGTGAAGCAGATGCTGTTGTGATTCCCATTTTACAGATGATGAAACTAAGGTCCAGTGACTTCTGAATAGAAACAAGCTGGTAAGGGTCTGAGGCAAGATTCCAAGTCCAGCCTTCCTGACAACATTCCATCTAATACCCCATACTGCCTCTCTTAATGATTCAGTCATTAAGCTGTTCTAGTAGAATAATGCAATGAAATATCCTGGAATTCAGCTACCAACAGGAATTTACTATGGGGCCTCACTAGACCCTTCCCAAGGTCAAGCAGACTAAAGTCCTGGCTAAGCAGTATTGACATCGTAACAGTTCTGTATTATTATGTAGTAGTGTTATCAGATTTATTACTCAGAATGACTCAAGGCAAACACTGACATTTGTGCATACAATAAATAATAATAGATGACATTTATGTAGTGCTTTAAAATTTTCTAAATTTTTCACATACATGATATCATATTTATGTTCCCATACTCAAGTATTGTTCTAAGAGTATACTACAGAACAGCTGGCCAATAGAAGGAAATAGATAAGGAGTATGGGAAACAATATGTTGAAGCAGCTAGGTGGCCCACTGGATAGAGCGCTGGGCTTGAAGGCAGGGAGATTCATCCTCTTGAATTCAAATCTGGCCTCAGACACCTACTACTTGTGTGACCCTGGGCAAGTCATTTAATCCCATTTGCCTCAGTTTCCCTATCTGTAAAGTGAACTGGAGAAGGAATGACAAACCACTCCAATATCTTTGCCAAGAAAACCTCAAATGAGGTCACAAAGAATCGAACACGACTGAAAACAACTGAACAACAACAAACCTGGTTACTCTCCCACTCACCCCTAATTCAGCTGCCAAAGTGATGATGCTAAAACATAAGTCTGACTCTCTGTCTCTGTCTCTCTGTCTCTGTCTCTATCTCTGTTTCTGTCTCTCTGTCTCTTTCTCTGTCTCTGTCTCTCTCTCTCTGTCTCTCTCTCTCTCACACACACACACACACACACACACACACACACACACACACACCCCTCCCCCACCTCAATAAACTCCAATGGCTCCCTATTTCCTCTAGGATCAAATATGTATATAGATTCCTTTGTTAAATTTTTGGCCTGGCCTTTCCTCACCTTTCTAATCTTCTTACAAGCCACAAACTCTACAAGACATAAAGTGGCCAACTTGCTTTTGTTCTCACTTGACACTCCATCCCCTGCCTCAGTGCCTCTGCCTTGGCTGTCCTAGAATGCACTCCTGCCTCATCTCCATGTTCTAGGTTCCCTGGATTCCTTCAAGACTCAGCTCAAATTTCACCTCCTACCAAAGGCTTTTCCCAGTCTTCTTGCTGCTACTACCTTCCCTCTGAGATCACATTCCGCATCCCACATCCCACATCCCACACTCTTAAGTATGTAATTGGGAGTTCTTTGGGGATTGGTACAGTGTTTTTGTCTTTCTTTGTATCCCCTGCACTTTGTACAGCACCTGGCATATAGGAACCACCACCCCTTATTCCCTCTCATCCTTTCTTATTCAATGTCTTAGGACAGGGGTAGGAAACCTGTGGCCTTGAGGCCACTTGTGGCCTAGGTCCTTGGTTCTGGCCTTTTGATTGAGTCCAAGTTTTACAGAACAAATCCTTTTATTAAGGGGATTTGTTCTGTGAAGTTTGGATTCAGTCAAAGGGCTGTACTTGAGGACCTAGAAAGACATGTGGCCTCGAGGCTTCAGGTTCCCCCCCTCCTCCCATCTGAGGACTTCAACAGCTGCCTCTTTTGGATTTCCAGTGAGAAGAGAGGAAGGAATTTTCCTCCCCATCTCCATCTACTATGGTGGCTACATGCATATGGCAGCTACAGCATGTGCTTCTCTAGTTAGCCTGAGATTGGATCACATATCTCTAGCTCCTTTTGCTCTAAGCTTCTCTCCCTGGGCACACATAACCAAACAGTGATCCCAAGATGGATCCTCCTAGCTTTGGCAGCTGCCTCGTGAGCTTTAAAGCAATAGGTGCCACTTGTCCAGGGGAGGTACTTCCTGTAGCTCCATCCTTCTTGGAAAAGATGACCACTGACAGGAGGACATACCTATGAATGCCTAGCTAGCCAGAAGAGAGGTATTGAGTGAACTGCTTAAACAATACAGATCCAAGGTAAAAGTAAAATGTTTATTCAACAGTGCCATCAGTCTCCCTATGAGTCTATGTCTTGGGAAAGTGTATTAGGAGTTCTAGATTACTGGTTTATGTTGTAGGTATCTGTCAATGCACACCTATAAGTCCTTTGTAGTGTAGAAAATGAATAGCTGTCTTATAACTGATATCTACTAGTTTGTACATTAAGTGGAAACAAACTTAACCTTTCAAGGAGACCCTAGGTATGAACCAAACTTAAATTTTTAGAGACTTCTCCTGGTACTCCAAGGTAAAGGAATAATGAGCCAAAGATTAAGAAGATCCTAATCTGTCTTTGGTGGTCAAAATCCCCCAGGAATTTGTGTCCACTTGAACCCAGAGTGGGACCCTTTGTGGGGAGAGGGTATTCATCCTTGGTTTCAAGAGACATTTAGAATTTGTGATAAAGAAGGGAAAGAAAGCAAGACATAATTTAACACACACCCTAGATTTTCAGAGTAGATTTCAAAGGAGTCAGGGAAAAGATGGGTAGGATCACATGGCCTAAATGTCCAGGGAGGAACTCATCCCAAGAGGGATGGAAACTTTCAAGAATGAAATTCTGAAGACACAAACAAGAACGTTTCTCCTCAGGAGGAAAAAGGAGAGTAGGAGGGCTTTTAAAAGAGACCAGCATGACTCTGTAGAGAATCTCAACTGACTCAGATTTATTTTAAGTGTTTAAAAAATGGAAGCAAGGGGGGGTGGAGGTATGGGTGTAGAATATTGCATTAGGCATGGTTGATGTGTTGGTTGGTTTTGTGGTATTTTTTTCCCTTTTAAATTTTTTGTTGTTTTGTTACAAGAGATAGTTGGCAAAACCCTTTATCTACCTCTCATTCATTGTTAGCTATGTTGAGAAAAGGAAGATCAAAAAGGATTAGGAATACTGCTTGGAGAGAAGGGAAGGATGATAACAGACGGCAAAGAGAAGGCAGAACTACTTAAATCTTTTTTGCTTATGTTTTTTCATCCAGGTGGTATGATCTTTGGATTGGGAAGGACAAAGCAAAAGTTGAAACACAAATAAGAGATGATAAAAGATATAATGGCTTCAAGTTACTAGTCCAAGGCAAACTATATCCTGGGATATTGAAAAAAATAGTAAGTATGATTCCTGAACCATTATACATAATCTTTGAAAGAATCCATGAAATTGTTACAGAGTCACATGTGCCCATATACTAGGCCTTCCTATCTGTGCTCCCCGTGCCACCTCCTTTTCCACCTAGTGCCTGCATGCTCTTTCCCCAAAAATAAAGGAGGGAGGTTTCTAGTGGAGTGTTCCAGGAATCTATCGTTGGCCCTGAGCTATTCAATATTTTTATCAATAATTTTTATAAACACAGGGAGAGCATGTTTATTAAGTCTGAAGATAACACAAATATGAAAGGGACAGCCATGGTCAAGATCTAAAAAGATTTCAGCAGGCTAGAGACAACAGACTTGAAGTCAAAAATAAAACAAAAACTGAGGCCACCACCAATAATATATATCATATAATATATAATATGCATATAATATATTATAATATATAATAATATATGTATATATCTATACAGAGCTAATGTGGAAGTCTGTGCAACTAATAAACTCTAACATTACTTATTCATGTCTCTAAACACTTTGTATGCCTTCCAAGGAAATAATTACATTAAAAATAGCTGGGTCTAAATTCACTATATATTTAACAGTTTTCACTCTTTTAAAAATTAGTTATTTCTGGGACCCTACCATTTAAAGAGGGGCAGTTAGGTGGTACAGTGGTTAGAGCATAGGGCCTGGAGTCAGAAAGACCTGAGTTCAAATCTGGCCTTAGAAACTTATTAGCTTGTGTGATCCTGAGCAAGTCACTTAACCTTGTTTGCCTCAGCTTCCTTATCTGTAAAACTATCTGGATAAGGAAATGGTAAACCATTCCATTATCTTGGCCAAGAAAACCCCAGACAGGGTCACAAAGAACTGGACAGGATTGAAACTACTGAATAACCATTTAAAGAAAACTCACTAATTTGATCCTGCAGAAGTTAGGTAGTGTTACTAGTGACTATATCTGAGAGTATTAGAAAATAAAAGGATTGGGGCATTTTGATCCTATTGTTGGGAAAGTACTCTTAAGATACATGAAGTTTTCTTTTATTCTTATAGTCCTGAGTCATTGCACATTTTCTATGCAAAGAATATTTTTAACCAGCGTAAAGACTTCAACTGTGAAGGAACTTATTTCCAGTGGAATAGTTATTCATAGAAATGGAGGCTGTCACACACTGAGTTAAGCTATCAGGTCCCGCTGAGCAAGAAAATTTTAAGCTGCATTAAACAGGAAGAAAGAAGAGTAGGAAAAAGAGAAATGGATGGAGAGGTGGAGGAGGGAAAGCATAATCTATTAAAAGATTTACAAAGACACCACCAAATAACTTCTTCCCTAAAGTTTCTGGATCAGGCAATTTGAATTTTCTCATTTGGATACTTTGCATATTTATTACAGCTCTATCTTCACCTTAAAAAATGAGGATAAAAGGTACAGTGATTATATGAGCAAATATGACATGTCTAGCTAAACAACTGTGTAATGGAAAAAAATTCATTTCCTCTGCACAGACTTAAAGAATTTTCCAGTGCAAGTGTTCCTTTGGTGATGATATCTTTGTGTTTAGAAACAAAATTTTTTATATTGTAATTGCTACCACTTCATTATGAAACTCTTGATTGGCACAATCAGTTAATGTCAAATTATGCATATGTAGTAGCATGTCAAAATATTTAGTTTTAGGTAATCCTAATTTTGCATGTACAGTCCAAGCCCCCATTCAACAGAACAAGTAGGAATCTTTTTTTTGTCCAACAGGCTGTCAATTCCTTAGTCATATCTCTGTGTCTCATGTCTTGTACCCACACCCTAAGCCCCTGTCATTTCTTTGGATACCTCCCCTCTCCCAGATCCTGAAACTTCTATCCTTGGAACATTCTAGGCCAGAAACTTTCAGTTTTCTAGCTGATTAATGTTGCCCGGCCTCAGGCTGCAGGAAACCTCATTGGCAGGAAAATAATCAGACTCAGTAAGACCTCTCCTTTTCCTATAAAACAATTGAATGACTGTGATATTGGAATAAGCCATGTTCCTGAGCTAATCCCTGAGCCACTATGACCTCTAAACCACCTGAGGTTTAATGATCCTTCTCCAACCAGTGTGAAAGATCAAATCCTTTCAAGTATGGAGGGAGGGAGAGAAAAGAGAAAGAGGCAATAAAAAGAATTATTCCATTTTTTAATTTTCCTTTTAATTTACTTTGTTATTCTAATTAAATATTATGCTCTTCACTTTCTAATTTCTACTTGTTCTGTTGAATGGCGGCTTGGACTACATATGCAAAAGACACTGTATACCGAATGTGGAGAAGTAAAGGTTTTGGTGGGACCCTTATCATATTTGCAAATTCTTTTAAGAATTAACTCCATTATACCGATGCTGAGACTCTACCTCACACCTATCAGTTTGGTAAAATTGAAAATAAAAGAAAAATGACAAATGACAAATGTTGGAGGAGCTGTGTGAAAATAGGCACATTAATGCCCTGTTGGTGGTTTTGTGAATGGTACTGCCATTTTGGAATGGAAATTGGAACTATCCCACTAACATTACTAAAGTGTACATACCTTTTGAGCAAGAAATACCAATTATCAAACAACTCACCCCTGAGACAAGCAGTCAATATAATCCATATCCCCTTAGCAAGGAAATTGAAAGACTTCAGATCTCAAATGAAAAAAAATTCCCTGGGGGAGGAAAGGAAAAGTGTAAGCTAAAGGCCCCAAAAGATTCTCTGAAGGACTGAGGTGAAACTGACAGATTTTTAAGATTAAAACAAAACAAACAAACCCTAAGCAAAGAAGAAACTCTTCAGTGTGATGAAAAGGAAGCTTCTGCTCAGTCAGACAGAGGAGACATTTGTTTGTTTATTTAAGATTCTCAGCTGCTTCAGCTGGAAGAAATCCCCTGAGAGATTAAGGTGAAATGGACAAATTTAGGTGCTCAGGAAAAGACCTTGACTAGGTCTCACACAGAAGGGGGTATTCTTGGCTTTAACTGAGGATCAAAGAAAAGGTCTCTCTTTTCCCTCTGCCCTCATTCAAAGAAAAGGACTTCAGCAAAGGCTAATCACTGAAGAGAATAACTGTGTTGTCTTGTGATGAAAAAAATGTCAAATGAAAGACCACCATGGTAAAGGAAAGGTCTTCAACTTGATTTGATCTCATGAGTAAGGGAGACCTAGAACTCAACTCCTGAGGTCCTCAGCAACAAAAATGATTTTTTAAAGGACTTTTATGATGCTTGAGATGACCAAGGCACAAGAGAGAAGAGAATACCTCAAAAACACTGATAAGCAAAACCTCAAAGAAAAAATCAGTTTGTTCATAAGAACAATTATAATTCTTCGAATAAATTATGTGAGTTTGATAAAGATATTTTAAAAGAAATGAGAGATATGGAGGAAAGATTTAGAAAAGGGATCAATAGTTTAATAGAAGAGGTACAAAACCTTATATTAGTAATAAACTCCTAAAAATCAGAATGGATTGTATGGAAATTAACAATTCCAGGAAATAACAAGAATTCTTAAAAATAAAAAGAATGAGAAAAGAGGAAAATATAAGAGACATATTTTAAAAATCTAGCCTAGAAAAGAGTTCAAGGGCAGATAATTTAAGAATCATAGGAGTACCTAAAATGCATGACTAAAAACAAACAAAAAAATTTGGATATCATACTTCAAGAACTTAAAAAAAAATTGCCCAGATACGTAAAAGAAGGATCCCCAGTGAAAACTTCCAAGAATTTCACTGCCAAAATGCAGAACTTATGGACAAAAGCAAACATTCAACAAATAGTCAGAAAGAGAGAGTTCAAATATCAAGGAATCACAGTCAGGATTGTGCAAATTTTATCAGTTATCCCTTTGAGGAAGATTAAAACATAGAATAAAATATTCTAAAAGGAAAAAGATAAAAGTTGTAAAGAGAAGAATAACCTATCCAGAAAAATGAATATCATTCTACATGGAAAAAAATGCACCTTCAGTAAAACAGATTTTCAAATACTTTTGATGAAGAAAACAGATGAAAAGGAAATGTGAAATATAAATACGGCAGTCGAAAGAAAAACGTAAAGGTCAAACAATCAGAAGGGACTTTATAAGTATGAACTACTTATATTCTAAAAGAGCCAGTAGATGTTTAAAGGGTTTTTTAAAAAATCCTAATTGATTTTGAGAGGGTCATACCTATAGTGAATTGAGACAAAAGACACACAAATAGTTTTGTTATGTTTTGAAGATGTTATAAGAAAAAAAAAGCAAAGACATTGGTTGGAGGTATTAAGGGAATATAGCAAAAAAGATGGGGGAAATTGTTAAGATGCATAATCATACTGTATAAGTAAAACTATATACAAACATGGAAGGAGTGGGGAGAGTAAGCTTCATTTGAATTTCACTGTTATCTAAACTGGTCAAAAGAACACACACATGCATACGTACATACACACATACATACATACACACAGAGTTTGGTGTAGAAATATATTCAACTCAATAGTCACGTTGTTGCTTGTCCTTCACTGTCAAAGAAGATCATGACATCAAGGAGGTGATGCCATGACATGCAAGTGAATTGGATTTAAGTGGAGCAAGGCTGTGCAAAGTCACCAGCTTCACTTTCTCCTTCAGAGTCATCTGGGTCCAGTACCAAGATATAGATCAGGACGACTAGGGATGACCCTGGATGCAGTGGAAGACCTTATAATCACATAGATAAGAAATGGAAGAAAGGAAAAGAATATTTAAAAGGTATGGTAGATTGAGAAAGGGATTAGTCACAAGCAAAACAAACCTTAATCTTGGAAAGGAGATAGTGAAGGAAAAGTTAAAAGAAAAAAAAAGAAGGGTAATTACTTGCAATAAACAGAGTACAGAGAAGAAAAAGTATAAGAGATAGAATGAGGGGAAACAATGAATTAACTATCATAACTATATTAATTCACCTATAAAATGCAAGAGATTAGCAAAATCAATTAAAAAACAAAATCCAACAATATGTTCAAGAAACACACTTGAACCATAAAGACACATACTGAGTTAAAATGAGGGGATGGAGCAAAATCTATTATGCCTTAGCTAAAGAAGAAGAAGAAGAAGGTTAAAGAACTATGATTTCGGACAAGGCAAGAGCAAAAATAGACTTTATTAAAAAGAGATAAAGAGGGAAACAACATTTTGCTTAGTGGTAACAATGAATTTATTTTGATATTTAACTTATATGTACCTAATTGCCTAGTTTCTAAATAATTAAAGGAAAAACTAAATGAATTACAAAACAAAGTAGACAATAAACTATAGTAAAGGGAATACTTCAATATCTCTGGCATATCAGCTTCAGATAATTCGAACCTAAGGTAAACAAGAAAGAAGTTAAAGACATGAATAGAATTTTAGACAAATTAGAAAATATAGACCTCAAGTGGTTGACAGTTTACTTTTTGCATCATTGATCATTTAATTACAGGAAAAAGCTCTGGAATTTAAATAAATAAGGGTAGGTTTGATTTTGGATTAGGGGAAAAGCAAGGGTATATGTGTAGGCTTCTTTTCATGTACAAGAGAACATTTTGGATTAATTAATAACATATGAATTGTTTTGCAAACCTTAAAAGTATATTTTACAGTTGAGGAAACCCTCTTAGAAAGGTTACTTGGCTTACTTGTAGGTCCTACTGCTATTAAATGTCAGAAGTGGTACTACAAACCAAGATCTTTCCTGACTCCAAGTCCAACAACCTTTGGACTTGATAGCTGACAATGGGGTTTATCTAATGAGCATATTTCAAGCCTCAGAACAAATAAAACGTAAATCTGAATGGTTCTCATAGAATCCCACCTGCTGCCTTGAGTTCCTGAAGGACTGACAACATAGTGCCAAGCACAACATATGAATGGATAAATGAGAGGAAAAAGCATTTATTAAGCACTTATTATGTGCCAATTATTATTCTAGCTATTGAATATACAAAAAGGCTACACAGTTCCTGCTCTCATGGAGCTCACACTCCAAATAAAAGAGGTATCATATTTAAAAAGTTCAGTGACAGAACAGATGGAAAACCCTAGAAGACTTAAGCATTAGTCAGAGGGTTAGATGGCAAGGCCCAGGGTTCCCTAAATTATATCACTAGGTCAGATGAAAGCAGGAGGAGGTGGTTTGTAGAGTATAGAGTCAAGGCAGAAAGTAAGGCTTTGTGGTTCTCCATCTTACCTTACAGGTAGAAATAGAATATGAGACTCCCATCTCGTATGAACAGTCAAGCAGGCCTGATGGGTTCTGTCCAACCCAATGGAGAAAGGAATAAAGGAGGAAATAAAGAAAGGAAAAGCACCCTTGGAGATGGGTCTTGCCCTGCCATCCAGAATGAGTTCTGGAAAGAGCATTAAATTTGAATCTGGGAAGTCTGACAGCCCGTATATCTATAAATCTATAATCCTTATTAAGGGCCAAGACAATGGGTGTAGTTCAAGTATATGAGCAAGCCAGAATCATCAGTCATCAATTAATCACATCAATATGCTATAAATGGGGCAACAAATATGCAGGATTGGGCAAGGAATTAATACCTCGTAAAGAAAGCATCGTCACTTCCTAAATGAAAAGTCATGGCAGTAAGGTAACAGGGACCCAGAATAAAGCTGGAGCACAACTAATACAAATGTACTGTAGAAAATCTTTTTTTCTTTTTGAGAGGGGAAGGGAGGGCAATTGGGGTTAAGTGACTTGCACAAGGTCACACAGCAAGTAAGTGTGTCAAGTGTCTGAGGCTGGATTTGAACTCAGTTCCTCCTGACTCCAGGGCCAGTGCTCTACTCACTGCATCCCCTAGCTGCCCCTGTAGAACATCTTTTAAGGAACTTGTGCTGGTAAGCAAAAATGGGCTCCTTAGCACTTAGTTCAACAAGTGCTCTTGAATAGTTTGGCTTTTGTTCCCTTTGAGTAATTCATTGAGCCTTACTAGGTGCTAAGACCCAGGCCCAAACCCCTATCAGGTGTAAAACCTTAGTGGGTGTGGATTGGCAACTAAGATGGGGCCCAAGGTGGGGCTAACTCCAGGGAGGGCCTAGTTTACATGTCTGGGAGAGCAGAGGCTTTTAGACCACGTGGGTTTAAGTCTGCCTCTTTGTGACGCATGTGTGACTCACCCCTGATGCTGAAAAAGATATAAAAACCAAGGGTTGGCTGTCTGTTCTTTGGAGCTCATTCCTGCAGCGGTGGTGGCGTGTAACTCTGGGACAGCCCTTGTTCTGAGCTCCCGGGCTGAACCTAGATGTTGGTGACTATGAATCTATTGGGTCTGTCTGTTGATGTTTGTACTTTGTTTGTAATTTGCTCTGAAGTTCAGGGTGCTGGCTTTTTTTTTCCTGAACTAAGTGAATGATATTTGTATGCTGAATTAAAGTAAGCTTGTCAACCCCTTCACCTTGGTTTCCTTAGTTAAGCAGATCAAAAGAACCTGTGCTGTTGGCAGCTTTCTGGGTGCCGGCTGTGGGTGGATCTTACACTCCCACAGAAGCTGCTAGCCAGATTGTTGAAACAAAACTTTTGTCAACAAATATGACATAATAATACAACAATACTACATTGTAAACACAGTGATATTAAAATATTAAACATTAACAGGTCATTGAAAATGACACTAGAAGGGGGAAAAAGATTATAATTGACATATTAGTTAAATATCTGTAATTATTTTTATCTTATTGGGGTGAAGAGGAGTGATTAACCTCAGTAGAACTGGTCTTGTGCCTTATCTTGTACTATACTGACCTGTAGGAGCATAAGTCTCATATCTCTAAGTGGTGGTGGTTCCATCTTTGGAAGAATTAAATGCTTACAATGGCCACATTTCACACTACAAATCAATTCTTTGTCCACTTCCTGCTATCTAGTTTAACCCGGACAAGAAAGAACTTGAAGGCTGAGAGGTGGAGTGGGGTCTTGGGGAGACAGAATTACTGCCTCTAAAAACTTAACAGGGTATAATGTTGAAGAAGGATTTCTTTCATTTTGCTTGACCCAAGAACTAAGATTAATAGAGTCTAGATTTCAGCTTAATATAAGGAAAAACTTCCTAATGATTAGAGATGGCCAAAAAAATGGAATGGACTTTATTTGGAAGTAGTAATTTCCCTGTCACTGGTAGTCTTCTTCTGGAGAACATATAGGAAGATACATAATCATGATATTATGATCAACTCCTCTCTCTCTTACCCCATAAATCCAATTAGTTGCCAGATTTTGCTATTTCTGCCTGTCTCTTGCATCTGACCTCTTTCTACTCACACAGTTACTACCTTATTCTAGACCCTCATCATCTCTCACCTGAACCGTTGCCATAATATTCTTTTTTTTCATTTACCATCTCCTTTTTATTTCACAAAAAATGCATCTGAGTAACAGAAAAAGATATGGTGCTTACTTGCCACCAACTCTGAAGGATGGAAAGTCTATTTATTACCTACAGTGATATGGAAAATTCTTCAACATGGGATGATTACATGAGGACATTAGGATACTCTGCCAACAGCATAGTACCAAGATCCCTAAGTTATTAGACTCATTAATCCTAAGAACAGTTTCCTTGACTGTAGAGGGTGAAAAACAAACAAACAAAAGTAGCCATCACTTCATGAAATGGGTAGATAGAAATGAGAAATAGGGCAGATATTGATTCTATCACAGAAATGGAATACAGTGGGGCCATGGTATTCTAATTGGGGTTTTCTTGGCAAAAATACCAGAGTAGTTTGCCATCTCCTTCTCCAGCTCATTTTACAGACAAGGAAACTGAGGCAAAAGAGAGTTAAGTGACTTGCCCAGGGTCACACGGATGGTGAATATCTGAGTCCAGATTTGAACTCAGGAAGATTAGTCTTTTCAACTCCAGATCTGGCACTTTATCCTTCGCACCACCTAGCTGCTCTATATGTTACTGTTGTTAATCCTTTGTTTTCAAAGAGGACCAATGACATTCCAAGGTGCTGTCTTGACTTGTACATAATTTGGATTTAAGTGAGGCAGAGTCACACAAAGTCGTCAGCATAACTCCTTCTTCCAGATTCATCAAAGTCTAATGGCAAGACAAAAGTCAGGATGATTGCCGATGGCCCAGGAAGCAGTGGATGACCTTGGTATCTTCGATGTCTGACCGAGCTCTAAGCACTTCACACCACTTGCTTCATCTGCCTTCCTGGCTGTTGGAACAAATGGCTCTCATACTCTTGGGGGAAGTCTTTCCATGCTTGGGGTAGACTTCCCTCTAACTCACCAATGGTTTTGAGGCCTCACATGTGTTCCTCATATATGGCTTCCACCTTCCATGCTTCTCTACTGGCCTTACCCTATGCCTACTATAATATACTCTCTCTCCTCACATCTGCTTCAAGACTCAGCTTAAGTACTACCTTCTACATCATTCCTTTTTCTGATGTTCCCAAGTGCTAGTGCCTCCCACAACTACCTTGCATTTAATTACCTTTTACTTAATTTGTACTTTTTCTACCCATGAATAGTGTTCAACTCTAGATAAATCACACACCACACAACATACATCACAACAAACATTCCAAATTACATGCCTGCATGAGGAACAGAGCTGGAGCAAAAGCTTGGAGGAAGTGAGATATTCTTCATGCTTCTATCTTCAAGAGAAGACACACATGGTTTTCAGGCCCTCTCAGGGAGAAATATAGAGAGACAGAGAAAAGACTTTGGGAAACAGCTGTTGTTCATCCTTCATTCTCAGAAGACCAATGACATCACAAAGGCGATGTCTTGATTTGTGAGTAAATTAGATTTAAGTGAGGCAGAACTGTGCAAAGCTGTCAGCCTCACTCTCTTCTGGAATCATTGAAATCCAGTGGCAAAACAAAAAACTGGTGATGGGCCAGGATGCAGTGGATGACCTTGACCTTTCTAAACTAATGTCTTTCCCAGTCCTCAGTTTGTCTGAGTCAAAGCCCATTCAATAGCTAAGGCATAGGTAAGAACTGAGACAAAAAGTGGCATAATTTAGTATCACAAAAATATCAGTCTGGAAGGGCAAGACACTCACTCAAAGTTACTGACCAGAACAGAAAATAATTGATATTTGCTCTTATTCTAAATAATGAACCATAGAGGCTTGGGCTGGGGGCTAGTGGGAAGCAGCAGATATTTAGAGGAGATGGCACTTCAACATGTGCTTAGTTTGCATCCCTAGAGACCTTGGGGAACTTCTCATTGGATGAAATATGGACTTTTGGTTGAGCTGAAATACATTGCTTCTAGAGTTGGTTTACTTTGTATATTGACTGGTATATTCTAATCTGTACAACTTCTCAGATTTGTTTGCTATCTGCTTATATAAATGGGTTTATTCATTATTTGTAATGGGCTTTTGTGTAACTAATATTTGGTGTCAAGGGGCCAAGCTTTCAGATAAAGGTTATATCCATAATCCTTTAAGGAATATGGCTTGAACCTAAAAACCATTTCCTCCCAACTAACAATATTTAGAAGTTGAGGTTAGATCGATGTAATTCTAGCCCATTACTCCCTCTCTGAGGAGATGAAAGTGACCAATCTAGTAGCCTTACTCTCCTCCTCTTTTCCAGATGGTAATCAAAGTCTTCCTTGGAGAGGAGTGGGCAAGATTCCACATCTCCCTGTGAGCTGCATTTAGATAATCCATGTGGATAGAATGGAACCTCCTGCAGAACAAGGATTATTTCATTTTTGTCTTTGTTTCCAAAGCACCTAGTACAGTGCATAATACTTAATCTATCTTTAATAAATGCTTTTTGGCTGATTTTCCATTTTTTTCTTGTTAAACTAAAGCAGCTAGAAATATATTCACATATATGTATATTAGGTATACGTACATATATATATATATAAAACTATTCTAGTTAAGAAATATATATACCTATTTTAAAAGATATTTATTTCCCATTTTATGATGTTTTTGAAATAAAGTCCTAGCAACAGAATTTCTGAGGCAAAAAGTATGATCAGCTTTGTGAGTCAGCGTATATTGTCATATTATACTCCAAGATGCTTGTTTTTTAAAATTTGATTTTATTTTCAATTCCAAATTGTTTTCCTCTCCTCCCTGCCATTGAAAAGACAAAAACACCAAAGCCCATCATACATATTCATTGTCATAAAAACTAATTTCCACATTAGCCATGTCAAAAGAAAAAAGGAAAAGAAACGATGCTTTGATCTGCGCTATGAGTCTATCACTACGCTATAGGGAGATGGATAGCATGTTTCATCATAAGTCCTTTTGAACTGTGCTGCTTCTGAGATGTTGACGCCCTCTACAAGTCCCAACAACAACATCTCAGAGTTCCTCTTCCCTTACAGACTTGCCAACATTGGATCTTTTTGTTGTTGTTGCTATTTTTTGCCTTTCTGGTGGGTGTCAACTAGTATCTTAAGGTTGCCTTGATTTGTGTCTCTCTGATTATTAGGCAGTTTAGTCATCTAGTATGTGATTATTAAATCTGTATTTCCTCCATAAAATATGTATTCACACCCTTTGGCCATTTGTTCTACTGTGCAGTGCATATATAGTATACCTAATAGATATGTATCAGTTCATTAAAGATTCTATTTGCCAGACTGATTTTATCTAGTCATTTGGTATAAACATTTTCCCAGTATGCTTTTTTAAATTTTAGTTTTTTGAAAATTTTGCTTTTAAATCAAACCCACAGGTTTTGTTTCCATGGATTTTTCTGATTAATAAAAATGTCCTCTGTAGCTGACACAACCATAGTCTTCCTCACCTTCCTCTCCAATTAAAAAAAGATTTCTTTTAAAATGTGAAGATTATTAGTCCAGTTAGAGTTTGATTATACGTGATAGGAAATAAAGACCCAAACCTATTTTTGGCCATATGACCAATGTTTTTCAAGTGTGGGTTTATCAAACAATCATCTTCTATGCATTGAATTCTATTTCTGGGTTCTGTATTTTCTTCCAATGATCAATTTTCTATTCTTTCTCTAGTAGTGGATAGTTGTTCCAACTTTTGCTTTAGAACACGTTTTGAGATCTGGCAAATCCAGTTCCCTTTTATGGGTTTTCTTTTCTGTAGTTCTTGATATTCTTGTTTGTCTATTATACATTAGCTTTAAATTACTCAGTCAGGGCGGGGAAGTGGGAAATGTCACTGACGTATTACTGACAACAGGTAGCAATGGTTCGTGGTCGACTCTTGTCTTTCTATCAATCCAGAATAAGTTTATGTTTGTTAATAAGCTTATGCTTGCAGTCACCGCTGCTCTACCTCAATTCTCACAGGGTCTTTTAAAATGACCAGTTTGGTGATCTTCATTTTCACTCTATTCTATTTTCTCTTTTTAATGCAAATTTTTCTCCCGCATTGAAGTAATTTCACCTGCCTCCCACCCCTCCCCCCGCCCCCCCAGTGCTCCTTTCCATTCTATTAATTGGTCAGCATTCTGAGTTTTGTTTCTGCCTATTTCCTTTCAAGTAAAAGCATATGAATGGAATGTTGGTGAACAACATTTCAGAGCTTGAGGAATCACTCCTTGGAGAAGCTTAAGTTAAATAAATAGTTTAGTCTCTCGATGATATTTTCAAATTCAAACATCTTAGGATTCCTTAAGACATCAGTTTAGCAGGAAAAGCATAGGACTTGAAGTCAGAATATCAGCCTGAGAGTCTTGCTTCCATTGCTTAGCAGCCATGTGGCTCCCTGTTATGTTCAAGATCAAATACAGGGTGTCCCGAAAGTCTTTGTGCAGCTTTAAGCATTAGTAGCTTAAGTTTATATAAATTTCTATAAGAAGTCCTTTCTTTGGCATTTAAATCTCTCACAACCTGACCTCTCCCTGACTTTCCAATCTTTTTTTACACTGTACTCCCCTCCACCTACTCTATCTATAATCTAGTTACATCGATGTACTCACTGTTCCTCACACATGATGCTCCTTCTCCAACCACTGGGCTATCCCCCATTCTTGGAATCTCCTCGCTTTCACTTCTTGGGTTTCCCTGGCTTCCTTCAAGACTCAGCTCAAATCTCACCTTTTGTAGGATACCTTTCCCCATCAATCTCCCCCTCCTCCTCCCCCCAGCCAGTGCCTTCCCCTTTGGGATTACTTTCCATTTATTCTAAGCATGTCTTGTAGGTACCTAGTTAGTTACGTCTCATCTCCCTTATCAGAATGTGAGCTCTTGGAGGGCAATGATTATGCTTTTACCCTTCTTTGTATCCCCAGCGCTTAGCAGAGTGCATGGTACATAGTGACTGCTTCATAAATGCTAGTTGGTGGGCTAATTGATCAGTAAGCCATGGGCAAGACATTTAACCTTTTGGAACCTCAGTTTTTCCATCTGTCAATTAGGTCTAATACTTTTTGTACTTTCTGTCTCATAGGGTTATTGTGAGAAAAATGCTTCCTAGACTGTGAAGTATTATATAAGCATGGATTATTACTTCCAGTCTCCGTGTTTTGCAGGAGCCACTGGGTTCTTGGGGAGCACAAGTTATGGTAGGTCCTATCAAACTGGAAAACTTCCAAGTTATAGACTTTGTCCCTTAGTGTCATCTGAGCACCAGTCTAGCTGAATTCAGGGCCACTCATCATCCAAAAGCTGGGCCCAGCTGATGAATACTTAACTACTGCAGCCCACAAAGGACCTGGAGGGATCATGATAATGTGTAGTTTTCTTACAACATGGGTGTTACTTACACAAGGCAATGAAATAGCTATTTCCCTAAGTTGTGATATAGAGGTGAGTTTGCTTAGTTGAATTTGACTTGTGTTTTCTTCTTTTTCTGGAGAACAGACTGTTCCTCCTTTGTGTGAGTCCTCTTCATCGGGGTCCAGCTGCCCCATTTGATGCTGGTCCTTGTCTCTGTTTCCATGGACTCCACTTCCCAGATATGCCAAAACTTCTTCCTCAAGGCCAAGGCCACTGCCAATCACTTGGCCAATCAAATATTATTTGTGGGCCTCCTACTCCTACCTCTCCTTGGGCTTACCTCTCCTTGGGATTCTATTTAGATTAAGAGGATGTCACCCTCCTCAGAGTATCATGCTTTTTCCATGAGCTGGTAAAAGAAAAGCCTGAGAACAATGAACACCTTCTGCAGTTCCGGAACCAGCTGGGGCCTCATTCTCTTTCAGGCTGTGTAGAAACCTGCCCGAAATGAGTAAGGCCAGAGCCTGGATATCATGGAGGATGCTCTGACCCTGGAGAAGTGCCTATACCAGGCCCTGCTAGAGGTCCATGGCATAGGTTCCAGCCAAGGGAATCCATTTGTTTGAGTCACTATTTGGGGTTGAAGATGAAGCTACTGAAGAAACTGGCTAATCACTTGACCATTCTGTACCACCTTCAAGAGGGCTCCTAGGCTTGTTCACAACTTCAGCCTTCCCAAAAGCCTGACCTGGGCAACTAAGTGCTGACAATAAAGCTTTCTTGCAAAGCGCTATCTCTCTCTGTCTCTCTGTTTCTGTTTCTGTCTCTGTCTCTCTCTCTCTCTTTCTCCCTCTCTCTCTGTCTCTGTCTCTCTCTGTCTCTGTGTCTCTGTCTCTGTGTCTCTGTCTCTCTGTCTCTGTCTCTGTCTCTCTTTCTCTGTATAAGGGTCCCAGGTGGAAGCCTAGTTGTTAGGAAGTAGAGGAGTAAAGGGCAATGGTTTGAAATGGTCCAGAGAAATCTAGCTCCACCATACGGCAGCCCCAATTCCGGAGGATTCCAAGACATTTCTTAGATTGAATTGGCTTCCCAGAAGACCTCTGTTTTGGAGATAAGACAAGATCTCAAGTATACATAATACAGAAGACTCAGGGTTAAGCATGGGCAAATTAACCACAGTGTTGTTGGATGCCTATGTTTTGTTCACATGGGACAAGAAAGCTTAATGAGGATTATTTTACATCTAAAATTCAATCAAGTTTTTTATTCTGAATTTAACAGACAACAAAAAAGAGCATTTCCATATAGAAAAAAGATACAAAAAGTTTTTTTGTGAAAATTTGAATATTTATGTACAGTTTACTTTTTCAAAAAGCATGTTACTTTCAAAGCTGTCCTATTTTTCCTTCTGATTTTTCTTCAGTTTTTTTTTTAATATTTCAATGACTTCTTTTTCTTTCTTTTCTCCTTTTCTTTGGCAACACAATCTATAACTCACTTCTCTCTTCACCCTAAGGGAAAAAGAAAAACATAATCCTCATAACAAATAGCCAAACAAAACAAATTCACACATTTGTCACCAAAAAATATTTCTAATTCTGTCTCTTCGGTCCATCACCTCTCTTTCAGGAGGTGGGTACCATGTTTTCTTATCCATCCACTAGTAGAGTCATGGTTAGTCATTACATTGATAGAGTTCTTAATTCTCTTGAAGTTGTTTTTCTTTACAATGTTTTTGCTATATAAATTGTTTTCCTGTTTCTGCTCACTCCATTCTTCTTAACTGTAATTTTAAAGACATTTCCAAGTCTTAAATTGACTGCAACTAATGGAAAATAACTGGGTCAGCTAGGTGATGTAATGGATAGAGTGCCAGTTCTGGGGTCAGGAAGGTTCACTTTTCTGAGTTCAAATCTGGTTTCAGACACTGACTAACTAACTGTGTGACTCTGAACAAGTCACTTAACCCTGTTTACCTCAGTTTCCTTATCTGTAAAAAAATAATCTGGAGAAGGAAATGAAAAAAAAACTACACTATCTTTGCTAAGAAAACCTTAAAGGGCTCATGAAGAGTCAGAAACAGCTCAACAACAATAATAGTAAATAAATAAAAATAAATCATATGATAACTCTCTGACCAATTTTATTAGGTATCTTCCATTTAAAATGATAATAATAATAACAGTCAAGACCTTGATGCTTGTGGACAATATTCACACAGTTTTTTTCCATGCTACTCTGTACCACTCTGTACATACCAGTGCAGTGGAAACACTAAATAGATTTCCACTTCTCGATGCATGCAATCAAACTTTATTAACCAGTGTGAGCAAACAATACAAACAGCCCTTTGTAAGAACAAACCAACACCCTGAGTCATAGAGGTCCCAGTAAACATCTGTCATACTGGTATTCAGCTCAACTTCCCTATCTATCCAGCCATAGGCTATGTCTCCTTGGTGTGACCCTGAGGTGATCATCTGGCAAGTCTCTGTCAATCAGCACTGCCTTCAATCAAACACAGGTATATTCAGATCTTAAATTCTAGGGGAATGTAGGAGCCTGTCTGAGTCTTAACCCAGGAATGGGCTAAAGGCTGGGGCCTCTGGTGGCTTTCTTATAATTCTAGCTATATATAGTTCCTAATGTGTTTACTAGATAATTTGATTGGTAGTTCATTACATAAACTACTAAAAAGTTGTTTATATTATTTTTCATTTATGGTCTGCCAAATCAGAGGATCCATATAACGCTTATGTGTTAAGAATGTGTATGTATATGCATCTAGATATGCTTCTATATGTATATATATATATATATATGGTTGCTACATCATACCACATAAATGCTTATCTGATTCTTGAAAAATAAATGTATAGAAAAACAACTTACTCAGAACAACTCAATCACCAAATAGAAGTTAAAACCAAAATGGAGTCAATTATGCTAAATGGACAAACATTCCTATTATCACATTAAGGTAACAAAACTTATTCACACAACGCTCTCCGAAAGCTATGCTTAGTTTTTTGCAGATTTTTGATAATGTGTCTACTTAAAATTTATGAATAATATAATTTCAAAGGAAATAAAACTTATTCTCTCAAATTATAGACTGAGTCAAGATTTACATACAAATAAAACTGTTAAGCATGTATAAGGGGGAAAAAATCCTCAGTTATACCCATTCAGCTTTACAGGGATTCAGGGAGACAAGAAGAGATCCATTATTCAAGCTCATGACACAGCTATGATGATTTCAGGTATGAAACATATAAAAATGCAATATACTCTACTCCTCCAACAAGCTATAATACACAAATAAACATGAACAGAACATGGGTAATAAAAAATAAAATTAAATATAATAATAGAATTAAATTAAAATCAATTAGGGATCTTAATTCTAAGGGGTAAATTCAGTCCCATACCTTTCACTGAGACTTAGTGAAGTATGATGCATGATTGGAATCTGGAATATAACAATGGGTGAGAGATAGTGTAGCCCAGTAGGCAGAGTGCTAGACCTAAAATCAGGAAGAGCCAATTCTAATCCTGTTTCTGACACTAGCTGTGTGATTTTGGGCAAATAATCTCTCTGAGCCTCATTTTCCTTATCTGTATTATGGGGATAATAATACATATATCTTTCATAGAGTTATGGTAAGAAGTAAATGAAGTAATGCATGTAGGACACTTTGCAAACCCTAAAATGCTAAAAATAAAAATGCCATTTAATATAGCATTCAAAAAGAACAGATTAAAGATATGGCTGGAGTAATAATTAACATTTGTATAGTTCCTTAAGGTTTATGAAATACTGAAACTCATTTTTTAATGAATAAATCTGTAAGGAAGGTGATGCAAGTGTTGTTTTCTGAAATTACTGGAGGGTATGATTGGTTATCTACCGTCAGTGATTTTGAAAACAAAAGAGGTTCCAGAAATAGGGGATATTATCCTAATTTTCAAAAGTGGAAGCTGGTGAATACCCAACTATTAGCTGATAAGCTTGACTTCAATTACTGGCAAAGGTTTAGAACTGATGACCAAGGAGTTATTTTAAAGCACTTAGAAAAGGAAGCAATGATTGCTAAGAGCCAGTATATAGCTTCATTAAGAATAGGTAATGCCAGGCTTGCCTCATTTTTGTTTTTGAAAAGTAACTATGTAGATCAGAGGAATGCTTAGAAACATAGTACACCTGGATTTTAGTGTAACTCAAGTTTCAAGCCTAGAATATTTTGCATAAGATTCTACTCTCATCAGTGGAGAGAATGATGATTTGACATATATCTCTGGGTGAGGGGCAGAATTGGTATAAGAGCTTGGGAGAAGAGAGACATTCTAGATCCTAGTCAAAACTCATGAGGTTTCAGACTATCATGGGGAGAGACTTGTGGAGAGTGAGAAAAGTCTTTGGGAAGCAGCAGATACATAGGGAAGCCAGAGCTTCGATATATTCCAAATTTCCCAAACTTTGGACTTTCCCTGGCCCCCTTCTCTGTCTCTGTCTCTCTCTCTCTGTCTCTGTCTCTCTCTGACTCTCTGTCTGTCTCTCTCTGTGTTTCTCTCTCTCTGTCTCGTCTCTTCTCTCTCTTGTCTCTCCTCTCTCTCTTGTCTCTTTTCTCTCTCTCTCTCTCTTTTTCACACACACACACACACACACACACACACACACACACACACACACCCAAGATATCTCATTTTCTAAGAGAGAGCTTATTCACTCTTCAAGTATAGTCTTATATGTATGACTTCTCCAATTTCGATCTGTCCAGATAAATGGATTTATTTGCCATTCACTATTTATGACAGTCACTTTTACAAAAAGAACTTGGTGGGAAGGAACTGAACTTGTGGACACAAGCTTGGGGTACACTACCCCATTAAGATATGATGGTCAGAAAAGTGAATTTAACCTAAAAATTCTGTCCCTAGACCAGAAAATTTAAAGGAACAGATAGACGTAATTCTAGTCCAGTACTCCTTCTTAGGGGAGAATAGTCCAAGGCTTGGGACCCCTTCTCCTGCTCTCTTCCAGGTAAGAATGAAAGTCTCCCTTGGAGAGGAACAGGCAAGATTCCAGAGCTGTCTATCCAGATTTCCCCAACAACTGCATTTAGATGGCCCATGTGGACATGCATATCACCTTTATGGGCAGGACATATACCTTCTATTAACAAGACTTTTCCCAAAGCATTTGATAATAACTTTATAAATATGATGGGTAGCTAGACCAGATGAAAGTGTAGTTGATGGTATCAAAACAGGTTTAATGACCTAAAGAGAAGTGATTAACAAATTAATGTAAATCCAGACAGATTTCTAGTGACATGAATCCAGGGTTCTGTTCTTGCCTTGTTCTATTCAATGTTTTTATCAGTAACTAACACAATGAATGATAGCATCCAGATCCAAAAAGACCTTGAGAAACTGAAACACTGAGTGAAAACTAACAATATAAAACTTAATAGGGATAAATGTGAAGTTTTGAGAGGCAGTGTGGTATAGTGGATAGAGAATAGGTTCTGAATCAATATGACCTAGTTTTAAGACCTTCTTCTGACACAGACTAGCTGTGTAATCCTGGGAAAGTCACTTAATCTCTCAATGCTACAAGAAGTTCTCTAAGATTATAAATTGCACAACAATTGCTGAGCTGCATAGTTGGAGAAGCAACACTGGGAGCTCTCTCTCCCAATGAAATGAATGAATAAAAAAGCATTCATTAAGTGTTGACTACAGGTGTATCTAAAGCAGTGTATTAAGTGCTGGGAAAATATAGAAAAGTAGTCACCACTGCCAAGGAGTTCCCATTCTAATAGGGGGAGAATTCTAGCTGCACATCATATGGAAAGGTACAAACGTTCGTAGGATACAATGGCAAGGGCAGATGGCAATGCTGTCTTCTTTTGGGTCAATTCCATAGCTAAATCCATTGCCATTTGAAACATTTGGTGATGCCAAGGGCTTGGGTGGCAAGAACTTTTCTGGATCTTCAGTAGCTGTTACTATTGGGAGAAGGGAGGTCATAGCGCCTGCAGAGGCTATTTCTGGGTCCTATCGCCACAAGGATTGCTTACCTTAATGATAGTTGGAGGGGAGGATGCAGCAGCTGGAAGAAAGGCTAGTGGACTTGGGTTGGGGAGGGGACAGATATGCTGTTGTTCCGGGGGCCCTTAGGAGCAGGATCCTGGGCTGTCTTGATTGGTGTAGATTCTGAAAGGACCTGTTGATTGAGTAGTAATAGTGGTTTGACTTACCTAGAACATATCACCTCCTGCCCTCACCTAAAGGCACCTTGATGTTTCACGCTCAGAGGTCCAGACCAAAAATGAAGAAATCAACCTCAAAAACACAAGATGGAAAGATGAAGGTGGGAGTTGGGGAATGCCCATACAGTAGTTTGTTTGAAGAAGATCTGGGCTTTTTTAAGTAAACTGAAAACAATATGAGTTTACAATGTAAAATCACAGGCCCTAAGAGACAATTTTATCTTCAGCTGAATTGAGCATCACAGTATTCAAACCTAAGGAGGTAATACTGTCCTTTCTCTTTCAAGCTACATCAGAAGGATTTTGTTCAAAGCTGGACACTACATTTGAGGAAAGCATTAATAAGCTTATGTGCATCTAGAAGATAGCCTGAACATTATACCATATAAGCATCTGTTGAAGAAACTGGTCATATTTAGCCTAGAAAAGAAAATAGGAAGGATATCTTAACTGTCTTCCTATGTTTTATTGGCTATCATGTGAATGAGAGATTAATCCTTCTTGGCCTCAAAGGGTAGAACTAAGAACAATGGATGGAAGATATAGTGAAAAAGTTTTCAATTCAAAATAAGGAAAAAAACTCACTAATCATTAGGAATATCTAAAAGTAATTGGCAATATTAGCCAAGGGCAAATCCATGATATTAGAGTAGCAGAAGAAGTACAGTAAGCTCCCCACCAAAGCTCCTCTAAACAGATCTAGAAAGCACAATAGAATGAATCCTAATGGGGAAAGCCAATAAAGAGTTACAGTGAGTCATTTGTCCACACCATGTCAGCAGATGGAGACAGATAAATCTGAGTATACTGGGGATGAGATCTGGCCAGAAGTTCCTCAGCAGAGCACTCCAATGCAGGGAGAGTTTGTGCAAGCAGAAGAATAGGAAATCCCAGATCCATCCTGGGGCACCTTCACTTCATGCAGGATTAAGGAAGAAGAGCTACCAAATGGCAGCTTCCTTGGCTCTCATTTCCACAAAGGTTGCTTCCCGTGATGATGGCCGGGAGTAGCGGGTATGGCAGCTAAAAGGAACTTTAATGGACTTGGATTGGGATGGGAGTGTGGTGTGGAATAGAAGCATTGAAGTTCTTGAGGGGTGAAGTGTGAAGGGGAAAGGTAGATTTTTGCTGATCTAGAAAAAAAATTTAAAGATTTTAAAAGCAATTGGCAATAGCTGGAGAAGAAGGAGGGGAAAATAGGTGAGCAGTGAGTGGAAACAGGACTGAGAGAGCAGAGCTGAGGACATTAATGCCTCCAGAAGATGGTATAAGAGCCCCAGAGACATAATGTATGTGGAGGGTGCCAATGGGTAATTGGGAGTTAGTATAGGCCGTGCTCCTGCTGTTGATATTGGAGGGTCAGGGCAGCTTATTGCACATTCTTATAGGGCTACCTGCTGGTTACACCTGGAAATTTAGGGAGAATTTTGAAAAATAGAAATTAAGGTAGAAAGGGAGCAAGGAGGAGAGTACATTCCAGTTATAAGCAACTTGTGAACAAAGATACAGACACAGGAGCTGCTGATTTAGTAGCCAAAAAGGGGGGAGGGAACTCTTAGCCCTCTTTAACTAGAGCATAGATGGTAGGAAGAAGTGGTATAATGGAAAAAGTACTGAATTGGAGTCCCAGTACCTGAGTTCAAATCCACTTTCTGCTTTGTAAAAATAAGGGGATTGGATTAGATGACCGCCAAATACCTTTCTAGCTTTAGATCTCTCATCCAGCGCAGGGAGGGGAAGGCTGTGAGAAAAGGTAGAGAGGCACCAAGTTGTGTGGGTCTTCAGTGCTTCAAACTAAGGAGTTTTGTCTTTAAGTAAATTATAAAAATACTTAAATTGGAATTATTGCATGTAAATAAAGTCTTGGAGCTCTGTTAGTTTAATTCAAATAGCATATTCAAATTTCTTTCTTGCTTTTAAACATCACTCTGATGAGCTTCTCATCCTGAGTTAATAAGGAAAAGTTAGGGCTTCCAATCTTTCTGTTTATCTCAAACACTTGTAAAAAGTCTAATCAGAAACATTTACTGATACCTATGATGTGTAAACTACTATGCTAGGTGCTGTGGGAGATATCTGAGACAAAGCTTCTTTGCCCAAAGAGCTTGCAGTCTAGTTAAGGAGATGAAATATACATTAAAAGATAGTAACCAAAGTGAGGCAATATGTAAAAATTGTTAAATGGGTGATTTAGATTCCCAGCCTAACACAGGCTTGATATATTGTATTTGCTTAAATACTTGTTGAACTGAATTGAAAGAGAAATTACTTGAGATTTAAACTTGTTTAGGGTAGGCTTTATGAGGAAGGTGAGATGTGAAGTTTGAAGTATAGGCAGGTGTGGGAAGTTAAGGACAGCCCCAGAGCTGGTTTGTGTTCAGAGAGGAAGAAATACAGTATTATTGGAGGTCCTCATGTAGAGGAATGGTAGGACATAAACCTAAAAAGGCAATTTGGTTCTAGATTTTGTGAAGGGCCTTGACTTCCAATCTAAGGAATTTGGCAATGGGTAGTGATTGAAGTTTTTGGAACAGAGGAGTGGCATGTGCCATAGACTACAAGTCTTGTCAGATGGATAAAGGGAACGTTTTACTTTCCAAAGAGGTAGTATGACACAGTTGATAAGGAGCTGGAGAGAGTGTCACTCTAGAAACCAACTACTGCCTCTGCCACCAACTGGCTGTGACCCTGGGCAAATCACTTAACTTCTCAAGGTGTCAGACAACTCTCCAAGCCTTGGGTTAAAGAGAAGGTGCTTACCTATCTTGGTAGAAGGAGTTTCCTCACCTAAGATTCATATTCCAATAATATCACAAGTCTAGTCCCTAATCCATATTACTTAACTGGTTTCAGGTAGGTATTCTCTGAGTCTGTGAAATCCCAGGTCCAATCTCTATCGCTATTAATTTCTTCATGGGTGGCATAAAAATTTTCGTTATTCCTTATAAATTCAGCAACTATTGGTTTCCCCGAGCTCCTCTGTTCTCCCCATCCCTAGTCATGCTTCTCTTTCCCTCTGGCTACATTTCTGGGTGTAGGGTGTGTTCTGAATATAGTACAGTGATAAGTAGCTGGCTTTTATTTAAATCACCATAGGAACTAGGAAAATATGTTTTTTAATATGGGATCTACTCTTTGCTCTTTATTGTTTTTTTGGTCCTTTCCCTAACACTCCCCCAAGCCCCAAAACTAAGAACTTAGCTCATCATGTTACCTTTAGTTGTCCTTGAAGAATTTCAGAAGTCAAGGGAGGACACAATAGTGTATTAGAGCAACAGACAGATCTTGGTGTCATCTTGGGTCAAGAAGCCACTCACATTAAGGATCAAGGAAACAAGGAATAAACATAATAAAACCTTTAAAAGACAATATAAAAATAAATCCCAGCAACAGACACCATGCCAGAAGAATGCCATTGACAGTGTGTGCTATAGGAATTCAGAGGAGCTCAGTAGGTTGGGGTGATCAGGGAAATCTTCAGTGAGGAGGGGGGATATGAGGTAGGTTTGTTAGGATTTGGACAGTGAGGCAGAAATAGTGGAAAAAGCACTGGATTTGGAGCAAATCACTTAAGCTCTTTGATCCTCTTCTCCTTCGCTGTAAAATGAAAGCGTTTGAAAGAATGACCTCTAAGATCCGTTTAAACTCTATGATTCCATGACTGTTAGCGAGGTGGTGAAGAAGTCATGAACAAGTGGAGCTAGGCTTTCACAATGACAAACAATTCCATGAAACAGCCAAAGAATGTATGTATCTGTTTTCACAGTAGTGAATACAATGATGCTTCATTGGCAAGAAAAATGAAGATTATGTTGAGGAAATCACAACTGAATTTCTACAGGCAAGTATGACATAGTTTATTAGTCAGGGATTAAAAAAAAAATCAACACATGTTTGGGTGTATTATGGCCTCTAGTGGTAGAGCTTTGTATGTTTCACAAAACAGATGCTTACTGTAATCCTAGCTTTTGCCATTAGGGATTTTTTGAATTGTTTCACAGCTGCCTGGCAATTTGAATAAAAGGCAGCTATTACCACTGTCCTGTAATCAGAACATACCCTACGCTAGCTGCAGGGTGCCACCTGACCTAGATGCCAGTAAAGGTGAACGAGGACAGTTCTTCCCAATTTTACTTTGGCTTTTGTGCTCACCATTCCACTGACACCGCTCTTGAAAAAGATATTAAGTATATAACTGTGTGGGTCAACAGACCACCGACTCAAATAAAAAAACAGAAGTGTCTCGGCTTTCTCAAGGTAGAAACAAAACAGAAGCTTTATTTGATCAAGTCTCGCGAGAATTGGGCATCTCCCACTACCAGGGCAGAGATAGTAGTGAAGAGAGGCAATGGGGAGAAGGCAAGCAAGGGGATATATATCCTTGTACAAACAATTCTAAGAAATCCCACCCCAGAGGCTGGACCTCTGTCCCCATTTGCGGGGACAGGTGGCCTCACAATCTAACCAGGAATAAGTTTTACCCAATACCAGCACAGAAACTACAGAATTACCTTATAGGGAAACTTTAATGTTAGGATGGCAGTTTGTGAGTAGGCTAGGGGAGGGGGAGAGGGGAATACCACCTGATTTCCCCGAAATCATATGATTTACAGGAAAATGAAACTTAGGCCTAGTGAGGTCCACATCCTAACTAAATTTGTACTATTTGAGTATCACTTTGCCTGAGTTATTCATAGGGAAGCTTTCACAATCTTGTATTCCATTCACAGCTGAGGTGACATCTATAAATCTAAAGAAGAAGGGGGAGAAAGACATTCCTAAAGGCTAAATAATCAGATTCCCACAGACTCAAATTTATCCCATTTCCCTTTTCTCTAAATATTGATTCTCAACCATTAATAATACATATATATATATATACATATACCCTGTGAAGTCTTCACACATTATTCTCTCACTGCCTCACACATAATTAACATATCCAATGGCCTTTCCCCATGCCTCCCTTGCACCCCTACCTTTTGGGCCTCTCTGTTGTAATGGAGGGGATTTGTCACATTTCTTCTGGATATTCTTCCTCCAATGGCTTCTGAAAGATCATACTCTCCTGGTTTGCCTCTTATCTCTTTCAGTGCTCCTTTGTTCATTTTTCCATCACTAGCAGTTATTCTCATAATATAATAACTGGAAGGCACTATTATTATTATTTTAAAATTGTGAATTACCATGAGAGAAAACTTATATAGCCTGGTGGCCAACCTTCTAGCAATGAATTTCTCTACAGTCTCATTCTGGAGGCATCGCAAACTCAACTTGTCCAAAATAGAACTCATTCTCTTTTCATTCAAATCCTCCCTTTCTCCCACTGTCCAATTACCATCAAGGGTACCATCATCCTTCCAGTCACCCAAGATCTAAACTTCAGTATCATTTTTGACTCCTTGCTCATACTCATGCCACATATCCAATATTTTTTCAAATTTAAAATCTCTTTATCTCTTGTATAACCTCTCCTAGACTCTTGCAATGGCCTTCTAATTGTTCTCCTTGGTTCAAATCTACTCCCACTCCAAAGCATCTTCCACTCTTTTACCAAAGTCATTTTCCTAAGATACCAATCTGATCATGTTGCCTCCCCACAATTCCCTATTCAATAAAATTCAATGGTTCCCTATTACCTTAAGGATCAAATATACAATCCTTTGTTGGGCATTTAAAGCCCTTTATAGCTTTTCCCCTTCCTACTTTTCCAGTCGTCTTACACTTTATTCCCTTCCACATGCACTAAGACCCAGATACACTGGCTATTTGCTTATGACTTCATGCCTTTTCACTGGCTGTCCCCTAAGCCTGGAATGCTCTTCCTCTACACTTCTGACTCTAGTTTCTCTAGTTTCCTTCAAGACTCAGCTCAAATCCTATCTTCTGCAGGTAACCTTTCCCAGTCTCCCCCAACCCCAGCTATTCCTGTCTTCCCTCTGAAATTAACTTCTATCTCCTCTGCATTTATCTTGAATGTATGTAATTATTTGCATGTTGTCAACCCCATTAGAATATGAGCTCCTAGAGGGCAGGGAACACTTTTTTGCCTTTCTTTTTTTGTGCCCAGCACATAGCATAGTCCCTGACACAGAGTAGGACCTTAAAAATGCTGATTGATGGATTGACAGACTAGCTGGCTAGTCCTTAGACATTAGACATCGTCTGTTACAGGACCTTTCTAGCTTGGTTAGGGCCAACTGGAACTTGTAGAACTTTCTGATTATGAAAAAGGAGGGAAATCCTAATCTGATATGACTAATAAAATAGGTAAATTAAATACTCAGCTAAATCATTTTAAGATCTTAGGTTATATATCAAACTGAATCTTTTTTTGATCTCTTTGACTGGTATGCATAAAACACATTCCCTTATTTATTTCAGTGATTTTTCATGTACTCTCTACAAAATAGTTGAGATGGATATTAGTATCTTCATTTTAGAGATGGAGAGACTAAAGCATAGAGATGTTTAGTTTTGTTGGACTTCAGCAGAGTCACAGAGGAAATGACCACATTTCTGGTTATTTACCATTGACATTAATGATATATGTGTGTGTGTTAGAAACATCTATCTATCTATCTATCTATCTATCTATCTATCTATCTATCTATCCATCTATCATCTATCTGTCTATCACCTATCTGTGTGTGTTAGAAACAAAGGTGGAGAAACTCAGCTGGAGCTGTGTACTGGAAATCAGCATCTGAGACTCCACTCATATGCAACAGGACAGAATTAGATGTTTAAACAAGCTTTGAGTTGCCTTCTGTCCTGGGTCACATCATCCTAATACTTGTGCAGGTGGGGAAGTGGTGGACACTTCAATAAGCTTGCAGCATATTAGCTGTAGTAACTGCTCCCTTTCCCCTCCCCCACCCTGGTGTGGTATGGCTCTGACTCTTGAACTTCTGGAGAAAGGAATCACTTAGGACTTGGTCAATCAGTCAACAAACATTTACTAAGTGCCTACCATATACCACACCCTGTGTTTGGGCTAGGGATAGAAGAATAAAAATTAAATAGAGCCTGTCCTCATGGGGCTTATGTTCTATTGAGGGAAAGAATGTATGTGTAAAAGAACAAAATATATATAGGACATGCTCTGGAATTACTGTTCCAATTCCCACTTACCATGATAAGATATATTCAAAGAACATGGCTATTAAGTCCCCTCAGGGCTCTAGGGGAATTTCTAAGGGGTTGAGAGGTACCTCTTCTAATGCTATATAGTTCCTTCTAAGGAGGATTAGTTAGGACACTAGCTCTTCCTTTGCTCATTGCTAGATTTTGAACCTTGATCCTGAATCACCTTTTTCTTGAACTGGTTTTATATTACCTACAGGGTATGACTAATTTCCCCAGCCAATCAGAATATTCTTAGTGTTAACATCACTCCAGTTTATCTGAGGACATGCCACACAATAGAAATTGATTGGTTGGTGGAGTGATACTTGTTCTTACTTCATTAAGGACATCTTATTTTTTTTATGTGATTTACTCAATCAACTCTACCTTTACATACAGACAAAGTAAGTTCTAGATGGAGTGCGGGACAACACTAACAACTGAAAGAATCAGGAAAGGCATCAGAGCAGGTGGCACCTGAGCTGAATCTAGGAGTGAGGGACTACAAGGGCAGCTAGGTGGCGCAGTGGGTAGAGTGTGGGCCTGCAGTCAGGAAAACTCATCTATCTACCTGAGTTCAAATCTGACCTCGGACACTTACTAGCTGTGTTACCCTGGGCAAGTCACTTAACCCCATTTGCCTCAGTTTCCTCATCTGCAAAATGGACCAGAGAAGGAAATGGCCAACCACTCCCATTATCTTTGCCAAGAAAACCCCAAATGAGGTCACAGAGAGTCTGACATGACTGAAATGACTGAACAAGGGACTACAAGAAGTGAAGCTAAGGAGAATGAGCATTCCAGGCATGTGAAAAGACACAGATACAGAAGATGGAATATCAATTACAGGGAACAGTAAGTAACCATATTTGCTAGAATGTAGAGTACATGGCCAGGGAATATTGGGAAGTCAGACTTTGGATTGAAGCAATATTTTAAAGAGCTTTAAATATCAAATAGAGGAGTTTGTATTTTATCCTAGATGCAATTGGGAGCTACTGAAGCTTCCTGAGCAGGGGAGTTACATGGTCTGACCTGTGTTTGTTGTGAAGAGGGAAAGAACCCTGATCCAGGATTGTAATTTCTAAACTTTTATTCACAGTTCCATTTCACTCTGTGATTAGATAAAAGAAATCATACTTTAATGCAATTATGGCTTCCCTTTAGGTTTTTAGTTAACTATATCCTGGAAATCATGAAGATTCTTTCATTTATTACATGTTATCGTCCAGATTCAATTTTTTCTGCTAATTTCTAATCGGGGCCAACTCCTCTTTAAAAAGAAAAGGAATAAGGGAAGGAGTCCCATCATTTCCCAGTTCCTTAGGATCCCTTTTCTTTCCCCTAACGTCAAAATAGCAGAATGATCACTAGGAGTAGTGAGGTCAAGTTCAAGTCCCCACTCTACTGACCTATCCAGATCTCAGTTTTCCTGTACATAAATCAAGAGAGATTAGTCACAATCTAATTTCACAAATATTGTCTCATTTATTCTCTGCCCTTATATTAGAGGATTTTAGTATATGGCTTTTCAGCCCATCAGTCTCTTCAACTCCAATGTTTATCTTTATTCCACCTCACCCACTTACATGTAACATCATATGTTAGATTATTACACCATCACTGGCAACTATTTGATGAAGAAGAAATTCCCCTTTGTGATTATAATCTCTTAGGGTTTATCTCTCACTGTCTCACTCTTACTAAATCAGTTTTTTATCTTTATTAAGTCCTTCCAGTCTTGTAGTTCCTCCCAGTCCATTTCTCCTACTTTGGACTCACTTTTCTCCCTTTACTGTCTCCCCCTTATAGTTAACCAAATCAGCCATACACTATTTTCTGTCTTCAAATCCCTAACCACCGCATCCCATTACTACTGCTTCCCTCATGCCTTGCCAACTCTCATCTCTGAGTTAGCTGTCTTTTCTGCTCTGATACGCAATGCTACTGCACCTCACTGGAGGGAATAGCATAACTATAACCTATTAGCTCATTACAAATTCACTACCTAATTCCTTCTGAATCTTCACCAGCAATCCCTCTGTTTTTCCTGATTGACTCAAACTCTCTACAAAGATATTGTTCCAAACCTTCTCATCTTGTCTCTAGCTCTCTTTACAACTTCCATAGGAACGCTGCTGTGATATCTTAGTTGCTACAAATTGAAAGTGGTGCCCATGACCTCCTCTTTTTCTCCTTTTCTACACTTTCCCATTTCTGAGGGTACCATCCTGCTCATTCAAGCCCAACTTTGTAACCCAAGAATCATTCTTGACTTTTCTTTCCCTCTCCCCTTTGTCCCATACATAGTCAGTTGTCAAGTCTTGTTAATTGTCTTCATAACATCTTTCCCTACTATTTCCTCATCTATACTTGCAAAGTCACTATCTAGTTCAGGCCCTCATTCTCTCTCATGCAAATGACTATAATAGCATCCTTATTGGCTTCTTCCAGCCTTGCCATCCTTTAAATAGCTATCAAATGAACTGCTGATGTTACTCACTTGCTCAACAATCTTCAGTGCATTTTATTGCTTCCAGGAAAAAAATACAAGCTCCCTACCTAGCTTTAAAGCTTTCAGTATAATTGGTCTCTCCACTTTCCAGACTTAATTTTGTGTTCTTCATTTTCACATGTGCTTTTTTTCCCCAGCCAAACTGTATTTTTGCAGTTCTCCAAATTAGGCATTCCATCTTTCCTCTCTCCTTTTTAGTTAACTTTTACTTACTAGTTCCCATACTTGTGTAAGGAGACCTGGGAGGTTTGTGCTGGGCTGGCAGGTGTCAAAAATAAAGATAGGACCAGGGAGCAATAGCTCTGCCTACTTTATCTACTATCTCTCTATCTATCTAAACATTTTTCTACAGTTTAATTTGCATGTCATTTATAAATGATGTTGGGGAATTACCTCACTTCCAGCTTCTGTGGATTTTTTTTGTTAAGTTCCAAGAATAGGTTGAGGGATTTAGATTCACAATCAAGGATTTAATAGAAGTTAAAAAAATTTTTTTCCTAACCTTAACTCAGATAGTTGTCTGGGACTTGGTATCTTAAATCAACACCAAATAAGAATAATCAAAAGCTTAGACAATTTTGACTTGGGGCAGTCTATTAGTTTTGTTTGGGTCTGGTGGTTTTGAGTCGTCATTGTTCAGTCATTTTCCAGTCACGTCTAATTCTTCATGACTCTATTTGGGGTTTTCTCAGCAAATGTACTAGAGTAGTTTGCCATTTCCTTCTCCAGTTCATTTTACAGATGAGGAAACTGAGGCAAACAGGGTTAAGTGACTTGCCCAGGGGTCACACAGCTAAGAAGTGAGTGAGGCTGAATTTGAACTTAGGTCTCCCTGACTCCAGGCTTGGTGCTCTACCTATTGAACCACTTAGCAGCCCATTAGAGTCTGTGGCTATGCACTAAAGAGCTCTTCCTTCCAGATCAAGACTTTATCATTCTACCTCAGTAGTTGGTAGGAGAGAGAGCAGTAGACATCTCTGAAGAGATTAGACAGCTGAGGCCCCACTGATGGTAGTAGAGAACAGTTTGGCAACCATAATACAATTGGAGATGCCTTTCAGAGACTATGTAGTCATTGGCAAGCCAAGATGTGATTAACCTCAGAGAGCAATACAATGGCATCACACATATGAATAGCTCTGTAGCATCGAAAATATAAGTTGCCCTTGCCATGCAAGTTACTAGGTATGTTCCCAGACCATACAAGGCTTCTGGCATGTGTCCTGATCACAGTTTCCCATTACCAGGTTATAAGTCTTCCCCACAAATGTGCCTGACATATTGCTACCTGGTCACGTGTTCTCCTTGTTATGTGCCTTTCCTTATTTTTGGTGTAGTAACCTATGAAGTAACTTTGCTATGTGATTTGCTTAAAGATCTTTTGTTTTTAATTAATCAACCAATCAACAGCATTTATTGTTTCCCCTGGATGGTTGGTAAAAGTAAATGCAAATTTGAGGGCCTATGAGGTATGAGTGGGTTGTTGAACCACTGTGTGCCTCAAACCTGTCATGACTTATCTGGTGGGGAAGGCTTTCTACCTAAAGCCTCTTCTAATCCCTGACAGTTGTAAATGCTCTCTCCTGCCTTCAAATGATCTCCAATTACTTATTTATGAAGTGTTGTACTCCCACCCCCTTCACCATAACTCCTGAAATCAGAGAGTGTTTTGTTTTCTAACGAAGTATCACATGTGTAATCTCCTTAACAATTAAAAGCTAATTTTATTTATATAGTGCTTACTATGTAATCTCTTTAATAGCTACTAGTTAATATTCATTTATGGGCCAGATACTATACTAAGTGCTTCAAGATTAGTATCTCATCTTATCCTCATGACAATCCTTGGGGGTTTATGGGGTGTTCAGGAAGGAAAAATGTGTGAGGTGCGAGGGCTGCTTGTTCACCTTTGCTGTCCACCTGCCACCCAGTTCTCATCTATGGCTCCAAGAAAGGTAGCATGTGCAGCGGCCACACCCCTGTAAACTGTCTCGGCAGACAGGCTAAACTAGGTTAAGCTTCAAACCCATCAGTGAGTTAGTGGGATGTCTGCTCCAAGCAGGTGAAGACTTCCCTAGTGGAATAGGCAGATGTGAATATTTTGTTTCAGCAGTCCATAAAGGTGGCAGAAGCACTTAGAGCTTGGTCAGACATCGAAGATGCCAAGGTCATGAGGAAGGGGCTAGAAATGGTATCCTAAAAATTGTCTGCTTCATCTAACCCTAGATTGCTTACTGTGGAAGGCAGGGACACTGCTCTGTGGTCAAAACACAAAAACATGTACAAAAACCTTTATGAAGATGATTCTACTCACTATTGGTATATGGAATGTGCACACATTTATGGACAAGAAGAAATTCAATAGACCTGAAAGACAAATAGTTCTTGTTCAGAAAGAACTCTGAGTGAAACAAGGCTAGCAAATGAAGGCCAGCTACCTGAAGTTGGATTTGGATACACATTTTTCTGGTATGGCCATAGTGATGGGGAGCACTGTCAAGATGGTGAAGGTTTCCCAATCAAAACTAATCTAGTCAACAAGCTTGTATGTCTCCCAAAAGGAATGAAGGACAGGCTTATGACAATGTGATTGCTACTTGTAGGAAAGCATCATGACACCATCCTCAGTGCATGTACTCCCACTGTCTTGAACAATCCAAAGCACTTTCATGATGCCCTGAAGGCTATTTATGAGCCAAAGCCTCAAGGTGCATCTCAACCACTCAGAGCTGATAGAACCACACTGATCACTGATAAGGACATGATCCTAGAATACTTCCAAAGTATTCTCAACAGACTGTCATCAAACAATGCTGAAGTCAATGACTGTTTACCTCAGGTTGAAGTCAATACCTCTCTATTTGGTGCTTAATAAAATGTTGTTTCAATTGAACTGACTAGTGATTAGTAAGTTCCCAGACCCTAAAGATCTTTAGGCAAAGGCTGGATGACACTAGTTAGGTATGTCATGGACTCTGTAAAATAGGTTGTCGGTTCTCAAAGTGTGGTCTAAAGACCCCTGGGACAACCAAAGAACTTTGAGTGGGTCAAGGAAGTAAAAACTATCTTCAAAATGATACTGACATAATTTGTGTATTAAACTATCCCTCCCTTTTCCAACCACATGCCTATGGGAGTCTGAATTTTTCTTCATATACTTCAACCAAAACAACATCACAACAGACTGAATGCAGAAGCAGATGAGAATCTAGCTGTCTTCTATCAAGCTAGACATGAAAGAGATTTAAAAAATATGTATTGCCCCTCTTCTCACTGACTTTTGTTTTGGAAAATGTAGTTATTTTTCATAAAAATTATGTTAACATTTAATGGACCTGTTATTGTTATTTAAATCAATTAATAAATTTGTGTATAAAATGTAAATATTAAAAAATCCTTTTTAATTTTGATTGTGGTAAATAGCAATAGATAATAACTGGCATAAAGAAAAGCTATTTATTGTTCTCAATAATCTTTATGAGTGTGAATGGGTCTCTAGACCAAAAAGTTCCAGAACAGCTACAATAAATACAGAGTGAGGTCCCGCTCACGTATGTGTTATGGTCTAAGATACTCTGTCAATTCCCTGCTCAAAGTAATCCATTGCGCAGGCGCGCAATTAAAAGTCCCTTACACAGGTTATAAGCCCCACCCCTTCCGTATCTTCTACTCTCTTCTTCCTGAGGCAGAGAACCGAAAGCACCAATTGCTTCCCTAGTCTCCTGTGTCGTCATCTGTACGTGCCCCGGTTTCAAAACGCTGTAGGAGCGGCTGCTTGGGACGCGCATGCGCGAGTGTCGCTCTAGCCCCATGCTTGTCCTGTTAGACTGAGCTGTCTCTGGTCTGTAGCAAGGGAGCTTTGATCTGCGGCCGCCGCTATGGGCAAGCCAACTTCCAGCAGCCGGGGCGACCCTGAGACCGAGAGCCAGAGCGACAGGAAATCTAAGGCCCGGAGCGACAAGGAGTCCAGAGCCCACACCGACGCGGTGTTGAATTTCGAGCGATGGAAGAAGAAACACCTCCGCAAACAGAGAAAGATGAAGGAGCTGAGGAAGCAGCTCAAGAGGCCCGAGTGGCAGGTGGAGCGGGAGACCATCGGCCGCCTGACCACGGAGTACGAGAAGGTGAGGGCCGGAGCCGAGGATAAGGCCCGGGACCCGCGGGGAGGGGACGACGAGATGACGAGACCCACAGGGAGGGGACTTGAGGAGAGGGGGCGGGGGTGGCCTAGAGAGAACCGTGGGGAGGGCACACGTGGGGAGGGGGCCATGGGGCCCTCATGAGACCCGCGGGGAGGGGGGCCAGGGTGTCGTGACAAGACATGAAGAGAGGATGTCCTGACGAGACCAGTGGCCTGACGAAAGCCTGGGGGAGGGGGCCACGGTGTCCTGACGAGACTTAAGGGAGGGGACGAGGGTGTCCTGGAGAGACTGGGCTATGGATTGTAGCAGGACTCTAGGGAGTCGGGCCCGGGGGCTAGTCTGAGGGAGCGGTTTGGACGAGAAGACCTCTAGAGACAAGGGTCTGTAGATGTTTTTTTTTTTTGTGTAGAGATGTTTCTTGAGATTCCCGGAAAATAACTACATTGTGTCTAAGTTGGCAGGGCTCGCCATTCTGGAAATACCATCCTAGTAAACTTGGTAATCTAAGTGTAATACTAGGCACATTTTCACTGTCTCACAGTATTGCCTTTGATGTGCATTTGTGCATCAAACGTAAATAAGTCCCGTGCTGAGTGACCAGTTTGTTAATGAGAAAATATTTGTTGTTGAAATATTGAGGAGTTGTGCTTTTAGATATTTATTTATCATTCAAAACTTAGAAAGTTCCTTCGATTGACAAATTGTGATTTTAGGTAACCAGTTGGGGGAGAATAAAATAAATAAGACTTATAGCCCCTGCTCTAGGTAAGGAGTAAAGAAAAGGATGGGATTGAGGTGTGTGAAAGAGGAAGGCTATGGCCTGGAAATAAGCTAGAGAGGGGAAGAAATAGGATTGTGGTGTTAGGAAACAGGGTCTGGCACGGTCACCTAGAGGTTGGAGATGTAGGGTTGGGGGGCACAGAGTTGAGGGATGGATGTTTCCTTGGGGAGGTAGGACTTGGCAATCAAAGGGAGAGGCTAAGGTGAGATAGGCCTGGCATGGAGAGAGAGTAGGGAAATAGGGTTGGGAGAATAGTGTGAGATAGTGGAGACAAGGAGGCTAGAAGGAGACAGTAGTATGGAGCCAGTGCACTAGGAGAAGTTAAGGTGTTGGAAAGGATATGTAGTAGAGGGTTATAAGTTCCGAGTAATGGGAAGGCATTGAGGCACCTGGAAGTAAAACAAGAATACAGTGGTGTATTGATGGATTCTCCAACTAAATTAAAAAGAATTTAATGTATGGATATGGACCTGGCATTAGGGAGAAAATTTCTTTTTGGCTTGACTTATTTTACTCTTTAAGGGACCCTATTTAACAGCAGCCCAAAAGCTATTGTATTAAAATTGTGAAGTAAAGAGCAGAAGCTCTTTACAAGTACAAGTTCTGTAGGTCTGTACAGGTGTCTTGTTCTCAGGATCTATGTTCTATCTGCCACATTCTATCTGCCAGCATCCTTTTGAGTGTCTTGTTTAGGTCCATCTCTAACCTTTGTCACTAATTGAAAAGCTAAATTTTTTCTACCTTGACCAAATGATCATTAATGGATTTCTGACCTATTTTAGAATTGGATTTCTTAATGGCTCAGCAATTAGGTGGAATATGTCATGAATTCCTGGAGATATCTATTCTAGAATGCCATAGGAATGGATTTGGCATTCTATAGGTAACACGGTCTAGCCTCTCTATCTTTGCATAGAACACAGCGAATATGGTACTGATTGCATGATAGGTGATTAATGAATGCTTATTGTTGCAATATTGAAGTATTATATATCTTTATAGACATTCATTAGATTAATGGCTATTGCTTAATAACTAATAGATATTTTAAAGAAATGACTCTTGCTTAATAACTCATGGATACTCTGCATAAGACCTAGGTCAGAAAGGCCTAGCACAGGAAAATGGGAAGCGGGCGTGGTGCCCTAAAAGAATAGAGGCAATCAGACATTCAATCAATGAGTATTTATGAAGCATCTTTTAAATAACAAATACAGTGCTAAGACACTGGAAATACAAATGAAAAATTAAACAATACTTTTTCTCGAGGAGCTTACATTGGGTCAGGGGAGTCTCTTTCTCTGTCTCTCTCCCTCTCTATCCCTCCGTGTGTGTGTGTGTGTGTGTGTGTGTGTGTGTGTGTATGTATGTATATATGTATACGTGTGCGTGTATATGTATATATATATACACATACATATAATTATATACAAAATAAATACATGAATAAAATACAGAGTTAAAGCTGGGTTGTGGAGTGGGGGAGCTTGTGTGGAGGATGGTGTTGGAGGGGTATCAGTGGAAACAGGAAGGAATGGGTTTAGGAGAGATATTTTAAGATGGAATAGGACTTAGTTACTGAAGATTAGGGGCAAGGGGAATACAAGATTCAGTTGATCATGTTGTGAATGTAATGGGTAACATTGATGAGAAGATGCTAATATTGTCAGAAATGAGAAAGTCAACAAGCAGGCTTGAAGTGAAGAGTAATAAGTTGTGACAATTTATAGTTTATACCAGTGGCATCAAATTCAAACAGAAATGGAGGATCCCTGTGCGCTGCATATTGACTTAGTTTTAAAATGTAATATCCATATTTTATTGTATTTTTATTTGTTTTGTTAAATATTTACCAATTACATTTTAATCTGGTTTGGGTTGTACTTGGAGTGTTGTGGGCCACATGTGGCCTGTGTCATTTGACACATCTGGTTCATGCCATAGTTGTGTTACCAGAAAGTTAGCCACCGGGTGTTGAATTTCTTTTAGCAACTCATGAAGGCATGTATAGCCTGTCATTGCACAAATTGACATAATCATAGATCCTTGAAGTATATGGCTTTGAAAATACTTTATGAATGTTATATAGTTGACTCGTAATAATCCTATGAAGTATGTAGCAAGGAGCTGTGTTAAATAGACTCTGGGAAAAATAAAAGAAAAAAATAGTTATGGCAGCCAACCTTTCTGCTGCTAGTGAGCCTATGTGTTGGGGTGAATCTGTCTTTGCTGTGGGAGGTTGCTGTTGGCCTCAGCTTCCGTATGCCCCTTATGAGCATTTTGCCATACTGAATATGATGCTAGAATCCCCTTTTCTTTACACCCCCAAGATGTCTATTCATTTTGTTTAGGCTGCTATAGCTAATGAGAGTGACAGTTCAGTTGGCCTTCCTTCCTAGCACTCATGGTCATCTAAAAGGTTTCTGCTATGTTCCCTTTGACTTTTTTGTATTTTTTACAAGTATTACCTTCTCTTGGACATTAGATTTCTTTTATTGAAGTTTAGTTCGCATTTAGCTTTTTTGGTTGGTTCATCATACTTGCTTTCTGATTCATATTGGAGGTTGCAATTAGCTTCCCTATACACCATCCCTTTACATATCAAGCTATTTTTCCTCCATGTTATATCCAAAATAAAGAAACCAGGAACAGGAACATGGACAACTGAGATACAAATTAAATTTAAGCTGAAACTGGATGCACATGTTGAAATGAAATCTGCTGTCCTGCAGCTTCTCCATTGTTCATCAGCCACCAAGCATTTGTTAAGTACTTACTGTGCCACATGGTAAGAGTTTTCGATTTGGAATGAGGATCTGAGTTCAAACCCCAACTCTGCTATTTTATTACTTCTGTGACTTATCACCTAACTTCTCTTGGCCTCATTTTCCTCATCTGTTAAATGAGGGTGTTGGACTAGACCTCTAGGATCCTTTAATCTCTAAAGATTTAAACAAAGAAACAAAGGCCAGACTCATCAAAGGCACTTGATTACAACAATACTCCAAAAGAGAAAACAGTAAAAAAAGTCCCACCCTAATTGCCAATACCAGGGGAAGGGAAGTGAATAAACATTTTTGTAGTATCTACTTTGTGCTAAGCATTTTTTACAAATGTAATCTCATTCAAATGAGATAGGGCCTTGAGTTACATAGGACCATAGATTTAGAGTTGGAAGGGACTTTAGAGGCTGTCAAGGCCAGTCCCCTCATTTTATGGATGAAGAAATTAATGCTAGAAGGTTTAGTGACTTGCTTAGGGTCATACAACTAGAAAATGTCAGTTAGGTTTTGAACTCTGATCTTCTTGACTCCAAGACCAATGCTTTACTACTTCATGCTTCCTTTCTTGCTCACTAAACAATTGCTTTAGGGGAGAGAACAATAGTTGGTCTTGCTGCTTACAAACATGCACAGGTCACCTTTATCCTTAAAAACCTTTTATTTGACCCTACCATCTCCTCAAAGTATCATTTTGTATCCCTCCTCCCTTTCACAGCCAAATTCCTAGAAAAAGTTGTCCACCCTCCTTACCTTCCTCTCATACTCACTTCTCAAGAAATTGACAATTTGACTATTGACTCTTCTCTGACTGAATTTTCATGCCCCTTCCTCCCTTTCTGGTCATCTAACATATAAGCTCCCTCAGTGCATTCTAGAGTCCAGCCATACTGTCCTCTTTGCTTTTCTTCATACACAAGACATGTCATCTGCCATGTCTTTGCTGACATGAGGGCTGTCTCTATTGCCTGGCATTCCCTTCCTCTTTGCTTCTGCCTTCACCTCTTGGAATTCCTAGCTTCTGTTAAAACTAAGTTTTCTTAGAAAAGTTTTAATGATGTAGTTTATTATTTTTTTTTACATAGCTTCTCCCAGTATCCCCCTCCTTCTCCCAGAGAGCCATCCCATTTAACAAATAATATTTTTTAAAGACAAAAACAAAAGAAAAAAGGAAAAATCAGTGCAACATCAACACATTGAAAACATCTGAAAATGTGCCTTGTATAATACTTGTACAGAGGGGATGGGGGTGGGGAGCACCTTCTTATATTTATTCATTCAGGATATGCTTATTCTTTAAAATTTTGTGGCATTCACTTTTGATTTTTTAAATGATTGTTATTCATTCATTTATTGTAGTCATTGTGAATATTGTTTTCTTGGCTCTACTTCACTCTGCATTGGTTAATGTAGATCTTTCCATGCTTCTTTGTAGTCATCATTTTTTACTACTCAGTAATATTCTATTACATTCATATACCACAATTTGTTCACCCATTTCCCATTCAATAGACATCTTCTTTGTTTCCAATTCTTGGTTATCACAAAAAGTGCCACTATAAATAATTTTGTTTGGTATATATGAGGACTTTCTTTTTATGAATGGCCTACTTGGGGCATAAGCCTAGTAGTAGAATATCTGGCTGAGATTGCTTTCCAAAATGGTTGTACTAATTCACAGCTCTACCAACAATGCACTGGTATGCCTGTCTTCCCACAACTTCTCTACTATTGACTGTTCTAATCCTTTTGTTACCTTTGTCAATTTGCAAAGTGTGAAATAAAACCCCAGTGTTGTTTTGATTCACATTTCTCTTATTATTAGTAACTTGGAGCATTATTTCATGTGATTGTTAATAGTTTGCAATTCTCCCTTTGAGAACTGTTTGTTCACACATTCTTTTACCACAATTGGGGAATAACTTCTTATCCTAGGTTCTTTAACTTTTTTTTTTTATTTTTTATTTTTAGTTTACCACACACGGTTCTACATAATTTTGAGTTCCAGAATTTCTCCCCTCCCTCCCCCCTCCCTCCCCAAGACGGCATGGAATCTCATTTAACTACCATGTATAACTTCGTATTGAATTAATTTATACATTAGTCAAGCTGTGGAGAAGTAGGTTCTTTAACTTTATGCAGAAGCTTTTCAGTTTCATGTAATCAAAGCGATCTATTTTGTCTTTTGTAATTGTTTCTATCTCTTGTTTTGTTAAAAATACATCTTCTATCTGTAGCTATGAGAATATATGATCTGTTTCTCTTCTAAATTTTTTTTACTATGATATTTAATATTAAGGTTATATCTTCATTTAGGATGTACTGTGGAATATGGTGTAAAGTGTTAGTCCAAGTCTAATTTCTGGCAGACTGCTTTCTAGTTTTTGAACTAGCTTTTGTGAGTGCTTTCCTAAATATTTTATATTTTTCAGTTTATTGAACACTGGTTGAGTTTCATTGCTTCTGATTCTCCTTTGTCTAGTGTGTTCTATTTATCTACCTTTGTCAAAAAATTAACAGGTATTTACTAAGTGCCTTCTGTCTGTAAGGCACTGTGATATGTGGTTTACAAAATATCATTTTATCCTTACAATAACTGTAGGAGGTAGATGGTATTATTATTTCCATTTTACAGATGAGGAAATTGAGGTAGCCAGAGGTTAAGTGACTTGCCCAGGGTCATATAACTGGTAAGTTAGTGTTTGAAGTCTGATTAGAACTCAAGTCTTCTTGAATCCCAAGTCCAGGACTTTATCCACTGTGCCACCTATTTGCATTTGTGTTGCTAACATTTCTATAGCGTTTAAGGTTTGCAAAGCACAGCACATGTTGTCTTATTTGAGACTCAACAACTCTGCATTTTAAAATTTTTAATCAATTAATTGACATTTTTATTAAACACACACTGTGTGCCAGGCACTATGTGCTAAGTTCTAGAGATACAAAAAGAGGCAAAAGACGGTCTCTGCTTTTAAGGAGCTTACAATCTAATGGGGGAGACAACAATCAAATATACGTAAAACAACATATATACAGGATAAATAGGAAATAGTTAACAGAGAGCAGGCACTAGAATTAATAGGGATTGGGGAAAGCTTTACAATAAAAGATGGGATTTTAGTTGGGACTTAAAGGAAACCAGGGAAGTCAGTAGGTGGAGCCAAGGAAATGAGTGTTCCAGGCATGGGGGAGCCATCAGCGAAAACGTTTGGAGGAGAGAGATGGAGTGTCTTGTTCATGAAATGGCCAGGATTGAAGAGGATGTGTCAGTGAGATGCAATAAGACTGGAAAGGTAGGTGGGAGCTCGATTAGGAAGCACTTTGAAAGCCAAATAAACCATTTTGTATTTGATCCCAGAGGCAATAGGGAGCTATTGGGGTTTATTGAGGAGAAGGCATTTGTGATATAATCAGTTCTACACTATAGGAAAATCACTTAGTGGCTGAATGGAGTGTGGATTGGGGTGAGACTTGAGGCTACCAGACCCACCAGCAGGCTATTGCAGTAGTCCAGGTATGAGGTGATAAGGGCCTGTGTCAGGGTGGTGGCAGTGTCAGAGGAGAGAAGGCAACATATTTCAGAAATGTTGCTGAGGTGAACTTGACCAGCCCTAGCAACAGATTGGATGTGGAGGGTGAGAGATGGTGAACAGTTGGGGATGACTACTTGGTTGTGAGTCTGAGAGATTGGGAAGAGAATGGCATTGTTCTCTAGAGTAATAGGGAAGGTAGGAAGATGGGGAGCAGCTACAGTTAGAGAGTGTGATGTGGGAGAGGATCCAGCAAAGATTATAGAGAGGTAGTGGTCAGATAGGTAGAAGGAGAACCAGGAGGGAATGGTGTCCCAAAAACCTAGAGAGAAGAGAGAATCAAGGACAAGAGAGCAGTCAACAGTGTCAAAAGCTGCAGAGAGATCAAGGAGAAAGGATTAAGAAAAGGCCACTGGATTTGGCAACTTAGAGATCATTAGTAACCTTGGATAGAGCAGTTTCAGTGGGATGATTTTTAATTTTAATTTTTTAACCAGCGTCAAATGGTTTTGATGACTACTGCTGTATAATGGAAGTGAAGTACTATGTTCTACATGAAACCCTTCCTTACTCCTCTAGCTGCTAGTACCCCCCCCACCCCTTCCAAAACCACCTTTCATTCTTTTTGTATACATTCCATGTACATACACTCATAGATATGTATATACATACATACCTACGTATGTGTATATATGTACATGCACATACATATACTTATACATGCATATTGTTTCCCACATTTGAATGTAAGCTTCTTGAGTTCAGAGCCTGTTTCAGTTTTGTCTTGTATCCCCAGTGTTTAGCACAATACTTGGCATATAGATTCTTTTTTTTTTTTGTTTTTGGTGTATTTTCTTATTTTAAACTTAAATACAAAGTGAGAAGAAAAAAAGACATTGCCATGTACTGAGCAGACCATAAGAGAGGATTCAGTATAAAACAACAAATTTCTATTTCAAGAAAACCAATATAATAAATTTTACACATTTTTTTAAAAGCTGCCCAGTTTTTCTTTGCTTCCTTGTTGGTTTTCTTTTATTTTCTACTGTGCATTTTTTACTTTATTTTTTTCTTCCTCTCTCCCCAACCCATGCTAAAGAAGGCTACAATTTAGCGTGGATATATATACCTATACGTAGATATGTGTTACACACATGTACACATAGAAACTCATACACATATGTACACTTAGACACTCATACTGTGACCATACTATGCTTATTTTCTCCTATCCTTTGTTTCTCTGAAGGTGGATACCATCTTCCTTCATAAGTCTAAGATTTTCCACGTTTTTTCTAAATCAACCAACTCATTTCCTTCACCACAGTAATATTTCAACCCAGTCCTCTCTGAGAGATTGACTGAAAAATTTTTCCCCCAGTTTTTTGTATTCCTTCTATTCTTGGCTATGTAGGTTTTATTTATACAAGAAAATTTAAATTTAAGATAATTTAAATTATCCTTTTTACACTTCAACAATGCTCTCACCTTATAATATAGTTTAAGGTCTGATACTGCTGAATCTATTTCCTTTACATTTTTTTCCCCAGGTTTCTTTGAACTTCCTGACTTTTTGTTCTTTGAATGAACTTTGTTATAATTTTTCTAACTCAGTAAAATACATTTTTAGTAATTTAATTGGGGTGACATTGAGTAGTTAAGTAAAATTGTCATTTTAAAAATTATATTGACTCGCATAGATTCTTAATAATTATTTGTTGATTGATTGGTTCTTATCTGTCTAATGATTCTTCCATTTTCTTATGCTGACTCATCTAGCTATATGCCCCCTAACTGGGTGTCTCATAAAACTCTGTCCTGGGCCCTCATCTCTACATCCTCTCTCTTGGTAATTTTATCACCTCCCGTGGGTTCATTGATTATTTCTATGTAGCTGATTCCCATATTTATATATCTAGCCTTTATTTCTCTCCTGAGCTTCAGTTCTGTGTGTTAGTGGACATTTGAACTGGTTGCCCCATAGGCATCTCAGATTAATCATATAAAAAACAGAAGTCTTATCTTTCTCCCAAATTCTTTTAAACTTTCGTTTATTCTGGTCATCTAGGTTCACAACCTTCAAATCAACTTCAGTTCCTCACTCTCCCTCACCAGACATATCCAGTTAGTTGCCAAAGTCTGACAGTGTTACCTCCGCAGCCTTTCTTTTATCTATACCTTTCTTTTTATTGATGTCACTCCTTCTCTTGTTTAGGCCCATATCACTCCTTGAGTATACTATTAAAATAAACTTATTGCTTTGCTTGAATCAAGTGCCTTCTCCTTCCCAATCTGTCTTCCACCCTGCTACCAAAGTGATATTTCTAAAGCACAGTTCTGACCACATCACTTCTGCTCAGAGAGCTTCAGTGGTTCGCTGCTGCCTCTTGGACAACCTGCACACTTCTCTGTTATTTAAAATACTTCATATTTCCAGCCTACCTTCCCAGGCTTATTACATATACATTATTCCATACGCTTGCTGTCCCTCATACACGACATTCCATCTTATCTCCTTTTAGCCAATCAGCAGGTATTTATTAAAAATTTACCATGTTCTATGCATTATGCCAGGTGCTAGGAGTACAAAGACAAATATGAAATAGCCCCTGCCCTAAAGGAGCTTACTTTCTATTGGAGAGGGCAACATGTATGTAAGTATAAACAAAATGTATGGAACTATATACATAAATGATAAAATAAGCAAAGGTAATTTGATGAGAGAAAAGGCAATGGAACTGGAGATTTCAGTATTTTTTTCATGTAGAAAGTGGCACTTGAGATGAGCCTTGAAGGAAATCAACAGTTTAAAAGATAGACTTGAGGGAGAGAGTATTCTAGGCTTAGCACAGGTACCCCTGATGCCTGGATGTACTTCTTTCTTCCTTCCTCCGCTTATAATCTCTAGTTTCCTTTAAAGCTCAGGTCAAGAGCCATTTCCTACATCAGACCTTTCCTGATCTTCCCAGTTGCTAGATACCTTCTCCTTTCCCTAGTACCTTGTGTATATTTTCTATTTACTTGTTTCCCCGATAGAATATGGGCTCCTTCGTTTTTGTCTTTGTATCCCCACTTCTTAGCACAGTATCTGGCACATAGAAGGTGCTTAATGCATATTGATTGATTGTTGACCCCTGATCAGTAGAGTGAGATAATCTGTCTTTCAAATAGGTGCGGGGATGGAGAGCCCAGAATGGATGAGATAGTAGTGTTTTTTTGAAACCACTTATAGGAAGTTTAGAAGTTGAAATGCACGATTTTCCAAGTTTTACTATCTTTGGAGTCTTTTTTTTCCTCCATATTTTACAGACTTGAGATGTAAGCAGTTAAAATGGGGAAATGGGAGCAGTTAAAGTGAAGGAGTAGTAAGTGAAGAAGAGGAAGTACTATATGTGAATTATGGTCCTGATAGTAGTAGCAGAGAATAGGGAGGGAACATTAGGAGTGGCTAGAATGAGACTTAAAGCTTAATATCTGTGTAGAAATAGGCAAGCTTGAAGTACATATCTGTAATCTTTGATTGTAGGTTCATTGTTTTCACAGCTTCTTGTCCTAAACTCAGTTCTATCCTTTAGCAGTGGTGACTTTTCTCATAAAAGAGAGTTGCAGGGAGGAGGATGGGGAAGAGAAGAGTGATAGCCTCCCTATCGGGAACTAAAGCATCTATTTTTTGTGGTTTCCACAAGTCCAGTGGAATTCAATTTGAAAACCAGTATCGAAAACTTAGTTTTTCTCTTCTTGATGTTTGGCTCCTTAAAAAAAGAAAAAGAGCAAATAGCCCTGTATTACACTCAAAGGTCATGGCTGACAATACAGTAGTTGAACAATTTCAGTGTGCATTTGGTTCCTTGAAAGAACTATATTTTTTCCCTGCAGGAGGCTGACATACTTGAGGAAGAGATACAGTATGTGTTTGTTTACTTGTACTGTTTTTCTTGGTGTTTGAGAGTTAGGCTCCAGTCTGGCTCATTTAGTGAGGAAAAGGCATAATATTCCCTAGGAAAATTGGTATTTGCTGATAATGGCAAAATGCAGTAATCTAATAACCGCATGTCATTTTAATATTCTGAGAGGTTATCCTGTAATTGGGGTCCCTTGCTGTTAAAGTTACAATAGTTTTTGCATAAAACATTGAGAAATGCTTTTCCTGCCCTGGTAGGCATTTTTCTTCTCCCCCAACATTTGTTCCCTAGAATGAATGGTATGGATTAGCAGAATGTCTAGTATGTTGTACTTGTAATATGTAAAGGCAGAGAGTAATCCACTCTGAGTTACATTGAGAATCTTGAGGAATATGGCATGAAAATTGTAAAAATGTAATACATGTCATCCCTGAAAAGCCTGGAGTGTAATTTAATAAATCCAACAAATACAACTTTTTCCTCCTTTGTGAATTATGAATAGTTTGACAGCACATTCCAGATCTAAGCAGCATCCCTTGCCTTCAGCATCTGCATTAAAATAGCTCTACTTCTCAGAACTTGTAATAGATGCAGGAAATTGGGTTTTTGTTACTGAAAAGCATTAGTAGTGAATATTTGATGTATCTAAAGTTTAAGGGCAAACGAAATATTAGTTATTGTTGTTCCAAAGAAAAGATGTCTTGCTTTACATTTCCAAGCTAATGCTCCTATATTGGCTGATGCAAAATCAAATAGCTCTAGGATTACAGAACTTAAGGATTTGGTAAATCACCAGCAAAATTTGTTTAAAGCTATAACCAGTTTGTAATAACAAAATACAAGTTAATCAACTAATTTCAGTTTATTTTTGAGTAGAAATTGAATGTTTCTCATTGTAGTCTGCAAAATGAGTCCTTGAGCAGTGAATGTCACTCATTTCTGTAAAGTGATGTAAGATTCTTAAGATGAATGTCTTTCAATGACAATTTTGATTAGTCAGTGTTGTTTATCATTCAGGTGTTCTTGGAGCTAACTGCTTTTTTGGAGGAGAATTTGGTTTAGAAGCGCAGGTCTGCTTTAAAATGATTTTGGGCATTAAAATATAGATCTTGCATTAGCCAGTCATCACTTGGTTTCTGCTCTGTCTTAATAGGGTGTGTAGCAAAGAAGCCTGGCTAATTTCCACTGCCAAACAAATCCTCTTAGAGCAAAAGTCTGACTGTCTTTTCTCTAGAATCTTCAGTGACTCCCAGTTGCCTCTGGGTTAAAATACTGCTTATTTAAAGTCTGGCTCTAGCCTACATTTCCAGGGTTTTAAAATATTTTTTCCTTTTTTTAAAAATTAAGAACTTAATAGATATGAACAGCTCCATATACAAAGGAAGGCAGGAAATTTGAATTAATTTTATTACAAATGGCTTGTTTATATATATAAAATGATAAATTTAACATGATAGTACCAACAGTGAACTGCTTGTCTGAGTCAGGTGTTTTGTACTTCCTTCTATTCATTTCTGTATATATATTTTTTTAACATTTCACTTGATTCTTTTTTTCTTTCACTTTTTAAAAATTTATTTTTCCTTTCAACATTCACATTTATAAGATTTTGAATTCCAATTTTTTTTTCTCCCTCCATCCCCTTTCCCCTCCCCAAGACAGCAAGTAATCTGATATAGGTTATACACGTACAATCATATTAAATACATTTACACATTAGTCATATTGTCAGATATGACAGTGATTCTTTTTTCTTTTCCTTTATGGACTCTCTTTCCCTCTCTATTCACTTCCCTCCACAGCTCTACCCCCACTAAATAAAACCTTTTTTTGTAACAAATACATACAACAAACAGACATATCAAACAAAACAAATTCATGTTACTCGTGTATGGATATGTCTTTTTCTGCCATTCTAGTCCATCACCTTTCTGTCAAGAGGTGGGAAGTATCATCAGTTTTCTGTGATTGGTCAGTACATCAATTAGTATTGTTAAGTCTTTCTTAGTTTTGTTTTTCTTTTCCCTGTTGTAGTCATTGAATAAGTTATTCTTTGGTTCTGCTTATTTCACTCAGCATCATTCATAAAAGTCTTCTCAATTTTCTCTGCATCTGTCCTCTTTTCATTTCTTACAGGACAGTCATGTCCTATTGTATTCATATAGCATAATTTGATTTGGCCATTCTCTAATTGATGGGCACCCACTTTGTTTTCCAGTTCTTTGTTACAATGGAAAAATGCTACTTTAAATATTTTGGTATATATAAATCATTTTCCTCTTTGATCTTTTTGAGTCATATTCATAGTAGTGGTATTGCTGGGTCAAAAGATTTGCACAATTAGTGCCTTTTTGGGTATAGTTGGGCCAATTCACAATTTTACCGAAGAGAAAGAAGAGGGCATTAAATTACTTGTCCTCTTGAAGCCTCTCCAATAATTGCTATATTCCTTTTTTCTCTTCGTTACCAATCTGATGGGTATGAGGTGGAACCTCAGGGTTGTTTCAATTTGCATTTCTCTTATTTTTAGTGACTTGAAGCATTTTTAAAATATGATTCTTGGTAGCTTGTACTTCTTTTGAAAACTGCCTGTACATATCCTTTGATTATTCATCTATTGGGAAATGACTCTTGTGTTTTTTTTTTTAAATAATCAATTTATTTTTAGTTTGAAACGTTTACTAACACAAGATTTCGAATTCCAAATTTTCTCCCCATCTCTCCCCTCCCCCACCCCAAGATGGTGTGCATTCTGATTACTCCTCCCAATATGCCCTCCCTTCTGTCACCCCTCCCCCCCCTTCTCTTATCCTCTTTCCTTCTATTTTCCTGTAGGGCAAGATAGATTTCTATACCCCATTGCCTGTATATCTTATTTCTCAGTTGCAAGTGAAAATAATTTTTAACATTTGTTTTTTAAAACTTTGAGTTCTGCATTCTCTCCCTTCTCCCTCTTCACCTGCCCTCATTGAGAAGGCAAGCAACTATGCATGTATAGTCATGCAAAATACTTCCATAACAGTCATGTTGTGAAAGGCTAACTATATTTCCTTCCATCCTGTCCTGCCCTGTAGTTATTCCATTCTCTTCTTTGACCCTGTCCCTCCTCAAAAGTGTTTGCTTCTGATTACCCCCTCCTCCCATTTGCCCTTCCTTCTATCATCTCCCCTCTCTTTTTCTTGCTTCTTTTGTGTGAGATAATTTACCCTATTCTATCCCTCCCTTTGTCCTTCTCCTGACATATTCCTCTCTCACCCCTTAGTTTTATTTTTTAGATATTGTCCCTTCATATTCAACTAACCCTGTGCCCTCTATCTATACACACACACACACACACACACACACACACACACACCCCTCTCTCTATTTCTATGTCTATATATAAAGATATATATGTATATATATATGCATATATATATATATACACACACACATATATTTCCTTCAACTACTCTAATACTGAGAAAAGTCTTGAGACTTCCAAATATCCTCTTTCCATGTAGGAATGTAAACAGTTCAACTTTAATAAATCCCTTATGATTTCTCTTTCCTGTTTACCTTTTCATGCTTCTCTTGATTCTTGTATTTGAAAGTTAAATTTTCTGTTCATCTCTGTTCTTTTCAGCAAGAATGCTTGAAAGTCCTCTATTTCATTGAATGTTTATTTTTCCACCTGAAGTATTATACTCGAAGTATTATACTCAGTTTTGCTGGGTAGGTGATTCTTGCTTTTAATCGTAGCTCCTTTGACCTCTTGAATATCATATTCCAAGCCCTTTGATCCCTTATGTAGAAGCTGCTAAATCTTGTGTTATCCTGATTTTGTTTCCACAATACTTGAGTTGTTTCTCTCTGGCTGCTTGCAATATTTTCTCCTTGACCTGGGAAGTCTGGAATCAAATTGATTTTCAGTTTTCCTAGCAGTTTTTGTTGAATCATGTGAGTCCTTACCCCACTAGTTGATGTCTTTGGGTTTATCAGACACTATCCTACTATGTTTGATTGCTTCTGGATCTTGTGTGCTCATTCTGGTTTATTGATCAACTTTTCTCTTTTGGAACCAGTACTAAATAGTTTTGATGATTACTGCTTTGTAGTGTAGTTGAACTCTGGTACTGCTAGGCCTCCTTCCTTCCCAAGTACTCCCCCCCCCCCCCGCCCCTTTTCATTATTTCCCAAAGGGACTGAGGTGGGCAGATCAGTTAGGATCATATTGCAGCAGTCCAGGTGAGAGGTGACAAAGGACTGAACTAGCCTGGAGCCATTTGAAAGATGTTAGAGAAGATCCCAGTGCTCCCTTCCAGCTCTTATAAGCAATGCATTTGAGACAGCCGTTGGCATCTTTTTTTTTCTGTCTTTAGTTCTTGGCTGCTAGTATAATTTACTATGATGATTTGGACTCTTACTAAATAGTATTTACTCTTGTGAAACTGAGTAATTGTTTTTTTATAAATGTAAGGTGTTCACCACTCCTCCTAAATCTATTTCAGCCTCTCATCTGTGTGGTAGTGTGTAGGAGGAACCACAGGAGTAGAGGTGAGACAAGCATATGCTTTTCTGGTCCTTTTGACCACATCAGAAGTTCTCTATTGTATCTTTGACCTTGTTAATGTTAGTGGGCAATCAAGCTGGGGAAAGTAGGGAAGACTTTGAGTTTAAAAGTGAATACCTGGCAACTTGTAAGATCATGGGGTTTAGAGCTCCAAGATGCCCTAGGCACCTTTTAGTCCAACCCTGTCATTTTACAGATGAGGAAACTGAGGTCCAGAGAGATCATCCTAGGTCACACAGGAAGAGGCAGAGTCAGGATTCGAACCCAGATTCTCAGACTCCTTGCTATTTTCCTTATGCCATACTGCATTTTGTCTGCAGTGCCTTTCCATGCACTTTGCCTCTAGGACCTTATGTTTGTCTTATGAGAGTCATAAGCGAGGTACATTATTTGGGAAGTTTCTTTGATGGTTCCTGACTGATTCTTTATTGAATGCCAAAAGTGCTGTGTGATTGTGAACAGCAGCAAGGGCCCTGCTCAGGTTATGCAGCCTACATTTAGAGTGAATGAAATCAGCTGGAGTTTGTGCCTTTCTCTAGCAGTACTCTGTGGCCTGGGGACATGGCAGAGAATCAAGGAGGTGGACTTAAAGGATTTTGAGGATGGGACTTTGAGACTATTATATAGCTTGTTGTGGTCACAGGCTGGGGATGGAGGCAAAGGAAGGTGGAGGGAGAAAAAAGGCAAGAGTGAGGGAGAGACTGAGAGAATAAAGAAGATTGAGCTTCAACTGTAGGTTTTATAGTGTTGAGGGAATAGGAAAGATAGATTTAGAGATTGTGGTCGGAAAGGACTTAAGAGTTCAGAATCTTAGCAAGAGTACAAATTCTATGAAATGAGGTTCAAAGTGTGACTATGCTGGGGTATAGGGGAAGTGGGTCAAAGTGAGTGGTTGTTAAAGTTGGGGACTTTTGTAGTCAGGATGCTAGAAGGTTCACCAGCATCAGTTTCTTGGTGGTGATTATGGGGTGGGGGAAGGGAAGACTGGGTGATGTTAATTTTTTTCTTGTTGATATATACAAACTTTTTTTTCTTCTAGATAAATGTAAATGAAATTATGCGATTTTCAGATTTCCCCTTGTCCAGGAGAACATTGAAAGGTAAGTATGTTGATACAGGTTGGGCAGACTGAAGGACTTCTTTAATTCAGCTGGGTTGTTCAGTGGATAGAGTGCTGGACCTGGAATCAGAAAGACCTGAGTTCAAATGTTGCCTCAGATATTTATTAGCTATGTGACCCTGGACAAGTCACTTTACCTCTGTTTTTTCATCTCCAAAATGAGGATAATAGTAACACTTTCCTTACAGGGTTGTTGTGAGGATCAAATGAGTTAACAAGTAATGTACTTTGCAGACCTTAAAGTGTTTATTAATGTTATCTGTCTATATATATCTATTGTTATTGTTGTCATTATTATTATTATATTTGTCCATGGACCAGAGGGAACAGTGGGATTAATGTCATCCTAAAATCTCATTGCTACCAATTATTTCCACATTTTGCCATAGTCTCTCTGCGACAAGCAGCTGCAAATAAGAAATTAAAATAAACTGACCTTAATTTAATTCTTTCTTCTCCTTACTCATCCTAGAGCAGGAGTTTTTAATATGGGTTCAGTGAACTGAGTTTTTTTTTTTAATGTTTTGATAACAGTTTCTACATCCTTGGCTACCTTTGTAATCTTGAGTATTGTATCATATGCGTTTAAAAACATTCTGAGAAGGGCTGCACCGGATTGCCAAGGAGGTGCATGATACAAAAAAAAGGTGAAGAATCCCTTTTGTCCAGGGATTGGAAGGCAATAAAGGAGTAAAAAGAAGCCAGGAGGAGCCTCTGAATAATCAAAATCTAACAGCATTTTACTCCAGAAATGTCCTTGGTGCTTTTCTAAGTTGCAACAGTTTGATTTAAAACATGTCAACATTTTTTTCCCGTAAAATTTCAGGCTTGCAGGAAGCACAGTATCGGATGGTGACTGAGATACAGAGGCAGACCATTGGCCTTGCTTTGCAGGGTAAAGATGTGCTTGGAGCTGCAAAGACAGGATCAGGCAAAACTTTGGCTTTTCTTATCCCTGTAAGTATTTTTTGTTATGATTATTGGGGTTATGGACCAGAATTGTGTGTTGTTTAACAGGTAGGGTAGAATCAGTCGATGGGCTTTTTAAAAAAATCATAAAAGTATGAACTTCTGTTTATTTGTAATTCTGTAGGAGTTGGTTTGTTTATTTGAGGAATATACCTTCTTTCTCCTCCTTCCCCTTGTCTTCCATTTTAAGTCATTTGGAAGTTTGGAAAAGGTTGGGAGGCACAAGTCATTGGTCCTTCATTGTAGTCTAGAGGGAGAATATGACTTTTGGTTGATTACAGACAGGTTTATTGAAAAATTTTTTAACATTTTCAAAATTTTTTGATGGCCTGTAAGGTGATGCTAAGGTTATAAATAAAAGGTTATAGTGGACTTTTAAAATTTTCTTCTCCAACTGGTGGGTTGTTTCGTACCTTTAAGTTTTTTAGCTTGCTTTCAGATCATTTGTTTATATTGCCTCAGTTTGTGGCAATATGTTTTGAGAGCTCTACATATTTTTAAGGAAAAAAGTCTTAGAATGCATAGTCTTATATTTATATTGCAGTGAATATCAACGTATGGTGATTCTTGTGGCACAGTGAATAGAGTTTTGGGCTTATAGTCAGGAAGGCCTGAATTCAAATCCTACCTCAAACACTAACTCTGACTGTGGAGAATTCATTTACTCTCTTCCTGCCTCATTTTCCTCATTTGTAAAATGAAGAGATTGGATTCAATGGCTTCTACATTCCCTTTTGTTCTAAATTGATGGTCTTGTGATCAGCTTGATTTGTCATGGGGAAGAAAAATTCAAATTTCATTTTTGTAGAAGTTAAAATTGATATGATTCTTTAAAGTTGCTCTGGAGATAAATTCTCCAACCCCAAATTCTCGTTGAAGTTTTTTCCATGTCTTGTTTTGAGATCCTCTTGAGAATTTCTCTTTATATTAGACTGAGCCAGTATTTGAGCTAAGATTTCATTAGAAGCTGAATCAAGTGGAATGTGTTGTTTTAAAAAAATACTTTCATCTTTTGCTCATTGGTGAGCAACCTTTTTTAGCTTATTTTTTGAAATTTGAATTTGACCAATAGGTAGTTGGTGATGCAGGACTGGATTTAGGGCTGGATATATAATTCTAGGAATCATGTGAATAGAGATCAGAATTGAACCCATGAGTGGTGATGAAATTTCTGACAAAGATAATAGTGAGAAAAGAGAAGAGGGACCAAATTAAAGCCTTAGCAAAATTCCTAACTTGTGGTTTGCACTCTTCTTCTTTTTTTTTTTTTTTGCACTCTTCTTTAAACCAAGAAAGTGAAATGTGTTTTATCATCTGTTCTCTGGATTCCAGTTTGTTAATGAATTCAGATGCTTTTTAGTGTTTTTTTTTTTTTGTGTGTGTGGGGGGTGGGTATTGTAGTCATCATGTATAATAATAGCTAGCATTTATATAGGATTTTAAACAATTTACAAATATCTAATTTTGTCCTCAACACACCTTGGGAAGTTCTTTTATTTGTAATTGTTAAGTTCCTATTGTTATCCCCATTTTTCAGATAAGGGCACTAAGGCAGAAAGAGACTAAGTGACTTTCCCAGGGACCCATATCTAGTAAGTTTCTGAGGTGGGATTTGAACTTGTGTCTTCCTGAGTCCAGGTCCAGCAGTCTGTCCACTATGCAACTTTGTGCCACCAGCCGTGTGTTACTAGATTATGCTTAGCTTGTTCTGTATCACTTTATATGTTTTCTAATGGAGTTACTCATATTTTTGATTGTGATAACCCTTTATTCCACATCATGTACCCCAGTTTGTTCAATCTTTGCCCTATTGAAGAACACTTTTTTTTCCAGGTTTTCTTAACACAAAAAAGTACTTCTATGAATATTTGGACCTTTTTCCTTTATTTTAAATGCTTAGTAGTAGTAGTTGAAGAAAAGAATGAATAATTTCTAGGTCAAAAAGTATTAATAGTTGAGTTAAACTTTTCTAACATAATTCCCATTGCTTTTTATAACAGTTTGACCAGTTTTCATAGGTCAATTAACTCTTGTATCAGTTTGCCTATTTTCTCACAGCCTCTTTAACATGACTTTTTCTTGCTTTTGTCAACTTCGCTTCATTTCTGGGTGTGAGGTGAAGCCTTGGAATATTCTTGATTTGCATTTTTTATTGTTCTATTATTTATTTAATTGTTATTTATTTTTTTTTATATTATTGGAACATTTTTATGTGGTTGTTGAAAGTTTGCATTTTTTTTCTATAAATTTCTTTTTCTCTCACTAACCATTTATCTGTTGAGGTATGACTCTTACTCTTAGTACATTTGTGTCAATTTTCTACATATCTGATATCAGCCTTTTATCAAAGATATTAGATGTGATGACTTTTCCCTATGTGACAGTTTCTTTCTGTATTCTATCAGCATTGATTTTGTTGAAGACCTTTTAAATTTTATATAATTGAAATGGCCTTTTTTCTCTTTTATAATCACCTCCTTCTTTTGTTGGGATTTCCCCCTTGTGGTTGTGAAAATTTCCCCATTTTTATGTTGTGACTTTTTATATTTAAGTAATATTTATTTGTAATTTATTGTGAAATATGGTGTAAGACAGTGGGGTCAAACTCTGATTGAATAGGGATTACTAATCTGTACATAAGGATCCTTATGGGCTACATATTGACTTAGTTTTAAAATGTAATGTTATCTATGTTTTATTGTGTATTTATTTATTTTGTTAAATATTTTCCAATTATATTTAATCTGATTAAGTCACATTGAGTAGTGTTGCCATCTTCATGTTATACCTCTTGTATAAGTCATATTGTGGTATGTTTTGGGACATTTAGTGTTGAAGTATATATTTTTTTCCTATTTGTTGAAATTTTCGTTACTTTAAAACTTAATTTTACTGTCTGTTTTTAGGTTCTGGAGACATTATATCGTCTACAGTGGACATCAACAGATGGCCTTGGTGTTTTGATAATATCACCTACCAGAGAGTTGGCATATCAGACCTTTGAGGTACTACGAAAAGTGGGCAAGAACCATGACTTTTCAGCTGGTCTCATCATTGGTGGAAAGGTCTGTCTTTTTATACTTTTTGCCCCTTATTTATTTCCCCTGTATGTGAGGATAGATTGATTATGTACTAATTAGAATTTCAGGGAGCATGGATAGAAAAAGATCAATAAGATGAGAATTAATGAGGCTTTTGTTGTAGGTGTAAATGTGCTTATGTTGTAAATCTTGGTTCTTATATATTTTTCACATATCGATCTTCTGACTAGTTAGCTTAGTTGGTTATAGCATGTGCTAATGAGGTCAAAGTCATGAATCTGACCCTCAGGCAGGTCAGTTAGCTTTGCTGTTTTCTATAGCTAGTGATGATAGCAGTCTCAGAAATGTGTGCCACTGGAAATGTGGGGAAGCTGGCAAGAATGTAGATAAGAGCAATGCAGAATCTTTCCTATTGTTGGAAAATTACTCTAAACACATACTTCATTAAATAGTGGGTCAGTATTGTTATCTTCATACATGAAGGGAAGTATAGTATTAGTATAATACTGTCATTGCTACCTTTTTATTCGGTATTTCAAGAGTGTCAGGAAATGCAAAAGGAAACTTTTTTTTTGGACAGTATGTGCGAAACAAAAAAAGTCCAAGGGAAGAGAATTTGTTCATTTCCCAAATCTAAGGAAGAGAAGAGATTTGCAGAAATTGTTGCTAGACATTTTGGTTCTCTCTTCTAGTGCCTGTTCACTTTGCTAGGTTTTTTGTGTGTGTTTATTGTGAATTTATTTATGCTCTGTAATAGATAAGTGTATGGTATAGTCTTTCATTTTTGTAGGTTGTGTATATGCAGAAGTATAAAGAGGGTCATTTAGAAACTATAGTTCTTTTTCTCCTCATCAAAATCACCCATTGAAAATGACTAATGCTTTGGAAGGGGGATACTTTCTAAGATTGGAAACTCTAGATCTCCTTTTTACAAAAGTGTTCATACAAGTGTAGACATGATGGTTAAGAACTCCCTCAACAGTCACCAAGAGAGTAGTTTTAACTCATGTTTTTAGCCTGTTTCAATAGATACAACAAGAGGGCAAGAATTTGAACATCTGCTTGATCATATAAAATTGGATCTAGTTAAAACCACAGGTAGATCTTGTATTCTCCAGGTCGGAGGTGTCAAATTCAAGCTGCCTGCAAAACTGTGGAGTTCACTCTGAAGTACAATGCATGCAGCCTGAACCAGACTAAAATATAATTGGAAAATGTTTAACAAAATAAATGAAAGTATAAGGCAACATAGATAATATTAATTTGTGGTTTTCTAAGTTAATATGCTGCCCATAGAAATCCATTTCTATTTGAGTTTGATACCACTGCTCTTGGTATCCACTGAGAGGCTTAGTGCTTATTCAAATAAGACATGTGCGAATACTGCAGAAATAGAGTAAAGTTTTTTTTGTTTCTCTTCCGCCACCATAGCAAAAAAACAAACAAACCCCAAAACCAACAAATTCAACCACAACCAAAAACAAAACCTTGTTATAAATATGCATAGTCAGGCAGAACAAATTCCCATGTTTATCATGTCTAATAATATGTCTCTTTCTGCATCTTGTGTCTATCACCTCTCTGTTCCCTGGAATCAAGGTAGATCACTGCATTGATCAAAGTTCTTAAGGTCTTTTTCTTCACAATGTAGTTGTTATCATATAACTTGTCTTCCTGGTTCTGTTCATTTAATTCTGAAATACTACAGAAAGAGAAAAGAGAGGAGAAATTATGCATTTGTTTTTAGAGCATCCAGATTGTGGTGACAAAATGCCATTTGTTGGCTGCTTTTGTAGCCGTGGAACACAAGGCACCTTTGAGTGAGTTGTATGTGTAACTTAAAGAAATAACTATTTTCAGGATCTGAAACATGAATCTGAGAGGATCAACCAAATAAATATACTTATTTGCACACCGGGGCGGCTGCTTCAACACATGGATGAAACAACATATTTTCATGCAACCAATCTCCAAATGTTGGGTGAGTCTAAGGAACTAGATTTTGCAAATCTTTATGAATTTGTAACTGGAGGAATGTTTATATTTGTTGAATTAAAATAAAACTTTAAAATGAGTTTCTAAATTATTGTTTTGTGAATGTGTACAAAACTCAGAGTCATTAAGACTTTCCATCTTGAATGGTATAATTGGTTTTAGTTATGTGAAATGAGCCCATTTATTTAAAGATTCCAACTAAAAGAATGCAAGAAATTGAACAGGTAATTTAAAAATTTCAAAAAGTCAAATTAGAAATTTTATATTCTTTTTCTGCTTAGGTGATATTTTTCATTTTCTTCTTTTAGTACTTGATGAAGCTGACAGAATCCTGGACATGGGCTTTGCTGACACAATGAATGCTATTATAGAAAACCTTCCCAAAAAACGTCAGACTTTGCTTTTCTCAGCGACACAGACTAAGTCTGTGAAGGACCTTGCACGTCTGAGCTTGAAGGACCCTGAATATGTTTGGGTCCACGAAAAGGCAAAATATAGGTAAGTAATTTCTATTAAGTCTATAATGTGATTGACTCAGGGGCCGTGTCTTTTCCTCTGAGCTAGGTAATTTTATATTCTCTTAAGATTGTTTTCTCAGAGTGTCACTGTACCTGAGTAGATACTAAGCTGGCTTGGGGCCAGAAAGACCTGGGTTCATGTTCTGCTTGTGACATATAACTGCCTTTTAACCTGTTAGTACCCTAAGCAATTCTTCGGTCATAAGTTACAGAGAAGTGCCAGCCTTTGTTGATAGATGTATCTTCTCCTAGGAGTTCCCTGCACAGAACCAGTCCCTATCTTCTCTTCTTTATCTTTGGAAATACAGTTTTTCTGGTTTGGTTTTTGTTATTTTTATTAGAAGGGCAAGGTCTAGTATGGTAATAAAAATCATTCAGATTTAGGGAAAACCATTGAACATAAAGCTTCATGGATGGTTATTTAAGTGGCATCTTTTCTCATAAGGCATCTTTGAATAGACTTCTCCGTGTTCTTCTCCATGTGAACACACAAGTGTATATGAAGGGAAGAAAAACTTCATTTTCAGAATTAGAAGTCTGGATTTGGGTTGTGTTTGTGCTCATGCTTTAGGGGAGTAGAAGAATTCTATTGGTATGTGGTAACAAGATAAATAGATCATAGAGTTAGAGCTGGAATGGATGAATGAATGAATAAAAATAAGCATTTATTAAGTACATGCTATGTGTTAGGCATTGAGATACAACTGTTATTTTGCAGATGAGGAAACTGAGGCCCAGATAGCCTAAGGGACTTGGCCGACGTCATATAGGGGCAATTTTTAATCCCTCTCTTCAGACACCAAATTCAGCTTTCTTTATATTGCATCTTATTACCTCCTTTTTAGGGCATCAGAAGACAAATAAAGAGTAATATTTTTTTAAAGGCAGATTTTTGATTCCAGGAAAAACTGAGAAGTTGAGCAGTCTAATAGCATCATCTATGAGACTGAATGTATTCTATAGTAGTTGGGGAGCCTTTTCATTTCATTTTTTCTTGATCTAGAAATTGGACTTGGAGGAATGCTTCTTATTCTAGAATCATAGTGCTTTGGGCCATTCACCACTCAGTACAGAATATATTTGTTCTGTTTAAGAGAAAAATAGGACAACTAGGTGGCAGAGTGGATAGAGTGCCAGGCTTGGCGTCAGGAAGACTGCTCTTTGTGAGTTCAGATTTGACCTCAGACACTTCCTAGCTGGGTGACCCTGGGCAAGTCACTTAACCTTGTCTGCCTCAGTTTCCTCATCTGTAAAATGAGTTGGAGAAGGAAATGGCAAACCACTCCAGTAGCTTTGCCAGGGAAATCCCAAATGGGGTCGTGAAGAGTTGGACACAACTGAAATGACTGAAGAACAACAAAAGGGAAAAATGGGTTTTTAAAAAATTTTTTTTTAGTTGCTTCCAAATTAAAGTCTGAGGGTCTTGTGAGGATTTTTTTTTTGCTCTTTTATCAACTTTGAGTCAATGAATTTTAGAGCAGAATATGATTCTTTCAGGGTAATTTCTGTGATCTTTCCTGTTAGTTTTTTTTAACATTTATTAAATTTAGCCGTGAATTTGCTAGTAGTAATTAGCTCACATTTTTGTATAATGCTTTAAATTCTGTGTGGATGTTTTCATTCCCAATCTTGTGGAGTAGGTAGTACAGACATTATTATTCCCCTTTTACTAATAAGAAAACTGAGGGTCTTAGAGGCTTACAGACTTGCCCAAGTTAACACAGCTAGTGAATGAAAGAGCTTGGCGTTCAACTTTAATTTAAAGAAATTATTAAGTACTTTACTGTGCTAGGTATTTGAGAATAGATGAAGGTTAAATGAGACATGGTCTCTGCCTTCATGGAGTTCCCATGGCATAGGAAGAAATATAAGATATAAATACTTCTCTGCAATGTAAGTGCACAAAAGTGGTATAAACCAAGTGCTCTTTGTTGTCTGAGTGGAGAAGGATTGTTACTGATTTGAATGGAAGAGAGAGACCAATAAAGGCTTCATAGACATGGCCTTTATGTCGACTCTGAAAAGATACATAGGATTTTAAGAAGCAGAGCTTGGGCAAAGTGCTTTCCATTTTAGGGGAGCAATGTGAGTGGAGCAGTGAAGTGGAATAGAGTAATACAGGTTGTGCAAAGGATGTTGAGTAGTTTGCTTGGAATCTAGCCTTTATGGAGGAGAGCCTGGAAAAGTATAGGTATAAGAGAACTTGGAGGCCATTTAGTTCAGATCTGTGAACAAAAATCTCCTTTGTAGCATCCCTAGTGAGTGGTTATTCAGCCTTTGCATGAAGGCCTCCCGTGATGGGAGAATGAATTCCTCTTGAGATAATTCATTCTACATTTTGGACGTCTGTAATTTTTAGAAAGCTTTTCATTACACCAAACCTAAATGTGCCCATCTGCAACTTGTTACTCTTACTTTTAGTTCTGTCCTCTGTGCCGAACAGAGCGTGCTCTCTTAAGATTAGAAATAATGAACTTCTAACACCCATAAATCCTATGACTCTAAGCTCAAGATAATTGTTATCTCTTGTCTATGGTAAATATCCTCACTGCCAGATTGTGGAGGGTCTTGGGTGCCAGGTTAAGGGGCTAGAATTTTATTTGGTAGGTAGGAACCATTAAAAACCTTTTAGCAGAGGAGTGACATCATTAACTTTTCTTATATAAATAAAATCTGTCAGTTCTATGGAGGATTGATTGGAAAGGAGAGGAGAATATTGAGGTAGGGGGATGTTTAGGAGGTTACAGTCTAGGCGAGTGATAATTGTACTGGAGGGGTGGCATTGGGAATAGAGAGAAGGAGATGAATGAGAAAAGTATTGAGACGGGAATTTACAGGATCTAAGAAATAGATGTGAGGACAAGAAAAAGGCAAAGATGAAAGAACATCAAAGTTTTGAGTATGAGTGTTTGGGTAAAAGGTTGTACCATTGGAAAATATGAAAGTAATCATGAAGATAAACATTGCTGAAAACATAATAATAAAAAAAAAGGATGATAAGCTTGGTTTTAGAATTATTGAATTCTAGGTGCCATCTAGCTAGAAATAGATCAGGGTGAGAGTTATAGATTTGTGCCTCATCTGTGGGGAAGTGAGAGTTGAAGTTCCAAGAACAAATGAAATGATAATGGGAGAGAATGTAGAGAGAAGAGAAGGAAATCAAAGACAGAAGCTTGGGGAGCACCAGGTGTGATGGCTTAATGTCAACACTTGTTTCAGTATACTACCTGGTTTCTAATAGAACATGCAAAACAAGCCCTTTTGTAGTTCTATGATGATCCAGCCTTGCATTGATTTTTACAGGTTTTTCTTTGTTAACTCTCCCTTCACCACTGTGATAGCAGTATTATATTCATGTTGTTAAATCCACATCTTATTTCTTGTCACTTTCTTCTCTTGTCCTTGGAGTTGGCTCCAGCTTGCTCCTGAGGCCCAGGAATCTCAAGTGGGCTCTTATTTGTAACCTTCTGGCCCAAACTAAAGTAAATTCATTTTTTTACTCATCATTTGAGTATCTACTCTGTAATGCCTTGTACATATTAAGTGCTTAATAATTTCTGTTGAAATAATTAATGGATGAATTAATATTGTTACCAATTATTGTATTGGTTCAGAAAATAGGATCCTCTTGAATATAAACCACTGCTCCAAAATGATATCTTTCTGAAAGGGAAAAAAGAAGAGTATACACTAAAAAGTAACACAGAGGGTTCAGAATTTTTATAAGATAGGTAGTAGATAGATAAAAGTATGGCTGATAATCTGATCTTTATATGAAACATCTATTTGATTGCAGTCATACCCCAGTTGTTGAAGTTGTTTGTGATTTTCTTGAATTTGGAATAAAGTTGATCTGAAAATATTTGTGTACTCTTAACATGTACTTTGTGTTCTTTGTTACCACTAATGGTAGACGTTTTAAAAAGTCATTTAAAATCTGCAACTTCTAGACTTCTGTGGAAGTTTTGCTGAAAGTGGTGGTATATTACTATAAGAATTTTGAGAACCATTGTCTTAAGACTATGCTCCGAGCACTCCACAAAGCATCCTAGCCCTGAGGATTCTGACCTGGAGGAACTTTTTCATTTGCTCCACATGGTTCTTCTGTTTTATCTATGGTTTTTGGGTTCATGTAGACACTTAAAGACCCTAAGGAGTGCACCATTCCCTTTTCTTTTCCTGACATTACTCTCGTGGGTCTCTCTCCTGCCCTTCAGTAAACTGCTAGGTGCTGATTGGAAATGTTTTCAGTGATCAGGCCTCTAAAGGCTTGAACTTAGAAATGAATAGTTCACCTTAGGAATATTCATGTACTGGGATTTGCAAATTGCTTGAGAAAAGACTGGGCTGGTACAGGAGGCTGCAAGATAAATTTGGTTCATACTCTTCTTTAGTAGATGATCAGAAAAATTTTTTTCAATTAGTTAGTGAACAGACTTTGTCCCTTATTTGTAAGCAGAAACAAATCTAGGACAAGGTTCCTGGGACTTTGCCTTATGTTACCAAAATTTAGTAAGCAATTTAGAGCATGCTCGCAGTGTTGTAGATAGCATTACTTTCAATAGAACCAATGGAGCTTAGCACCTAGTTAAGCAGGAATAATTAGTTAAAAATTCAAAGGACCCATTTCTTGGGTTCTTTGGCCTGCTCCTACCCTATTCCTTGCCCTGTTGGCAGTTTACTCAGAAGCAGCCTCTTGGTGTCCTAGGGTCTTTGTTTTCCCTAGCTCCAAGTGGTGCCCTGGTGTATCTTCCCTTCATCGGTCCTTAATGTTTCAAGGTCTGAGGTCTCCCCCTACCTTTAACGGCTTAACCTACAACATGTTTTGTCATGCTGTGTTAGGAGAGAGCCTTTGGAATTCTCAGATCAGTTAACTTGATTTTTGTAAGTGATCATTTGTGCCCTTTACCTGTCTTTTTTCCTTCTTGTTGCTTCCTCTTAGGCCCTTTTAAGAACTCATTTGTGTTTCTACCAGATGGTAAAGAGAGAAGAAAAGGGGAGTCTTCAGTCAGACTCCCTTGCTACTTGTTTGTATATCTACAGTGCTAACATATATGCTTAATAAATGCTGGAGGATTGATTGATTATTAGAAGTTCTCAAAAAGCTTTAGTTTGGAAGATGGTTGAAACATGGCAGATTCTGGTATTATTGTTGAATTTTCCTTGTTTCTATGACCCCATCCCTTGTCACCCTAATAATGGAAAGTTAGGTACAAGCAGTATTATACTTGAAGGTAAAACAAAATAATAAATGTGTAAAGTATTTCAGAAATGATACTGAAGCACACATGGTGTTTCGTTACTTTTATGGCTATCCAAGAAAGCTTCACCAGGCAGAAGAAGCTTCTATAAGACAGCCTACAGAGTTGCTGGTTACAATCAAGACTTTTAGTACACTGTGATTTTAAATCTACTCATTGGCAGCAGCTTGAATAAATATATGCTGTGGGGATTATGCTTAATGTTAATACTAAATTTTTTTCTTTAAAGAATTTATTATGAACAGCCTGGTTAACACAGTATGCAAAATTTTTATTTAAGAACCTTTTAAGGGCAGCATTGTAGACAGTCATTTTCTGTTCTATGTTTATGAAGTCTATGTTTATGAAGTAATTTAAGACAGTAATTTAGAACCTTTTGAAGCTATTGTGTACATCAAACAGCACATAGTGAAAGAATGCATCAGCAGGTTTCTTTTCATACTGTCACAAGTACAAATAGTCCTATCAATGATTTCTTGAAAAATACAATAGTTTTGGGGTGAAAGGGATTTTGCATATCACGTTTGAATTGAGAACAGTGTTTGTTTTTTATCAATCCAGTTTGTTTGTATTTAAAATATAGGCTTTAAAGAATTTTTCCCCTTACCTAAAAAAAAGAGGCATTCTACGTGTTTTCCAAACATAGTATTGCATAGGAGAAAACTAATTTTTCTGGGAAACCTGGGGTGAGGAACAAAGAGACTTAGTTTTTTTAGGATTTTGTTTTAAGATGCTAAAGAACCATTGCAATAGAATAAAGATTGTTCCTTAGATCTAGATTTTTATATTTATCATGTGGGAGCTGTTAATTGAATTTCTCTCCTTAATTCTATCAGTACTCCAGCCACTTTGGACCAGAATTATGTCGTTTGTGAGCTGCACCAAAAAATCAGTGTGCTTTATTCCTTCCTGAGGAGCCATCTGAAAAAGAAGAGTATCGTGTTTTTTGCCAGTTGTAAAGAGGTACTCTTTCTCCTTTTTTTCCCTTCTAAGTCAAATATTTGTTGTGTTCTTTTTATATTTGAAGAACCAAAGCTGTTTCAGTGTTTCATTTAGTGGGTGCAATTGTGGGGATTTTTGTTTCAGCTTCTTTAGTAAACTAGGGGGTAGTAATATCTTAGCAGGAGTTGTCCATCTGGAAGAGCTCTTATAACTTATATACAGCCCCTCTGTTTTACAGCTTGTTTGAGGTCAAGTTTCATAGGAGGGATTGGAACCCTTCAGGGTCTTCTGATTTGTCACTTTTTTTCTAGTATACCATACTGTAAGTAAAGTAATAAAAGTGAAAGGTTTTTTTAAGAAACTTAATTCACACAAAATATTAGTTATACTTATTTGCTATCTGAGTCATATCCCTCCAAGTTTTTCTCCACCAACCCCCATACCTGAAGGTTAATTTGGACTTCATTTATTTTGGCTAATATAACATTATGAAAACACAGGACCTTGGGGGAAGAGTTGGATACAAGCATTATACAAATGCTCTTGTGAATTTGGATATTTAACAGTTGTCTTTAAATTTTAAGTGAGACATCCTAATCTAAAAGAAAGAATTAATTCTGCTCTTGTTGACCTGGAGTCAAGGCACTTTTCTTCTAAAAAGTAGAGAGCATCTAGCTCTTCTCATAACGTTGCATTCTTGTGAGATGGTAGGCAAAGAACTTGAAATTTCCAAGAAGAAGGGTTTGCTAACTCCATGTCAGATATTTTAGAGTTCCAGCACTGCTGCCTCATAGAATTTTAACATACAGATACATTTAGGTTTTTAGGACCCGTTTCAGTTTCCAACCTTTTCTATTTTTCTTTTGATATATTTTTTAGGAGATGGTCACTGGAAAAGTCTTAAAGGTTTTCTATGTTGGTTTTTACTATGCTTATGCAGCTGGAGCATTCATATGAAATGGGAAGAGGCCTTTTCTTTATTTCCATTGTAATTTTTGTACCAATTTCTATTTAGGTTGGTGAGTTTGAAGTTTTAGTGATAATGAAATTGGTGATACTTAGGGTCAAGGAGAGCTTCAAGCTGTTATTTCTCATCCTCCCTCAGAGTTGCTTTCCAAAAGTGCTAAGTTTACTCTTTCATCCATTCATAGGTTCAGTATCTGTTTCGAGTCTTCTGCAGGCTACGACCAGGTATTTCCATCCTTGCTCTCCATGGCAAACAGCAGCAGATGAGAAGAATGGAAGTCTATAGTGAGTTTGTCCGCAAGAAATCTGCAGTGCTCTTTGCTACCGACATTGCAGCAAGGGGCCTAGGTAGGTAACTTTCAGTTTGGAAAGGGGTCTGTGATCATAGTAAATGACAGTATTTATTGCTTACTTATAAAGAGCTATCCTTATAAAGAGCTAGCCAGAATTCAGATGAGCAGGAAACTGAACTGGAATGACTTTTCTGCCCTCTGATTTTACAGGAGACAGAACATGAGTAAATAAGATCTGTGTCTTCTGTGTTTTTTGTGCTTGTTTATGTGTCTCTTATTTCTTCATGTGCTATGCAGTACTAGCCCGACTGTTAGATCCTAATATTGACCTGATAACTTAGCTTAACCAAAGTGTCAGCAAACTATGAAGGCCAAATCCAGCTTGTATTTTGCCACCTCTTGGTTTGATTAACTTTCCTCATTGTATGAGATTGAAAGAGGTCACATGACTTGTCTGAGTCTACGTAATGAGTTTGTAGCAGAGATCTTATTAGTCCAGAGTTCTCTTCACTCTCCCACATTGCCTCTAAATACTAGCTTACATTTATATAATACCATACAGTTTACAGAGTGTTTATTTAACCTTTTTCAAAATGACTCTGGGTAGTTAGACAAGCATCTGTTGTTGTATTGTAATAGAATGCACAAGTCTAATCGGGGCTGTGCAACAAAAATTTTGTTAGCATCACTATTGAAGTATTTAGGACTCTTCATACCAAATGATTGTGTACTACCATACTCTGCTTTTTATAGTTGTTTTTTGTCTTTTCTTTTTGCCAGCTTTTCAGTTGTCAGTATTAGTGTGTTGCCTCTAAGCCCTTCTAATCTCTTGTAGTTTAGAAACCAGATAACAAGATAGTTGTCTGTTAAGTATCAAGCAAAAAAAACGGTTTTGAGTTACATACCTTTCTTGCAGTAAAGCATATGGGCCCTACTGCGTGCATTTTGTGACAACTATTTTTCCTTCTTAGAAGGCTATATTCATTACTGAGATCTGGCCCTTGTTCCAGATCCAGATTCAGATAGACGGTTAGCATTGTTATTTAATCAGTCATGTCTGACTTTTTGTGATTCCATTTGGGGTTTTCTTGGCAAAGATATTGGAGTGGTTTGCCATTTCCTTCTCTAGCTCATTTTACAAATGAGGAAACTGAGGCAAACAGGGTGAAGTGACTTGCCCAGGGTTATACAACTAGTAAGTGTCTGAGGCCAGATTTGAACTCAGGTCTTTCTGACTCCAGTCTTTGCACTCTATCCATTGTGCCACCTAGCTGCCATAGTTAGAGCTAGAGATCATTTAATTACCAAATCTGAGAGTAGGAAGGTCCCTCTTCAGTCACCCAGGCCAGCTTCTATATAGGATTTCCTACTGTAAAAAAACCTGCGTAGTGGTCATCTGCTCCAACCTCTTTACAGATGTGGAAACTGAGGCCTAGAAAGACTATGGCATGCCCTAGTTACTTAGTGTAAATTCAAGTGCTTGTATTTGATTCTAGGCTTCTCTCACTCGAAATCCAATGCATTTTTCATTATACCTTGTTCTGTGAGATGGTTGGGGTTGTCTAAAGTTTGACCTGTAGATTAAATGGAATGTTTCTGTAGTCCTGTCCCTGTAGTTTGAGGAAAGTGATAAACTGGAATATGTGCAGGGAAGGATATGGTGAGGTGAGGGGCTTGAAAACATGCCACATTAGTGATGATGGAGAGGATCTGGTCTATTTAGCTTGAAGAGATTTAGGCTGGGACTTGATTACTGTCTTCAGTTATTTAAAGGATTGTTATGTGGTTAGAGTTAGTTGATGGATCTACAGCATAGAACTAGAATCCATAGGAAGAAGCCTATAGCAAGGCAGATTTTGACAAAGAAGAACTTTGTAATTAAGCTGTACAAAACCATAACAGGGGTCTCTTTGGAGGAATTTCTTTGTCATTGGAAGCTAAGTTCTCCATGGCTGGAAAACTTTGGGCTAAGGTTTATTGTGGATGTTCTAGAGGGAATTCATAGAGGGTAGGATTAAATGATCTCTAGGATCCCTTCTATCTGGTATGATTCTCTGATCATATTTTAATAAAGCTGTCTTTTTGGTATTTTTTAAAGGAAAAAAAATGTATCCATGATTGTTTCTTCAGAGTATTCATTGTCACTTTCCCAGAAGATGTTGGACAACTTGTAAAAGTCTGTTACACATGGTTTATTTCTCAGTCATGTACTGTCTCTTTGTTTACTATTTTGTATATTTTAATTTTGTCTCCTGAATTAAATGGTAAGTTTTCAGATCAGGGTACTTCCATAGTCTCTATAGCTTCTAGGATAGGACGAAATACCTGATCAATTAAAATACTTGTTTGATTTGCTTTTTGAATCTGAGGAAGAAAAATGATTCAACATGAAAAATCAATTTTTGTCATTATTTCCAGCTTGGCCAAGAACAGAACAGCTGAGTTCAGACTAATGAAGTAGACTTCCTTCTGATTTTTGGCCAATGTTCTCCTTTCTTTCCTCTTTTACAACAGTCTCATTTTTCTTAGTTAATGTCCATTTCTTCAAAATTACATTTTACTCTTTGGAATGGATTATAAGGTTTGGAGATAATTTTGATGTATGTAGGGCCCTTCATTGTACAATACCTTCTAGTTAGTCCATCCCTGGGATGAAAATTGGTGCAAAAGTCTTCAAGTGAAATCCATAAACTGTTGAAGGAAGCCTACTTTACATTGTCACAAGTCGGTTCCCCAGTAGCTCAGCAGCCAAAAATATGCTCTTTTTACTAGTCAATCCTAGTTGCAGAAAGATGAGGCATAATCTGAGGGTAGATTGTAAACTGCTGGGACTATATGCAAATTCAGAAGCTTATCTTATTTCTCATTGGGTCTCTCTGAGAAGTGGGTCACATCCTGTTCATTTTCATTATTAAATATCAGGAATTTTGTTATCTATGTGATTATCTCCCTTATGTCATGTAAAATTACATTCTGTTCAAAGTGCTGTTATTATTTAGGAACTGTAGGTAATATTAATTTTAGTTCACATCGACAAAAGGGAGAACTGTAATTGCCTACTAGTGTTTGGAATTAATTTTATTTTTAAGCTCATTTGTGGGTGATGCCCATCATTTGTATAGTGTGACTGAGAGCCCTCATCAGCAGTCACGTTATTAAATAAAAATAGTGTTGAGCGGCCAATTTTTAAAGTGATTTTTAAAAACTTGACATTTCTTCTTGTACAGATTTTCCAGCTGTGAATTGGGTCCTTCAATTTGATTGTCCAGAGGATGCGAACACCTATATCCACAGAGCAGGCAGAACAGCCAGGTGGGTATTCGTCTCAGTTCTTTGCTGTTATTTATCAGCTTAGAAAATAAAAGAAATCCTGTTAGTCACTCCTCCTTCCTGAATATCCCAAAAAAACTAGTCAAAAACCTGCAACCAGATTAAGTGGAGGAAACCAGGTACTATAGCATTAGACACTCACTAGTTTGGCATTGTGTTGTACAAGTTGCTATTCTCGAAGTTCTCTCCCACCTCTAAATCCTATGATAGCTTAAAAGCTACGGGAAATCATTATAGCTAAGGATTGGTTATCAGCTCTGTTTGGGGAGTAGGAAGCTATGAATAAAAGCAAAATAATTAAAAAGCATTTTAACTTCTTCCTACCTCTAAACCTTTTATCAGAGAGCCTGTTAAGTAGCTGTATGAGTGTAATTTTTTGTTTTCTCTTTTTAGCCTTTAATAGAAATAGTAGAGGTGCTAGGAATTCTCTAAGCCTGGAGAGTCAGGTTACAGATCCATCTTCCTTCCCCGTTCTCTCTCTTCTCTCTCCCTCTTCATCAGAATAGAAAGTTCTTTTAGCCCAGGGCCCACTGCTGAGGTTCATGGAGGCCGACAATATTAAGTAATTTGGCTTATATCACAGAAATGCTATTCTGATTTAGTGAAAAATCTAAATGAAAAGTGTATTCATTTAAAAATATACTTATATGTGTGTAAACTAACAAAATGTAGGTTGATAGAGGTCTGCAGTGTTTCTGCAATGAGTAGACATAAATGATTTGTAATGAGCAAACTAATTATAAGTGGATACTTGTAAAGGGTATTAGGGTGCTTTGGAAATGAAACAATAGAATTTTACAGCTAAATACTTTTTTTTTTTAAAAAGCTATTTTAAAGATTCCCTTGGTTGCCGAAACATCTCCCCCCTCCTATTTGTTTTCTTTATTCTCTTGCATTATTTGGATTTTGACTTTTCCTTGCTTTTGATATGAAACAGATTTGAAGGCATCTTTTGTCCTACAGTTTTTGTTTTTATGGCTTAAATATCTGTCATTTTTATTAATATCTGAGTTTTTTTAGGCTTTTGCGTCATACATATGTTTTCAGTGGTTGGAGAAAACTTAAAATGTTTTTTAGTATTAGACTGTATTCTTTTTTAAAAATTTGTTCCACTCCAGTTCATCTAGAAATGGGAATACTGGATATCCTTTGAATGGATTTCAAACTCCCAACTACTTTTGTGTAATAATAGGTTCCTTAGGTTATGAATCCCCAATTTTGACTTTAGTTCTGGTCCCAGATGCCAAGTAGAATTTGTAATAAATGAAGTTTGCCAAACACCACTAAATTTCAGCTGAGCTCCCATTGAAATAATTATAAATTCCAAATTACTGAAGTGTGAACTAATTGGGCTTCATTTTGAAGGCAAATCCTGCAAAATATTTTTCTGGCAGTATTTATTTGACAGTAACATCATTAACAAACCCTAGCAAGAGATCATGAAACAGTGCTGTGTCATCATTTGGCTAACTACCCTTTCTATAACATTGTTCCAGTGTTATAAGGAGTCAGGCCTTGCCTAGTGTGTATTGTGGGGAACCAGTTCTTAACATTAGGTGGGGTATCCTCCTTGATAAAGTCTTGATAATTTAGCCTTCTGAACAGCCTGACAGCCTTCCACCTTTTTCTAAAACAGAATGCTTGTCATTAGGGGTGGTAAGATTAGAGATTTGTTGCTGATTGGCAAAGACTTATTAAGGCAAGAATTTAAGCAGAATTAAAAGAAACAATGTCAAATTATGAAGTTAAGCTTTATATTAAATCATTTCACTCTTGATTTCCCCCCAGCATTAGTAATGTAGCGTGAATATTTTTTACATAGCTGTAATCAGAGAATATGGGAATTTCTAAGTATTAAGGGACCTCAAAATCTTCTAACCAATGTATATATGAGCAGCAGTCACTGTATACATACTATTTGTGTAATTTCCTTGTAGAGTATATTCTCCCTTGTCCCATACAGTCATCAAGTCAGTATTTAAACAGTTGGAGATTTTGTTACACGTTGCTATTTTACTCCCTAGAAAGGTAGGAACTCTTTTACAGTGTTACCAGCAACGGGTACCCGTTTTCCTAAATTCTTACCACATTGTGTTTTACAATTTTTATTTCTCCTAGTTTTAATGTGTGTCTTGAATGGTGGTTTAAGGTTGTTTAATTTGTTTACAATTGCTATTGAGACTGCACTTTTTTGTCCTTATAAAATTTAAGCATGAAGAAATATAGATAGTAAATTTTAGAGAAAGAGACCTTGGTTGGTTGCATCAGAGATATCAAGGAAGCTTTCCATGTAGAAAAAATTAAGTGTGGTATTTGGGTATGTAGAATGTGATGGAGTATCTTCTGGTGGATCAGTAGGATGTGGTGAGGGAACATGGGCACATCTTCAGGTGTACAAAAATGATGTACCCAGGTTTTTTTTAATTTTTCTGGATGGCTAAAACTCTACAATAGCAGATAGTAGTGTATGATTTTTATTTATTTAACAGTGCCCCCCCACCCCAATATTTCTTTTCTCATTTTTTTTGAAAGGGAAAACTAAAGGTTTCCTTGAATAACATCTCCCCTTTTCTTTCTGTGCCTTGCGTCTCACTAACCCCTCCCACACTGGCAGTTTTTGAGTCCTCCTCATTAATTTCCATTTCTAGCTTACTCAGAGGACCTTGATGTCAAATTTGCAATGAACATGGATAAACATTCACAGCCTGTGGTTTTAGGCTATACCAAAGAATGGTAGCTATGATCTTTCTTTGTAGTGCCTCAGAGGACAAGGAAAGGTAGCATGGTACAGTGGAAAAAACCTGAGTTCTAATCTTTCCTCTTTCACTCCCTCTGTGACGTTGGGCAGGGCTGTACAAGTGTTGGCATGAGGGCTGTCATTCTTTTCAGGGCTGCTTTCCACCTTTGGTGTCCAACCAATCACCCAACTCTCACCTGTGGCTCCAAGAATCTGTGGCATGCACAGTGCTCCACACCCTGGTAAATCATTTCAGCAAATGTAATGACTAAACCAGGTTGAGGGTAACTGACAGGCCTCAGACTGGTGGGTGAATTAGGGGGGTGTGTACTCCAAACATGAGGACACCTCCCCTGGCAGAGGGGGTGCTTGAGAATGATTTGTTCCAATGTCTCGGAAGATAGCAGAAGCAGGTGCTGTGGAGCATTTAGAGCTTGGTTAGACATTGAAGACACCAAGGTCGTCCACTGTTTCCCGAGCCATCACCGTTCATCTTGACTTTTGTCTTGCCACTGGACTTGGATGACTGAAAGAGTGAGTGAGGTTGATGACTTTCTGCAACTCTGCTTCATATAAATCCAATATTATGCGTAAGTCAAAAGACATCATCTATACCATTTTACCATCTTTACCTACCTCAGTGTCCTGTGGTGGTAGGCAAATGATGAAGGAGCTGGTGCTGATAGAATGGGAGCTATATTTACAACTCTACTCACTGATGTAGATGAGTGGATGGCCCAGGCCATAGGATCATCTTCTCACTGGACTGAGGCAGTGGTGGGATTTAGCAGCCCTGTGGGTATTTGAGCAGCCTTCTTAAGGACTACACTGCTCACCTCCTGGTGTGAGGAAGGGGCTGGAAAAGGTGTTCTAAAAGTTGTCTGCTATGCCTAAGCCTGGCATGCTTACTACAGTAGTTGGGGATCCCACCCTGTGGTTGAAACACAAAAACATGTACAAAAAATTTTACAAAGATGATTTCACTCATCATTGGCATATGGAATGTGGAAATCCAGTCGACCTGAAAGATGAACAGCTTTTGTTGTAAGAGAACTCAGCAGGTATTTCATCCAAATAGCAGTCCTGAGTGAAACAAGGCTGACAAATGAAGGCCAGCTTACTGAAGTCAGACATGTTTCTCTTGAGTGGCTTCAGTGATGGGGAGTGCCATGAAGCTGGCATAGGTTTCACAGTCAAAAACTAATCTGGTCAACAAGCTTGTAGGCCTTCCAAAAGGAGCAAAGGACAGGCTCATGACAATGCAATTGCCTCTTGTAGGAAAGCATCACGCCACCATCGTCAGTGTGTATTTTCCCACCATGACAAACCTTGATGAGGTCAAAGAAAAATTTTATGAAGAGTTGGAGACTCATCATCAATTTGCCAGAAGGTAGCAGGCTTGTAATTTTGGGTGACTTTAATGCCAGAGTACTGTTAAGGGGCCTCCCAGACTTGTCCTTTTGAGTTGCCTTATTTTCCAGAAATACTGGACAGTCTGGGCAGACTGTCAGACATGGTAGGGAGTCCTGTGGAGGAGTAGAGGTGAAAAATGTAACAGCAACAGCCACTTACTACTGAAGACTTGTGTATATCATGACCTTCTCATCGCCAACACTATTTTCTATTTACCTAAACACAGTAAAACTTTAAAGATGCACCCTCAAAGCCAACATTGGCATTTAATAGACTATGTCATTGTAAGGACAAGAGAGAGATAGGATGTGAGAGTGACAAAGGTGATGTGTGGTACAGAGCACTAGACCAATCATAGATTTTTCCTCTCCAAGCTAACATTCACATTCAACAAAAGTAGCAGCCCCAAGGGAAGACAACTACCAGAATACTGATTTGGATGGTAGTTCTAATACTTGGCAAAATTGCTATATTTTGAAATGTTTATTAATAGCAGGTAAAACTCTTCTATTTTTGTGAGACTTGGGTTCATTACCTGTTGCTTTCTTTCCACTTACCCTAAAAACAGCTTTCATGCCTAGTTTAGAATTATAATTAAATATAAATAAATTTTGAACAGAGAATATCAATGTATTATTTAAAACATAGTTTCACTGTTAGCATTTAATGTAATCTCACAGCTTCTTTTCTGCTTTCTCCAAAAGCCAACTTACGGAAATGTACAAGGGTTCAATATAGCAAATGTTTGTTTTTGTTGCACATTAACATACGCCTGTGTTTGTATGAATTAAATGCCTTTCCTACAAAATCATGCACAGCACCATAAAAAAAAGACTTAATGTCAACAGATTAGAATGCTTCTCTGTGTATGAACAGTTTGTTGTCAACTGGGAGGGAAAGCTGAGCCAACACATGGTAGGCCACAGTGGAGCAGAAAAGAAGTGGGCAGCTTTCAGAGATTTGGTATATGGTACTGCATTTACTCATCAGGGCCAGAACACTTGAAAACATCAAGATTGGTTTGATGAAAACGATGGGGAAATTCAGAACTTGCTAAGCAAAAAGCAAGAACTCCACACTGTTTATCAGCAGGATAGTTCATTCATTTCTAAGAAGACAGTGTTTAATGCTATCAAAAGTAAAGTGCAAGCAAAGCTTAGAGAGATGCAGGATTCTTGGCTCAGTAAGAAGGCAGATGCTTGTAGTAACAATCTGAAGCAGTTTTATGATGCCCTGAGCCAAAGACCTATGATGCATCTCAACCATTTAGCACTGATGGAGCCACATTGATTATTGATAAGGACATGATCTTGGAGAGATGGGCTGAACTCTTCTATAGTATTCTCAACAGACTCTCATCAATCAGTGCTGAAGCTTTTGACTGTTTGCCTCAGGTTGAAGTTAATCCCTCTCCAACCAAATTTCAACTGAAGAAGAGCTTTTGAATGCCATTAGTCTCCTCTTGTGTGGCAAAATGCCTGGTGCTAATTCTATTACAGCTGAGATTTACAAGGCAGGGGGTCCACTGCTCAAATGAAAGCTGACTGAAATCTTCCAGATTATATGGCAAGAGGGGGTTTTCCCCCAAAAGATCAAGGATGCCTCTGTTGTCCATCTCTATAAAGGAAAAGGAAATACATTGTCCTGTGACAGGGGGCAGGTGGGGGGAGGGGGAAGGTTAGTCTTAATTATTGCTAGCAAGATTCTTGCAGAGCCCTCCTTAATTGGCTGATCAATCATCTGGAATATGTCATCTACCTGAGAGCCACTGTGGCTTCAATGAGGGCTGAGGAATGGTCAGTACGATGTTATCAAACTACTCTTTCCCTGCCAGGCAAAAATGAACATGTGCTGAAAGAGATAAGGTTTTCTTATCTCATTAGATTAGTATTTCACTCTTGTAAGTCATAAACTTGACCTGTTTATAGTAAATTTTACTAATCTGAACCTGTGATTTCATTCAGTAGGGAATTCTAGGTGGGGAAACTCTTCCTTACCAAAGCAAATGGTCTTAAAAGAGTTTTCTGGGGGACAAATTCCTCATATTCACTGTTTGTTATGGTGCAACTACAATCTGTTACATTCATGTGACCCAATTTCTTTAGCCAACCTTCATTTCTAGTTTCTTAGAAATGATTGATGAATTTTAAAAGAAATCATATTGAACTGAATTAGGGTTTTTTTGGGTGGGGGGAGATGGGAGAACTGGCATTTTCCTGTATTAGTAACAGGCATATAGGCAAAACTATCATGTTTTAGTGAAAGTTTCTATAAAGTTTTAAAAAATTTGCAAACTTTATGAAAATTAAGTGCTTTATCCTATTCCTAATGTTACATTGATTCCCAGAACAAAGACAATAACAAGTCCCCTGTATTCTGGGGAGTATTGTGTTCAGTTGTGGACATGATATCTTAAAAGGGACTTTGCCATATTGTCATGTGCCCAAAGGAGGGTAGAGGCAGGCAATAAGTGTTTACTTGAGAACAGGCAGTGTGCTAAACACCAATGATAATGCTATAAGCAAACACAATGATGGTCTCTGCCATTAAGGAACTTAGATTCTATTAGGGGAAGATGGCAGAAGTACAGTTAGGAAAGGAATGAAGCATTGCTGGTCTCATCCTGTCCTCAGAATGCAGGCCCTGAATGCATCTCATCAATGGAGAAGGAGGCCTGCATGGAGGAGGGATATTTCAGTGAGGTAAGGTCCTAGGTGCTATTGGAGGTTCCAAAGTGAGAAGGCAACATAGTTGTGTTGGCATAGTCCACAGAGTCAGAAGCACATTCAAGAAGAAAGGAATTTCAAGCTATTTCCTATGAACATTAATCTGTGAACCGAATGTTATCTTTTTCTCCTTGTCTTCCCCTATTGAATTGTTCCTTGACAGCAGGAACTGTCTTTCTTTTATCTTTATATTCCTGGAGTCTAGCCTAGTGCTTTGTTCATAGTGAGTACTTAATTGCTCGTTGAATGGATGAATGGATATGCTCATCCTAAAGAAAGAAGTGTTAGAGGACACATGTCATTGCCTTTATCTGAGGACTGTCGTTGGGTGAAATAGAACAAGGTTTAGATTTATTATGCTTAGCCATGGAGAGAATGAGGACTGTTGAATTCAAGTTATAAGGAGACAGGAGACAGATTTCTGTCTTAATATAAGGAACCACTTCCAATTCATTTGATCTTTCTGTCTGGAATGGGGTGTCTCATGAGAATAAAACCCTTCTGTTAACTGGATATCTTCCCATCCGAGCTGGGGTGACTGCTTGTTGGAGATATCATAAAGGGAATTTGTTGGACAAGGGAATTGGACTAGCAGATCTTTGAAGTCCCCTCTAGTTTTTGGATTCTCTTCTCTATGCAGAGTAGCGCATAGGTAGAGGAACAGGCCTATTTCTTAAGTTTCTTAATTTGGTTAATCCCAAATTTTCATTGTTATTTCTGTATCTGACAAAGACTCAGCAGGCTACAACCTGTCCCTGTGGAGAAGAGTAAGGATAGGTAGGATTGCATTGGTGTGTTTGAACTGTTTGCTTTTTTTTCCTTAAATCAATATATCACTTGGTAACTAGTTTTTAATACATTTAAGCATCAATTTATTAAAAACAATTACATAGCTAACATTTAGAATTAGTCTTCGACTTTCTAGTTCTCTATCTAAAAAAGTTTTCTAGTTCTTACTCAAAGATGTTAATAATGTAGAATAATTGGCTTCTATAGGTCATCTCTCATGGGCTTTTGGCTAGTGTATCTACTCTTGCATTAATCCTTCTGCCCAGTGAAGCATCCCTGCTTGCCCTATAGATAGGCTTAATGGAATCACAGCTTTATCTTTCTTTCAGTTAGTTGATACTTTTGTAAATTCTATTGTTCTCACTCACCCTAGTGTTGAGATTCAGAATCATATCAGTGTCAGCTCTTCAGTGTGAAGGCATTCTCTCTTATAATGGGATATTTCTAGCAGTTCAATTTAGTGGACATTTACTGAGTGCTTGCTAGGTGTAAGACCTTGTGCCAGGTGCTGTGGGAGAAACAAAGATGAAAAGAAGTTTCTGTGTTCCAAGTACCATACGTTTAGGAAGTGAGGTGAAAGGTATATAAATGATCACAATTAAGAGGCAGACTATAACAAGGGTTATTGGAGGGGAAAAAGTGGACTGCTTTGGGAGTTTAGGGCCATGATGGATAAAGCACTTTGAAAACCTTAAAGAACTGTACAAATGTATAGTAGTCATGGTGGTATCAACATCATCATCATCTCTTATGATTTCACTAGTAGATAGAACTCCTTTTGAGGAAACTCTGATACAGATTGGACCCTACTCTGTGTTTCTTGATCTTAAAGACTTTCCTGGTCCCTTGAGGCTTAAGGGACTGGCTCAAGCTTCTACAGCTAGCATATGTCAAAGGTACACTTGAACTCAGTGTACCTTTTTAGAGTTTTTCTGGCTCTAACAGCTTGCCACTTTACTCTTTCCTCCTTTCCCTTCTCCATCATGGTAGTAGAATGTTAGCCTGTGTCCCTTTCCTATTTCCCTCAACTTGATTCATTTACATCTCAGGTATAATTGTCATACTTCGCAGAAATGTCTGCTGGACTCTTAGATGTATCAGTGGTGTAGTGGTTAAAGGGCAAAATGGTTCCTTTCTATGTGCATATTCATTCCTGATGACAGATGGATGTATTGGAAACTTAATGGCATGAGGATAGAGTTCATAAAGGGTAAATTAAAATCTCTTCAACATTTATTAAGCATATATAGCATACCATAGGAGCTATAAATCTGCCAAAATTTTTGTCTCCCAGAAATGTAATTGCAAATCTTTGTATATTGAACTTTATATTGATGGCTGAAGAGATGAAGAGGAGTTGGAACAGAACTTCATTGTATCTAGAGATTGAAGATGTTAATTTAAAAAAAAGAAAAGTGTCGATGCAGTTTCTAATGTGGTCATTAATTTTTAAAGCATTGGGTGTGTTTGATCCTTCTTAATTAATTTAAAATATTCTGAGTTGACTATTTTAGTTGTATATTCATGGGAAAGTGTTAGCATATATAGTGCCTATTCTTTCTTTGAAATTTTAATAAAAACCAGCCAAATTGCTGTTTAAAAGTTGTCATTAATGAGCTTAAAGATAATTAGAAAGTTTATTGGGCCATGAGAGTGCATAATTGAATTGAATAAAGGCTAAATTAAAATTTGAAACTAATTAAAATTCTGTGTTGTTATGTGGTAATTAAAACCAGGTTTCTGAATAGTATTTGCTTTTGGAATTGAATTATGATATGTGAATATAAGAAGAAACATACATGAAAATAAAGTCTAAACTGCATACTTTGTGGAACTTGAAGGGTATTATGGCTTAAGTTTGAGGAATTGCTTTTTTCCCTTTTGGATCTTCATATTTTTTCATAACCTTAAGATGCAAGCAGTTGAGTTATTTGTTGATTTGTTTGTTCATTATTTATTAAAATACTATCAAATACACTTTGCTATGTCCTGGGTGCAGAGGGAGCATGGCAATATGATAGGATCCTGAATATGGGGAGAATGAGATTTGCCTTTTTCTGTGGTCCTCAAGGACTTTACAAATCTAATAGGTCTGATGTTTATAGGCAGATTAACATAAGGGATACATTAGTTAATTGTCAAAGAAGTTCTGTGTCTTCATGAGGTGATTAAAAGCAGTGTGGGAATATCATTTTGGCAGTTGTGCTAATTAGTCAGTAGACATTTATTAAGCTTCTGCCCTGTGCCAGGTTCTAGGCCCTGGGTATGCAAAGACAAAAGCTAAAACAGTTTGTGCTCTCAAGGAGCTTGTACATATAGGGAGATATAAAATAGATACAAGGTATTTTTGGGGGAGAGGGCACAAGCATCTAGAGGGAATCAATTAATGGCTCATATAGAAAGAAGATGGTACGTGAACTAAGTTTTGGAGGGATTCTGAGAGATGGAGCTGAAGAGAGAATGTTGAGGATTATTTGAAGATGGGGAGAGACTTGAAGTAGAGGTCCAATTAGGAAGGGAGTGCAGTAGGTTTGGTGAAGACATAAACTAGGTTTCTGGCAGAGGTTGGAGATGTGGAGGTGGAAATGACATGATTTGTCAGCTAATTGGTATTCTGGGAGTGAGAATGGAGTATGGAGGGAATGAGGGAGAGTGAAGAGTTGAGGAAGATTGAGGTATTAACCTTGGTGAAATGACAATAAATATGGAAAATTGCTTCTGTCTCTCACAAGCTTTCACATTCCTTCAAGCAAAATGACATCCCCTAGAAAGTTTTGCAGAAACACTTTGCTTGAAGATGGTGGAGAGAAGCCAGGAAGTTGCTGAGCTCTCTCTAGTTTCCCTCAGAAACAATGTTAAATCAAGCCTCTAAATGTATTCTGGAGTGACAGAACCTGCAAAAAGATGGAGTGAAACAATTTTCCAGTTTAAGATAATTTAGGACTTCAGGAAAGTCGGTTTCACTTGGGTAAAAAGGGAGCGCAGGCAGTGTTCAGGCAAGCCAGCGGCGAGAGGCAATTAACCACAGCACAGATCGGCAACCGAGACCCTTTGGTCCTGGCCCAGCAGGCCAGCTGTGAGGCCTCCAGCCCTAGCACAGAAGGCAAATTACCAGCCCTGGAACCCAGGCAAAACAGGGGTGACTAGGCTGGTCTAGCCCAGTAAGCAAGCTGCCAACACCTGAGGCCCCACGTGTAAAGCCAGTGACCAGGTCCTTAACTCTCAGCGCAAGAAGCTTGGGACAGTGCCTCCTGTGCCTCAGGATCAGAGCTCAACTTTAAAAGCCATGAAACAGCCCAAAAAAATGAGTCAGAAACTAAAAAAGAGCCTTGACAATAGAAAGCTGCTGTGGTGACAGAGAAGATCAAAACACAAACTTAGAAGAGGACAACACTGTCAAAATGCCTACATGTGAAACGTCAGAGGGGAATATAAATTGGTCTCAAGCTCAAAAAGCCTTCTCAGCAGAGCTCAAAAAGGATTTAAAAACGTCAAATAAGAGAGATAGAAGAGAAATTGGAAAAAAGAAATGAGAGGTATGCAAGAGAGACCCCACGGCCTGGAAGAGGAAAGACAAAAATTGACTGAAGAAAACAATTCTTTAAAAAATACAGTTGGCCAAGTGGAAAAAACAAATCCACTGAAGAAAACAACTCCTTGAAAAGTAGAATTGGCCAAATGGAAAAAGAGGTGCAAAAGCTAATTGAAGAAAATGATTCCTTAGAAATACTTCACTGTATATAAATGAGCAAAGGATTTTGGAAGCTGATTTAATTAATAATACCTTATGATACATTCTGTAATTTCCAATTATTTCTTTATAAGGCCTATAATTTTGGAAAACCGTGAAACCGATAATCCCCTGTTATTTTTTGGAAATGACTAAGTGAAAATAAGAAAGTCTGTCTTAAAAAGTAGTCTTAGTATTTTTATTTTTTTTGTAGGGGCGGAGAGTTGAATAGGAATAGATTTTAGGGTTTTGAGGGTAGCAAAGAATAACATTATTGTAGTTATTCTATGTCTCTTAATTAATTTTATATAATTTATCTATCCTGTGCCACATTCTGTAGGTGTTGTGTTAGTGTGAGAGGTTGGTTTCCTTTCAGGAAGCAGAGTATGACTGATTCTACTAGGGGACAGCAGAAGCCTGACCTTATCATTTTGGAATTAAGGACAAATGTTTAGGCCTCAAGAGGCAAGCATATTAAGATTGAAAATACTTTAACATTTGGAATGTGATAGCTAATGCAAAAAGTTCACGGTTTTCTTGTGAAGAAAATCATGGCTGGAAACATTTAACAAGTGTTTTATGGCATACATACAGAAAGGATAACTTAATAGCAACTTGAGTTGGCTGGTAAATTGGAGTAATAAAAATGGAAGGCAGTTGCAACAAGCATTGTTATTGAAGGTCACTGTGAGTTTTCTTGATTGAGGTGTGGGAACTAGTGTTTACTAGATAAAATTCTTTTTTTAAAAAATTCTTTTAGCTTGGATGAACTTTACAAAATACCTTTCCTTCTCCTACCTAGCCTGTACTGGCTGCTACTTGTTCATCAGGGGCCTACTTTCCTCTGAGTACAAAGGAAGAAATTTTGCTATCACTTGCTGTCCGTTTAAAGCCTCAAAAGGCAAATGTCAGTCCTATAATACACATGTGGAAGTGAATTAAGAACCAAGCATGGGAACAGTGAAGCATGTAGCTATGGGGATGACAGACATTTGATACCTGAACACTACAGCCATGGTTTTCAGGAAGATATGGGTTTATTTCCTACCTTTGGCACTTCCCAGTTGTGTGATCCTAGGTAAAATGCTTAGCCTTTCCCAGTTTCATTTTACTCATCTGTAAGGTGAGGCTAATAATAACTATAGCAATTCCCTCCCAGGGGTGTGAGGATCAAATGAGATTATATATGTAAAATGCTTTGTAGACCTCAAAGGGATGTGTAAAAGCCTCTTGTTATTGTTATGGGGCTCAAGTCATTGAGGGTTAAGCATTGAAATAAAAATGTTCATTTTTATATTGGAAAGTCTAGAATCATCAGTAGTGTCACAGCTGCTCATTAGAGGTCGCAGATGTATTGAGCACTGAACTTGGAGTCAGCAAGACCTGGGTTCAAATCCTGCCTCAGATACTTATTAGTTGTGGAACTAGAAAAGTCACCTAACCTTTCTGTGCCTCAGTTTTTGGCAAAATGAGGAAACAGAACTCAGTGGCCTCCAGGGCCCTTTCTTAGCTCTAAGAGTATGGATCTGGATACTCCTTCATCTCTCATTTCTTCTTACTTCTCTGTCTCCTTTTCCCTTACTGAGGGGAATTCTTCTGCAACATTCCCATTTTATTTTTGAGACTGGGAAGTAAGAAGGGGTCATGTGTATGTCAGAAAGGGATCATCCAGTGGGCTTAGTGGATTGAGTGGGAATCCTGCTGGGAAGATCGAATGAGACAGCGCATCTAATATGCTTTGTAAATCTTAATGTATCAGAGAAATGTCAGTTATCACCCCATTTATGATCAAATATTATTTTTCAGTGAAGATAAATTTGAGAAATATATCCCAATATGTGTGTTTCTCTTTGTTTTAATAATAATTACAGTAACTGGCATTTATAAGGGCACTATAAAGTTTGCAAAATCACTATATGTATATCATTTCATTAACTCTTCACTACAAGTATTATTTTGCCAATTTTTCAGAGGAGGCCATGAAGTTCAGGGAAGGTCAAGTCACTTCCTCAGTTGAGGTCACACAGCCAATAAATAAATGTCAGAGGTGGCATTTGGACTCAGACCTTCTGTACTCTCTTCCTTCACTGTACCATGCATCCTGCTGTCTTCTAGATGATTGTCAGTGCCCTTTTCCTTTCCCCCAGAGACTTTTCCTCCCTGAGCTATCTTTTTTATTCACGGTGTTGCAGTTTATCAGATGTTTATATCTTAATTTTTGGAAGCCGTTTTGAGTGGAGGAACAATATATTTCTGTTGATTATCTATCTTTTAGCATCCTGAGCTTGATTATCCAGCTTTCTTTGGCTGGGAGACCAAACCATTTGAACTCTACCTTTGGTTTTAATGTGTGCCTTCCCTAATATGACAAAAAAGGAAAATGTTGGATGTTGGGGGGGATGTGTAAAACTGGGACACCAATGCACTTTTGGTGGAGTTGTGAACTGATCCAGCCATTCTGGGGAACAATTTGGAACTATGTCCAAAGGGCTATAAAACTGTTCATACCCTTTGATCCAGCAATATCGCTGTTAGGCCTATGTCCCAAAGATATCCAGAAAAAGGGAAAAGGACCTATTTGTACAGTATATTTATAACAGCTCTTTTTGTGGTGGCTAAGAATTGGAAATCAAAGGGATGCCTATCAATTGGGGAATGTCTAAACAAGCAGTGGTATATGATTGTAATGGAATATTATTGGGCTATAAGGAATGATAAGCAAGATGATTTCAGAAAAACCTGGACTTACATGAACTGATGCATAATGAAATGAACTGAACCAGGAGAATGTTGCACCTAGTAACAGCAATATTGTTGAGTGAAGAATTGTGAATGACTTAGCTTTTCTCAGTAATACAATGACCTAAGACAATCCCAAAGGACTAATGATGAAGCAGACTATCGCCCTCCAGAGAAAGAACTGATATTCTTTGAATAGACTGAAGCATGCTGTTTTTCACTTTTTCATTTTTTTTCTTTTATTCGAGTCTTCTTGTACAAAATGACTAATATGGAAATGTTTTACATAATTGCACATGCATAACCTATACCTCATTGCTTACTATCTCAGGGAGGAGGGAGGGGAGGGAAAGAGAATGGGAGGAAAGAAGGGATAAAATTTGGATTTAAAACTTTAAATAAAAAGGTTAAAAAATCGGAAAAAAGTAGTAGAGTTAGAAAAACATGTGTGCCTTCCCATACTGTTTCCTGAGAGACAGTATTTTATCTCAGTTATGGATGTATTAAGCTAGGTAATGCCTAGCAAGGTCTTATTCCCATTACCTTTTCCTTTTAGGTTTGCTGTCTGTGTTTCCCCCTTAAAAAAAATAGGATTTAAAAAACTTTAATCTTTTTTGGGAACAGAGTTGATAGGTTTTAATGAGTCCTCCCTTCCTCCCCGCCTCCACTCCCTACTACAGTAACTCTGTAAATCCCTGTTCTTAATCAGTATGCTGGTAGTCTTCTGTTCAGCATATATTAAGTAGCATGGTTCCCTTCTCCAAAAAAGCCAATTATTTTACAGCTTACTGCATTTGTCAGTGTTGAGCAGATAATTGTTTTTGCTCATATTGTTTAGATATTGGGTAGCAAATTACTTTGTTTGCAAGGTATCTTCTCAGTGGAACAGTTTTCATGTTGGTTTAGGATGTTTGAGACACAAGGCACAGAAATATACCTCAAGATGCCCCATTTCCTTGGAATAATTATCTCCGTTGCTGGGGTGTTCACAATCTATTTTGTAGCCATCTCCATGGTGAAAGAGGAGTCTCAAACATAATGTCTCTGTTCTTCCGTGCTTTTTCCTTTACTTCTGACTCTGAATTTTATTTCTTTTCCTTCTCTCTTGCTGGATAAGTAAATCTGACAAGAAGTTTTAATTGTCCCAAATGAAGGTGAAAGGTTAGAACTGGGCTTAGCAAACATTTTAATCCCTGTGGATGATTAGAGATAATGAACAGGGCTTGTGACATAGCAAGTTATCCCTGAAAGACCTAAAGCCACAGGCAAGGAGAAGAAAAAATAGGAAAACAAAAGGGAATAAGAGATTGGAAAAAGAAAAGAAGAAAGGACGATTAGAGTGAAAGAAGATAGATACATGATACAGAGCATGCTGTACTGCTCCCTTAGTGCTGATAATGCCATAGATTATCACCCTTTGTATTAGGCTTGTATTGGGAGCAGTATTTCCTATATCTAGATCCTTCCCTCCACTGTCACTGTAACCAGCCTCTTTTAGATTCTCATTTCTCCCCACCGAGGCTGTAATAATAACCTTCTAACTGGTTTTACTGCCTCCAGCCAATCTCTTCCAGTTCATCATCATTATCTTAATATCCAGCATTTATATAACTTTAAGATTTGCAAAGTGCTTTGCAAATATCTCATTTTATCCCCCCAACAACCTTGGGAAGTAGTTGCTATTACCATTCCTATTTTTCAGCTGAGGAAACTAAGGCAAACAGACAAAGTAATCTCCTCAGGGCCACACAGCTAGTAAGTGTCTGAGGCCAGATTTGAGCTCATATTTTCTTGATTTCAGTCCTAGTGCTTTATCCCCTGTGACACCAGCTTACATCTTCCACTCCACTGCTTGAGTAAACATGTCACTTTTGCACTTAGAAATCTTCAGTGTCTCCTCATTGCCTACAAAGTGAAGCTGTTTTGATCCTTTCATTTTAAGATCCTCCACAATTTGACTTTAACCTGCCTTTCCCACCTGAACTTCTCTTTATACCTTTTAGTTCTCTACCCTTTAACCAAATTGTACAATTCTTTGCCTTCTATCGTTATCCTGTTCTGTCTCCTGACTTTGTGTCTTTGGTCATAATATCCATAGTCCTGAAATGGGCCTTCGCCAGGTGCTTTCTCCTACTACTCCCTGCTACCCTACTACCCCATGACCTCTAAATCCCTTCTTTCAGGTTCCTCAGAAGATATGACCTCCATGATGCCCTCAGAATAGGCCTCTCCATCCATCCCCCCACCTTGAAAATTCTTTCTTTTCAAAAATTCCCTGGCTCCTTTGCTCATACCTTCTCCTTGGAATTACCTGTTTGATCCAGTTTCATAGTTCTTTGTGTACCTGTCTGTCCTCCTATTATTGTAAACTCCTTCAGGGGTTATAGGGCCTACCTTTGCATCTTTAACATTTAGCATATTATATCTATCTTGTTGCTCAATCAATAAGCATTTGTTAAATGTCAGTGCCAAGCACAGAGACAAAAGTAAAGCAGTGCTTGCCCTCAAAGAACTTCTGTTCTAATGGAGGAAACAACGTGTTCATATGTAAGTAGATACAGAATATGTACAAGATGAGTACCGCCATCTATCAGCAAACTTTTATTAAGTGCTTACTATGTGTGAGGCACTGTGCTAAGAGCTAGGGATACAAAAAGCAAAAGCCCCAAACAGTCGCTGCCCTCAAAGGGGTAGATAACGTGTGTGTATAAGTATGCACATATGTATGTATATAGATGTTGTTTAGTTCCAGTCATATCCAACTCTTTTTGGTTCCATTTGGGATTTTCTTGGCAAAGATACTAGAGTGGTTTGCCATTTATTTTTCTAAGTCATTTTGCAGATGATGAAACTGAGACAATCAGGGTTAAGTGACTTGTTTGGGGTCACATAGCTCGTAAGCATCTGAGGCCACATTTGAATTAATGAAGACTCATATATAGTTATGTGTGTGTGTGTGTATGTGAATGTCACACACATGCATATATTTACATATACATGTGCATTTATAAGATATGTACAATGTATGTAAAATGTAAACTTAGAATAGAAGCTACTAGCAATTGGAGGGATCAAGAAAAGCTTCATATAATTGCTTGAGCTGAATCTGAAGGAAACCAGAAATTCCAGGAGGCAGAGGTGAGAAGAGAGTACGTTCCAGACTGTTTAATTTTTTTTTCCAGAACTGGAATTGAATGGTTGAAAGCTTTTCCCAGAATTCTCTACTAGCATTTCAAATGGGAAGGTTATAAATAGAAACACCTAATAAGAACTTTTCAGCACAGCTAAAAATGCCAGCAAAACTGCAGGCAGAGGGATGGGTAGTGATGGTCATCACCTATGATGTACTTGTTAGCTAAAATCAAACTGTGTACAGAAATTCTTTCCAGGGTTTTTTTTTTTAAGCTATAGGACTCTTTCCATATAGTGCTAAGAATCATAGTGGAGAGAAGAATAACATTTTAGATTTTCCTTTCATTACTCTGTTTCTTTTTGACTAGTCCATTTAAATATATAGATTTAAAAAAAAAAGTTTTGGATGCTTCATGTGGGAGATTACCATGTGGTTTATATTTTTTAAAAGGTGACATTGAGTAAGATGTGAAATAGGTAAGCTATTTGCTGCTAATTGGCTGTTTTTATTAGGTGTAAAGGTGTACTGGACTTGGAGAGATCTGAGTTCATATTTTGCCTCTATAGCTGGGTAGCTGTGTGATCATGGACAAGTCTCTTACTTTCTCTGAGCCTCTGTATGCTTATCTGCCAAATAAGGAGAGCACCATTTAGTTGTTTAGGATCAGATGTATTCAGGACTTATTTTGTTGGGATGTGATTTCCTAAAAACCTTTCCTCACTAGATTTTTAGTGGAAAAGTGTATCTTAGTCCGTTTTTAAAGTGATTTGGAATGGATAGTCCCTCTTAGCTTTACCCTAGCTTTTATCTGTCTTCGATGACTCGTAGTGGTGTGCTCATTTATGATGACAATCCTAGCTAGTCTTTCTAGGTTGTCTGGGTGTGTGAAGGCATGACATTTTATGTCTTCTATTTACTTGGCAGTTAGAACCTTAAAGATCTTGTAAAGCCAATGCCATGTGCTATATTTAATGCCTTTATAGTCCTAAAAGGCTACTTATTTCCAACTTGAAATGTTTTAAAGCTTAGGTAAATTATCATGAAAGAATATTGTGATAGCCATAATCTCACTCCTTCCTATTGTTTCCTGCTTTTTAAAAACCACTCTTGTGTTTTTTAAGTACATCAGTAAGGCCTTTTAATCTTGAAGGCCAATTCATTTTTCTTCAGGAGTTGACCATTGCTGCCTTGAAGGCTTTTTGGATTGTGATGTAGTCAGTACATACTATAATGGTTTTAAAGAGTGAAGCAGTGGTAGTTGACTTCCTAGGCCTGTTTCTTCCTTTTCATCACTCCTAGACCCCCCAGCGATGCTCAGTTCTCTGAAACTTCCCTGTCATTATTTCTGTTCCTAGGATTTAATAATGGTAGTCGGCCTTGCTACGTAAGTAATGTAGTTCTTGTTTCAGAGAAATAGTTTTACTTCATAATAATTTGTAGTAAGTGGAGATTAAACATTGTGAAACACTCTTTTGCCAGGATAAGTCTTATTCCTTTTGAAATGTAGTAAAGAAGGTATTTAATATAGGTTTCTAGAAGTTGAACTGATTCATATGGAAGTGGGTCATTTTTAAAATCTAATTCCACATTGAGGAGAAAAGACATTAAAAAAAAACTTAGTTGTGTATTGAAGCATTGCAATTTGAGATTTGTGCCATTTTAAAAAGGTTACTACTTTACCTTCCCTTTTGTTTAAAAACAAAAACAAATAAACGTCAGTTTTTGCAAATTGGATCAAGATGAGAACTGGCAGATTTTACAGGAAAGTATCCCAGTTTCTCCTCATCCTTTCTTCCAAGTTGTTATATGGCCTGTGTTATGGGAATGATTTTATGGAATGAGTTTACATGCCATATTTTGGATAATGCAGTTGCTGTCAAAATTTCCTTCCTTGGGATAAATTCTGTAAAAGAACTTATTTCATTACTTGGTATATTTTTCTCCTTTCTAGAGCTAATTCTTTCAAATATCATAAGATATATTTCTTTACCATAAAACCATGTCTTACTGGCAGACTTACTCGACTATCATGCATATGGTTTGCACTGAATAAATGCTTATTGAATGAATACTCTTTTCCTTTTATCTGCTGGACAAAAATGTGTAATAATGGACAGAAATTGGAAAAGATAACTTTTTAATTGCAGGCAGCATGCTGTTGATCATGAGTTTTCCTCATTCCCAGGCTCTGGCAGGATCCATTCATTTCTTTGAATTGTTGCCTTTGTTATCCCCTCAGGTTATATTTTACATGGTGGCTAGGCTCCCAAAAAGAATATAGAGATATAGATATTTAGTTGTTTCTTAGTCATGTCAGACTCATTTGGGGTTTTGGGGGGAGAGATACCAGGGTGGTTTGCCATTTCCTTCTCCAGCTCATTTTACAGATGAGGAAACTAAGGCAAACAGGATTAAGTAACTTGCTCAGAGTCACAGAACTAGTAAGTGTCTGAGGCCAGGTTTGCAATCAGGAAGAAGAGCCTTCCTTACTTCTGGCCACAGAGATATAGATAATAATAGATATGTGAAATTTTCCTATTTCATTGGTTTACAAATATGATGTATGACTATGAAATGTATGGATGTATGAATGTGAAAGAGTCCAAGCTGAGCAATAAGAAAGGACCGCAGCCTGTTTACTGTTTTTTTTCTGTTTACATCTTTATTTTGGCTTTAGTAATGCCTTTCACCTTGATGTAGAACTTTGCTAAGAAAATTTGACATTTAATTCTGACGCTAAATTTTGAACAAGTTACTTGGCGGGGTCGAGTAAGACATTTGGGTGAGGTATGTGAACGTTCTCATGCAATTACTCAGAATCCTCTTTTCCTTTGTTGTTCATTCTATCTCAAATCTCATTGTAGAGCATTTGGAGTACGGACATTAGAGTTAGGCGATAAGAGAGCATATCCTACTTCAGATGCTTACTTGCTAAGTAATTTTATGACAAGTCATGTAACTCCAGAGCCTCAATTTCATCAAATGTAAATTTGAGATAATATTTGTACTCCCTACCTCCCAGGGCTGTTATGAGGAAGGTGTTTTTTGAACCTTAGAGTGTTATAAAATGTGAATCATTTTCATCATTATTTATGGTGACTTTGTTGTCATCTACTGATCTTCAGATCACTCATTCTTTTTTTTAAGTATTTCAGAACCTGGCTCACAGTTCAGTTCCATAGTCTCCTTTTCCTAACTTGTACTCTCATTGGTGAATGACAACATAAAATACCTTGGTGTTCCAGTTCATCAACTTTTTCTACTCCCATGACCTGTGTATTCACTCAGACATAGCTCCCCGTATAGATTATCATACCTGAGTTCAGTGGTGTCAAACTTGAATAGTAATGGAGGCCAATAATCTGGACCTAAGGATCCCTGTGGGCCACATATTGACTTAGTTTTGAAATGTAGTATTATCTGTGTTTTATTGTATTTTTATTTATTTTGTTAAATATTTACTAATTATATTTTAATCTGGTTCAGGCCACACCTGGGAGTATTGAGGACCAAATATAGCCTGCAGGTCACATGTTTGACACCTTTTCCCTAGACCTCACCTTCATACAAAGCTGTTCTACTTCCATGATCTTGAAACCTGAAATTTCCTTCTTTCATCATAACCTTCTTTCCTCTCTCCCACTGTCTGTCTGTCTTATAAATCCATTCTTCATTCTCCTGTGGCCTTCAAGTTCCTCTTTTTTTCTACTTCATTACCTCCTTTATGGGTTTAGTTTGATCCCTTTAGTTATTAACCAGTTCAACAGTGTATTGTCTTCTGTCATCAAGTCCCTTACCCTGTTTTCCTTTTGCCATTTATGCCAACCCTCAATCTTTGATCATTCCCACCATCAAAATTCTTTGCTCTCCTAGGCTGTTAAACACTTCTGGAGGAAGTTACACATAGTATAATTTTATGTTATCTGACCTCCATTGGACCTTCACTATTGTATAGTAATCCTTTTATTTATCTTTCACTCTTCGTGACACTCTCATGATGTTTCAAACCTTCTCATATCTCCTCAGACTTCCCGTGACACACCATTCCTCTCCTATCATATGATATCATTGACTAAGAAAATTGATATCACTTGCCCTGAGATCTTTTACTCCCTTTCTCCCTAATCTAAACCTCTTTTTGTCTTAGAGAATAAATTGGTTTTTCTCTTTGCAGAGCTACCTTTTCCTATTGTTTGCTTGATCCACCTTCTATTTTCTTTAGGAGGTTGTCTTAATTATTCCCTAAGTGGCTCCTTATTACCTATAGGATAAAATGTAAACTACTTACCTTGGCCTTTAAGGACATTAACAGTCAGTATCTTGCCTACCTTTTCAGCCCTCTTTAATACAACTCTCCTTCAGTAGACCCTGTTTTTAAACTAGAGTGGTTTACTAGCTCTTCCCCAAACTTAGCATTCATCTCTTGCCTCTGTGTATTTTGCACGCTAGAAAGCAAACCTTCATTCTTAGAATCATTTTCTTCCTTCAAGACTAAACTCAGTTGCCACCTCTTCTCTGAAGCCAATAGAGAGCTTCTGAACTCCAGTCCTATATTGCCAGCTACTTGTTGAGCATCTCCATTTGGATGAGCTATTGTCATCTCTAGTCATCATGTCCCAAATGAGCTCATCATTTTCCTCCCACACCTGATTGAAATTGCCTAATTTGTTGGTTGGTGGTATCACCATTTTAGGTCACTTAGGTTTGGAACCATTGTTGTCATCTTTGATTCTTCGCTCTCCTTAATCCTCCATTTCTAATCAGTTGCCAAGTCATATTCATTTTAACTTTACAATATGTCTTGCTTTTCTCCACCCATCCAACTAATACTTGACTTCCAGAAATCATCTTCTTTTACCTAGACTATTGTAATAGCTTCCATGGATTTTCTTTCCATCTCCCTTCAACTCAGGTCTATCTCTTTCCTTTGCTCAAAAAATCTTTGTTAGCTTTTAGGATTAAGTGACATATTCTGACATTTAAAGGTCTACCTTTCCAGACTTATTTCACATTTTTTTTCTGTCATGTTCTCTCCTCCAGCCAAGCTAGATTACTAGCTGTTCTGCAAACTTGTTCTGTCTTTTGCTTCCTTGTACTTGTGTAGGTTGTCTTCTATGCTTAGAATATAAACCATCCCCATCTCAATTTTTCAAAATATGTATCTTCCTTCAGTTTCGGGTGCTACCTTCTCTAGAAAACCTTTCCTGATTCTCCTTTCTCCCTCCTCTGCAGTTGCTAGTGCTTTCTTCCCCAAATTTTCCTAGAACACGTTGATCTCTCTCCTTTTACTGAATTCACTCCTTGTTTTTTTTTTTTTTTTAATCATACTTCTCTGTGGATATTGTTGTTGTAGCTCTTGGAGAGGGTAGAGATTGTTTTGCTTTTGTCTTCTTAGTGCCTTACACAATGTGCCTTTCATGTTGTAGGTACTTAAATGTTTGAATTGAAGTAAAGCTGTTAATTAGGCTTCAGTTTTTAAAATTATCGCCTTATTTTATCATGGCTCCCTAGTGAACTAAGAGTTATCTGTGTTAGACTATAAGCTCTGGAAAAACCTTTTTATTTCTTCCAGAGCTTAGCAGAAGGTCTTGCCCACTGTCGGTGCTTAATCATTGGGTATTTAATCAATGAATAAATGATTTTTTTTTGAGCATGTGGTTTCTCAGTAATTTTTTTTATTAATGTGACCAGGATTTGTGACTGTTGGCTACAGATTGAAAGAAGAGGGTGCTAATAATCAGGACTTTTTTTGCCAATAGAAATTTTTTGAAAATGTGTGTTGAAATTTATGTTTTTTTACTTCTGATTCTTTATTACATATTCGATAATGTTTGAAATAAATATGAAAAATGAAATGAAATGATCTCTTTTGTTTCTCTTTTTTTTTCTCTCTTTTTCTGCCTGTTTAGGTATAAGGAAGGTGGTGAGTCATTGCTGATTTTGCTCCCTTCTGAAGAAAGAGGGATGGTTCGTCAGCTTTACCAGAGGAAAGTCCCTGTGAAGGCAATCAAGTAAGAAATGTCTGTTCTTTCTTAATATTGACATTAGAAAAACTGAAGGTGTGAAGCTGTTATTACTATAGTCACTTCATAATACTTCATTGTCATTGTTTCTTCTTTTTTCCTGGTTCTCTGTTTTGGAAAAACTTTTCCCCTTAATATTTTATTAGAAAGTAGCATAGAAAAAAGATTAAATTTACATTTCTGATGTGGTCCTTGTTAGGTTTGAGTAAAAGATTAAAACTGTTGAGTAAAATGAGACATTTTTATTATATGAGGCAGCCTGTTATTGTTGATAAGAATGTTGAACTTGGAGTCAGGAGGACCTGCTTTAAATCAGATACTAGTCATGTGACCCTGAGCTAGTCAGTTAATCCCTCTGTATCTACTTTCCTTTTCTGTAAAATAGAGATAATTCTTACGGTGTCTGCCTCACAGGGTTCTTGTGAGACTTCAGTGAGAAAATGTAAAGTGCTTTTCAGGCCTTAAGTACTTACATAAATGTCAACAGTGTTCATTGTCATCATCCTTATGACCATCACTGTGTCTTTTGATTTGTAGTATATGTTGTACTATTCATAATTCTACCTAAGTTTCAGTTTCCTTATCTGTAAAATGGATTAAATAGTAAAACTTCATTGTTTACCTTACAAATTTTTAAAGATCAGATGAGATAATTAAATGAAAAACACTTTGAAAGGTATTAAGTGTTACATAGATGTGGAGTATGGTTTTATGCTACAATGTTAAGAATTCTGTACTGGGAGTCGTGAGACCTGAGTTCTGCTCAAATCTCTTCACTAACCAAATCTATGGGGCAAATCACTTTATCATTCCAGACATCATTTTCCTCATTTTTTCAAATTAAGGAGTTGAATGAAATGATTTTTGAGCCTCCCATCAATTCTCATATTCTTTGATTTATGTATTATTTTTGTTTTCCTACCGCATAGTTTTGTGAGGATTAGAGGAGATAATTATGTGAAAATTCTTTGAAAGATGTAATGTTACACAGATGGGGAGTATGGTTTAGCTTCAGTACCACAACACCAGCTGCCTATTAGATATTTCTAATAAGATGTCTAGAAGATATCTCAAACTCAAGACCTCCGAAATAAAGCTATCTTCCCTGCCCCCAAAGCAAGCCCTCTTCTTAACTACCCTGTTTCTTTCAAAGATGGTACCATTCTTCCTTCCATTCATCCAGATTCACAACTTTGTGGTTACCTTCAATTTCTCCTTGGGTTAAAAATCTTCCTCCTACATTTAGAAGCAGTATGATCCTAGGCAAATCACTTAACCTCCCTGGGATTCATTGTACTCAACTGAGAAGGTTGGGCTTTATGACCATTAAGGTCCCATCCAGCTCTAAATTTTTGATCTTTTGGTACACACACCTACTTATTTGTCAGATGTTGTTGATTCTGCTGCCACAATCTGTCTCCACTAACACCATTGTCAGTCTATTTTAGGCCCTCTTCACATCTCACATGAACTCCTGTAATAGCTGCCAGTGAGTCTATCTTTGTCAAATCTCTTCTTTAACTCATCTTTCCTGTAGTAGCTAAAGTGATATTCCTAGTCTGAACAGATCTGAACATATCATCCTCCCTTCTGTCTCTAGGATCAAGTACGAATTGTTTTGTTTGACATACAAAGATCTTGCTAACATGAAACTAGCCTCTATCTTGACTATCTTTATGTCACTTCCCTCATGTTCTCTGTTTCTGTCAAATTGACCTTTCTTTACTCACCTGTGGCATTCCATATCCAATCTCTGTGCCTTTGTAGTCTGTCCTCAAAGCTCATCTCAAACACCACCTTCTTTTTGAGAACTTTTTTGATTCCCACAGCTGTTAATGCCTTTTCTGCCAAATTATCCTGTTTTTATTTTTTATATGTTTTTGTATGTAGTTATGTGTGTACATGTTTCTACCCAAAGAATATAAGCTCCTCAAGGGTCATTAGACACAGTAGTTGCTTAATAAATCCTTTTTAATTGATTGACTTGGTTATATTATTCTTTATTTCCAGACTGGGAAAATATTTAAAAACATCAAACAAATTGGTTATTATTTGCTTGAAAAATTATTTCAGATTTTTTGGGATTAAAGTGATAATGTGATTATAAAATTAATAGGTTATACAGTGGATAGAGTGCTTGGACTAGAGTCAGTAAGACCTGAGTTCAAATGTGACCTCAAACACTTTCTAGTTGTGTGATCTTGGGCAAGTCACTTAATCTGTTTGCTTTAGTTTCCTCACTTGTAAAATAGAGATGATAGTAGCAACTACCTCCCAGGGCTGTTGTGAGAATGAAACAAGATAAAAATTGTAAAGCGCTTTGCAGAGTGCCCTAGCACATAATAAGCACTATAGAAATGTTAGCTATTTATTATTATTATCATTTTATTAAATGTCATGTCCTTTCCAATTATTCTAGTCTTCACCTTTTATAAAGACAAGAAGTTAATGCCAATTGTGATTTTTACCTTGAAACATCTTTACCTTGTTCAGTACAAATCAGGTTCTTGATAAAGGATCTGATCTATCTTTTTGCCTTTCTAGAATCATTTGTAAAAGCCAACAGGACTGTGTTTTATGCCTAGTAAAGTTTCAACTAAACCATGTTCAGAGACTAGTAATAGTTTCATACACTTAAAAATTATGGATAATAAAGGTAGAAAATAATAGTCAGGTCTGTAGATACTTTTCTGAAAGTAAAATGATGTAGTTTATCTTTTGTTTTCTTTTGTTACCCAGAGTTAATCCAGAAAAGCTTATAGATATCCAGAAGAAGCTGGAAGCATTTTTAGCCCAAGATCAAGACCTAAAAGAAAGGGCTCAAAGGGTAAGTAATTTTTGAATAGAATAATCATATTCAGCTATTTTGAGTTTGTGTGGTTGTACTAATGCAAGTGTTTGTGCCTTAGGCAATGGTAATTTTGGTTTTAGGGGCAGTGAAGAACCTGCTCTACATTGTGTTGAATTCCATTATCTTCCTTGTTTAAGGGAATATTCTTTTGACATAATGGCTCTTTGTAAGTTATGAGCTGATGCTGTTTGGGAAAAATGAGATGGTTTATGAGGGGAAAAATGTTAAATTTTGACCATAAAATCAATAATATCACATATGAATGTCATGGTATTAAAATCTTCAGTTTATTCAGAGGAAGCATTTCAATCCTGGCATATGCTTGGTTGGCCCTGCTGGAATTCTTTTGACCATAGAATTCTAGCCAAAATGTGCTATTTGGAAAGTACATGTTTAATTGTATATAAGGTGATTTATTTAGAGAGAAAGGAACCTGAATTGTGATCCCATGGAATAAGTTCAGAAAAAAAAAAAGTACGCGCGCGCGCGCGCGCGCGTGTGTGTGTGTGTGTACACACTCATGGCTGAACCTTTGCTTTCATTGGTTTAGAGAAGTTCAGGATCTCCTTCTACCAAAGCAGATTGGTAATTATTCTGCAACTTAAAGTCTTAGGGAGGTGTCTAGGGAGTTGGCTGGTTAATCTCAGTGTTATATATCCAAGATGTGTCAAAGATTAAACTTAAATTCTAGATCTTGACCTGAATCCAAGTCTAGCTTGCTAGTCACTATGTTAAGTTACTTCTTCATAGTATTATGTTATAATATTTAGGTAAGAGAGAAGAGAGTCAGTACAGCATAGCGGAAAGTTGTCCTTGGGGTTAGGAAGAACGAGGTTCAAGGTTCCTTTTTTTATATACTGGCTTTGCGAGTCTGAGCAAGGCACCTAACCCCTTATCCCATGCAACTATTATCTAAGACTGTAATTTGCAGGATGTGTACAGACCTCCAATGATAGAGTTCCTCATAGAGACCCCCCCCCCATACTGATGAAATCACAGGTCTAGTCTCTCTTTACCCCCCATACATATATGCATATATTTAAATACACCTCCCCTTCTTTCTTCTGACACTACCACCACTCTAGTATAGGCCCTCATTACCTTATACCTAGACTACTGCAGTAGCCCGCTGGTGTGTCTGCCTGCCTCAGTTCTCTCACCTTAAGTCTATCTTTTATTTAGCTGTCAACTTGATCTTCCTAAAATGCAGGTCTGGTCATGTTACATCCTTGCCCAACCTCTGTGCTCCCCACTCCCCCGCCCCCAACTCAGTAAACTCCAGTGTCTTCCTTTCACCTTCAGGATCAAATGTAAAATCTTGTGTGGTGTTCAAAAGCTTTCATGATCCACTCCTTTCCTCTCTGTCCAGTCTTTTTATACTTTCCCTCCTTCCTCCTCTTCTATCATGTAGTCTGCGTTGACCTCCTTGCTTTTCTTTGCATAAGGACACTCCATCTCTAGACTAGGCATTTTCACTTGGTCACACCTATGCATATATAAGAGCTGTTATGAAGGTAAAGTAGAAAGGCAATAGATTGGGTGGGTTGGGGTGTAATAGAGTGATTGAGTTGAGGATGATGCCTAAGTTGTGAGCAGCCTAGGTGACTGAGAGTAATAACAGAATAATTAACAAATAAGAGAATAGTTAACAATTATAGAGAAATTAAGAAGAGAGAAAAGTTTTGGGGAAAGATAATGAGTTCAGTTTTGGACGTGTTGAGTTTAAAATGTCTACAGAACATCCATTTTGGGAATGTCAAATAGGCAGTTGGAGATGTGAGTCTAGAAGTTAGGAGAAAGGTTTAAGTTGGATAAATATATCGGAGAACCATCTGCATAGAGATAATTTAATCCATGCTAGCTGATGAGATCATCATGCGAAACATCCATAGAGAGAAGAGAAGAGATGGTTCAGGACAGAGCCCTGTGGGGTACCCATGATTAACGAGTGTGACCTGTGAAAGTTCAGCAAAGGAGACGTAGAAGGAGCAGCCAGCCTACCAGACGAATTCCTCTGGACTTCTTCATCATGCTCCAGGAACCTCTGTATCCTGCAAGGGTATATCAGCCCCCTTTGCTCCTGGGGATCCTTGGACTGGAGTGTAGAGCAGAGAGCTCCTCCCAGAACTTTACTTTAGTGAGAGTATCCAGGCCAACATTCTCTTCATTTCCTGCCTGGCTGCACTCCTTTGGATTTCCCATCATTCCTCTTTCACTAGGTTACTCCTCTCTCCTTTCAGGTTCCTTTTGTGTATCCTCCCCTATTAGATTGTAAAGTCCTTCAGGGCAAGGACTATCTTTATATTTCTTATTTGTATCTTTAGTGCTTCTCATAGCATAGTGCCTAGTGTGTTAACTGACTGATTAGGAGGAGAACCAAGAGAGAATAGTGTTATGAAAACCAGAATGTCAAGGGAAGATGATGATTGACAGTGTCAGAGGCTACAGAGAGATCAGGAAGGGCAAAGATTGAGAAGATACCATTGGATTTGGAAATTAAGAGATTACTAGTAACTTTGGAGAGAGCATTTTTGGTTGAATGATAAGGTCTGAATGATGGGATGGGAAACCAGACTGTAGAGAGGTGAGAAGAGAGTGAGAGGAAGAAAAGTGGAGGAATCTTTTGTAGATAGCCTCTTCAAGGAGCTTAGCCACAAAAGGGAGGAGAGATATGGGATGATAGCTAGTGGGGATGACTGTATCAAGTGAGTTTTTTGAGGATGGGGGAGACTTGGGTATGTTTATAGGCAGTAGTAGGGAAACAGCCAGTGGACAGGCAGAAATTGATGGTAAGTGAGAGGGTGGGAGTGAAATAGGGGTCAATCTGCTGAAGAAGATGGGATGAAATGGGATCACTTGTACATGTAGAGTGATTTGCCTTGGCAACAGAAGAGCCACCTCATTATGTGAGACTGACTTAAAGTGGAGATTGTGTCAAAAGGCATCAGTGAAATCAATTGAAGAAGAAAGAGAAGAGGAAGCTCTCAGTCTTTCAATTTTTTCATTGAAACACAAAGCAGGTTTCTCCACCAAAAGGGTAGGGGAAAGGAGGAACCAATGGGAAGTTTGAGGGGGATGAAAACTTTTGGAAGAGCCACTGTAAAGAGTGGGAAAGTGAGTCAGTTGGAAAGTGTAAAAGGATTGCCTTGCTGCAGTGAGAGCCCCGTTGAGATTACGTAACATAGCTTTGTAATGGATCCAGTTTTGTGATTTTTCTCCAGCTTTGTTTGGCCACTTGTGAATAGGAACAAGGGTAGTGGATGCTGAGAGCAATCCAAGGCTGAAGTTTTTTTTGGGGGAAGATAGGCTATTACTTAAGGGGGTAAGGGACTCAAGAGTTAAACTGATTCACCAGTGAGTCAAGGTAGGAAAGGGAGGAGAGTATAGCCAGTGCAGAATTGGTAAGCCTGGGAACAAAACAAAAGTTGAGGGACTGGAGGTCACATTGAAGAAGAGGGTTGGAGCTGTAAGTTAGAGAGAGAGATGAAATGATGAGATTTTGATCAGCTGAGGCAATTTCAGAGTTCATAAACATGGAGATGGAGCATTTTGGGATGATGGCAAGATCAAGGTTATGATTATCTCTCTCCATAGCTGTGCTGAGGTCATAGCAAATGAGCAAGTTGAGGAACTTTGAGGTTAAGGGGTTAGAAGGAGTATTATTAAAGATTTTGAAGTCCCCTGGTATGAAGGCAGCTAATGAGAAAGAGAGGAAAACTGTGAACCAGGCACTGAGGAAGGGCAGTGTCCCTGGAAGTCAGCAGACAGTAGCTACCAGAATTTTGTTAGGGTGGTAGATACGGATTTAGTGAACCTCAAAGGAGGAGAAGTTACTGAGTAAAGGAGGAAGAGAGAGGAACTGGAAGTGACAATTGAAGAGCAAGGCATATTCTAACTCCCCCACCTTTTGGGGAAGAAGGGGAGGTGCAAACACTGTTGGAAAGCATGGCTAGGGAGGCTGTGTCATCAGGAGGTGTAAGACAGATTAACACTAGCACATAGGAGAGGTGCTAGCACAGGTTCACCCTTGATCTGGTCAGACAGAAAGACAGCTTCAGAGGAGTTAATAATCTTACTTTAGTCTTCTCAAGAGGGAGTTGCTGATAATGGGAGTACCAACTCCTACAGTATTCCCTAATCAACCTTCTCTCAGGGGCCGGCGAGAAGTGGGGACAACTATCCCTACATCTCCATGGGGTCAGTCGAGACAGCACAGCTTGTGTATTCCCCTAAATCTCCTCAAGCCTCGATGGGGGCCAGTTGAGGCAAACACAGATTCCCCCCAAGCTTTGATGGGGGCCGATCAAGGCACACACAGAATTTCAGCTTGTGCATTCAACCCTAAGGGTTCCCCACTCACTGACCAGTGCCCACCTACTTCATAGGGCATCGGCAAAGAAGGCATATTGCCAGCAATAGCCTCCAATTTTATATTACCTCATCGCTGTATCTCACTATGCAGTTGCAGTGGATATTTACAATTTAAGCACAAATGTTTATATTATTTACCATTATATAACTGTGCAAGTATAGTGGAGATGCCCATGCTCTTGAGAACTCATATCTAACGCCTGGGAACAAGAGATTGTTATGGCTGTGGATCTTGGGAAACTAAACTCTAAAAATAACAAAAATCCACCTTACACACATTAAAATCCACTTTACTTATGGGAGGGAGCTAGGTCTCAGTGAGAGTCAGAAGCTGAAAGGAGTGAGAAAGGAAATGATTTCAAATGAGAGCAAATTTGTTACCTACCAAGCACATATTCCATATCTTGGGCAGAGGTTTTCTGATATGGTTTAGAATTTCCCTCTTTCTCTCAGTTCTCTTCTGTTTTTTTTTTTCTTTTATTAATGACTGATATGCTTTCCTTGCTACTTTATTTTTATGAGAAATTTTTATGAGAATCATCTATATGTGTGTCAAAGGTATCCTTGATGAATGTATGAGAAGAGAATACAAGGCAGCATTTTGCAAATGATTTTTTTTTATACAATATCTTTTTAAACACAGTTTACTGAAAGGGGTATTTATTATTTGTGGACTTAGCATTTGATTTGGTAAATCAAAACATGGAAAAAAAAGGCTATCCTCTCCAAAGGGTGTCTTCACCAGCAAACATTTGTTAAAATTATATGAGATTCCTTGAAAAATGTAACAATAGAGATAATTGCTCAACTCTCTGATTTTGAATATCATGTTTATATAGCATTTTGGGTTGCCAGAAGGTAGGAAACATTTGGCTTTTCCTCCTTTTTTGTAGGCATGTGTATAGTGCCCTTTTGTCTGTGTAGAGGCTCTGTCTTGGTGTGGACAATTTTGTGCTTTTTTGCCTTTGGTGCCATTTTGTGGTAGGAACTCTACAGCCTTTGAGTAATTAAAAGTGAACATCACATTGAGGGCAGTGTAGAGGCTCATAGTGGATGTGAATAGGGTCTAGCATATATGTCAAAGAACTTTGAAAAAGAAATGGAGTAAAGGATGTTGTCAGGGAAACGTATGTAAAGAAGGGCTGCTCTTCTGGAAAGAATGAGGCATAATAGGTGCATAGACTGAATTATCTGTTAGTAGGCATAAAATGTCAGAGAGGGGGGAGTCTGTGGGATGTAGGTGGACCCTATATCGAACTTAATGGGATCACTTGGACAAATTAGCACAGTACAAGTTGCTATCTTCATAATTATAGGGAATGATTATATTGATGAAATTACCCATCTGTTGTACTTCTTCCATCCTCTCAAGAAACATTTCATGCTGGAATATAGAGATTAATACCTCTACTCCTTTAGTTTTCTAGACTGAAGTTACCTTGTTTTTTGTGCAGGAATAGCTATTACTTATTCCTGGCAGAAACATAGTGTACTTTGTAGGGCAAAGCAGAACCCTTCTATTTGCTTGAAGCTAGTGCCCCAGTCCTTTGTCATTCTTCTTGGTAGCTCTTGTGGCTATTTCTTGTGGTTAATGCAAGTGTATTTGCTACCTGGGAAGATCCTGAAAGAGGCTTTATTTATGTTGAGCTTCCAGCATTTTTGTGCCAGGTACTGCTATTTTTATCAGCTGCCTTTTATTAGAAGATATTTGCCACACTATTATGCAGAGAGAAACCCCTAGCTGTCTTCTCTGTGTGGGTCTCCAGGAGGAGTCTAGTTAAGTGCTAAGCTTTATGTGATTTAGTCCAATTATTTACTTCTTTCCCCCTTTCCACCTGTATTTTAGCCTTTTAGCCTTTTATTTCCCTGGTTATCATGCTTTATGTCCCTCCTAGGGGTGGGATACAGCTTTATTTATTGGCACTTTTTGCATTTCTTCTGGTCTGCTTAGTTGCCAGTAATGATTTGTCTGGTAGTTTTGGACAATATTTCCTTTTTTTGGTTTCATTGTCTCTTTTTGCTTATTCACTCTTTCATTCTTTGAAAATTACTGGGTGTTAACTCTGTACTGGGAACCATAGTTTAGGTATAGATCATTAGGAACATAGAGTTTCTTTGGGGCAGGTAACATAAAAGCAATAAACACTTATTAAGCATCTGCCATGTGCCAGGCATTGTGTTAGGCTCTGGAAAAAAAGACAGAAAAAAAAAAAGGAAACAATTCTTGCTTTTAAGATACTTCTGTTCTATTTGGGGAGACAACATGTATACATATAAGCAGATACAAAATAAATAATAATCACTAACATTTATTTGGCCCTTTAAAGTATTCAGAGTACTTTACATAAATTATGTATCATTTTCACCTCATAACTCTGGGATGTAAATGCTGTTATTATTCCCATTTCACAGATGAGAAAACTGAGGCAGATAGAAATTAAGTGATTTGACTAGCTATGTGACCATAGCTAATAAGTTTCTGAGTCAGGATTTGGACCCCAAGTCTAACCTATCTACTTCACCAGCTAGCTGCTTTTATACAAGGTAATTTTTTGTGTGTAGAGGCTCTAAGAAATTGGGGGTAATCAATTAATCAGTAAACATTTATTAAGCACTTACTACGTGCCAGGTGCTCTGCTAAGCTCTGGGGATATAAAAAGAGGCAAAAGACAGTCCCTACCCTCAAGGAGTTTACAATCTAATGGGAGAGACAAGTAAACTACATAGAGGATAGATTGGAAGTAATTAACAGAAGGAAGGTACTGGAATTAAGAATAGTTGGAGAAGGCTTTCAGTAAAAGAAGATTTTGGTTTGGACTTAAAGGAAGCTAGGAAGGTGAGTAGTCAGAGTGGAACAGGTAGAGAATTCCAGGCGTAGGAGGTAGCCAGAGAAAATTCCAGGACCTGAAAGATTGAGTGTCTTGCTTGTGGAATGACTAAGAGGCCATTGTCATTGTATAGAAGAGAACAGGTAGGTAGTATGGTATAAGAAGACTATAAAGATAGGAGTGGGCTAGATTATGAAAGGCTTTGAATGCCAAATAAAGCATTTTGTCTTTGCTCCAGGAGGCAGTAGGGAGCCATTGACATTTATTGAGAACAAAGGTATGTGTGACATGTTTGGATCTGTGCTTTAGGACAATCCCTTTAGTGGCTGAATGGAAGATGAATTGGAGTAGGTGGAGACTTGAGGCAGGCAAACCCACAATTAGGTTATTGTAATAGTCCAGGTGCGGGGCAGTAAGGGCCTGTACTAGAGTGGTAGCAGTCTCAGAGGAGGGAACGGGACATATATGAGAGATGTTGCAAAGGTTAAATTGACTGTAAAGGCCTCAGGAAGTGGCATTTGAGAAGGAAAGTAAGGGATTCTTAAGAAACAGGAGTGAGAAGGGAGTCCATTACAGACATGGAGATAGCCTGTGCTCACAGGTATGAAAATTGGAGTTGGAGCATGATGTATACGTTTGGATGGGTTGAAGCGAATATGAAGGGGAGAAATATGTACACACCATCGAAAGGCAAGTTGGAGCTGGGTTTTGAAAGTTGTAAGGTGAGATGTACACATAAACAACTACTATTAGGTAGTAAGTGGCAAATGCTATAAAAATGGTGCAGACAAGAGTTATAGGAGTTCAGAGGGGGGAAAAATACTTCCAGCTGATCTAGGAAGGCTTAATAGAAGTCTGTTAGCATTAGGCCTGTTAAGACAAGTTTGATTTCTGTAGGCAGAGGTTGGGGGGGAGGGACGACATTGTAACCAAGTAGAACAGCTTGAATAATGGGGATGGAGTCATTTGTCTGATTTATTTTGTAGATTAGGATCTATGCTGCCAACCTTGAATATGTTATGCTTGCTGAAGAGCAGACTTCCTGTATTTTTGCTTAATATATTATTTACAGGAGCTCCTTATCCGAGGGTGTTTGGTAGCAGAAAAAAAGTGAATATACTTAAAATAGGGAGCAGCCAGGTGGTTCAATGGATAGAATGCAGGGCCTGGAGTCAGGAAGACCTGAGTTCAAATGTGGCCCCATATGTTTCCTAGCTATGTGACCCTGGGCATGTCAGTTAACCTCTGTTTGCCTTAGTCCACTGGAGAAGGAAATGGCAAACCACCCCAGTATCTTTGCCAAGAAACCCCCATGGACAGTATGAAGAGTCAGACTCGATTGAACAACTGAACAACACATTTAAAGTGGGGGACTAATTTCATAATAATAGCACTGTTAAGGTTCACAAAAATACTTTACATCGTAATTTCATTTGAAATTCATAAATGAAAGGTTTGGGACTTTATCTCGAAAAGTGAAATTAAAGTCACGAAAATTTGTTTTACTTAGGTTATATTATAATTATACATAATTTTTAAAAGAAAAATTTAGAAGTCGTATGGTCTTAGAATGAGTCAGTACATGTGAGGTGCTTTTACAAATCCTATAACACTATTAATTTCTTGCAATTAGAGATAACTAGGTGACAGAGTGGATTAGAATACCAGACTTGGGGTCAGGGCGATCTGAGTTAAAATTTTGCCTCAGACACTAGCTCCCCTAGACAAGTCCTCTAACCTCTGTTGCCTTAGTTTCCTCAGTTGTAAAATAGGGATAATAATATGACCTACTTCTGAGGGTTGTTGTAAGAATAAAATAAGATAACATTTGTAAAGCACTTTGCAAACTGTACAGTGTTGTATACCTGTAGCTATTATTATTTTTTGGTTGGAGGTGTAATTTTTCAGAAAAAAAAAACTATATGAAAGAGCAATATGACGTCCTTTGATAATCCAATCATTCTCTTTTAAGAACCTTCTGGGCAGTCAGCAGAGACTAACCAAAAAAAAAGACTTTAACTGTATGGGTAAGAATGGTACTTGTGAATAGATGCTGTTTTTAAATGGTTAGGACTGTTTGGGTAGCTATTAGGATAATAAGATTATAGATTTAGAACTGGAAAGGATCTTAGGAGTCATTTAGTCCATCCTCTTCATTTTTAGAGATGAAAAACTGAGTCTCAGTTTAAGGGACTTGTCTACATTTTATGTGTGGTCACATCTTTTATGAATATTTTTCTTGTAAGAAGATATTAGCTTCCCTGTGAAGTTTTATAGAGATACAACCTGGCAATAGGGGTCAAGAGCTGGCTGTGGAGTCAGATACGTACTGTTAACTTCATTGCTTAGTATTCCAGGCGTTTTTCTAAATCTAAGACTTTATAAATTGCAGATTGCTTCAGCAGAAGTCCCCACACTGGGAGTTCTCTACATTAGTAAAGTCACAGGTCTTGCAGTATAGCCTCGTAATTAGTAAATGAATAGGTATAATCATGTTGAAAAGCACCAGGGAAAAAAAACAAAACTAATCACCAGATTGAACAAAAGGGCAAAATTTGAAATTTGGGTAAATTTCCACTTTTTAATTATTAGTGTCAAAAAGTTCAAAATTGGAATTTATTGAGTTCAGTACACTTAGTTTAAATACAAAGTAAAAGGCCTTTGAATAGATAAATATGATATTTATAGAGTGCACACTTACCACGTTCTATGAGTTTTATCTAGTAAGCATATACAAAACTGGGAGTTAAATTTATTTTGGAGATTTGGGAATGGCATGAAAAATTCTTTTTAATGAAATAAGTAGACTCAAGCATACATTAAAAAAAACCCAAAGAGTCATATAATTTTTGAGCTGGACAAAATTTGCTGCCTAGCAGGCCATTCATGAATGAATCAACAAATATAGAGTATCATAAAAATGCTGCTGCATTGGGCTCTGCTTTCAACAAATGAGTCTACCAGAACAAAAGGTATAGTATGGCACATTGAAATAAATGATTCTGTTTATTGGGTGACGGGTGTGGGCAAGTGGAATGTTGAAATATTCCTACCCTTAGCAGGTTCTCTAAGTTTCATAGAAATGATTTCCTAGGTTTTGATTACAATCTTGATAGAGCAGAACTGATAAGCAGCTAGCACAAGTCCCAATGAACAACTGCAGGGAAAAACATGATCACTAAATTCCTGCTTTTTTGAGGTTGTGCAGAAATAGAAATAACTCTTGGGCCAGAAAAATGGAGTACAGATTAGTTTGAAGACAGGTTTAAGTATGAGGCATGAGAAGAAAAATAGTGAGAGAATGGAGAAGGAGGAAGGGGGAAATAGCAGGAAAATTAAATATGATATTAATAAGAAATTACTTGCTCAGCTGTTTATCAATATTATCTTAATGAGGTTCCAAAGTTTAGATTGTTAGCTCTCAATGAACAGGAATTATTCCCTTCAGACTTCTCTATTAAGTGCCTGCTCTGCCCTTTAAATAGAGAGTATCATGCCAGGCACAAATGCAATAGTTCCTGTCCTTGAGGACTTTGTATTTTATTGGAGAGTACAATATTTATGCTGATAAAAAATTGCAGGATTATTTGAGGCAGATAGATGGCACAGAGAATAATAAGAATGCTAGACTTGGAGTCAAAGAGATTGGAGTTCAAATCCTGTTTCAGACATTTACCAGCTTTGTTATACTGGGCAAGTCAATTAACCTTTGCCCCAGTTTCCTAATCTTTAATGTGGGGATAATAATATCATCTAACAGAATTGCTGTGAGGATTAAATGAGATAATATTTGTAAAGTGCTTTGCAAACCTTAAAGTGCTTTTCTGTGGTTACCCATCACTGTATTCAATATACCCACTTCGGTTGATTTTAAATTTCTGTTATTTTTCCATTTGTCTATATATAATACCTTAAAAATTCTCATTACAGTGTTTTGTGTCCTACCTGCGTTCAGTATATCTAATGAAGAATAAAGAAGTGTTTGATGTGAACAAGCTGCTGTTACCTGAATACGCCCTGTAAGTATTTATAGGATTAAGATGCCATTGTGGACCATTAATCCAATGCTTCACGTATTTATTAAGTGCCTGCTTATGTGCAGAGACCTGATTGATACTTGCACTTAGCAGATCTATGATCTCAATTATGTGTCTCTTACTTCTGTTGCTGCCCATGACAGCCTAACCATCCATGCCTGCTCATTCTTGGTGACTCTTGTTTTTGTTCTTCCATAGAGCCTCAACAGAGGATGCACCCAGTGTGAAGGAGAATCTTTAGGTCATTTCTTAAATGTAAGGGCTACCAGTGGAGTATTTGGGCTGTCCTTGACCAAGGATATTATTCCTTGACCAAGTTCTGTGACCAGTCCATCTCCTTTTCCACTCATACATTTTTTTTAATTGTTATCTTTTTTACATACCACATTCATTTCCTGATATCCTCCCTGCCCACTGAATAGTTTGATTCCTACATTTTCTTTAAGCTTATTCACATTCTATCTTGTCCACAAGCCTTCCCTGACTACATTAACCCATGTTCCATTTGCTAATGTCCTAAGTGTAACATGGTCTAGTACTTAATTGTTCTGTAATGGCTTTATCTCTCCTTAGTTATTTCTCCTTAAACTGTAATTTTCTTGAGATCATGGACCATATCGAGCACTTAAGTATCCCAAAATATTTATTGACTTCCTGTCATGTGTTTACTTTGCATCACTTAATTACTTGTTCTTATTTTCTCAAAATTAAGGTAGCATAAATTACAGACCACTACAATACTATTTTGGAGTATAGTTAATATACAAGTTAAACATTGTTTTGTCTTAAGTATTCTGCACCTTATGCCTGTATTATTTTGTTTTAATTGTTTTTTAATCCTGAATTTAACACCAAATAAAATGAACACTTCCTTATGCAAAGTAGTACAGAAAAAAAGAATTATACATGAAACTGCAAATCTTATGTGCAGCTTGTTTTTTTCTCTTAAGTATATAACAAATTTAACATGTAACTTTCAAATTTTTTTCATTCTTTTCTTTACATTTAAAAAATGTGTCAATGGTCCTCTTTTCTTTGTTCTGTTTGATAACCCTAGTGACATCTTCCTTCCCTCCCCCCAAAAAAAGAAAAAAGAAAAACAAAACACTTATACTAAATGCATATAGCCAAGTAAAACGAATTTCCTTATTACTGAGGCTGAAAATGTAGGTGTCTCATACTACCCCTTCAGTCTGTTATCCTCTCTATCAGGAGAGTAGGTATGCTTCATCATTGGTATTCTGGAATCATGATGAGTCATTGCATTGATCAGAATTCTTAAGACTTTCAAAGTTGTCTGCTTTTCCAATGGTTTGTTTATATAGAAATGTTTTCTAGTCTTGCTCACTCAGTCCACTCTGCATCACTTCATACAAAAGTTAGGAAAGTCTTCTCAGTTTTCTCTTGTTATTTTGCAATAAAAAAATAATATCCTATTGCCTTTATATACCATAATTTGTTCTGCCGTTCCCTGATTGATAGGAACTTAGTTTCCAGATCTTTGCCACCACAGAGATGCTGTAAATATTTTTTCATATGGGGGTTATGCATATTATTTTACCTATGAAGCAGTTAATATTCAGACTACATTCCCTATTATTTTGTTTCCTGATATACTGGGATGATTAGAAACACCTAGGTCTCAGCTGACCTCTTTATTTAGTGCATAGTTTTCCCCGTGATTCTCTCTGACTCTTTCTGCTCTTGAATAGATTATCCTTCATATATGAACTTTTATGTTATTTGTCTTGTATCATAATGTTCGATTTGTAAATGCTTTATTTATGCAAGACATTTTTTGGACCCATCCTATGATTTCGTTCACATAAGAAGCTTCTGGTAAGGCCTTCCCTCTGCCAATACAGATAAATATGTTCTATAACTTAGAGCCTTAGCTAAGGTGTTGAGAGGTTAAGTGATTTGCTCAGGGTCACATAGCCAGTGTCTGTCAGAGGCAGAACATGAGCCCAAATTTTGAGGTCATATTTATTGAATCTGAGGTCATGTGTCTCCTAAATGCAAATAAGCTGAGAAGTGAACAGCTTACAAGTGATCCTATGTTTTCTAGGATTAGACTATATAGTATACAAGCATATCACATGTCATTTATATTAAATGGGGGTCATTTATATTAAAACCTGATTATTAGACCCTCAATCAGGGGCATAATCCCCAGTGTAATAATGTTTCTGTGGAAAAGTAGATTAGATTTAGAGCTTTGCTTATAGGATGACAATCTGTCTTAAATTTTAGAATTATCGGCATTTCAGAAAGAATAGGCTGGATCTGTAATTTCATTGATATAGAGAACTCGCTGGTGAGGAAACTCCTACCACTGATGAAATTCCTTCTATCGGTGCAGGCCCAGGGCCTTCTTTGCAATTCACAGCTTTAGTTTTGCTTAGAACACTTAGAAGTTAGTTGACTTACCCATGGTCATATAGCCAGTCAGAGGTTGGACTTGAACACTTGTCTTCCTGGCTTCCAGGTTGGCTCTCTATCCATAGTACCATGCTGTACTCTCTCATCAGAGATTTGATATTTTTAAAGGTCATTCATAGCAATAAGCTTTTGAGGTAATAAGTAGTATAAATACCCATTTTACAGGTGAGCGAATCAGTTTTCATAGATTAGATTACTTGACCCTGGTATCATGTAGTCCATTAGTGGGTGTCTGAGGTGGGATTTGAACTCAGGGGTCTTGACTTTCTACTGCGTCATACTCCCTGGTACTTTCCTCTTTTAGATACATGTGTGGCAGATTATTTGGAATTATATAAAATTATACAAAGTGAACCCATAGATGGGGTCCAAATATAGTTGTTACTTGCATGATGTTGCCCCCACCAACTTTGACATTGATATATGTTCCAAAACGAGCCACATCATAACACTGTGCAAATGTATTTTGATGTTCTTCAGGTATTAGGCAGGCTATAGAACTACCTGCTCCCAGAAATTTTTTTCTTTTTGTCTAATGCATTGTCTTACCAGAGCCATTCAGTAAAATTAGGCTGATCACTGTGCTTATAAATAACTAACTTGTATAAAGTCCATGGTCCATGGTATGAAATGAGTTTCATGTTTGCTATGCTTCACCCTCTAAACATTGGTGATTCTTATATTTCAGTGATTTAATATAACATTGAATTGAACATGCAGTTTTGGGGACATTCGTTTAATACACAATGTTTAGTGACTTAAGCTTAGGGCGAAATGGTTACTGTTTTGCAGATGGCTCATTTTTGTCCTTAAAAAGTTATTAGGACAAAACAGGTGCTGAGGTAGGGATTTGCATTAAAGGAAAAAAAAAACTTAGGTGGGAGGAGAGACAGATTTTTGTTAGAATTTTGATTTCTTATCAGTAACAAAGCTAAGACTTTCATTTCTTAGACTAGAGAGAGAAGACACGGTTTTTCAAATTGGGCCTTGTCATTCCTTTAATGTGTAAATCAGTTAGTCCCCTCATTATTTGAATTCCCAAACTGGGTTTGGATCCTTTTAGAAATATGTAATAAAAATGGTGCACTAGTTAACACCTTGCTAATTTACATGTCACTTTTCTAACATTCTTATTTCTTTAGACATACTTAAAAACCCTGAGATGGGCAGAAAAGACCCCAGCAGTCAAAATGAGTGCCGTGATTGACGTTCATATAGGTCATGATCATGACATGTCAGAGAACTCCAGGGGCAGTTAGTTAGATCTTCTCTGGGCTTATTTTATGCTTAATTTTTAGTAACTCAATTTATTTTTCATTTTGCATCTGCGTATGTATGTGGTTGTTCTTTTTCATTTACATTGCTGTAGTCATTGTGTATTTTGTTTTCTTGGCTCTGCTTACTTCACTTCGCAACATTTCATGTAGATTTTTTCTGTGCTTCTCTATATTTATCCCATTCACCATTTCTTACATTATAGTAATATTCCATTGCATTAATGTACCACAACTTGTTTAGCCACTCTGGCATCAATGGATGTCTTCACTGTTTCCAATTTTTGGTATCACAATAAGTGCTGCTACTGTTATAAATGGGAACTTTTATTTTTATCCATGGTATAAGCCCATTAATGGAATCTCTTGCTCAAAAGATAGAGACATTTTATCACTTTATTCCAAATTGCTTTCTAAAATAGTTGTACTGATCCATACATTCACACAATGTACTAGTATTTCCATCTTCTCACAACCCATCCAGTATTTACTATTCTCATATTCTGTCTTTGCCAGTTTCCAGGTGATAAGGTAAAACCTCAGGGTTGTTTTGGTTTTCATTGTTCTTTTTACTAGTGATTTGGAGCATTCTCTCATGTGGTTGTCAATCCTTGGCGATTCTTTTGATCACGATTTGTTTGCTTTGATCACTGAAGGGTGTGTGTGTGTGTGTGTGTGTGTGTGTGTGTGTGTGCGTGCATGCGCGCACGTGTGTGTGTAAATGTGTGTGTGTATATATTTATATATGTATATATGCACGTATACATGCATATATGTATGTATATATGGATGTGAGTATATATGTGTGTATGTATATGTTTGTATATATGTGAAAACACATGTACATATACATGCACATACATGTATGTATATGCGTGTGTGCACACACACCAGATTCTTAACAGTAAAATTTGTTAAGAAAATTTTCCTATTTGACCTTTTCCTTTTTTATCTTTGGTACAGTAATTTTGTCTGTACAGAAGCTTTTGAGTTTTATGTAATCAGAACGACACAATTTATCTTTTGTAATTGCTTCTATTCCTTGTTTGTTTAAGAATACAGCTCCTATCCATAGTTGTAAGAGATATGTGATCTATTTATCTTCCGATGTCTTTATAGTTTGTTATTAATATTAAGGTCACAGATCCATTTAGAATGTATTGTTGAATTTGGTGTAAAGTCTTGGTCTTTGTTCATTTTAACCTTTTTTTGCATTATATCCTTCTCTTTAAGTCCTGTTCAAGAATTAGAAGTATTTCTGCTTTGCACACAGAACCCAATACAAGTTTGTTGAATAGAGTTTATCATTGAATTGAACCTTATCAACAAAGTATGACTTGACTCACTCAGTCTTTACTTTGCATTTTTTTCCCTTTCTTTGTATTTTCCTTATCAAGAAACTTCAACCTATTGATAAATGTAAGAATGGATATTGAGATAGAGGTAATCAGTTAACTCTTTATTTTGGACCATCTCTAATATTGCCATCATTATTAGCTATAGTTATAGGATTATTTCTTTTTTAGAGCAAGTTTAACAAATTTAATTACTCTTCTGCATTGTTTCTGTATAAATTTCTCTGGGTATATAATAAAAATATTACAACTTTGAAATATTGTTAATGATTTTTTATTTCTTTTTGTAATTCAGTTCCCTTGGCCTTGCTGTGGCACCACGGGTGAGATTTCTTCAGAGAACACAGAGACAGAAAGAATCGGGGATAAGCAAAATAGATGATGAAAGAAGAGATAGAAAGGGACCTGGTGCTTCTACTCTCACCAATGATGAAGTGGAGGAATTTAGAGCATATTTCAACGAGAAAATGTCCATCCTCCAGAAAGGAGAGGGGAGACCTGGAGAGAAAGACAAAGAGGAACTAGCAAGTATTGTTGGTAAAGAAGAGAATGGAGGTGAAGAGAAAGAAGAGAAAGATGAAGATAGAGGGGAGAAAGTAGAAAAAGTCAAAACGTTTGAAATACAAGCTCTTCCAGGTACTAATGAGACTTCAAAAGACAAAGAGATTTCTGTACAGAGTTTAGATGGAGATGAAGAGGATGAAGAAGGTCTTGATGTTGACTTCTTTAGAGTGAAACGACATAACGTATTTGGATTAGACCTTAAAGAATCCACAGTACAGGTAAGTTTTTTCCCAAAAGCTGGTTACTATGTCCCTTTCCGATACTGTGTTTTGGGTACTTAAGTAGGCATTTCATAAATAATTGCATATTAACTGACTTCATTTCACAACCTTTGGAAAAATAAGGATTTAAATCAGAGGTTCCCAAACTTACTTGGCCTACTGCCTCCTTTAAAAAAAATACTCAGCGCCCCCCTTGAAATCTACTTTCTTTAACACTTTAATATTCTTTTTTTTTTTTTTTTTTTTTTTTTTTGAAATTTGCATCACCTGAGGTTACTACCACCCGGCTGGATCATTCCAGTGGGCCCCACCCCCACTCTCCGGGGTGATATTGCCCACTTGGATGAAAATAAATTCATTCTAGTGGAGAGCAAGGAGTCATTTTACTTTCTATAACTTTAGGAGCTGTAGAAGTTTGACAACTTTAATCTCTATACCTTTACTGGTTTTCAGTTAATGTCTTAGAAGTACCTAAAATCATGGTCATAACATTAAGTTAATTGATGTGGCTCCAGGCTTCATGGTCCTAGGTCCTTTTATTGTAATTCATGCCGTACCGCTTCCTAATTAAGATCATTACGTTGTAATAATGTAGTCCTTTTTTTTATCGTAAATTTTACTTTTAATGAGACCTTTGCTACTGGATACTTAGCCAGTAACTTAGAAAGAGTTTACTTTTTGTAAAGGTTTATTAAAAGTATTCAAGTAAATCTCATTCTTCTGGCAAATATACCTCTTTGTGTAGGTTTATTCTTATAAGAGAAATGTTTTGAAATATAAAGATGCTCTTTTATTATTTGTACAGTCTTTATTAGAATTCTGAGATAAGTAAATTATAGATTGAGAATTATGTGAAACATTAGGTTACTTTTCAGTAGATATGTTCTTCTGGCATGCTATTTCTTTACTAAATAAGGGCTTTGAAATGCTCTGTATTTAACAAAATCAGTCCCAAATTAATACTTGTAATGATGCCACTGGTTAGATCTGAAATCACACAAATTTATAGCAAAAGTTTTTTGGTTTAGATTTGCATTGAAGTCCACTAGTTAATAATTTTAAAATAAGTATTTCTTAAGATTTTGTCGTTATCCTATAAAACCATTTTGAGAGGTGGGGAATGGGAAAATATTTCGTCATTTGAAATGTTAGATGATTTGTTCACACTCACACTTGGGTTAATTTGTGTCCCTTGGCATTTGGCATTGATGGCTGTCCTTCGTATTCTCCTTTTTTCTGCATTTGAGAATGGTTGGTGTTCCTTATTATGAGGACACTTCATGCTTATGGTAGATTACATTCCTGAAAGGAGGAAGTATAAATTGAAGCCAATTTTCCTTTAAGAATACTAGTATAATGGAAATTTTGTGTTTTTGACATAGGTCTGATTACTTAGGTTTGACTTAAGGTCTGATTCCTGGCTTTTTGTAGAAAGGAATCTACACATGTAATCAATTACAAGTTGTAAATTCCTCTGTGATAAAAGCTTTTGGAAGTTTATGTATACTAATTAATGGAGATAAAATAGTATCATATACAATTGTGTTTACTGTGATTTATGCTGTAGCAAGTTATATGTAACAATCTAATTTCATGAAGATTGTGGGGTTCTAATAGGCTTTTAGGGAGAGGCTTTAATGGGTATCATTGAGGATACTTTGGAGAAATTTGGAATGGCTTGATGGTTTCTTGAAGAACTGATTTTTCACAGATGTATGATTCACTGCCTGCCATCTTGGATTCATTGATAATTTCCTTATTTTATTAAATTATCCATATATACTTCTTTGAAAACAAAATATATAATAGAAATTCACAATTTCTCATATAAACCTGTTTATATTGAAATGTTTATTTGATTCTTATTAAATTAAGGAAGATGTTAGTGATCAAGGTGGTGACATTAAAACCAACTTAAGTTTAAGCTTTTCCCTGTTCCCTGGTTTTATTTTTTCTGCCTTTAAAATGCATGAACTGATTCTATTTGAACTGTTTTTCATTCTTTAGTTCTTTTCTATATAGTTGCTTCAAAGTTTTCTTTTTTAAATGCCTACTTGAAAACCCCTGAATGGTGGTAAACTAAAGGCACACTCAACAGTAAGTTTTAAGCCCAATTGCACAGAATTAAGGCTTTCCACATCAGCTATCAGTCCTGCACTTTGCATTAGAATAGTCAAATATACATATTAGCAGAGTACAGCTTTTTGCTTTTTATTGGTCTTGTTGAAAAAAGTCCCAAATTCAGATAGAGTAGTATCCTATTAATTTTTTCCCCTTTAGTTAACTCATTTATTTTTAACATTAATTTTTTTTTTAAAAATTGAGTTTAAAAGTCTCTTTTTTTTTGCCACTCTCCCAACTGTTGAGAAGGCAATCTATCAATTATACATGTGAAATCATATGAAACACATTGCCATATTAGTCATAATGCAAAAAAAAAGCAAGAAAAATAAAGGAAGTGAAAAAAAATGTTCTTCAGTCTACACTCAGACTTTATCAGTTCTGCATTTGGAGGTCGATAATATTTTTTTTCATGGGTTTTTTGGAATTATCTCAGGTCATTGTCTTGGTCAGAGTAGCTCAGTGTTTCACACTTGATCATGGTTACAGTATTGCTGCTACTGTGTACAATGTTCTCCTGTTTCTACTTATTTCACTTTGTATCAGTTTATGTAAGCCTTCCCAGGTTTTTTCTGAAACCATCATGCTTGTCATTTCTTACAGCACAGTAGCATTCTATTACGATCACATACTACAACTTGTTCAGCCATTCCCTACTTAACGGACATCCTCTCAGTTTCCAATTCTTTCTCACCACTAAAGAAAAAAAAGCTACTTTAAAATTTTGGCACAGTTAGGTCCTTTTCCCTTTTCTTTGATCTTTTTAGTAATTTGGATCAACCTAATGCTAGATTTTTAGGGACTGTACCTGTAATTTCCTTTTCTCTACCAGTGAAGATTGACACTACCATCTCTGCAACTTACAACCTTAGGTAGGTGCTTCTCACATTCTGAGCGATTAAATGATTTGCCCCAGGTTACGCAGATGTATGTGTCAAAGGCAGGACTTGATCTCAAGTCTTCCTAGTCACTACTCCATGTTGCCTTTTCCTAATCAAAAACTATTTTTAATTATTAGGAATAATTATATAAGATAGGCAGATGTGAGAACTACCCTGCTCTAAGTTACAACAGTGATATCCAATCTACTGAGTTGTAGAAGGCTAGGATGTGAGTTCACCCACATGGCTAAAGTCACAAATCCTGAAGTACACCAATTTCATGTCACAGCAGTCTACCTTTGCACTCTATGAAGAAAAATGGCTTTGGAAAAACAGTATAAACACGTTTGAGGTTGTGACTTGGGAACAAAGATGTTCACCTTACAAGTAAACTAATTACTTTTAATCCCATTTTTAATGACAGCGTGTAAATAGTGCTCTGACAGTCTAATTCATGAATAAAATAAGTTGAAATACTGGACACAGCCAGTTCCATGTATGTTACCAGGATGTAAATAAATAAAACTATTTTTCTTTAAAAATATTCTACCATATAAAATTAAAAAGGAAACACAGCTATTTTAAGCAATGTATTTCTTGCTTTGTTCTTCAGAGTTGGAGAGTAAAGGTGAAAGTCTTTGAGTCTGTGCTATATGAGGACTGGTCGAAAGAACTGGGGATGTTTATCTTCTAGAAAAGAAGATAGAGGGGAAATAAAACAGCTGTCTTCAAGCATTTCAAGGACTGTCATGTAGAAAAAGGATTAAGGTTGTTCCTTCAGGTCCTAAAGAGCAGAAACAGGAGTAATAGGGGTAACTGACAGGGGCAAATTTAAGCTCAGTGTCAGGAACTTTCTAAAAATTAGAATTGTTTCACAGTGGAATGGTCTACTTTGACAGGTCATGGGTTTACCCTTTTTGGAGACTAGTAGCAATTTAGATTTGAAGATCTTTCCCACCTATTAATAGGCCATTGACCTACATCACAGGAAGACTAAGTCACATGTGGTAGGAGGAGCTTCCTGACAGGAAAAGGAAGTTATGTCACAGGAAATGCTGAGAGAGAGAGAGACAGAGTGAGAGTAGTAGTAATGGCTGCTAATGGCTGTCGTGATAGTTAGAGCTGAACAGACTGACTTAGCTGTACTGTGAGTTAGTTTTTGGGAAGACCCCAGCAAGGGGGTCAGATGTTTTGGGATGGCGAGGCTACATGTTGTGATATTGTGTATTGAATATTTTACTGCTCTGTTAGATTGGATAGATGGCTTATGGGATATGGTTCTCTGGTGTCTGAATAAATGGTTTACTTTTTCTACCTTCTGTGTGGAGAGTCTTGTATACTTTGCAATACAGAACTGCTTAGGCATTTTGACAATTATCATCTACATGGTTATTATTGCCGTACTGACACAGAAACCTTCAAGGAAGAGGCTGAATAACTATTTGTCAGGTTTGTTGTAATGGGGATTCCTTTGATGTATGAGTTGGACGAGATGGCTGCTAAGGTCCCTTCCATATCTAGAATTCTGTGATTCTATGAAATAGGTTGAAAAAAATTTGTGAGATTTTACTGTACCAGTAAAATGAGGGGGTTGGACTAGATGCTCCATAACATTCTAACTTTAACATTCTGTGAACCTCTGATGCTGAAATAAAGAAAGGGAGATTCATTAGAACTTAACCTTCCCTCTTCAAAGTTATTTTAGTTTCTTGAGCAGAATGACAGGGAGTATTGAATTCTAGCAGTGACTAAAGCTCTGGCTCTGCCCCTTACTAGCAGTATGACCTTGGGAAAGTCACTTTTGGCCTTCAATTTCATCTTCTTTACAGTGATTGGATTTTACTAGTTTTTCTCCAAGGCTCCTTCCAGTTTTAACACTGTGTAATCCTATGGTATTAAGATGACCCATCAATAAATCATGGCCTTGAAATATGTACATTCTTTGGAAATAATGTGCTTTATAGATAGTTGCAACTTAATTTCTTTAAATTGAATTGTTGAATCAAAATAGGGAGTACCTATAAGTGAAAATTAAATATTTAATTTTATTGACAAACATTTGTTGACTACTTAGTATATGAAGAATATGATGTTCTTCATTAAGCATAAAGGAATGTTTGGATGAGATAAAAAGTTAAAGAAGACTTGGCGTTATCCTTGTAGAGGGAATAGAACAATATACAAATATACGTAAGACAAAATACAATGTTGTGACAAGAACACTAAAGTTACAAAAAATTCTACAAATGTGGCATTTCTAAAATTATATCTTACAGGTGGAATGGCTGATTGACAGTTGTGATGTGATTTATTTATAGGTTCCCCTTCTCCTGATATTTGTCTTCCACCTCTGTTTTAAGAAGGAATTGTGTGCCTTTTTTCTCTTCTCTTTAACTTTTCCACATTGAACTGCCTGGTTAAGGATAGTAGTGCTAGACCTCCAGAAGCAGGGGTTTTTAACCTTTTTTCTGTCGTGGATGCTTTTGGCAGTGAAGCTTCTGAACCCCCTTCTCAGAATGATGTTTTCATAAAGTAAATACATAGAATTGCAAGGAAAATTATATTGAAATATTCACTTATATTGAAATAGTTATCAAAATATTAAAAGAAATTCATGGACCCCAGGTTTAGAACTCCCGCTCTAAAGCCTTATGACATGTATTTTCAATTATATACTAAAAGAAAATAAATTCAGAGTTAATCGTTTTTTCTTCATTTTATAGAGGAGTTGAACACCTCAACTAGACTAGAATTTATTTTGAGAAGGAATTTTTAGTTGAGATGTTGATTTTTGCTCTCTTCAAATGGAAAGTCCATTAATTATTTCTCATAGTATCTTAAAAATAGATCACCATCTTAATGTGATGGTGTAAGAATGCAGCAGGTATTAGTAGAGGTCTTGTCTATCTCAGACTAGTCAGTGCCAAGACTTGATATGTGAATATTCCGTGTATTTACAATAACAATAGCTTTTTTATAGCATCTACTACATTAGGCACTGTGCTAAGAGCTTTAAGCACAATGTTAAATTTATCCTTTATTAACAGACATTTCTGGAGGGCCTTTTAAACTAATAGTAACCAAGGGAGGACTAATTCACAGAATATGGTTTTGTTAACTTTTCATTCTTAGGGCTAATTATTTAAGAAAGACCTTTTCTCTTGCTTATCATATTAGCATATTTGGCTGCTTTAGCCTTCCTGGTGAGACTTGTGAATTTCATATCTACTTGTGACATGTGAGACATTTCCATTTGTTAATGATTTACTTACCTAAAGAATTACTTTTGGGAAACAAAATGTATTTGTTGTTTCTTTTTCTTTTTTCCCTTTTGAGAAATGTTGTCTATTGTTCATACCTTTAGTTATGACACAGATTTTAAAAGGAAATGTGGAGGAGGGAGGAAACAGAGATGCCTTCCTTAGATGGAAGGTGAAGTAAATTAATGAAAAATCAGTCAACAGCAAATATCTTTGTTACTGTATTTTTCAAAAGAAACAATTTTAAAAACTTACATTTTTCAAAGTCCAAAGTAGCAGTTATTTTTTAAAATATGCTACTACCCTGTGAGTAGAATAAAAGTTCATTTTGACTTCCGTACAAAGTTTCTTTATCTTAAATTGCTTTTGCAGATAGATTGTATACACTTACTTTGCCAATATGGGCCAGTACTCTTAAGGATCTTGCATACTGTAGTTGGCAGTGTTTTGGTTTGTTTGGCACCTGATGATAGCTTTCTTTAGGAAGATTCATGGTGGTCCTAACCTAACCATGGTGTTATCCTAGCATAATCTCACATGAGAAGTTATTTGTAAATGTCATGGTAAAGTATTTAAAACAAGGTGCCCCCAAATGATAAGTCTTTGTTTTATCATTCTATAATGTGTTTTAGAACTTGAGGGCAAGGGTTGTCTTGTTTGCATGTATTTGGACTCTTCAATGTTTAGCATGGTGGCAGACACATAGGAGGTCCATAATAAATGCTTTTCAGTGTAATTCTCCTTGGTAACTTAGAGGTTATTAGAAAACACCTCATTTAAGTTTTTGTGGTAATGATAATAATGAATAGCTAACATTTACAAAGTGCTTATGGTGTGCTAGAAACTGCTAAGCGCTTTACAATTGTTACCCCATTTGAACTTCCCAACAGCCCTGGGAGATAAGTGCTATCGCTCTCCCCATCTCACAGATGAGAAAACAGAGGCAAACAGAGATTAAGTGACATGCCCAGGGTCATACAACTAGTAAGTATCTGAGGCTGGATTTGAACTCGGGTTTTCTTGACTCCAGGCCTTCCACTCTATTCACTGTGCCACCCAGCTATTAGGGCATAAGAATCTGTTTCTGGAATCTTAACTTTCTCAGAGATGAAAAGTATAGTGTTTTTACCTGTGTTCATTCACAAATGAAAAGGTAGTCACAGTGTAGCTGTGATGTTAGAATTTTGAACCTACAAGAAAGGAAATAAAATCATGAATTGATTTGTTCCATATCAGTTTAGGAGACAATTGAATATAGCTTGTGTAAATAAGGAAGGAAAACTCCTGACTTAAAATACAGTGAAGACATTGTAATAACTGTTTAGTGGATCTGCGTATACCATAGTTGGTTCCTGGAACATTGGTAGTTGATGGGTTAAAGTGTGATGTATGCAAAAAGGCAGCTTTTAACCCATTTTGCAACACTAGCATTGTAGAGGGGGCCCACCATTGTAAACAGATTTAATTCTTACAGGTAAATGGAAAATATGAGATGAGGGACATTTCTCAGAGGAACTAGTGATGCAAGAGAGGTAGATGAGATGATAGCCTTTTCTTTTTCCTCTCTTTCTGTCCCTTTCCTTCTTTCTTGACTGCTTCCTTTCATATCCTTTTCACTCTCCTTGTTTCCTTCTTTCTTTCCTAATTCTCTCTTTCCTAATTCTTATTTCTCTTTCCTAAAAAAGTGAATTTTAAAAAAAATACTTGTCATACTTATTCAGTCAAGTTTTCCAGTGGGACATTCTGTTTTTCTTTTTTCTTTCAGAAAAGTTGTGAATGTTCCTGTTTACCCATTACATGCTGCTGATTGTACTGCTCTTTTTCAGCCTTCTTGTTAGTACTGATCTGAAGAGCTGGTCAATTAAAAAGAAGAGATAGGTTTTGGTGCTGGGACCTTTACTTAAAATTGCAGAGAGGTTAAATAGATTAGAATAACTATGTTGCTTCAGCTACTTCACTGGACCTCAATCACCTCTTTTGTTGTGATTTTGTTGTGATTCTGTGGATCCCATATCTCAGAAGCAATCATCATGGTACAGTTAAAGTGGCTTCTAGGACCAAGGGAAGCATTGAAGTCCCAAATTGGAGTTTTAGTAGAATGTCTCCTTTTCATAGTACAGGAACTTTGTGCCACAAGACAGACAGAATGTCTCCTTTTCATAGTACAGGAACTTTGTGCCACAAGACAGACAGACAGACAGACAGACACACACACACACACTTTATTAGGTAATTAACAGATCACCAAATCTTCCAATGAACATCTTTACTCCAGAAAGTTGTTGCTGTTTTTGTTTTGTTTTGCTTTCTTCTTTTAGCCTGCCTGCTGGTTGTTATGATAAAGGTGATAGACATACTGTCAGGACAGAGAATCTTCTGGTTTTTATTTGGCATTGACTGAAAACTGAGTGATATTCTGTTGCATTTTAATAAAGCCAGGACAGGGCTATTTGTTAGAGTACTTAATTTTAAGGCCTCAAAGCAGGAAAGTTAGTTCCCATAACGTTATGACAATTCTGAGTTCTTCAGGGACCCACAATTTCGCCTCTTCCTTCTATGCCCCTCATAATCACATAATCGCCAACTGCCCCATTTTACAGATGAAGAACTTGTGGCCCACAGAAATCATAACTTGTTCAATGTCACACAAGTAGTAAGTGGCAGAGTTGGGATTCAAATCTAGGTCCTCTTGACTTAAGATCTAGCATTTTTTCCACTGTTGCACAACTGTGATCCTCATGCATTGCCCTGACTGCAAAGGTTCATCAGTGATAGATTCCTTTTTGGTAGTTAAGCAATTTGAAGCAAATCCTTGGTTATCAGACTTGCCTAGATGAGAATCTCCATGTTATTATAAATGTAATACTTTTCCTCAATACTCAATACTAAAATATTCTTTGATATTCTTCTTCCCTCTTCCCCACAAATTAGAGAATTTATGTGCAAAAAAGGATCTTTGTTGTATGAATAGAAAGAGAGCAGGATTTTTTAGGCTCAGTAGGGGATTTGATGGTAAAACTGAATTTGGAAAAAGTAATTCTCTTTAACCAGGGGAGGATTGGTGCTAGAAAAAACAAGGACCTGGCTTCAGTCTCAACATGAACCAGTAAACTTTATACAGAAAAATCAATTTTATTCCACTGCCTATCTCCCTCATCCTTAGTTCTTGACTTCATGATGTTCATTCAATGGACATTTATTAAGTGCCTCTTCTGAACAGAGCACTGGATGAGGGACAGAATTTAGTTAGGACTAGTAGAAGGCCCTCAAAATATCAGGTAGACATGCAAGATTTATGGGAGGACATGAATTAGAGTTGTACATAATGGGGTATGAATGTGTTGTGCACTGTACTTTTGGATGGGATACTCACATTGGTTCAATTTTTAGATCCATTGAAAGCATGCTGTATGTTTTACTTGCTTCTGAAGAAGAAAATTAGAAGAGCCAATTGAAGATTTAACACAAGTTCATAGTAAATCTTTATAACTATTTGTGTACTTAATGTGGACCTGGATAAAAACTCAGACCAACTGGGTGATCAGTAAATATAGTGAGGCATTTATTCGGAGTCAAAGAATTGCAATCCAGAACAATACACTATCTTATTCACAGGGATGGATATGTTTGGGGAGGGAAGAGAGGGCTTAGTTTTGGGAACCAGAAAGAGGGAGTATAGCTGGAATATATAGAATAGCCAAACTGCAGGAGAGAGTGTTGTAGAGATATCCTTGCAATTATCTCTGTCCAGGAATAGGAGTAATTAGAAACTGCTGAGGTGTGTGGGAGTCTTCTTGGGGGCAATTAGCAACTGCTGGTGAGAGCAGAAGTTCCCAGGGATTGTCTTGAGTGGGGGGGAGAGGGAAGAGCAGTTAGAAATTGCTATTCAGAACAAAGTAGGGCCCCAGAGATTCCCAAGGGTTGACATTAATATACCCATTTTCCTTTTTTTTGGGAGAGATGTTTTGGAAGTAAACAGAATTTTTCAAAGGATAATGACAAATCTCATTTCAGAAAGTAGTACTCTGGTGCCAGAAATGACCTGGAATGGAAGTTATCTATTCTAACAAGTGAGAAGCTTAGAGAGCCACTTGAAATGTTTGTAATTTTAAATAGGTGGTAGCTTGATATAGAACACTAGTCAGAGAGTCCAAGCTGTGAATTTTACTTCTTGATCTTAATTAATTAGTTGTGTGACATCAAAGCAAGTTTCTTCAACTTTCTGGGTTTAATTAAGTTAATCTATAAAGTGGACGGGTAGAATGAGAGATTTATAAACTCCAGTGAGGCCATACATTTTTGCCCCTAGGAGACATAAACTTGCTTTATTTTTCAGGGTTTTTTTTTAGTAAGTTATTTTATATGTTTTGTTTTATATATCATCATAGTTTTCCTCAGTATCTCTCCTTCTGCCCCCGCTCAGAGAGCCATACAGTATTATAAGTATTTTTTTAATACAAAACCCCACCAAAATTAGCCTAACTGATCAATACATTGAAAAAGTTTGAAAATATGTGCCATGTGCAACACTTGCAGTCTCCCACCTCCACAAAGTGGTGAGTTGGGCCCATCTTCTTACATCTTTTCTTTAGAGCCATGCATTTTCTTTGTAATTTTACAGTATGTGCATTTGATTTGAGATGTGTGTGGGTGGGGTGGGATGGGGTAATCCTTTCCATTTCCATTTGTCTTTGTTTTCTTGACTCTCTTGACTTTACTCGGCATCAGTTTATATAGCTCTTTCCGTGCTTCTCTATATTTATCCCATTCATCATTTCTTACAGCATAGTAGTAATCCATTACATTAGCATACCACAATTTGTTTAGCCATTCTGCTATCGACGAACCTGTTTGTTTCCAGTTCTTTGCTACCCCAAGAAGTTCTGCTATAAATATTTTTATGTGTTTGGGATCTTTCTTCTTATACATGGCCTCCTTGTGATATATGCCTATAGAATCTCTTGATCAAAAGAAATAGATATGTTTGTCATTTTATTTGTCCCAACTCCTAGCTCCACCAGTAGCACACCACTGTTCCCATCTTCTCACAACTCTTCCGGCATTGCCTATTGCCATCTTTTGTGATCTTTGCCAGTTTTCAGGTTCTAAAGTAAAACTGCAAGGTTATTTTGATTTGCATTTTTCTTATTATTAATGATTTGGAGCAGTCTTTTACTTGGCTGTCAATACTGTACAACTCTTTTGAGAACTGTTTGTGCCTATCTTTGACCATGTCTCTATTGGGGCATGGTTATTGTTCTATCTGTATCTGTATCTGCTAAATGTTTATGTATCTCGGATACCAGCCCTTTATCGAAGAAATTTGATTCAAAGATTGTTTTTTTCCCATTTGACTTCTTTCCTTCTTATCCTTGATGTATTAATTTTGTCTGTACAGAAACTTTTCAGTTTTGTGTAATCAAAGCAGTCTATTTTATATTTTGTACTTGCTCTTGTTTGGTTAAGAATATATCTTTTACCTATAGCTATGACACGTATATAATCTGCTTCTCTTCTAATTTCATTATAATAATGCATCGTGTAATGTACATGGTGTAAGATGTTGGTCTAATTATAGAGCTGGAAGAGACTTCAGAGACCATCCTTATTTTATAGATGAGAAAACTGAGGCCCGGATGGGGTTAAATGATGTGCCCAAGGTTACACAGTTAATAATTGTAAGAGGGAAGATTTGACCTGAATTCCTCTGACTGTATGCCCGTGTTCTTTCCATTGCACCATGCTGTCTCCTTGTTAAATGCTAAAATATACAGGTATGCCCTACTTCAAATATATTTATTTCTATATGTAAGTTTTAGAAATTGAGTTTCACAATAAGGGAAGAACTTAGATATATGCTATCATATGTCTTTTTTTAATGTTTGCCTTATACTTAAACTGTTATTATTTTGCAGGTAAGCCTTGAGTCATTTGGGAGGGAGTAGAGGAATGTTTCTTCCTTTATAAAATCTGCATAGTAACTAATACATAGATAGTTGACCTATTTCAGTTTTCCAAACTTTTTATTAAAAAATGTTGTACTATAGGTAATGAACATTTTTGTCCCAAATCATTTTATAAGTATGGAATCTCCAACTCACAGAGGTCAAATGACTTGCCTATGGTCACATGGCTAGTAAGTGTGGTGGCTTGGGACTATCCAAATCTACTGCTCTCACCACAAGCTTTGATGTTATTGTTATTGCAATAACTATATTTTGATGCCCTTTGCAATCAACATTTTAATTGAGTATTATTAAAATAGGCCCTTCCTTTTGTAACTCTGTTCTAGTTGTGGTGTCTTATCATCTGATGGGTTCCTTTTCCTTGGATGTAGTTTTTGTGAGGTCTCAACTTGATGGACTCTTTTCCATGTCTTTCCATAAATAGAGGATCCCTCTAATTTGCTTGAGGCCTTCTGGGTTTGTTTTTTTTTTTTAACCATCTGTGGACACTACTCTAGTACAGAGCCTGTCTACTTGTTGTGTGGCATTCTTTGTGTATACTTTGCTTAGATTCTTTTTCTGGCAATACAGTTCCTTGCTGTTGCCTAATAAAAGGATTAAATCTAAGTATTTCATTATTGTTATAGGACAAAAGTTTCTCCTTTACTGTGACACTTAATTAAAAATTTGTGTAGGGATTTAAGCATATTAGAAGTAGGTTATGCCTATATATTCTAAAGCACTTAGCAAGAACTTGCTAAACAATGCTGTCTCCTGACGCCTGGTTCAGTATTAATGTTGTCTTTTTCCTCTGCATCCTTTGATCTGGAGCTCTGGGGGCTGTCTCCCTCCCTGCTAGCATTCTTTTAAAGTAGAACTGTGCAAATCATAGAGTAAGTAAATTTGTATTCTCTTTAACCCAGAAAAATCTCTTGAGACCAAGTCCTCAAAATAAACAAAAGTCTTCAAAAGCAAGATTTTAATGCCTTTTATATAAGCTTTATATCTTTTATGTTAATTTGTCATTTGTAAATAAATACCAATCAACTTGTCAGACTGCCTTCAAGCCCCTAAGTGAAAGACAGATGTTAGAACAAATGATTACAACTGCTTCACTGGGAAGAGATGGGGATGTACATGAATGTATGTACATACATATTTATGTATTACACCTACACACACACACACGTGCGTGCACATGCACGCCCCCCCGCCCCCTATGGTATTCCAGCTTTCCTGTTACCCAAGACTGAAAATGTAATTTTTAGGATAAACCTACCTACCTTCTATTGCATTTTTTTCTCAGTATCAAATAATAATGATGACTCTCAATTATATAACATTTTAATGTTTACAAAGAGTTTTTTTCCTCCCTCACAGTAACCCTATGGGTAGGTAGTATGTCAATTAGCCATTAGTTATTAAAAATCTACTATGTACCAGATACTGACTTGAGTGCTGGGGAGAAGTAAAACAAAAATGAAAGAATTCTTGCATTCAGGGAACTTACATTCTTTTGTGTGGTTATTTGTGTTTTTTTTTTTTTTTTTGGTATCCTGAGCACTTAGCACTGTGACTTACATGTAGTGCTTAATAAATGCTTGGTGATTGATTTATTGATTAGTCCCAATTTTACAAATAAGAAAATGGCACATGGTTTGAATTAAGATCTCTGGACTCTAAATGTAGCACTTTCCTTACTATATTCTGCTGCTGAAATATTAATTACCATATTTTTAAGAAAAAATTATTCAAATTGTTTTAAAAAAAGAATTTTGTTTAGTGTCACATAAGTTCCATTTGGCAGATAGAACTGAGTCTTGTCTCATGTTTGTGAATTAGTTTTAGCCTGATAAACTCATTGGTTTGTAATTGGGTTCTGTTTTGAGAGGAATGGAGGGAGTGCTCTGTGTGGCTGGGGAAGATGAGAAAGGTATGGCAATTCAGTGTGGTAAGATTTTGAGTGTCAGTCGATACTCTGTAGTTGATAGCTGTTTTCTTTCAGATATTGATTGCTTCCACTGTAGGGTTTTAGCTTTGTTAAGGAAGAGAGTGCCATTTCTAATTGTGGCAGCACAAACTGCTCTTCTTCTTGCCCAGCTGTACTTGAGAACAAGTCTTGGAAAGATAATCTATAAATATATATTAATGCATATGTTCTTTCCTGGACAGACATCTGTCATTTAAGTAACCATCCTTATTAAATTTGCTGAGCTGTCATTATTAAATCAGGAAGGAAAATGGAATATTTTGGTAGTTTTATTGATTGACATCTGTTTGGGGGTATATGTTTTCTTACTGAGATACAATTTAATATCCCCAAACAGGAAAAAATTATGAATCAGATTTCTGTCCCCAATTAAGATATGGGTCATGGAATTCCAGAGTTAGAAAGCACTTCAGGAGTCATATAGTCTAATAGCTGAAGTAAGAATCTTCTCCATAACGTCTTCAGGTGGTCATCTAATTCTCATGTGAAGACATTTATGATAGGATATGGCCTCTATCCTAAGAAAGCCCATTCTATTTTTGGACATAACTGTTCTTATGTTAACTTTACTATTTTCTGATTAATATAATTAGTAATATGATTTACTGTGTACGTTTCTTGAAATTCTGAATAATGTTGATAGAAATTTTGGGAAGATCTTCAGTGATGGGAAATTGAATACATTGGAAGGTAGGCCATTCTTTTCTAGACAGTTGACTTTAGGCTGTATCAGGTTATACAAGACCTCTCATGTTTCTCTGTAATATCTCTTTTGTTATTTCTAATAGTTCAGTAATATTCCATTAAATGAATATACCATAATTTGTTTAGCTCTTCCATAAATGATGAGTACTTGCTTAGTTTCCAAATCTTTATTATAGAAAGAGCTACTATAAATATTGTACATATGGATCCTTTGGTCACTTGGCAGTATAAACCTATTATTGGTATGGTATGGTATGGTGAATATTCACAGTGTAGTAACTTTTGTGATACAGTTCTAAAATGCTTTCCAGAATGCCAATGCCTGGACCAGTTCACAGCTCCACCAGTGTTGAGATAGTGTGCACATTTTATTTACCACACCCACTCCAACGTTTGTTATTTTTCTTTTTTGCTAATCTGATGGGCATGAGATAGAACTTCAGAGTCATTTAATTTGTATTTCTCTAATTATTAGTGATAAAGAGTATTTTTTTCATGTATTTGTTGATAGCTTGGATTTTTTTTCCTCTGCAAACTTCTTGTTCACATCCTTTGGGCATTTATCTACTAGGGAATGGCTCTTATTAACATAAATGTGAATCAGTTTCTTATATATCTTAGACATGAAACCCTCATCACAGAAATTTTCTGAAAATGTTTTTTCCTATTTAATTGTTTCCCTTCTAATTTTAACTTAATTGGTTTGTGCAGAACCTTTTTAATTTCAAGTAATTGAAATAGTCTGTTTTCTATTCTGTGATCCTGTCTCTCACTTGGTCATGAACTCTTCATTTTTCCACTCTTATTTGACTTTGTCATTGATACTGCTCTCCTTGATACCCGGCCTTCTAGGTTTCTATGACATTGTTCTCTTCTGATTCTTTTTTCTACCTATTCGACAGCTCCTTTTCTGTCTCCTTTGCTCCATCTTCTTCCAGGTCATATCAGCTAACAGTGAGGGTCTCCAAAGGCTCTATCCTGGGGACTCAACTCTTCTACCTTGATTTCAGTTGGTGATCTCATCAGCTCCTATAGTTTCAGTTATTTCTGTGCAGAATTTACACACACATACACACACCCTCAGATCTGTCTAGCCCTAGCCTATCCCTTTAAAACCATTTCCACATCTCTTAACTGCCTTTTTAGACATCTTGAACTTCATGTGCCGTAGACATTTTAAACTCATGTGCAAAACTGAACTCCTTGTCTTTGCTCCCTCATCCCACTGCAATTCTCCCTTATTCCTCATTTCCCTATTATTGTTGATGGTACCACTACTCTCTCAATCTCCCAGCCTTGTTACCTAGGTATCATCCTCATCTCTTTTTTTCACCCTCAATATCCAACCTGTTGCTGAGTCCTATAGGTTTTACCTTCGTCACATCTCTAATATATGTTCCATTCTCTTCTGATACTGCTGCAGACTCTCATGTTCTCACAGCTTTGCTGTTTCAATAGTTTTTGGGTCTGTCTGCCTCAGATTTCTCTCCCCACTCTAGTCCATTCTCCACAAAGCTCTCATATTGCTCTTTCTAAAATAAAGGTCTGGCCACATCAACTCTTCCTCTCTATCCACCCCCACCCCCAAAGTCTAATGGTTCCATATCATTTCCAGGATCAGATATAAAATCTCACAGTCCTTCATAACTTGGCCCTTCCTACCTTTCTAATCTTCTTACATCTACATCAGGGCAGTCTAAAATGTGGCCCATGGGGTGCGATTCATGGGGCCTGCCTACAAGCGTAGAAATTTACATAAATGCTTTAGTAAATGAAGCTGAGCTACCGCAGAGCTCTCACTAAAATGGCGAATCAAAATATATTGTCTGTTGTTTCAATAAAAACCCAAGGTTGGACAGCCCTGGTCTGCATTATGCCTTAATTTCTTTCCCCCCTTTTCTACCCCTACTGCCCAAACTCTTCAGTCTTCTCTGTTATTCAGATAAGATAAACTCTATCTTCCAGCTCCCAGGGCAGGAACTATTTTGATTTTGTCTTGTATCCCCATGCTACTTAGAATAGTACCATGCACATAGTAAGTGCTTAACATGTCCTAGTTAGAGGGTCTAGAGAATTTGGAGGTAGGGTAATGACCTAGGAAGCTATTGGAAGTGTGCTAGGTCGTCACTGTAAACTGTGAAGCTATACACTACAACAGGAGTATGTTCCTTCTGCTGTAAAATTATTTCATTACTTCTTTATTTTATGTATTGTGTTAATAAAACATTATTTTATTATCAAGGTGAATGGAAGACTATGAAGTTTCTTTTTTTTAATCACGAAAGAGAATTCCTTAAATGAAATGATTGCTTATTTTTTTAATCATTTTTTGTAGCCTAAGCCCTTAAAAATTGTTAGGAAGTCACCATAATGGTCCTGATCTCACTTGTGTGATATGAGTAATTTGTTTGGGCTGCACTAATTTTTCAGGCCTCAAAATCTTATTTATAACAGTTAGATGTACTAATGATCCTCACTTGAAAATTCATGCATTTCCAAGGAATGATCTACTTTCGGAAGAAAATGCATACTACATTTTATCCTTAAGGAAATGATCCCTTTCAAAATATGTCATTCAAAGTAAAAGTTTTAGTGCCTGCTTTAACTTAAAATAGATCATGTAGTTAAGGGTTCAGCTTTTTATCTCCCAGACTGGGAACTTTCTAATATATGGGAATCACATATCCATTTTTAGTACTTGTAGATGTAACTACTTGTAGGAGTGTAAGGAGAAGTGGAATGTGATTTGAATTGTACCTGATGATGGGCTTTTAACATGTGTGCTGAATAAGAACTTGAGTATGGGGAAAGAAAACTTTTTGACTTGGGTTTTGAACAAAGTTTTAGCTACTTTTTCATTGTAGTGGCGATAGAGGAGTTGAATTGTTTCATTGTTTTTGTATCTTTAGAACTTAGCTCATTGGGTAACACATGAGTTTAATTACTATGTGTTAATTTAATTGGGGAATGGGATTCTGAAAACCATGTTAACCATCTTAACTTCTCTAACTTAGTGGATCTAAATATTTAGAGATTAAAAGTCAGAAGACAAGCCTTTCCTTTGGCTGAATATTCTTTATCATACAGTAAGACCAGAAATCCAGTATAGTTGAGTCTTATATAACATTTCTTAGAGAACAAAGCTCCATTGGATAAAAGCTAGCTGGGTGTAAAGAGTCCTTCATCCTAGGTTCTTTAGGGTTAGATTCTGAAGTCTTTAGACTGGTAGTTGTGATGGCTGTGAAGGAGCAGGTGACAACAGTGCTACTGTCTGTGCTATCTCAAGTGCTGCTGACCCACGGAGGTTTAGTGTGAGTGTCAGGGGAAATAACTTCATTTTGTTAGTTAAGTCCTTATGCCATCACCTAGGGAACAAGTACATTCTTTCTAGGTAAGACTATATGCCCTGGGTTTTATTATTCTACTTACTTGGGAATGAAGGAGTCTTTTGTTAGGTGTTTGTGGGATACTACCTTGAAACAGGCAAAGCATTGTTTTCTTTTGCCTACCCCAAAGCTGATAATTTTAGTTTGTTTTCCTAAGGAACAAAGGGAGAAGATAAGTATACTCCATAGGACATTTGTATCCAGTAATATACAAGATACACTAGATACATATGTGTATTAACAGACACACACCTAGAGAAGAAAGGTAAGGCATCAAGATAAGGACTCATGTAGGAACTGGTGCCTGAATTGTGCTTTGAAGGAAGCTTGGAATTCCATAAGGAAAAGATTAGGAGAGAATTCATTTTAGGCATTTGTAATGACAAGGAAAGTGGGGCTTTTTTGTTGTCTTTTGTTTTGGAGTGCTTCTCAGCCCTAAGGCAGTCAAGTACCTTTGAGTCTTGCCTTTGTTAGTAGGAAGGCCCACACCCTTTTGCTAATTAGGTCATGAGAAGTATGAAGCCCTCAAGAGTGAAGCACTCAGGCCCTAAAAAAGGCTATATATACCCAGAGGATAGCCATTGAACTCAGAATCAAGAATTGAGAATCAAGAACTCTCAGAACTTTGGGAGGAGAGGTTTTGCTTTGGGGGCTCACTCATTGGAAGAGTGTTGGTGTGGAGACTCTGGGTAGCTGTCATGGAGTCCCCTGGCTTTGAAAACCCAGATATTGGTGCCTCTCTCTGGTAACTCTATATGTATAGCTTTGGTCAGACAGCTAGAAGCTTGTCTGTTGATTTGTGATATTTGCTCTGTTTATATTTTCTCTGTTTGTAATTTCTGTTTGTATTTCCTCTAAAGTTCAGGGTGCTGGCTTTTCCCCCTGAACTAAGTGAATGATTTATATATGTTTGATTAAAGTGAGATTGTAAACCCCTTAAAGTTGCTTTCCTTAGAAAAGCGGATCAAAAGAACCTGTGCCAGCAGCCCTCCTGTGTGCTGGTGTTATTGGCCTTACACAGCCACAGTGGCGGCAAGTAGCATTGTTGTTACAGCAATGAAAAGGCACAGAGATTAGAGAATAGAAATAGAAGGTTGTGTACAAGGAGTAGTGGGTAGATCATTTTGGCCAGAATCAATTGTGTATGAAACGAAATAAGACTAGAAAGGTAGTTGGGAACTAGATTGTTGAGGCTTTAAATGTCATACTAAGGATTTTGTATTTTATCCTCCTGGCCATAGGGAGCCATTGAGGAATTTTGAGTGAGAGGTGACATGGTCAGATTTGTGTTTTACAGTGATCAATTTGACAGATGTTTGGCAATTCCCAAGGGATGATGTTGAAATGTAGTCTTTGTTGAAATGTTAAATTATTCTTTGACAGCATAACTTCCCCAAAAGACTGATCTTTTTGTTGTTGTTAAGTCAACAAGCATTAATTAAGTGCCTACTATGTACCAGACACTTTTTTAGTGGATCATAGCTCAAGATCTGGAACGAACCTTAGTGACTATTCCAACTCCTTCATTTTACAGGTGAAGAAACTGAGTCTCAGGGATGTCAAGTGACTTGCCAAGGTCATTCATGTAGTAATCATGAGAGGCAAGACTTGAACTTGGCTTCTCTTACTCCAGACAGTATTCTTTTTATGGTACTATGCTGTTGCTCCCACATTGGTGCCATTCTGTTTTTTTCTCTTTTCTTTTAAAGTTACCTTAAGTGATTTTCACCAAAAATGTCTATGATGAGTCAGTGTGGTATGGTGGAAACAGTCCTGGACCTTCATCCAAGGAAAAATTAGGCTTGAATCCTGTCTGTGTTAGATACTGTGATTGTGGGAGAGTTCTTTAATCATCCTCATACTTGAGGTTGTACCCCCACAGGGCTGTAGAGGTTCAAATGAGATAAAATTTGTAGTGTTTTACAAATCTCAGTGCTATAAAAATATCAGCTGTCTTGCTACTCCTCTTCTTCTTCCTCATATGTTTCCTGGGATGAAAATTCCTTGATAGAAAGGACATTTTTACTTTTTTTTTTTTTTTTGTCTTGAGTACTCAGTGGCCTGCATGATATCTGACATCCAGTAGATACTCAATGAAGTGCTTATTGGATGATTGATTGGATGACAAGTTTAGACTATTCTGTGGGTAGAGAGGAATTATTGAGAAATTTTAAGCAAGAGTTTGTTGTGATCAGAGCTGTACTTGAGGGCGATTACTTTGATAGAAGTTAGGAGACTGGAAGTGAGGAGAGATTGGAGGTAGGAGAAGCAGTCAGGAGACTATTTCACTTGTTTAGGTAATAGATGGAAATCTAAACTAAGGAGTCATCAGTGGAATTGGAGAAGAGTGGATGAGTGAAGGAAGTGTTGTAGGGGAAAAAGCCATTTCGTTACTGTTTCTTTGTGAGAGTGGGAAAATTATGGGGTCATCGGTGATCCTTGAGTTTAGAACCTATTACTAAGAATGTAGGATAATGCCGTTGATAGAAATAAAAATGCTGGAGAAGTTGATTTTGTAAAGAAATGCATTTGTGTATGCATGGTTTTATATGTCTTGAGCTGGAGACAACAAATGGCACACCCAGATGAAGATACCTAGTAGGCAACTGGAAACGTGACTCTGGAACCTGGAAGAGAGGTTGGGAAAGAGATTTTGGACTTTGGAATTATCTACTTCAAAGTAATGATTGAAGCTGTGGAAATAATTGTTGCCAAAGGCCTGTTGTTGTTGTTTATCCTTTGTTCTTGACGAGAACCAAGACATCAGGGAGGTGATGCTGTGACATGCAAGTGAATTGGATTTAAGTGAGAGAGGGCTGTACAGAGTCACCAGTCTCACTTTCTCCTCTGGAGCCACCTGGGTCCAGTGTTGAGATGTAGATCAGGATGACTGGAGATGGCCCTCTCCCAAAGGCCTAGAGTAGACCTGCATAACTTGGCAGTAGGTAGGGACCAAAATTAAAATAGGCCAAACTTCTTTGGAGCACAGATAGGTTTTTAGTGGCTCACTTTTGAAGTAAAGGTATAATTAATGATTAAACTATTTGTAAATAAACCATATTAAAAAGGGTTATTTCCATTAATATTAATTAATTACACGTATTACTTAAGATTTTTTGGGGGGAGGGCAGGGCAACTGGGGTTAAGTGACTTGCCCAAGGTCACACAGCTAGTACATGTGTCAAGTGTCTGAGGCTGGATTTGAACTCAGGTCCTCTTGACTCCAGGACTGGTGCTCTACTCACTGTTCCACCTAGCTGCTCCAATAAGATTTTTATTTATCATGAAATCACTCCTCTCAGATTGGAGAAGACTGACAATGTTGGTTGCTGCAGGTCACGTGACAAACAGGAGAGTGTGGAGTGGTGAGGACCTCCCCCCCCAGGTTACATGATGGGCACAATAATGACTAGTGGAAGGCAGATTAAGCAGGGCATGAACAAAGCCCTCTTTACGCCTTTCCTTTCTTTTACATTCTCTACTTTTTTCTCAGGCCGCCCAGAATCCTTTGGCAGGCCTGCAAGTGGCCCATAGGCTGTGTGTTGTGCTACCTGAGTACAGTATAGTAAATTCTGGATTTAGTATCAAGAGACCTGGCTTTTATCTTGGCTCTGCACTTATTACCTGCGTCAGCTTTGGCAAGTCAATAACTTAGAGGAAGCTAGGTTATCCAGTGGTCCGGAGTCAGACAGATGTGAGTTCAAATGTGGCCTCAGACACTTAGTAACTGCGTGTTTTTGTACAAGTCACTCACCCTCTGCTTACCTCAATTTCCGTAACTGTAACATGGGAATAATAGTAGCACTTAGCTCTCAGGGTTGTTGTGAGGATCAAATAAGATAATATTTGTAAAAAAGCACGTAGCTGAGTGTTGTGCATGTGTTAGCCAGTGTGTAAATGCTTAGTCACTTACCCACCCCCGCAGCCTCGAAGGGTTGTTGTGCGGTTCACATGGAATCATATTTGTAAAGCGCTTGTTGTTTTGTTCAGTTGTTTTGCAGTCATGTCAGACTCTTTGTGACCCCATTTGGGATTTTCTTGGCAGAGAGACTGGAATGGCTTATCATTTCCTCCTCTAGTGGATTAAGGCAAACAGGGTTAAGTGACTTGCCCAGGGTCACATGGCTGGTAAGTTTCAGGGGTCACATCTGAACTCAGTTCTTCCTGACTCCAGGCCTGATGCTTTATCCACATCACCTCCTGCCTGACCCGATATTTGTAAAGCACTTAGCTCTCATAAGTGCCTGACACAGAATAGGCAATATATGAATGCTTATTTCCTTCCCCTTCCCAACCACTCTTGGTGTCAGTGTTCTCAACTATAGAGTGAAGCATTTGGACCAAATGACCTCTAAAGTCACTTACCCCCATAAATTTCCAGGGAATGTACATTTGTGGTTCAGAGAGAGAAGTAGTGAGAGAGAGATGTGCAGAACCTGAAAAAGCCAGTTCTTAAAATGTCTTGAAACTAAGGAGTAAAAACATTTTAGGAAAAGGGAACTGATGGAGTATCAAATGTTATTCACTATGACTTCTGTTATTTTTTTAAAAATTAGGGTAGTGTCATATATATAGAGGAAAACTTTGCATATATGCATACCTATATATTTCACTAAATATTATCTAATTCTATTACTTTTGGAGAGCTATGACTGCTCATTCAAACCTGTTTCGTTTACAGTAGGAACTTTTTAAGATAGAGAGCAAAGATTTCCTTTTGATGCTTGTTATTAAGTTGTTCCTTGCAGACTTGAGGCCACCTGTGGCCCTCTAGGTCCTCAGGTGTGGCCCTTTGAATCCAAATTCAGTCAAAGGGCCGAACTTGAAGATATAGAGGGCCATATGTGGCCTCGAGGCCACAGGTTTCATATCACTGAGTGAAATTGAGCAATTATGTATAAATCTGTTGCTAATTATGTGTGGTGTTAAACTCTTTCTTCTAGGGATAGCTACAGGCTAGGGTAGTCAATCTTTGTTCCAAATCTCCCCCTTTGTTGGCCTTTGCTGTTAGGTCCACAAATGCTGCTAGTTTTCTTCTGTCATGGAGGAAAGTGAACTCATAAATTAGTTCATACTTGATATCAAGGGACTATAATACCCTAGAGTATTTGTATCTGGGAGGGGGGGGAAGAGTGGTTTGAGTAGAGAAGGGAATACTTAAACAAAAGGAACAGCTTTTATTATGGATTTGGATCTGGGAGAAATGTTTGAGCAGTGCCAAGCTCTTCAAATTGAGGCAGTGGGGTGGTACAGTGTAGAGAGGGCCAGGCCTGGAATCAGGAAGATCAGAGTTCCTATGTGACCTCAGACACTTAATGCGTGTGCCCCTGGGCACTTAATCTTTGTTTGCCTAAGTTTTCCCAAATGTAAAATAGGGATAAGAATAGCACCTAGCTCCCAGGGGTGTTATGAGAATCAAATGATCACAGCACAATGTACTAAGTAAGCGCTATATAAATCTTAGCTATTAAATTATATTCTAGTATTATTTGCCTTGTATATCCATACAATAAAGTCCCTTAGCAGATAAATATTTTTCTCTTCCTATTCCGAAAGTTCAAGTCATGAATTTTCTCAGGTGTTCTATTCAGTAGAGGCAGCATAAGGTAGTAGATAGAAGGAAAACCTTGTAGTCAGGAAGACTCTGATCTTGGACAAATCATTTAGCCTTTCAAGTGCCCCAAGCAATTAACTTTCTAAGTAAGTTTGGGATGAGTTGCCAATCTACATCAAGGGGATTTCCTATACAGAGAGTTTTCTCACATTGATAAAATCACAGATTTAGACCAAAAAAATTTTTATACATGCTATGACAACTTAAATATAGCTGTCATTGAATGAAATTTAATCTGTAAAGGTGATCTTTTGTGGAATTTGACTTAAATACAGTGGCTACCAAACTTTATAAAACCAAACAAACTAACATAGCTTTCCCTGAGGCTTTTTGGGAAGGGTGCATATTATCTTTCAGTGGGAGCTTTTTGGAGACCACGGGTCTCTTGGCATGACTGCTGGTTTTTATGGCCGGAGAGGCATGCAGATGGAGAGGCGCTGGAGGTTGGCAATATTGTTTACTGCAAATTTGTATTCAAATAATGAGAACCTAAAAAATGTGCCCTTTTATTTTCCCTTAACTGAGAAATACTAGTGACATTCTTCATTTAGGCTTCAAAACATTGCATCTTTTGTATCAACATCCCAATGTGGATTCCTGTTTCTATTTACCACAGATTGAAAATAACAGCTATATTCCTTAATCCATTCTATGACCTGATTTAAGCTGTGGTCTCATTTAGTTCTTGTTTTTTAATCTCTAAAAAAAAAAAGTTAGACTTTTAAAAGTCCAAGAATAAAATTATGCTTATAAAAATGTTTGCTAAGCCTGAAGGCTGCAAAGAATGAAGAAATTTCACTCAAGCAAAGCGTGATTCCTACATACCAATGTCTGTCTTTAATATTAGAATCACATAAAACCCAAACTATAACAAATAGAAAGCATAGGAGGCCTTTCAAATCACACATCTTCATGAATAAAGACGATTTAGGAATACCAGGGTAAATAAAACACTTTCTCAAACTTATGTTTCGGTATCCACGTGGATTTTGATACTTGTGATATTTCTACTTTATAATAGAAAAATGCTGGTTTATTAACTGTATTTTTACACTTAATGTTTTTCTTCCACAGTTTACTTTATATTATCTCCCACATATGCTGTGAAGAACAACACCTCTAAGAAGTGTGAAGCAAGAGCCAGCCAAGCGGTTTAATGAGATGAATAGATCATTTTTCTTTAAATACACTTAGAGGGTCAATTCCACAAACTTAAAAGAAAATCTTGAGGACTTCATAACTGTTTTGAAAGTAAATAAGCTTATTGGTTAAATAACATTTTGAGCTTGAGTTTGTGGCCCATAGACATCTTGGAGGTGAGGAGCCAGGGTTGGGGACACAGACAGACAGACCGACAGACAGACAGACAGATACACAGAGAGAGAGAGAGAGAGAGAGAGAGAGAGAGAGAGAGAGAGAGAAACCTGAGGAACATCCTTAAGTAGGGAAAAGGAGGAGGAGCATGTGAAGGAAAGGGCTGCCCAAGAGTGTTAAGGAAATCAGGAGTAGTATCACTGAAGCCAAAGAAAGAGAGAAAGTATATCCTGATATCCTGAAGCAGGGGGTGGTCAAATGTAGTTAAGAGGTCCAGAGGATGAAGATGAGGAAAAGAAAAGAAATAGGTGCTATTTGATTGGATAAAACCTTTTGGGGCATAGTTTTAGTCCCCTAATAAAGATATTTGTCATGAATGAATTAATGTTACTTAGAAATTCCAAATTAATTTTTCCTAGCATTTTTTTCACTTCTCTTTGCAACATGTTATTTAGTTTCATATATTCCCTCAGGGACATATTTCTTAAACTTTTGTCAACATAGCTATCCTTTGTGAAACATATAACAAACCTACTATTATTGTTAGTAGTTACAGGAAGAAGGAAATGTAAACTCACATTCATATTTTAAATATATTTTGCTGTTTTCCATGATTTCAGAGGGCAGAAATCTTACATAATTATTTAAATTGTAACTTTGGTTAAGTTAAAATGGCCCAGATTTTGATTGAATAGAAGCATTTAAAAAAAATAACTGGATGTCTATCAATTTTACAATTTAAAGAAATAATAGTAATTTTTCATTTCCTTTTTTTCCTCCTCTTTCCTTTTTATTCTTTTTGTTTAATCTTAAAAGACAAGAGAGGCAGGAAGGAGGAGAGGAGATGGAGAGAAGGGTAGACGGAAAAATCCTATCTGCATATTAGCTAGGAAAAGGGCCTTGCTGTTTCATGTCCAAGAATTGATTTATACATGTTAATATTCATTCTTTTGTGAATTAGGATCCTCCTTTGGTTATATCTTTTGGAAGATTCATAGACTTTGGGTAATTAAAGAAATTAATTTTCTTATTTCACTGATCAAATGATGTTTCAACAATTTGACTAGCAGCTGCTGTGGGGGTGAAAGACCAACACAAGCCCAACAACAAGAAAGCTTCCAGCACAGGTTCTTTGATCTGCTTTACTAAGGAAAGTAACATTAAGGGGTTAACAATCTTATTTCAATCCATCATACAAATATCATTCATTTAGTTCAGGGGAAAAGGCCAGCACCCTGAACTTCAGAGCAAATACAAACAAATTACAAAGATACATTATAAACAAACCAAATACAATTCATAGTTACCAAGAAGACATCAACATCTGGGTTCCCAAGCTGGAGGGCTCTTAACTACAGCTGCCCAGAGTCTCCACATCAACAGTCCTCCAGGAGTGAGAGTCCCCAGCAAATAGCTCTGTTCTCTCTTTTTATACAGTCTTTGGACATCATCAAACGTCATCTGAGTGACCAGAACTTAGGCACATACTATTGGCTCTGGTCTTAGCAACTCCCCTTAGAGCCCCCGAGGGCTTCATGCCCACATTGGCTTAGCACCTAGTAGATAGGGGTTTGGGCCTGGGGCTTTGCACCTAGTAAGGTTCAATCAAAGAGACTTAATTAATTTATCATTCTAAAACAGTAAGAAAAGTCCCACCCTAGTTACCAATGCAAATGACTTGATGGTCATTTCTTGCCCATATTCCTGCTACCCTTTTACTGGGGCCCTTGTATTTTGTGGCCATTAATGTCATTATTTTTCCATACTGTTGCCAGGGATTTAGGATATAAGTTAGAATATCATTAGATTGCAAGTTTTTTGAGGGCAAGAACTGTCTTTTTTTTTTTTTTTTTTTTTTTGGTCTTTGCAACTCCAGGACCTAGAACAGTGCCCTTCATGTAGGCAGTGCTTTATAAATGTTTCATTATTTGAAAGTAGGAAGCCAGAATTAATCCTTTGAGTATTAAATGCTAGGTCATATTCATGTGTGTGTGCGCATACCTGCGTGCGTGTGTGTGTGTGTGTGTGTGTGTGTGTGTGTATTTTGTACATTATAAAAGTACCTTGAAACAATTTCACACATGGAGAGATAAGTCAGTGTATTTTTCTGGAACTAATTTGAACTTTTTTGGGCTTTTTCTGCTAGTCAGAATCAGCACTTCATTTAGCTTCATTTTTTAATTCTGTAGAGATCAGTGTTCTTGTATCCACATGCTGCTGCTTACACAGGAAAGGTGAAAGGATTAATGATTTAATCCATTGGCTTTTTGAGATTCTTGAGAAGAAAAGTACTGCCAGAGTCCAAAATTTTCATGTACTTATTTTTAATTGGGCTGTCTTACTCTTTTTTAAAAATCAATCCATGATATATACTTTCCAGGCCTAGTTTTTTGCCTAAGTGCTGATAAATTCTTCTTTATTTTTCAACCAAGTTAGTTTTGATACTTTTAATTTACAGTAAAATAATTGAATCTCCTTATTTGCTTGTGTCTGTTTTTTGACTTGATGTTCCTATTTTATCAGTAGTATCTAAGATATTTGAGCCATGTTGAAATATTTTGCTAATTTGTCCAGTTAAATTTAATTTTTATTCTCAACTTTAAAATGTGATAATTTCTTATGTTGTGTCCAGTAGAATAAAAGGAGGATTGTATGTGAAAGTATGGATCTCCATTTCATATTGCTTGCTTTTTAGACCATTACTCCAAAATAATGAAAAACATTTATTAAGTACTTGCAGTTGAATACTGTGCTAGGCCATAAGACTATAAAGGCAAAAAAACAAAAAAAAAAGGAAACAGGCCCTGCTTTTAAGGAGTTTACATTCTATTAACTCTAACAATATATACAAAATTAATTCAAAAATGAATATAAACAATTAGTTACAGGGTAGTGAGGGAGAGAATACACTAGAAGTTGGGGAGATCAGTAAAGGATTTTGAATAGAAAGTGTTATTTGATCTGAGTTGAGTCTTTAGAGAAATGAGGGATGCTGGGGGAAGCCAGTACAAAGACACAAAGAAGGGAGAATGTAGTTCTGTTTAATCAGGTAAAGAATGGAGGGAAGGCCTGGGGCTGTTTTTGTAGATGCTTAATAAATGCTAGCTGACTGAACCATAGAATGTATGACAGAACATTGGACGTGGAGGCAGGAAAATGTCAAATTCAAATTCCATTTCAGATGTTTATTAGCTATATGACCTGGTCAGGTTACTTAACCTCTGTCAGCTTCAGTTTCCTCATCTGTAAAATGGGGATAATAATAGCGCTTTCTAGGATTGTTGTGAGGAACAGATGAGATAATACACACAAAAGGCATTGCAAATCTCAAAGCTTTATATAGATCCTAGCTATTATTAATAATAATAATGTATAAGGCTTAAAGCTAGAAAGATAGGTTGAAGTAAGGTTGTGAAGGGCTTGGAAAGTAAAAAGAGTTTATGTTCTATCCTAGTGGCACTAGGGAGATATGGAGTTTATGTAATAGGAGTGTGACATGGTCAGATCGGTGTTTATTTTGACAGCTCTTTGGAGAATGGGTTACAGTGGAGAGACTTGAGTCAGGGCCACCAGTAGGGAAGCATTGCAGTAGTCCAGGTGAGAGCTGATGAGTTCCTGACTTAATGTGGTAGTTATTTGAGGAGTAAGAAAAGGATGGATGTGAGCAGTGTTGGAGTAGTAGAGCAAGATTTGGCAACTTACTAAATATATAGGGTGTGTTAAAATGAGGATTTGAGGGCAATGCCAAGGTTACATACCTGGTAGATTGAAAGGACTGTGGCACTCCACATCAGCCATAAAGAAGTTCAGTAGAGGTATGGATTTGGTGAGGAAAGAAAATGAGTCCTGATTAACAAGTTTTTGGTGATTTAGAATCTGTGCTTAGGAGACAGAATAGCGCTGGATATATAATTCTGTCATTCATCTGCATAGAGATGATAATTAAACCTACTGGAGCTGATAAAGTCACCAGATGACAGATTGTAGAGAGAGACTAGAAGAGGACTCACCACAGAACTTTGAGGAAAACCTATAGTAAGGAGTCATCATGGATGATGAACCAGTAAAGTAGGCTGATTTTCTGACATTTTGTATTTGCCTAATTTTGTAAGGAGGGTTTGTATCTTTATTCTACTAGCTCTTCCTGCCTCAGTCTGATTCTGAGAAAAGAATGAGAAATTTAGTGATTTTATAGAGAGCAGTTTCAGCAGATTGATGTATATGGAAGCCAGATTAGATGGCAGGGGGCTGAGAAACAAATGTATATTATTATTTCTAGAACTTTAGAAGAAAGAGGGAGAGGGAGAGAAGCAGGATGTGTAGCAGCCTTGGAAAAGGTTGCTTAGTCTTTCCATTGGGTCCCTACCATCTCCCAGTGGGGCCTTAGGAGACTGAATTGGAGAGTGAGTGATGGCAAGGGGACAGAAGGAAAAAAATTGGTTTTTAAGAAAAAACAGTAAACTGGATGTGGTGATGCATATGCTTCGATTATCTATCCTAGCTAATAGATAGGCTAAGGCTGGCAGATGTATTGAGCTGGGGAATTGTGGGCTGCAATTGAGTAAGTACTAAGTCTGGCTCAATATTATGAGCCTCAAGGAATGGGTGGCTGCCAGATTGCCCACAAAGGAGTGAATCCTGCTGAGGACTGAAGAGGAATAGGTCAAAGCTCCTGACCCTGTCAGTAGTGGGATGGGCCTATGAATGGCCCTATCAGTTTCAACCTGGGTGAGATACGGTGACCTAGTCTTTTTTTTTTAAAGAGTAAAACAAGTATGCTGCCACTGACTGTAATTAAAAATAAATGTCCCTTCAGCAGATAAAAACTTTTGGCCCCAGAGAGAAACCCTTTAGCCTGTGACTATAGCTTATGTGCAGATTTTCTAAAGATAGTGCTTATTATAATGACTGCTGTAGTTGTTTAAAAAGTTATTATTTTTTGCTGCAGTGCACTTTCCTACTGGTGTGTATTTGTATTTAAAATAAATGGAAAGAATGAATCTTATACCAATGAGAACCCTTTAAAATCTGTATTTTGCTTCTGAGCTAGTTGGTTTGATGTGTATTTTTTCTTGGGCATTGAGCCAAGTTTCCTTTCCCTTTTCCCCTATCCTTTCATGGTTTTGCAGATGCTCTTTGGGAAAGATGTATTTTGTAGTTTGTTTCCTACAGTTAGAGAATTAAATGTTCACCTATGCTTTTCAGACATCCGTCATCCGAGTTCTGCTCTTATCTGGGACAAGTTACTCCATTTCTTTCTAAACAAGTCTATTCACCCTCTGGTTTTTTTCACTTACTTCACCTGGTTTGAGTGTCTTACTGAAAACGTTGAAATTTGAATACTTTCTGTCTTAGAGTTAGGATGAGGTTAGGCTAACTTCTGTTGGAAATATGTAAATGAGAACACTATGGCTTTGTTAACACTCCTGTTTTCTGCTTAATAGTCTATCCCTGGGGTTGTTACGAATCTGACAAAAAGATAAAGGCAATTTTAAAAAAGCAACATAAACAGAAAACCAAAGAACTTGTTGATGTACCAAAAGCCCCTAAAGAGGTAAGAAATTTGTTCTTGCTTATATGGCATATATGTACTGGTTGTTCCCCAGCTAGAATGCAAGTTTATTGAGGACAGGTACTGCTTTTTACTGTAGACTTTGTGTCACCATGGCTTACCATAATGCTTGACACATAGTAGTCACATAAATGTTTCTTGATTGAGAATTCAAGTCAACCATTTATTAAGGGCTTATTATGTACTAGGTTAGAGTTATATATTGGATAGGGAGCTGACCTCCAAAACAGGAAGACCTCATTTCAAGTCTTACTTCAGACATGATTTTTTGACCTTTGGCAAATCCCTTAATATCTCAGTGCTGGAGACAACTTTCTAAAACTGTCAGTTTCAGAGATGATGGTGATCTTCATTGGTATAGAGAGCTTACTTACCTGGGAGTTCCTTAAACCACCGAAATTACAGGTTACATTGTTATTCCTGTCTTATAGAAAAAATATATGCATATATATGCGTGTGTGTGTATATATATGTAAAATAGTGATAGGTTTGGGGAATTTAGAGACAAAAGTGAGGTAGTTCATGTTCTTAAGGAGAAAGTGTATATTCATTTTGCTGATTTGCTGATCTTACATGAGCACTGGCATTGGTCATTGGCTGGTGCTGTTTTATAAATTTATAGAGTATTTGACGAGTGAAATTCACAGAGCCAGGAGAGCAATTTACATGACAACTTTTTTAGTATTGAGTACTACACTTTCTTGCCCCTCAACTGATTAGTTTCATTGGGGGAGTTGGAATACCCTTTGCTCTTGATTGCCATGTTCAGATTCTCCCTGTACCACCATTACTCATCAACGTCTCCTCCTTTGAGGTTCTTGATATCCAAATATATCACCTGGTCTTGATTCAGATGGCTTTTAATCTATTCTGCTTCTTCCAACTCCCCCACCTCCCCACTTTTCTTTCCTTATCCCATGAGTTTGATACCTGACTTAGAGTTTTTCTCCCCACTTCCATTCTTGCCTCCACTGCTAGGAGGCTTCAGCATAATATTAAAACCCCCACAAGTACTATTACTTCTAGATTCTTTGATCTCCTCAATTCCATGACCTATTCCTCCATGACCTCAGTTACATACATACATAGTCAGACCCTTAATCTTGCTAAAGCTCAAAAATGTTCTCTTTCATGCTCATGAACTCTGTAATTCATTTATGTGAACATAATCTTTTACCATTCCATCTTTCCCTATGATCCTAATCCTATTCTTCATCCTTGTCATGACCTCATTCTCACTACCCCACAGTTCTTTCCCAGGCTATCACTTCTGTACTGACTATACAGTAAACTCTAGTAAGTGCCTTATTACCCTTAGGATCAAATTTAAAACAAAATACTATTTTGACTTTTAACATCCTGCATAATCTGGCCCATTTCTACCTTTCCAGTCTTTTTATACCTTAAGACTGGTTCCTCACCCAAGAATCTGATGTCCGTTCCCCCAGTTATTCCATTCCAATAATGAAAGATAGCAAGTTCTTTCTCTTTTTTTCCTGCTGGGCACAGTATGTCCCCTGAGGGAAGGTGCAAGGGGTCTATCTGGTGTCTTCTATCAGCCCTGAACTACTTCTTCTTCTGGGAGCCTACTGCTTCCTGGTACTGTCTCTGACCAGCTTTCTCAGGTGAGAAAAGGGACCAAGAATTCTTGGGACCTTTCATAATGTGCCTTCCATCTTCTGCTGGGTATAGCCTGTCTCCCAAGGGAAGGCAACAAGGGCTTTGACCAACTAAAATTTAGTTAGTCCCAGCTGAAATACTGCCTTCATCCAGGAAGCATTCCCAACCCCACTCAATTCTAGTGCCTTCCTCCTATTATTTCCTGTTTATCTTATATGCAGCTTACTTTGTGTGTATTTGTTTGCATGTTATCTCCCCTTTCAGACTGTAAGCTCCTTGCAGGTAGGGACTGTCTCTTTCCTCTTTTTGTATCCTCAGTGCTTAGCACAGTGACTGGCACATAGTAGGAGCTGATTGATTTCTTTTTCTTTTCTACATAAGTATATTTTTCCTTTTACCTTCCTTTATTTTCCCCTCATAACAAAACCAGTCTATTTTTAGGACCTTTTTTTTTTTCTTATTTAACTTCCTCAGTACCTTTTGAAGGTATTAAGGTTCTGACTTTTCCCCATAAGGGTGTTAGCACTACCTTATCATAGAATTGTTTTCAATTGCTTAAGTAAATTTATCTTTCTAGGTTTCTCTGGCTTATGTTTGTATTTTAAAGTTCCTACTCAGCTTTGCTCTTTTCATTAAAAATACTTGAAAGCAATTATTCTGTTAAAATTCATTTTTTCCCTGTTGGATTATACGTAACTTTGCCGAGTAAATTGTAAGCCTAGTTCTTTTGCCTTTTTTTGGAATATTATATTCTAAGATCTCCTCTTGTTTATAGTAGAAACTGCCATGCTTTTAAGATCCTGAAGGCAGTTCCTTGATATTTGAATTGATTCTTTCTGGATCCTTGCAGTGTTTTTTTCTTTGATGGGGTACTCTGGATTTTGGCTATGATATTTCGGGGGTTTTTGCTTTTGTGACCCCTTTCAGAAAGTCATTGACGGATTTTTTCTGTCTTTATATTGCCTTGTGGTTCTAATAGATCTGGGCAGTTTTCATTTTACACACACACACACACACACACACACACAGAGATTCATATGTATATATGTGTTTGTATGTACTTATATGTGTATGCATGTGTTTGTCCAAGTTTTCTTCTCTCCCCCTCCACCCCTCATCCTGATATCGTGGTTTTATGATTCTTAAATCATCTCTCCTTATATTGTTTTCTACATCAGTTTTAGGTAAGATCTTTTACTTTTTCTTATTTTTTTCAGTCTTTTGATTTTTTTTTCTAATATTTCTTGCTATCTTAAGGAGTAAATTGATTTCCTTTTTCAGGGTGTCCATTTTTTGGGTAAGGTTTACCACTTTTTCTTCTAAGCTACTAATTCTTTACCCCCTGAGCTTTTATTTCATTTAAAAAAATATTTTTATTTCTTCTAGTTATTCATTTAGTTCTTGTAAGAAATACATTTTTTTTCAGTTGAGTACCTACATTTGAGTACCTACATTCAGTTGAGTACCTAGATTTGCAATAATTTTTACGATTTTTTTCTTTATGTTTTCTCACTTTAGTTTTTAAAATGGAGCTTTGTGTCTGGTTCAGACTCTCCATCACTTGTTGGGCTTTTGGGTGGGGGTGGTTGGTCTTGTTTGGACTTACTCTGGATGCTGACTGAGCCCTGGATCTTCTCTAATGTCTCAGGACAGAGTGTCAGGGACCTTGTAGTACCTGGAGATGTGTTGTCCCGGTATAAATACTGGGGGCACCACACTGTTCCCTGGGATCCTCTGATGCCTCTTCTCAGGGATCCCAAGGCACCTTCTTTCCTTCCTACCTGTCAAGGGTATAAAAGTACATTCTATGTGTGGGAAAAGCTGGACAAAGACCTGAATGTTTATAGTTGAAAACACATTAGCAAAAGTAAAATAGAATAGAGATGTCAGTCATTGGACTGAAGGTATATAAAATACTAGCTTTTTATAGACAATACAAATTAAGGAAGGGAACCATAATTGAAAAATACTTATGCCAAAAAAAAATCTCTGTTCTTAGAGCCCACTGTCTAAAGGGGATGGGGTAGGGAGAGAAAACAATTATATATAAACAAGATATGTAGAGGATAAATTGGAGATAATCTCGAAGGAAAATACTAGAATTAATAGACAGGACTGGGAAAGGCTTGTTGGAGAATGTGGGTGTCTAGCTGTGACTTGAAAAAGCCAGAGAGTGGAGATAAGGAGGGAGAGCATTACAGTTTGATATGTCCATTAAGCAGATGGAGATGTAAGACTCGGGGAAGTGGGAAAAATATTAGGGCTAGATTAGTAGATTTCAGAATCATTGGCATAGACAGACAGGCAACAGTCAATGAGTACATTGTTGGAAAGGGAAAGAAGTGTGCCTTGTCTGTGTCTGTCCCTAGAATGGAGGCTCTAAATGGGAGATGGATGTTAGCATGGCAGAAGGATGTTTCAAGATGAGATGGTTTCAGGGTTGGAAGATGGTCCAAGTTGATAAGACATCTCAGTCTTGGTGGCAAGGTCCCAGAGAGTCAGAAGCATAGCTAGGAGAGGAATGAAGTTTGGCTAACTTGTGCTGATCCTGGATATGGAGTCTCTAGAAGGAACTCACCAACGGGAGAAGGCTGGCATGGCAGAGATGTAATAGAGCATTTAAGAGATTATTAGTAACTTTGGAGAGAGCAGTTTCAGCTGAATGATGAGTTCAGAAGCCAAACTGCGAAGAGCGAAGAAGAAAATGCAAGGAAAGGAAGTTGAGGCACTAATTATAGATGGCCTTCTCAAGTTTAGCCACAAAAGGGAGGAGAGATAAAGGATGATAGGTAGTGGTCATTGATGGATAGATAAAGTTTTATTTTTCTGAGGATTTTGGAAACATGAATGTGTTTTAGACAGTAGCGAAATAGCCACTTTACAAGGAGAAAGTGAAGATTAGTGAGAGAGGAAAAGTCAGCTTTAAAAGATGAGATATAAAAGAGAAATTGAAGATTAATGAGAGTAAAAATCGGCTGAAAAAGGTGAGATATAATGTGTGTAGGAGGATTGGTCTTGAAAGGGACAAGGATTGGTCTCACAGTTCTTATGTGAGAAAGAGTAGAAGGTGGAGATCATGGTGGAAAGCATCTGAGGATAAGATGAATATTTTCAGCAAAATAGGAGGCAACACTCAGCTAAGAGTGTGGAAGGAGGGGAAGGCACGAAAAGGTTAAGGAGGGTTGAAAAGGCTTGGAAAAGTGATGAGTGGAATACTGATTCAGTTATGTAAAAGGATTGTCTTCTTGCAAGAAATAGTTAATATTATATAATATAAATTTGTAGCGGATTCAGTCAGCAGTTTTGTGATTTTTGTCTACTTTAGTTTAGCAGCATGTGTGTGCGGATAAGTGCAGGTGATGCAACTTGTGGAAGGAGATTTGTAAGAGGCCAGAGATTATTTGGAAGGGAGTATGATGGAGTGGCTGACCCAGAGAAGCCATCTAGGATCTAAAAAGCACTTAACCACAAACACTGAACTTGGGGTTATGGGACTAGCATTCATAGACTGTATCTGCTACTTATTATCTGTATGATCTATCTTAAGCAAATCCCTGAACTTACTGGGTCGTTAGTTTCCTCATCTAGGAAATGAGGGAATTGGACTGGATGACCTCTAAAATCCCTTTTAGCTCTAAATCTATAATCCTATGAATTTCTAAAATTTACCACCAACTAATTAAAATTATTCAAATGTAAAACCCCATCTTCAGCCATACCTTTAATATTAGATTTTCTATTTCTTTTCTCAAATCCTTCTCTTGAATTCTTTCTTAGTGGTCAGTCACATCATTGTTTCTTCATATAAATATATATATATATATATATATATATATATATATATATATATATACACACAATTTATTCTAAGTTTACTTTATTGTAGTGAGATTATTCATAGATGAAAATAAGCATAGTTTAGAGAATGAATTACTTCATATGAAAAATATCTAAACTCTTTATGCATGATGTATAACCCCGAATATATTTTCTTTCCCACTTAACTTTGTCTGTGGAGAACTATTACAGTTTTAAGTATGAAAGTTGTTGATTCTCAATTTTTTTAAAGAAGTCGACATTTATCATTCCTTTTCATTGAAATCCTGTAATAGTAGAGCTGGAACAAAGTTCATTGATCATCTGGTTTAAACCCCTCATTTTACAGATTTGGAAACTAAGACTCAGAAGAATGAAGTATTTTGACCAGGTTCACATATCTGGCAGTTAAATGTAGTATAGAGACCTATACTATAGTGGAAAAAGCATTTTACCGGGAGCCAGAAGACTTGGTTTCTAGGCCTGGATTTACAGTTAGTATGGGCTTGGATAGATCACTTTATTTCTCTGAGTCTTTTTTACAATCTATAAAATGAGGATGTTGGCTTAAATTGTGTCTAAAGTTCTTAATAATGATGATGATAGCTAGCATGTATATAGTGCTTATAGTGTGCCAGACACTGTGCTAAGTACTTTACAAATATCATCTCATTTGATCTTCACAACAACCTTAGGAGGTAGGTGCTATTATTAGCCCCATTTTACAGTTGAGAAAACTGAGGCAAACAGAGGTTAAGTGACTAAGATAATGTAGCTAGTAAGTCTCAGAGGCAGGATTTGAACTCAGGTCTTTCTTACCAGCCCCAGCAGTCTATTCTTTATACTACCTAGAAGCCTACATTTATCATCGAGTGATTCTGCCTTGGGTGGTGACTTGGTTAGCTAAATTGGTAGAGTGTCATTGGAAGAAAGTTCCGGGTTTTATCCCTGGAGAGGTTAATTAACTTTATTATACCCTAGTCTCATCCCTATTTTGCAAATTCCATTTATTCATTCTTTAAACATTTGTTAATCCCATAATATGCTGAGCACTTCTAGATGAAGTGTAAAGAAAAATATAATCTTTATTCTTAAGAAACTTACTTCTATTTGGGGAGTAACATGTATGTATGTGAAACTGCTTAGAAAGTAATACAAGGTAGTGTATAATTAGGCACAACGTTGCGTCACATACCTAAGGAAATCTGAGAAGGGAAAAATGAGATTGGATTCAGTCAAAAAGGTTTTATGAAAGCAGGAAGCCTAGAACTAGGCCTCGGATTAAGGGTTTAGAAAATAGGTTAGTTTACAGGAAGGGTGAAAGTGGAATTAATATAGAGGACAATAGGGGAAGCTGCAGGGCACCCTGATGGAGAGACCTAGAAGGCAGCATGTGGTAGGTGGGTTAAACCACTACCACCTTGACCACCCTAGACCCTTAGGCCTTGATGGGTTCAACCCAGGACCCTGAGCTCAAGAGCTTTGTAAATAGCTGTGTTCCCTAAACCACAAAAAATGCTTCTATCTCACACCCTGCAGACATTATTAAAAAGGGAAGACACTGGAGATGGGCCTCACCTTCTACTTCAGGGTGCTCTTCTCCCTTAATGCCACGGTCTGCTTCCCCTTCTGTCTTGATGTTGATTCCTTCTGCATTCCCACTCTAATCCATTCCTGGATATTCCCAGATAGCCAGTGGTGGTAGGCAGTGCTTGTCTAAGACCTTGTAGCCAGAATGGACTTTGTTTTCTTTGAATGACTCAGCTTGCCTCGTTGAGCTTCCCTGGACACTGGGGCTTGCTCTTCCGGGGCAGGAGGCCCAGCGACCATGCCAGGGATCGGAGAGCTTCCTGTGTGATGAGTCGTGGGGCTGGCTGAGGGGAGGTGTGTTAACGTGGTCTACGCTGGGGGAGGGGCCAAGTCAAGAACCAATCGGCCCTGATCGTTCAGGCGGCGCATGATGATGTCAAAAACTCTATAAGAGGGGAGAGAATAGCTTGAAGATCCTCCTTTCCTTTTCCGGTTGGAGCCAGAGACGCCTACAGCCGAAGCTGAGCTGCCGGTAGCAGAGCTGACTAGAGGCTAGTGGGTAATCTTCTTACCGTAGAGGGGAAGCATGTATACGATTTTGCCTTATACCGTCTCGCTTCTCTGTGGCCTCCTGGTTACCCTTGTAAGGCGGACTTATTGGGCCTGGAAGCTTTTGATGAAAATATCAAAATGGGGACGCTGGTTTGTGGGCTTGTTATTGTGCAGTGTAAATACATGCTTTAGTCCTCCTGCCTTCTGCCTAGAGAATTCCTTATATCCTGCGGTTCCAGACCTTTTAGGCACATACGAGATTCTCTTTGAAATCATAAATTCTGCCTTCCTAATATAGACCTCCCCTTCAGAACTCAGACATGATATGGTCACTTATGCCAGTTTGATGAGCAAAGTGTCACCAACCATGGTCAGGTAAGATGGAGTAACTCTAAATACCTTTCTACTTCATGTTAACATATTCTGGGGCTTGCCATCTGCCTTGATCCATTATTTCACTTAGACCTCCTAGGCCCTGCAATCTGACCAGGGATCTGTAATGTTGAACCTTTGCATCCTCCATGTTGCTGAACTCACTTATGTTATCTTTCCAAATTTGAATGTGAGGTCCTTGAGAGCAGGGACTGCCTCACTTTCCTCTTTGTATCTTCAGTACTTAGTACAGTGCTTAGTAAGGGCTTAATAAATGCTTTTACATTATTCGTTCATTCATTCAGGGGTTCCTAACTCTTTGGCAATCTGGTGAAGCCCATTGACCCCATCTCAGGATAATATTTTTTAATAGATAAAATAAAACATAGAGGATTTCAAAGCACACCATTTATATTAAAATATAATTATCAAAATATTTTAAAAATGGTTCAGAGACAATAGATAAAGAACCTCTGATAAAGATGATTACCCGTCCCCTTTAAACAGTTATAAAATTTGAAAACTCAGATTTTAAAAACACAAATTAGAAGGTGTCATTCAATATAGCATTCTTTTAGTACACGGCAAAGACCCTGTATATATTTAAAATTATTCAATTTATAAAGCTTCTCTGTGCATTATTGCAGAAAATGAGGTCCCACCGATGGTGGTCTTTTTTTTGTTTGTTTCTCAGGGTGATGATCTGTGGTAAACACACCCTACTTTTTGAATTAGTCATATTTCTAATATAAACACATTGGCCCTATATTCTGTAAAAGTGAGAAGTTGCTCTTTAAACCAAGTAGGGGCTATTTACAAGTTAAAGCCTTGGTCTTTTGATCATTGTGATATGTCTAGAAACTTTATCAAAAGTGGTTCTCAACAGATTCCTAAGGCTTCTTCTGAGAGGAAAACTAGGGTTTTTTAATTGGGTCTGACACCATGGAACTTTAGATCTTAGACTTTTCTGAAAGGATTATTGATGATTTAGAGAAAAGGCTCTGAGCTGAGCACTGTTTTTCATTAGTCAGTAAAATAACCAGGACATTTTCAGAAGTTGTTATTTGGGAACAAGGTTTAGAGAATCTGGTTCTTGATTTTTTTATTAATAATATATTTTCAAGTGTCTGACACTGGGCCAGGCCACAGACTGCACATTTTATCAAAAATACATATTGAGTGCTTACTGTATACTTGAAACTTAGGGGATAAGAGACCTAAGATGTCTCTGCCCTCCAAGGGCTAACAATCTAATAGTGGGAGATGAGATTTATTCCCAAAAAAGGCATACTAACCTAGTGTATCATGCTTCTGATATGGTTTTCTAAAAGCTATGGACAGTTATCACTGGAGTACTTGGAAGAGAAGGGGTCACTTCAGGTTCTGGCAGTGGTGAAGAAATGCTGGCATCTTAGCTCAGTCTTTAAGAATTGGTAGGGTTTCAGTAGATCAGAAAGGCATTCTAGATGGAAGGAATGACAGGAGCACTGAAGTCACAACTGATTAATGGCATGGTATCTGAATGTGCTTTGTAAATTATTGTGATGATTTTTATTGATACTAATCAATTTAAAAAGGTGATTTAAAAGATTTAAACATTAGATGTCATTCAGTATAGCATTTTTTTTTTAGTATATGTCAAATTAATAAATGTAAGAAGCTGAGGAGATGAAAAGTAAATACAAATGTAGTTTGTTAGCCATGGTCCTAGTAGGTTTCTCAGTTACCGTTGCTAATGGGTAATAAGTGGGAGTTAGATTCTTTTGCAGTAGTACTAGGGAAGACAGACTCTTCTTAATACTGGAAAAAAGGGAAAAGTTAGTTATAGCTAGGGTAGGGTGATAGGCTCCTCTGTGGAGGGAAGGAGGGGAAGTTGTCCTTGGTCCTCTGTCAGCTTCTGGCCCTGGAATGCCAACCATGGGTCCTGTTGCCCAGTTTGGGACCAGACTGCCTCCCCTCCTTCTGGATCAGTGGGGTTTTTTGGGCCTCTTCTGTCATTGAAGTTGTGTCTGGGCTGTACCTCTCCCCTCCTGCCTTCCAACAAAACAAGAGAACTGAACAACAAAAGCATGGAGCCACAGCCTAATGGCTCCTTTCCCTTCCGCTAGAAAGAATGGTTTGAAGTGTCCCCAGAGTCAAATTTTGTTGTTTGCTCCTCATTTATTTTCTGAGGAACAGGAGAGCCTTGTAGTGAGGCAAGTGAGTGGGCTGCTTTTTAAAAGTCAGTTGCTAGGAGTACCGCTGAGGTGGGGCTTAGAGAGGCAGTAAAAATGGAGTTTCTTTTTTACCTGTCATTAGATTTGACTGCATTAGTTTACCTGTAATACTGTGCTTAGTATCTTGCAATGGGAAGAATTCAGCCCCAGTGCTGAGAGACCTGAGGTATCTGAATGTCAAACTAGGTCTGATGAAATTGCTTTTTTCTGCTTTAATAAGACTGTGAGGATAATAAAGTTTAAATTTATAGTTGTCATGAATGTAAGGTCACCGAAGGCATCGACCCCATTGTCCCATTGGAGTTAATTTGCTCACTTTATTGAGTTATTTGGCTTTCTAGATTGCTGCCTTATGTAGCTTGATTCTTTTATTGACTTGGGGCAGTTTTTTAGACTTTCTAAATCAACTAAGTTGGCATATTGTGCAGTCTTTATCTGCTGCTTAAATGAGAACTCCAAGTAATCCTTGCCAGGTCCCTTGCCCCACTCCTTCTGGTTTTCCCCAGTTGGCCTTAGGGTAGTATTACATTTGCTTACTATTCTTTGGGAGTGGGGTGGGACATTTGGTTCTGTTTTCATGGTAGCAATAGCATTTGTTAACCTTTTGCCCTGGCAAGGGGTGGGGAACCTATACCCTCCGGGCCACATGTGGCCCTCTAGGTCCTCAAGTGCTGCCTGTTGACTGAATCCTTTGATTTCTTCTGTGAAGTTTGGATTCAGTCAAAGGGCTGCACTTGAGGACCTAGAGGGCCACATGTGGCCTCCAGGCTGAAGGCTCCCCACCCCTGGCCCAGGCCTTCTGCTAAGGGAAATAGTGGCTCTGGTGTTTGTTATTCACCGTCACCATCTGCTCCAGGCAAGTCTCAGCTTTGAAATCCCAATACCTTAATGAAAGTGGAGCACTTTACAAAAGCCCTTTGTTAAGGTTATTAACTCTCCTGTGTGTCTTGTCACCACTGTCTACTTTCTTTCCCCTCCTTGCCTTATTTGGCGAGGTGTGATGGATAAAAAGAAGCCTTAGACTGAGAGGCCAGAGCCATCTGACCCCACCATACTCGAAGTAGAGAGTAGAGGAGATGTCCTGTGAGGCACAGTATGGGGAAACTGGACAGCATTCTAGAGCCTCCTGAGCTACTCTCACTATGCTATTGGATGCAGAAGTTAGCATTTTGCAGTTCAGTCAGAATTTGGAAACCTTAAGGTTGATGGTGCCCCCAAAATCTAAATGAGGTCTTATTAATTTCTTTAAGTAAAGGATATTTTAAAAATGTTATTAAAGAGCTTTGTGGTTCCATAAAGCATTTTATTTTAGCTAAGTGTTTTGCTAAGCCCAATCTCACACCTGGTACCTACTTGCTAAGGATCTGTTAGACTAATTATGTATATGGCTCTAGTTTGAATCCTAAAATTTCAATGGCAGAAAGGAGCAAAGAAGTCATATTTCAACTATTAATGTAGTATAGTGCAGAGAGCATTGGACTTGGAGTTATGAGAGACTTGGGTTGTATCCCTTGTTCTGACACTTGCTAGTTATGTGATTCTGGGTGAAATCTCTCCAGGTCCCAGTTTTCCCATCTCTAAAGTGGATATAATAATATCATATACTTAATGTCAGTTTTTTTAAATGAAGAAAACTTTTTTATGTAGTTTTATATTTTAAGATTCACAAAAATCTTATTTCTTCTCCCTCCCATCTGTCTGTGAAGTATGCGTGTATTCCCAGGCTTCTTTGAGACTGCCCCTTTAATTTTTTTCAAGCCATTCCCCAAATGCTGGGAATCATTTTTCTTTTGAGCTCTTTGTCCTCACAAAAAGAATTGCCATACATATTTTTGTACTTTTGGGTTCTTTTCCTCTTCTTCTAACCCTTTTTTGGGGTATAGACTTATGGTATGATGGGTCAAAGGGTTTGCACAGTTTAGTGACTTTTGGGCTTAGTTCCATATTGGATTAAATCACTTTGTAAGTTCTAAATTGCTATAGAATTATGAGCAGCTGTATTATTATTTACTATATGCCTGGAACTTAGAGCATTCCCAACAGGTTTTCGTGTAGTCTTCTACTGAAGACCTTGGGCATTTCACTTACTATCTCTGGATATCAGTTTCCTTATCTTTAAGAGGAATGGTTGGACTGAATTACCTCCAAGCTTTCTTCTGGCTCTAAATCTGGGGTCCTCTGTATTTCAGTTGGCCAGGTACTATCAACCTTTTTAGGTAGCCAGTTCTATTTCTTGGAGGCCTTTAATTATTAGGAATTGTTTCCTTTGTATTTAGTCAAAATTAACTTCTGCAGCTTTTTCATATTTTTAGGATTCTTTCTTAGACCTGTTAGGGACCAAACAGAACACAGTTTTTGTGTTTTTTTTTTTTTTTTGACAGTGATTAATTCTTTGACTGTTTGAATATAGGAATAATGTTCACTCTTCTCACTCCTCACTTCTTCCCTGTGAGAGAATTAATACTATGCCATTACATTAATAACTAATTATTAATTGCGATCCACCCTTTTTTCCTTCTGATTGATAAGACTACTCCCAGCCCTCAAGGAACATGCTGGTCAATTTTGGGTGGTACCCCACCTAACTGGGAGACCTAATTTCTATTTAGAGTATAAACAGAATCCCCTCTGGGCAAACCCTTACCTTGAGCAAAGGAACCTCTGTTCTTGGTCCTATTAGGTTGACCCAGCTCATGAAGGAGAAAACTAACCAGAGAGGTCCAAATGGAGGTGACTTCCCTCTGCCCAAATTGCTGGAGGCTGCAGAGTCTAATAATCAAACTGTGTTCTCAGTAGGAGGAGCTGAAGACTTTTAGCCCTCCTCCTCATTAAATATCCACCAATCAAGGTTGATTTTCACTTGTTCAGGTAATTCCCTTTCAGAAGTTAAGGTGTTTCAGGGTCTCCCTTGGTGTCTTTGGTTACTAAGAGAAAGTGTACTGGTTGCTGGCTAGCCTAATTAATTACCCAGAAACTCTGTCTCTCAGGGTTTTCATTCACCACATTTAGGTTAAATGGGTGAAGGTAGAAAGGAAAATCAGTAAATGTGAATCAGAATAGGCAAAATATAGTGAAAGCTGAGGGGGGAAGCCTTTGCGAGCTGCAGCTTAATTTTTTTTACTCCCTTCTGCATACATGTGACTATCCAGGGGATCCCAGTGATTGGCACTCGTTAGCTCACATCTAGAATATTATGTCTGCTTCTGAGCACCATATTTTAGGAGGGGCATTGACAAGCTGGAGTTTTTCCTGAGAAGGACAACCATGGTGATCATGGAACTTGAAACCCTACCATATGAAGATTAGTAGAAACTATAATTATATTTAACCTGAGATGCAAATGAATTAGGGTGGATATGACAGCTCTTTTCAAATACTTGAATGTTATCCTATAGAAAAAAAATTAGACTTATTCTTCCCCACCCCAGGGTAACAGTTAGGTTCAGTGTAAGGAAAAACTAACAGTTATAGCTCCCCTCAAATGAAAACAGTTGCTTCAGTAGGCAGTATGTTTCCTCTTGTTTAATCTTCAGGCTGAGAATAAATGGCCACTTATTGGGAATACTGTATATAGGATTCTTATTTTGAGTTAAAGAGAGGTTAGACTAGGTGAATTCTGTGCTTTCTTATAACCTTAGTATTTCATGCTTATTTTCTCAGTGGCAGTTTCATTTCTGGGAAGCTATGTTGCATTTAGCAAAGAATGATCCTTTCTGATTTTTTTTTCCCCTCATGAAATCTCAGGCATTAAACTTTTAGTTTGGAGTGCTATAAGGCCTCACTTTGTGTGTTGCAAGAGATTATCCTACATTAAAATGCTGTTATAAACAAACCAAGCTCCTTCAAATTCTAGTATTAATGATTTCTACATACATATATGGCCACCTTCCCCTAATCTAGCATTATTTATAATCAAGGTTGTCAGTAGTTTATTCTTTTCCAGTACTCCCTAGTGTTTTATAGTCAAGTACTGTTATCCTTTGGACTCTGTCAGTGAGCTTATTATTTTTTTTATACAAATCATCTCCTGTCATTGAGGATAGGAGGCAAAAGAATGGAGAGGGTGCTGAGACTTTTACAACTGCAGACAGAGCCCATTTTAAATAAACTTGATGGAGAGAATTAGAATAAGGTATATTAAGAAATGCATTGTAGAAAGGTGTTACTTTATGAAAGTATTAAGCATGAGAGTTCTTTAAATAGCAAGCTTCTCCATTAAAATAAGACTAGATTTGCCAAAATTTTTTTAGTTTTCACTAAATTTTTTACACAAATTTGGAAACTGTTTACATCTTATTGTTTATTAACACTAGAAAGACCAGACACATCATGTCAACTGATGCAAGCATTTAAAAAAAATTAAAATTTTTTCTTGTAATTTTTCTCTAATTTCTCTTATCCGTACAAATGTACTTTAAATAAAAAAATAATTAAAAAGCAGATTCAATTTTACTTTGAAATAAAAATTTCATCCTGTCACTATCTAGTATGAGCAGATGCGAATGGTCTGTTGAGGTATTCTTAAATTAAGAAGAGCTTAAACATGCAGTGCACTAAAATTTTGCAAAGTACTTTCTTCATAGCCTTTTCTGCTCTATGAATTAGATAATATAGGAAGTGTTGTTCTAATTTAGCCAGAAAACTCCATTTCGGAGTGAGGTCATGTGGCATAGGTCTATAGCTGTTATGGTTTGGGAAAAAGGATTCATGCAGTCAGCCCTCCATTTTCCAGGATAAGATCGGCTTTACCTGATCGCTCATTCTACTTCTCATTCTGTTTACACAAGTGGTCTTGGGAGAGGGCGTGGTTGAACGTTGTCACTATGCTTAAAGGTTAGGTATGCTGTAGCTTCTCTTGGTAGCCTTTTATGACTGTCAATTATAAATTTGAATAAGTTGTATTTGAATCCACTTTTGTTACTTGCCAATACCACTTTCTGGGGTAATGAATTCTATGTTTGTTATAATGTTGTGAATTAGTATTTGCCCCCATTTGTTGCCAGCTATACTGCTTTTGAACTTCTCCATCTTGCCTTTATGCTCTAGGAAAGTTGTCATTGGGAAATTTCATTATCGTTCAGGATTGAATCAGCCTTCCATACTCATATCTCATCAGTACTCCCTGTTTCTCTGATTGGACCCTTTGACTAGAGGGCAGAACCTCAAGCTCTAAAATCTTCATTTAAAGGAGGGAGCCCAGCACAGTCTTCTCCCCATTTCCTACCAGCTTTACTATTTTTGGACCTTTTCCTCCCTTGGGTACCTTCTCTTCCTGCATATCCCAATTCACCTATATCCTTTTTGCGTGTTTGTTGTTTCCCCATTATATTGTAAGCTCCTTGAGAGCAGGGACTTGGCACAGTGCTTGGCACACAACCCATTATGTTAATTGACTGACTGATTTGCCTTTCCAGGCTCAAGGCTAATCTGTTTAGCCTGTTTTCTCATGAGCTAGTAGTACTTCTCTGTATTCTCTATTCTTCTTGCATATATAAAGCCTTGACAAGTATTTGTCATTGATGATGTTAGGGCACACCTGCTATTTGTCTGACCATTTCAATTGCCCTTCTGTGGACCTTTTTCTGTTCCACACTATTAGAGCAGAACAGATTTCTGAAAAATAAAAAAGGATTCAAAATAATGATAAACTAATCATTTATGTTTGGATGTAGGATGCATTATTTATTATTTTTTTTCCTTTTGCCAAAGATTTACCTTCTTAATTAAGTTTTCCCACTTATGCCATAATTAAGATTAATTTGCATTCCCCTAGCAAAACCCATAGATGATGTGAGAAAGGGTACCTAGCTTGGGATTATGAATTTTCTTCACACAATTCATGAAGTAGGTAATGTGCATATGTATGAAATAGTCTTTTGCCTTAATGACAGTTATAAATTTGACTGATTCAGTAGTCTTTAACATGGTGTGAAACAGTATTATGTTTGTTGCCTAGGACTGCCTTATAAACCTATGGCAGACTAAGAAGGGAGCCTTCTATAGTCAGAATTATTAAGCAAGTAAAATTTATTTATGTTCCTCTGTCTTTTTTTTTTTTATTTTAACTCTGGTCCCTTTCCCTAGCGGTTCTTCAGAGGAGGTTGCTGCTTCTCTTCTTCTCTTTCCTTCATACCACACACTGTAATATTCTCTTGGTGCACCCCATGCCTTGAACACTTCTGCTGCTCCTTCTCTTTTATTATCAAAATTCTCTGGTCTGCCTTTTGTGGTAGACTTAGCAGGGAGGGTAGACTCATTGGGATGGCTAGAATTATCGGGGGTGGCAATCTTTAGGGACAGTCTCAGACGCTTCTTCCCCCTCAACCACCTTTAAAGTGTAGCAGTCTGTGAGTATCCAGGTTCTGTCCTCCCATTGCTAGCTCTTTTGGGTGTGTTAGGCATCTTTGTTTTGATCTTTTCATTTTTTAGAAATTTCTTAAGTGCTTGGTATGTAACTTTTTCTGGGCTTTAACCCCAGTCTGACTTAATTTAAAAAATTATTCTGTATATTGCCATAGATTCTATTTTGTGATCAGAAGTAAATAAATTTACAGTAATCTTAATTAAATGAATTCACCTATGGTTTGTATTTCGCCAAATTATTTGCAGGCGGAGGTGAATCAGAGGGCGTTGAGAGGTTGGAGGCATTCAAAAAGAAAAAAAAAATGAGTTTTTGACTGATCAGATTCCTGGGTTACCTAATACTGGGTTTAAGGAGGTTTTGTTCATTCTCTCATGCAGACTAATTAAGTAATTTAATTAGTATGTTTATATATAATCACTATTTTTTTTGAAGCTAGAATTAGGGTTATTTAGGAGCTCTGTTTATTTTTGTGTAACTTACTGAGTTACTTAAATGTGTTATTGTTCAGTCATGTCAAATTCTTCGTGACCCCATTTGGAATTTTCATGGAAAAGATATTGGAGTAGTTTGCCATTTCTTTCTCCAGCTTATTTTACAGATAAGGAAACAGGCAAATTATTTTTACTTGTCATTATTATCATTATTATTATTATTATTATTATTATTTAGTAGTGATTTGGAGCATTTTTTCATATGGCTGTGGACAACATAGGTTTCTTCCTTTGAGAAGGGAAGCCAGCTTATATCCTTAGACTTTATTAATTGGGGAAATGGCCCTTTTTCTTATATATTTGAATCAGTTCCTTATATATCTTAGAAATGAAACCTTTATCTGGGAAACTTGCTGCAGAGATTTTCCAAGTTTAATTATTTCCCTCTTAATGTTGGCTATTAGATTTGTTTGTACAAGAACTTTTAAAATTTATATTTTTAAAATTATCCATTTTATGTTCTGTGAACTTTAGTGTGATTGATTGTGAACTTTTCCCTGGTCCATAGATCTGATAGTTATTTTTTTCCTACATTTTAAAAATTTGTGTAGAGGCAGCTAGGTGGCACTGTTGTGCCTATAGTCAGGAAGACCTGAGTTCAAATTTAGCCTCAGATACTTATTTAGCTATGGGACTCTGGGCAAGTCACTTAATTACAGTCTGCCTCAGTTTCCTCATCTGTAAAATGGGGATAATGGCATCTAATTCCCAGGGTTGTTGTGAGGATAAAATGAGATAATATTTAAGTGCTTTGCAAAAGCTGAAAGCACTGTGTAAATGCTAGCTGCTGTTGTTGCTGTTGTTTATGATCTGGACTTTTTTTCTTTAGGTCCCATACTCATTTGGAACTTATATTTGTATAGAATGTGAGGTCTTCATCTAAATCTAATTGCTTCCATGCTGCTGTCAGATTTCTTGAGCCATTTTGTTGATTAGTCCTTATTCCAGTAGCTGGGGCTTTGTTTTTATCTAATACTGTAGTATTAGATATATTTGCTTCTGTTAATACTTTCTACTGATTGAGCTCTATTTTTAACTAGTACCAACTTCTTTGAACAATTACTGCTTTGTAGTATAGTTTTGAGATCTGTCCCTGATGGGCCTCCTTCATTCCCCTTTCTGTTATTGCTCTTTATATTCTTTACGTTCCCCCCTTATGAATTTCATTATTATTTTTTTCTAATTCTATAAAGTAATTATTTGGAAGTTTGTTTGGTATGACATTGAATCAATAAATTAATTTAGATATTTTAATTTTTATTATTTTGACTTGTCCTACCCATGAGCAATTAATATTTTTTCAATTATTTAAGTATATATTTCTATAAACACTGGTTTGTAGTTGAATTTGTATAGTTTTCGTATAGCTTGGTAGGTAAGCTTTCAAGTATTTTACATATTCTGTGGTAATTTTAGATGAAATTTCTCTATCTTTTCTTGCTGGGCTTTATTGGTATTATATAAAAACGCTGATTTGTGTGTCTATTTTATATTCTTCAATTTGTTGAAGGTATTAATTATTTCAATTAATTTTTAATTGACTCAATTATTGTATCATCTGCATAAAATGGTTATTTTTTTCCTTCTTAAGGTTATTCCCTCAATTTATTTTTATTGTCTTATTGCTATAGACAGCATTTCTAGTAGTATGTTAAAAAGAAGTAGTGAAAGTGGACAACTTTGTTTCACCTTGAATTTATTGCTAAGAACCTTGGTTTGTCAAATTTGCAAATATTGAAAGTAATTGGTTTTAGAAACACATTATTTTAATTTTAGGGAAAGAGTTCTGTATCCTCAGTGCCTGGTACATATTAAGTATTTAATGTTGTCGAATTGAATTAAAGAGAAAAGGTAGTGTATTGAAAAGAGTACTTGATGTAGAGACACAAGACCTAGCTTCAAATTTTGTTTCTTCTGTTTTCTACCTGTTTTGACTTTGGCCTTGTGTAAATTCTCTAAGCTCACTTTTCCTCATCTATGAAATTAGAGACCTGTACTAGTGAATGTCTGGAAGTCATCCCAATTTTGGGGTTTGATTTCCCTTTTAAAGAGGAATAATAGGAAAACTTGCAGTTTGATAGTGAGCTCTCAGGATGTGCATGAGTTCTTAGTTACTTGCTGTATACTTTTTGTCCACAGCAGGAACTGATCTGACAGTGTGGGTGAGATGGAGCCCATATGCAGAGATATGTAAACATAGGTGTCTGGAGTAGGAGCCGATTGGCCCTATGTAAAGGAAGGAATAACTTCTAGTAACATTGACAACTAGAAATGTTAGCATCTTAAACGTTATCCCCACTGGCTTATTTTTATTTTGTTTTCCTTTTATAGATTCCCACTCTATGATAAAGGGAGAACTGACTCCTGTCCATATTTTAAAATTATCTTTAGGGCATTATGTCATTGGTTAAGTATGTGGCAAGGGCAAATAACATTAATCAAGGAAATAAGCCAAAGGTCATTGAGCTTGTAGAGGTGTTATTATTAAAAGTGATTTGGAATATCTGATTTCCAAAGCAGCATTAGTTAACCAAACATAGACTGTGGGAAGATAGTAGCATTACTTAATTCTTTACTTAAATTGAGTTGTATTGAAAGTGTTGGATGGTAAGTAGTGATTCAATATATGGTATATTTGGGTTGGGGATGGAAAAGGAGGGAAAAAGAATGATAGGTTGGAATAGTTCAGAATATATCTAAAATAAAAGCAAAATATTTTCCACAGTAATTTTAGTAGCTCATATTCATATAGCATTTTAAGGTTTGCAAAGCTGTTTTCTCTCAACCATTCTGTGAAGTATCTATTAGATGCATCATTATCCTCATTTTACAGATGGGAAAACAAAAGATCAGAAACTTTAAAGGATCTTCCCAAAGTCATATACTAATAAATATTAGAGCTTAAATTTGAACCCAGGTCTTTTCTTACTTTGAGGCCAGAAAGTTGGACTCTTTCTGTGATTATACACTGCATCTCTAAAATTAGCAATACGGGGGCAGCTAGGTGGCACAGTGAGGCAGCTAGGTGGTGCAGTGACTGGAGCACCTGCCCTGGAGTCAGGAGGACTTGAGTTCAAATGCGGCCTCAGACGCTTGACATGCTTACTAGCTGTGTGACCTTGGGCAGGTCACTTAACCCCAATTGCCCTTCCTTCCCCCTGCAAAAAAACCCCAAAACCCAAATAAACAAAAACAGTAAAATTAGCAGTGCATTTATTTAGAACACTGTATTATTAAAGTACTTCATAGCAAGTTAAGGTATATGTTTTTAAAATTTGCACATTAAATTATTCAGTTGTTCAAAGAATTCTGTGAATAACAGTAGGATTTTATATAAACAGAAAGTGACAGATGTTAAGTGATTTCAGATACATATAGACATTGGAAGAAATATGACTTGCATTGTGATTGTGAAGAGAGAAAAATGACAGGGAAAATGAGAAAACAGACCTCCTTTTGGGGTAGGGAATGAAATGACAGAAAAAAAACCAAGTAGACCTTCATTTTCTTTAGTATTTAAAAATGACATAAAGATGATGTGTTTAAGTGCATCTCCACAATTTTTCCAGATTCATGACTGACAGCTGACTGCTTTAGACTTGCATGTAATGTTAGACTAGCAGAAATGACATTTTTCTTATTCATAATTTCTTCTTTTCTCTTTGAAAGCTTCCTGGCACAGATTTACTAAATATAACAACATAGTGATGGCTCTCCTTCTAATGAATACTTAGGGCAGCCAAATGGAACACATGGTGTTGCATAAAAGAGACATATTTGTGGGCTTTAATATGACTTTTCTGTAGAAGCACTAATCAATTTGTATAGTCAAACAATAAATTGGGAGGATGTCCAGAGTCAAAAAGGAGTTAAAAAAAAGAACAATCAAGAAAAACAATTTTGCGGCTGTAGACCCTTTAGATCTCTCTAAATGGAAAAGCAGAAACAAAAAGTAGGATTCAGCAAGAAGTAGAGACATGGACTGTGTTCTTTAACATCACTTTAGTTTATTATCTGTACTTTAGTATTTCAAAGACCTGTGATTTCACTATCGTTGGTACTTTATCATCTACTGATACCAGTGGCACATCCTTATTTTGAGAATTGCTCTAGGTTCTCATAATTCATCACTGCAATACCAGCTAAGTAATGAGCCTCTTTGAATTCAGCTACTCAGATCTACTGAAAACAAATGTGACTTGTCACAGGGTGGGTTTGAAACCTTTTGAACCAGGTACTTGTTGGGGCTTGAACAATAGTTAATGTTTATATAACACTTTAAAGCTGACAAAATTTAAGTTTTGCAAAGTTTATTTCATTTTATTTTCGTAAAAACCCTGTGGGATAAATGTTATTTTTATCTCTGTTTGACAGATGAGGAAATTGAGGTCGAGAGAGAGGGCTTAAATAACTTGCCCAAGGTTACTCATATAACTATCTAGTAATTGACAAGCCAGGATTAAAACTCAGGTCTTTTTGGTTCAAAGTCCAGTGCCTTGAGTTTATTATTCTCTCAATTAGGATAAGACTTCCAGGCCTACTGGAAGTAAATTCACCAAATTTCTTTTTGAATTCTACTGGTATAGCTTTAAAAGAACCAGAGCTCCTTCTTGGTTGTGATGAGGCATCACGTTAGTGTAAAAAGACAAGTCACTACATATAGCATGAGGTTATTGTGAGGAAGATGCTTTGTAAATCTCAGACCACGGGACTGTTTTAAAATTTAATTATGAATTGCTATGATTGTAATTTTAAAATATTTTATTTTAACCCATTCAAATAAGTATTTTACTTGAAAATAACAAGAAATACAATATGATTGTGAAATTAAGTTAATTTTTTATTAAAGCTAAAATTTCTTAATAAAATAAAGAAACATGAAAAATCTAAACATCATCAAATACTACAGTTCCAAAGAGGTATCACACTAAACACTAACCTTTGGCACTTGTAAGGTAGGTAAAAATGTCACATTTGTTGGAGAAAGATGAAATAATACCAGTACCTGGTGAAGTTGATTTCAGGGGAAATTCCCTTTGCTGAATCTTTAAATTGGTGTGAAATCATTGGAAAGATTGAATGTGGTACAGTGAAAAGTGTGCTGGATTTGGAGTCATAGGATCTGGGTTCAAATTCCACTACTGCCAATTGTGTGACTTTTGAGAAGTTGTTAACTGTTAGACCCAATTTTCTCATCTGTAAAATGTGGAGTTTGGAGTAGAATCTAATCAATACAATAAAGTTGTATTGTTTTTAAAAATGTAAAAACTATTCTTAGCTCTCTGGACTGTGCAAAAAAGGAAGCAGGCCAGATTTGGCCCTTAGGTTTGTAATTTGCTGACCTCCTGCATTATTAGGTGGTCATAAAGGTCCTTTCTATCTGTAACCCTCTGATGCTGTGGACCCGGGTAAGGAAAAACACTAACTTATAAGGTTCCAATAATGCAGTTCCATAAATTAATGGCCAGAATATAGCTTTGAACTAGATGACTAGGTCTTGATGAAAATAAAATGCTTTATCTTTAGGTTGTCCTAGAGAAATATTTTTAGTTTTCTTTTAACTCAAATCACAGAAATGAAATAAAATATTTTTTGACTCAGCAGTTTAAAACATTTGACAATCTTGTATTAAATTTAAAAGTTACATTAAAAAATCACAAGCTGGTTTATTTATGAATCAGGAAATGTGTTACTCTTTGTAGGGTTTTTGGAGGGTGACTTATTTTGAACATAGAGTATTGAAGAGCTGGAAGGCACTTGAGAAATTTTGTCTATTCAAGTTATTTTACAGGAGAGGAAATGGAAGCAGGTATGTAAAATTTGTGAGGAGGTGGAAATTTCTTTAAAGGCAAGGGAGTTGCCTATACAGATGGAATTTAAAAAAAATCTGTGCCCTCTTCCCTCCGAAACCAAAATGCATTACTAAGCTAATCCTTTAATTCATCAAGAAATTTTAAAGACCTCCCTTTATAGGTTGTTTGTAGGATACTTTCTATTCTTCATCTCTTCAACTTGCTAATACCCTCCTTCCCAAACTACTCTATTTTGGATTTATTCTTTTTATACTCGTGTGTGTGTCTGTGTGTGGTCCTCTGTATTAGAAATTAAACTTCTTGGGAGCAGGGATTGCTTTATTCTTTTTCTTTATATTCCCAACACTTAGCACAGTGCTTGACACATAATAGGAGCTTAAAAATGCTTGTTGATTGACCATATACAACTCATTTTACCTCAATTTTCTCATCTGTAAAATTATACTGTCTAACCTGCCACAAAGGCTTGTAGTGAAGTTTAAATTAACAATATATATATATAAAGCTCTTTACCAATCTTCCAAATGCTATCCAGATGCCAGGTATTATCAATCAGTCAACATATATTTATTAAATACCTACTATGTGCTTGGTGCTGGGAATATAGAGAAAGACTTCCCAAGGTCCTTCCAAAGGCAAACCCTGGTCTTAAAGAGCTCACAAGTGGTATTTTGTAAAACTAGGATTTTTATTATATTTTATTGACATTCTTGGATTTGAGTAAGAATTTAAATATTTGTAAAAACAGAAGCTCTAAAACATAAACCTCACTTTAATACATGGGTTAGGTAAATTAAGGGAAATGCCGCAAAATAGCAATTTAAATTATTTTCTCCTGTGAAAATATTGCAACAGATACAGTAGCTTAAAATAACTTTTGTGATCTAGGTTGGTGATGCTTTCAAAAATTCCACAATGCATTTTTGTTAATTTAGAGGATATGAAATAATGAAACAGATGCCAGGTAAAAATTGAAACTTTGTTTTAAATGAATGGAAAAGTTTACTTATTATTTTGGTACCATCCAATGAAGAGCACATGACTTGCCATTAGCAATCAGAGAACATCTGTGCATTTGGGCATAGTCATTGTAATAGTTGCCCTTAGCATTCTCATGTAACATTTATTCCCCTGTTGGACTGTTACTGACAGTAGACTAGGGACCAAGTCGCTTTGAGTGATGAAGTCCTATCTCAGAAGATATTATAGCATATCCTGAAATAGGAATTGGTTTATTTAAATCTGGGAAGATGCTACTGTAGCTAAAATCTAGTCAATGAGGCCAGTCCTCATGCTCTGGCTACAACATACTTAACTCAAAGTCTTAAGGGAGCCTCCTTCGAGAAATGGCTGTGTGATGGAAAGATCCTGTTCTCTGATTCAGACTATGAAGCAAACATGAACAGGTAACCTGTGACTCTTTCCTGCCCACTTACTGAGAGGTAAATAAGAACCTTTTGATTTGCTATTCATTCAGAATTGAGTGTGCATACAGAAAGTAGTAAGCAGACAAATCCAGTTCTGGAAGGAAATTAAATGAGTGTGAAAGCTGTCTTTGGCCCATTAGTGATATGGAGGAAACATTTTGAATATAAGGGTAAGTTGTCTTGGGAAATTACATGGAATTGTAAAACATTAATAATCTTAATTAGCTTTCCTATGCAGACCAGATTTAGATGTGGCAGGTTATACTGACAGATGGATGTGGTTAAGACTGTGACCTTTGTCAGGAAGTATACAGTTCATTTCGTAATTGAGCCAAGTCAGTAATTAAACAGAATAAAGAGATGTCTGTTTGATTGAGGAATTGATGCTTGGCTTGGCTGAGCTGATGGGAAGGAAATATATGAATTTGTAACGTGCCTCATTTTCTGGTCTGGGGTCATCCAAACTTCAGCATTGACCCAGTATTGATATAACAATATTGAAATAACTGTGCTTTACCTGCTGGACATGATTCTTATTCAGAAAGGTCAACCAAGTAGTGGTGACAGGGTACGTAAAAAAACACAAAAGTTTTCAGCAAGGACAAGTGTTAGGTGTGTAATGTAACTTGGAATTGGCCAATCAAAACTGGAAGCTTGGCTCCTTAGACCTTTTGAAGTACATAAAATCTCAATCTAGTCCATTTTGTCTCTTAGACTCCTTCACTTAAGAGCAAGAAAGAATGAAACATGAAAGAGAAAAACAACAGTATCATGGCTTCATGGCTTCCTGATGACCAGATAAAAGAGGGCCTTTGGGCCCCTACCTAGAGGTCCATAGTAGTTCATCTTCCTTGGTGGAACACTGTAGTGAAAAGAGACGCTGATTTGTCTGCTTACTACTTTCTGTATGCACACTCAATTCTGAATGAATAGCAAATCAAAAGGTTCTTATTTACCTCTCAGTAAGTGGGCAGGAAAGAGTCACAGGTTACTTGTTCATGTTTGCTTCATAGTCTGAATCAGAGAACAGGACCTTTCCATCACATAGCCATTTCTCGAAGCAGGTTCCCTTAAGACTTTGAGTTAAGTATGTTGTAGCCAGAGCATGAGGACTGGCCTCATTGACTAGATTTTAGCTACAGTAGCATCTTCCATAAAACTTTTTAGCTTTGTTCTCATTAGCATTAGCAGCAGCATCTTTAAGGCAAAGGACAATGATAAATATCTTTGTTATTATAGCAGTAGAATGTGTTCATTCATTCAAAATTCAACAATCATTTATTAATGACCTATGTGCCAGGAACTGTTAGATTCTGGGGATCAAAGATAAAAATATCTGCTTATCAATTTTTGGATCAGAATTGTGTTTTTAGTAAAGAATAAAGTATGACAGAATATTAATTTAACCTGGTCTGCTAAGGTAGGAAGAGCAAATACGCTTATTTTAATGAAAAGCACTAGTAAGAAATAAAGACAGAATAGGATCATTGAAACCTGTGATTTTTTTTGGAAGGAATATAAACGAGAATACAAGGCTCTTGTATTTTTCTAAAAAACAGTTTCTAATTATTCTTATTATTGCTGGATTTAGTCGTTTTCTCTGCGTCTCTTTCTGCAGTCTCTATACGTGCTTCTGAACTACCACATTCCACAGAGACATTTGATAACAGAATTCAGAGAAGAAATAGTATAAAGGAAAGAGTACTGGATTTGCAAACATAGGCCCTGGGTACAAATTCTGGCTCTGTCAATTATTTAAGCAACTCACTTAGCTCCCCTAGGTCTCAATTTCCTCATCTGTAAATATAAGGATTCTGGACTAGATGGCAGTCTACTCTTCTTTCCAACTGTAAATCTATGGTCTTCTTCTGATCCTCATGTGAAAGAGCTGCTATCCTACTAAAACTTATAATAATATTGTTCTTATTGTATAGTCAGGCATGAGGAAGAGGACTTGGGGAGTGAGGTTTCTGAGAAGAGTTGGAGCAGTGGCCTCTACACATTTTTCCTCATGGATAATTGCCACAATGAACTTTTAGGTTGTTTCAGTGACAGCAAATAAGCAATAGCTCTGTTATTTCTAGTATGTTTCTCCTTGGAATAACCCAGAATTCTGACAAGCTTCATGTGGTAGGCCTTTATCAAGTGCTAATTGGGTTTGTAATTCTCCTGGTTTACTATATCCTCCATAAATATGCTTGTCTTGTCTTTGTGTCTCAAGAGATGCTGTTTTATTACCACACATTGAAATAGTATAATCTTAGTATTCTATTCAACCACTTTATTAGCAAAGATGCCTGAGTTATATGGTTACAAAACGTTGCTGTTATTGACAACCTGCTTTGTTTTTATTTGATTGGGACAGTAAATAAAGGTACTTAATTTACATAAGCCTATTAAATGGAATTCTCAGGAAGACGAAAAATAATTTTAAATGCAGTTTACAGTGTGGTGACACCTGATCCACTTAAGAATTAACTTATTTAATGGCATTAGAATTGAGGGACAATGCTGCATGGTTTCATAACATTGCTGCTGTTTTCACATTTCAGTATTGTCCATAGTATGTAGCTTTAGGAAGGAATTGGGTTCCCTTCCATCCAGCCAAAAGATTTTCTTCATTCTTTATTCCTGTTTGGTTAAGCAGCTCGGTTACAATTAGGGAAAACAGGAAGTTATCCTCTAAAAAAATTAATTTAAAGAATATGGGATAAGAAGGCAATTATCACAGTTGAGGTAAATGACTTGTGTTTTACCATCTTGATGCATTGATGTGTTCCATAAAGCCCCAGGATATATAAAGAAAGTAAAAATATAAGTCTCTTGCCTTAATGGTGTTAATTACCCTCCCATGCCTTCTTTTTCCAAACAACATTTGTGTTGTAAAATTTAAAATAAAGGAATCTTTTTGCCTTGGGTATTGGAATTTAGGAAAATAGCAGTCTGAAGAGATTATTCTGAGATTTTTCTCTTTCTCTGACCTCCACAGTCGTTCATATTTTTGCTGAAGGCCACTCACAACTTCAGCTAATGTGGAACATTTGTTTAAAGGCTTTTAGCCCTAGGGCACACACATAACACATCTGCTTCACCAATTAATTTCTGACAAGCTGAAGTGGTGACTTTGATTTGTGAGATGGTAGATGGTGCGGGCCCGGTTACCTTAGAAACCATCTCTCTTATAATTCTGCTCACTAGTTGTGATTCCCCGAGGAACTTGTGCCGAACATCTCTAGTTATGAACTCTGGTGCCAAGGGCCTAGCCTTCTTCAAGGAAGGCCTTAAGTTGAAAAGTTACCTGCCTTCTTATGAGCTACAACTTGAAAGTGTTCGGGAAGTAGTTCAAATATCCTATCAACTTTCTATGAAAAAAAAATTTTCTTATCTGCTAATAAATTTGTTAAAATACTTGCACATTAGTTCTTTGGCTTTATCTCTTCAGGATCATGCTCTGCCTTAAGTTTTGGACAACATAGGCTAATTTACTTTATTGCAAAAATTTCTTGTGAAGCACTTCTTCATCATCATTTCTATAGGCAGCATTTTTTATTTGCTGCATTTCATATACTACTTTAAAAAAATCCACAAACTTGCTAGCTTATGTATTTCTTTCATAAAAATAGCAGCATATCAACTTCAGACTACTGGAATTCCCCTGTACTTCCCCTCTCTCTTTCTACCCCCCTCACTCCCACTTAATAACAAGAAATGAAGAAAAATAAGACTCATATCAAGTAAACATCATCGAAGTAAATTCCATCATTGGCCTTGTCCCAAGATCAATGTCTCATTTTGTATTTTGAATCTATAACCTCTCAGTCAGGAAGCAAGTAGCATGCTTACTCTTTATTACTTTGGAATTATGGTTTGTTATTGCATTGATTAGAATTTGTGATGTTATTATATAAGTTGTTCTCTTGCTCACTTTGCATCGGTTCATATAACTTAGAGAGTTTCCTCTGAAACTCCCCATTTCATCATTTCTTATGGCATATTACATTGTATTCACATATAGTAATTTGTTTAGCCATTCCCCAATATGTGGGACTCTCTTGGTTTCCAGTTTTTTGCTACTAAAAAAAGAGCTACTATAAATAGTTTTGTTTTCTTCTTTCTTTGATCTCTAAGAAATATAAACTTATTATTAGTGATATTACTGGGTCAAAGGGTATGCATAGTTTAATGATTTTTAAGGTATAGTTCCAAATTGCTTTTAAGAATGGCTAGACCAATTACTTACTCCACTAACAGTGTATTAATCTGCCTGTTTTGCTACAACTTCCCCAACGTTTGGAATCTTTGCCTTTTTTTTTTTTTTTTTTGTTCTTGTTGCCATTTTTGCTATTTTGATCAATGTAAGGTGGAAGCTTGAACTATTTTCATTTGCTTTTCTGATATTTGGAGTTATTTATTTGGAGCATTTTTTCCATATGATTGTTGATAACTTGGATTTCTTTGAAAAATTGTCTGTTCATATCTTTTGAAGTTTTATCTATTGGTAATAGCCTGTCCCACTTTGCCCAATATGAGTCTCATAGGAAGCATTCATAGCCTTTGTCTCTTCTCATGGCTCTTCTTTAGTAACCAACTCTAGGATATGAAACATCTTGGGAGAGATTCAGTCTGCATATTCGTCTGTAACATTGATGAAATCTTTTTTTTCCCTTTTGTGTGCTGACATTCAATAAAATGTAAAATGGCTGGAGCTTTGAAAGGTCTTCAAACATTTTAATGTTAATTCTATGTTGTTAAGTGGTGATTGTTGTCTATGGGGTGTATATGATACACACACCACATCATTAAAGTTGCAATTAAAAAGGATATTTGCTTTTATGTATGGTATGATTGATTTAACTTTTTAAAAAAGAAATTTTCTTGTTAATACTTGTATTAAGAATAATTTATCACATATATGAATGTATTCTGATTTGGAAATTCACAGTATAATATTATGTTATGAGGAATTTATCAAAATGATACTTTGGGAAGTAAACTGTATCCAGATACTTCTTGCAGTATTCTTTCGTGAGAGTACCATGCCAATGATAAATAAAGCATTCCACTGGAAAGAATACAATTCCAGTGATTCTCATTATCAGTAGAGGTTCTAAGCTGTATGTGTCAAGTATCTTATTATTACACTCAAGTTTTAAGTTAATTACTATAAACTTAACTTTTAGAAAACAAATTTATTGCATATGCAGGCAGTAACCAATGTATTGTGTTCTAAAATTTCATTTGCTAGCCAGTTATTTGCAACTAAGAATCCATGTCTCTCCCCCTCCAAAAAACCCACAATGATATTTATTGATGATAATTAGGTTCCCAAGATGTTAGCTGAAATAGTAGCAATAGCGACCCATTTTTCATGATCTTCTGTTACCTTCCCCATCTCCAAAAGTAGGTGAAATTGGGGAGTAATGTGGGGGCTGGGTGGGAGCAGAAAGGCATTGGATGTTGTTTCATACTCTGTAGTTTGGTGAACACCTGCAGTTACTTTTTAAGCTTTTGAACCTTCACAAATAAAGCTGGAATGCACAAATAAATCTGTGAAGGAGTTGTTCCCTGTTACCACTTTTATGTTTATTTTGAATTGGCATCAGTTTCATTTAGGGGACAGACATGAAACTTGTCAAGATCTGAGTGCAACATGAGTTTGTTTCTTATGTTACTGCTGCGAGGAATTATTGCTGCAAGTATTCAGCTACAAGGAAGAATTATTAGCAGTTTCTAACAAGAAATTGCAGAGATAATTGAGCAGGCACAGCTGTTTAAAATGTGCAGAATTAGACTCAGGTTTTATATGATAAAGTCTACTGTGGGGAACAAAGTTGGCTTCATATACAGAAAAATGGGAATAATTTTGGGATCAAATTTACCATTAGTTTGCCTGCTTTGTTAGAATATTAGCATATATTTACATGTCATTTCTACAAAGCAGTCTGTAATGTGCAAACTTCATATTTGCCCAGGAATCTTTTTTGTTAGATGCTTTTCATTTAAAAAGGAATTTCATCAAGTACTTATTTATTTAAATGTTGACATTTTCGTTGAGATATAAAAAGAACACTTCAGATTATATCCATTCATTGAATCATGGGACCATGCGACCAGAAACTAAAGGACCTTAGTGGACTCTCACTGTATAGATAAGGAAACTGAGGCCCAGAGAGGCTAAGTTACTCAGCCAAAGTAAGTGGCAGAGCAGTGATTTGAAGCCAGGTCCTCTGACTCCAAGTATATTGAATCTTCTTCTTGTACAGTACACTACCTCCTCTCCATCCCTGAACACACAAGTGGGTCTGTTCTCATAATACTTATTTTGCTATCATATGTATAGTAGAGCAGGGTGGCCTAGAGAAGAGAGGAACAGAGCAGTAGAGTAGAATTGTAGAAATGTTTTTGTGGGTTGATAGACCTGTTTGTAGGTAAGTTGAAACTACCGGTAATCTTAAAAATATTTCTTAAGTTACTGTGTGTGCAAAGTGCTACAGACACAAAGGCAGAAACATGGTCTGTGCCTTCAAGGAAGTTACATTCTAAAAGTTCTACTAATTTTTGTTACTTGAAGTAGGTAGCCAGTAATACCTACAACTTTGTTCTTTTTTGGTCTGTGGATTCAATTTATTGAAGCTTAGCACCTAATTGGGTTGCTGGACAAGGAAATGGCAAACCTCTCCAGTATCTTTGCCAAGAAAACCCCAAATGGGGTGATGAAGTTGGACACTACTGAAATGACTGAATAGCAACAACCATAATTGGTTAATCAAAAGCTTTATGTTCCTCTTTCTTACTGTGTTACCCCTTCTACTCAGTAAACTCCAGTGGCTCCCTATCACTCCCAAGATCAAACACAGAGTCCTTTATTTGGTGTTCAAAGCCCTTTATAAGCTAGTTTCTTCCTATCTTTTCAGTTTTCTTAAGTCTTACTCACTTGCACATATTCTTTGATCCAGTGACAATGGCTTTCTTGCTGTTTCATGGACTAGATATTCTGTCTGCTCCAGGCATCTTCTCTGGTGGTCCCCCATGCCTGGAACAGTCAGTCTCCTTATCTGTGCATACTGCCTTCCCAGCTGAAATCCTATCTTCTACAGGAAGCCTTTCCTAACCCCTTTTAATTCTAGTGCTTTCCCTTTTAAAATTATTTCTGATTTATCCTGTACATAACTTGTTTGTACATATTTTGCTTGTTGTCTCTTCCATTAGATTGTGAGTTCCTTAAGGTCAGGGACTGGTGGTTGTGTGTGTGTGTGTGTGTGTGTGTGTGTGTGTGTGTCTGTTTTTGCTTCCCCAGTGCTTAGCACAGTGCCTAGAAAGTAGTAGGTGCTTAATAAATATTTATTAATTGATTTATTTTGTATTTACTTAACCTGTATTCACGTTCCTCTGTAGAATGTAAGCTCCTGGAGGAGAGGAACTGACTTATTTTTGTCTTTGTATTCTCAGAGCCTAGCACATAAGAGGTGCTTTTTAAAAAAAGTTTGTTACTAAATTGTTATTTATTTAATATTTGTCTTCCCTTGTTCTCCAAATTCATCGATGTTTTCAATATCAAATGGAAGATAATTTACTTGTTATAGTTTCCTCCCTATTTCAGCTAGTTTGTGTTGCTGAAAGGCATTTGTATGTGTTTGTGTGTATATGTGCCTATATACATATATATTCCTATATATAGGCATAAATAGGTCCATACACATGTATTTATATATGTATATGTACACATATACATATATAACGACTCAATATGCCAAATATACCATTAAATATCCAGTTATCTAAGCAATTCCTAATGATTTATGTTAATGAAAGACCACAGGGATATACTTTAATAAAATAAATGTATAATCCACAGTTACTAATATAGTGTACATATATTGAAAAACCACTGAATTTTCAAGCTGGAAAGGAGATCAGTTTAAACTTGTTTTGTAGATAAGTAAATTGAGACCTAGAAAGGTTAAACGATTTGCCCAGGTTGACACTAATATTTTTCAATAGAGCCAGAGTGCCTGAAATACCAGTTGAGTCTCCTTTTCTGTGTTTGGCTTAGAAGAATGACTTAGCAAGTTGTGGCTTTATTACTGAAATGTGTTGTGGAAAGGAAATGAATGAATGAAAAAATATGAAGTACTTACTTAAAGGGATATAACCTTTGTATAACAGCATTAGTTTGAGTGTTGCTCAGTGGCTATAGACAAAACCATACAATTCGCCCCCTTCCAAACAACCCCAAACACAAAACAGAAAACCGTAAGGAGAGGGTTGTGTTATGGTAAGTGATGTGTGATAGACAGCTACCATTTTAACAAGACATTTTTCACCCTTTGAACCCAGTTTGTCAATACCTGTTACTTGTGGTTTGAGTTGCTTACTCCAATATGCCTTCACCTTTGCATGGGTATAGATTCCCAGAGATAGACCATTACCATACTTAGACATTCTCAGAGTTGTAAGGTTATTGAGGGGAACTATCCTCCCCTTACCACTCTAACACAGGCTTTCACCTGATAAATTTATCTACATAGTTTTAAGGTTGCATACCCCTTAAGTCAGTGATATTACACAACAAGCTACTCACAATAATAGCACCTTAAAATCTCATATGTAACTGTTTACTTAAAAAATAAGGCAAAAGAATAATATCAGAGGTACTAATTATGAAAGCAGAGGCTGCTAGATGGCTCAGTGGATAGAGTGCTGGGCCTGGAGTTAGGAAGACCTGCATTCACAAGTGGCATCAGACACTGTGTGATCCTGAGCAAGCCTCTTAACCTTCGTGTGTCTTAATCCATTGGAAAAGGAAATGTCAAACCACTCCAATATCTTTGCCAAGAAAACCCCATGGACAGTATTTTCCATGGGGTCACAGAATCAGACATGACCGAAGGACTGAACAACAATAAAAAATTATGAAAGCAAATGCATAAATAATTAAATGCTTCACAATATACAGGAACCTAAATCACTCTCCCACTAATTCACTCTTTTATTTTAGTTTTTGTGTTCCCAGATACAAACTATCCATTTATGGTGAATGGTGAGGTACATTTTTATAGGGGAACACATGACAGAAGAAGTATCTCACAACTCTGGCCTGCAGACTTTGATGTCATCAGTTTATTAAGGAGCATCTATACCATAAATTTCTTTGCTCTAAAGTTCTCACCATTTTTCAGCTGGGCAAGATGCTCTTCTCAGCTCAAACATATTTATAATCTCTTTCAATTTTCATTCACCTTTAAAAAGACATTTACAAAATAGCAGTTCTCTTTAGGCCAGAGAACTGTAAAACTCATCAGACTGGCTTGCTCTGGGCTAACCAGGTCAGCTCTGCCAGTTTTTTCCCCTCATCTGGATGTTCTTTTGTCCAGTTAGAACAAAGCTCTCAGCAACACGGCTTATCTGGTTGACTCTTTTGGTTGTTCAGTTATTTTTCAGTTGTGTCCTACTCTTTGTGACCCCATTTAGCTTTTTCTTGGTAAAGATCTGGAGTGGTTTGCCATTTCCATTTTACAGATGAGGAAACTGAGAGAAACAGGGATAAATGACTTTCCCAGGGTCACACAGCTAGTATATGTCTGAGGCCAGATTTGGACTCTGGAAGTTGAATCTTCCTGATTCAGGCCTGGCATTCTATCCGCTGTGCCACCTAGCTACTCCAGTTGACTTAAGTTAGGCAAACTAACCTATCCAGAACACTACAATACACAAGTTACAAAGCTTCATTTGCTTTTCCTTCTCAAGTCAGAGGTGTCAGCAGATAGCAGTAGGCATTTAATGAGAATCTTTACTGCTTACTTAGCTGTCACTGGCCTCTTGGCCAATGAAGTCAATTCTCTCTCCCACCCATCAGGAATCACTTAGCTCAAGCCTTCTGTCAGTTGACTGCTTCTCACTGGCACAGCTCCAGCAGAGCAGCTTTTTAACCCCTACTGTCTTCATTTGTCCTCAGGTTTTGATGCTAGTTTTTTCTCTCAGATTTCCTTTATCAGTTTCCTGTTTATGCCATTGAGAGCCTCCTGACTACTGGTGACTTACCTTTCACTTTAAAAGTCACAACAGCCCAAGTTTTCTTTATTAAATTGATAGTGCTTTTAAAATCACAGGTCAATTTCCAAGTGTTTGTATGATTTGTCAGTTTTTTATTTTACTTTTTTTAGTCATAAAACATTTATGCACATAAGGTGAGGTACCATAATGCTCTGCTGCTGTAGGTCGCTAACAAAGTTGTGGTAGTATCAATTTTTATCGCCTGCTCTGTGTGCAAGTTAAGCTAGTTTTTCCTTAACTAGTATTGAGGCCATCCCTTGGTTGACTTAGGAACTAAAGACTTTTGGCATAATTTCCCAGTAGCTTGAGTACAAAGTAGCCACAAACATCTTCAGCAGCTCTCTTGGAGGCTTTCTTGGTGTAAAAAATTGGCCACCCAGGTTAGGGAACTTTGCTTAGGTGAATTAACTTAAGGTGTCCTTAATACTTACCTTGTTGAATACCTGTTGATATAGCTAAGTAAATCTCCTTTTGATAACTGTTGATTGATGTGGCTTGTTTTGTTGCATTTTTGAGCCTAAACAAGGGTTGAGGAGCCTGTGGCCTTCTAGGTCCTTTGGTGCAGCCTTTTGACTGAATCCAAACTTCACAGAATGAATCCTTTTATTAAGGGGATTTGTTCTGTGAAGTTTGGATTCAGTCAAAGGGCTGCCCTTGAGGACCTAGAGGGCCACATGTGGCCCCAAGGCCACAGTTTTCTCACCCTGGCCTAAATCAACTGGACTGGTCTGAGTCAGACTCAGCCCAAGACATTTGGCTTAGTCCTGCAGGATTAGAGCATAATTGCTTATTGAAGTGGGGGGATGGACAGTGCAGAGGGAGGTGAACCTAGTAGTACTTTTAGTGATGCCTCTATAGCTGGTGGCTAGCAGCAGCTAAGGGGATGAAGTAGATAGTTCCCTAGTCATTTAACCTTTGTTTGCCTCAGTTTTCTCATCTATAAAGTATGTGACGATTAAAAAGGTTTCAGAGACATAGTTCTGGGTAAATTAATCATTTTATTAATAAGGCTAGCAGGTTATTAATAAAAGGATGGTCATTAGTTTATATACCCTTCAAAGCAATGAAGGGCTGCAAGTGACATTATATCATCATTGGACAGAGAAATTATCTCTACTCAGACCATGGCAGCCTTGGGCTATTTAGACAAAAGTATCTGTCTCCACCCAAGCTTCAGTAGAACACAATGGGCTTTCCCACCATAGATTAAATTCCTTGTAAGGTTTGGTGGTGTCTGACTAGGATCCGGAAAGTTAATGCAATCTCATTATCAGTAATGTCCTTCAAAAAGACTGAACTTCTTAAAATGAGGAATTGCTCAAGGTTTGGTTATTAGTAATCATTTTTCTCAAGTGGAGATAATAGTAGCACATATCTCTCAAGGGAGTTGTAAGAACCAAATGAGATAGTATTTGTAAAGTTTAGCAAGGTTCCAGGCACCAAGCTGGTGAGGACAAGGGTGAGGCAAATGATTACTTAGTGTGAAGTGCTGCCAAATCCTGGGAAATGAGAGAATAAACTGCCTATGGACATTCAGCTAGGAGAAATTGATACAAATATGCCTTGTGTCCTTAAGAACTCTACCATAAAGGCAATTATTTAGTCTCATCACCTGTGTTGTCCCTCGGCCTTCTGGCCTAGTCATTTAGGCCTCCTCCAAGCTCTACTTAGAGGATTGCCTCAGAATCAGTTTCCCTCCAAAGACTATATTGTGCACAGCTTAATAAATGCTTATTCAATGAATGAATAAATGAATACTATGCCCTGGTAGTATTGCTGATGATCATTATCACCCAGTTATCTTGGGGAAGGCTGGCTGAAAGAAGAACCCCCTCTGCTTTCCTGTAAGTCATATTCCTATATGAACTGAGAAAGAAACCTTATGTTTTGAATATGACAGTGCAACAGAACAAGTCATCCTTAATCCTGTAATTTTTATAGAACTGAATAGCAAGTTGTGGGGCTAGCCCTGGCCTGAGGGACTCCTAAAGTGAGAGAATACAAACCAAGTCAGATCCCTGAGATCTCAGAATTGTCTTACAACTAGGTTAAGGTAGTGGGTTGTTGTATTTTTTAAATTTGGTGTTTGGGAGACCAAGTTGTGATTCTTTGTTATAAGCCCCTGGAGAAGTTTGAAAGGACTATACTTAATTGTCACCAGGAACCCAGAGGCATTTTTGGAATTAGGAATGTGTACAATTATGCTAATTATATCCCATTTAATTCACTGAAGACCTGAAGGGGTGCTTAATTAGGATAAGAAGTTTCTACTCTAATTCTGGCACTGTGAATTGTAAAATTCTCTTTGGTGCTTCCAGGGAGGAGCCCCTGAAGAACACAGAACTGACACCCAAGGAGCATTCTACTTCCATAAAAGTGGTTACTTCATGCACCTGAGACATAGAGCAGCAGGTGTGCCCACTTGGAGGAGTCTCTGACTTTGTTGCTCTTTTCATTGTTCTGTGTCTTTCACATAGCAGAGGAGGACAGAGTCAACATACTGCTTCAAGAATAATATTTTTTAATGTATAATATACAAGGTTACAAAAGTGTAACAGTAAGGCAAGATTCACAATATCGATGGTGACCATGAATATGCCTATATAGTTCTGAATCACAGAATATAAGAGACTTTCCATATAGAAGGCAGAAGAAGTAAAACATTTATTCAGACACCAGTGGATCAAATCACAAAACCAATAACTCCAATTTGACATAGCAGCAATTGTATCCCCCAACCAGTAAGTCCACTACATTATAACAGCAAGGAAATTGGAACACAATATCACAGCAGGGAACCAAGCCATCCTAAAAACATCCCCCTCTGCTGGGGCCTTCCCATAAACATTCACAAATCCTAGCTGTTTGCTTGCCTCTGTCATCCCCTCCCACAGTTTGGAGATCCCTTGAAGTTCTCTTTCTTTCTGTGGCAGTTCTCACTGACCTTAATGGCTTCCCATTAGCAAAAGTGTGTGGGCCTGGGGCTTCACACCTAGTTGGCCAAAGGATGTGGGCCTTCCTACAAACTAGCCTCCCTTAATCAAGCCTCCCTTAACTAGCTGCACCTGAGGCCTATTAAATAGGTGGGGAAGATCTTTAATCACATTAACACCGAAAAAAAGAAACCAGTAATATTGTAATGCAGTTATAAAGTATTTGAAAAATATTTTTGGACCCCAGATTAAGAACCTCAGTCTCAAAAGGATGAAGGACTTTTAAGAATTTTTGTATGCTCTAGGCATAAGGAAAGGGCTGTGACATTGATTCTTGATGCAAATACAGAAATATTTACACACCTACATGCAGTCTTGTATTGGAATAAAGTGCTACCTTGAAAGAGTCTATGGTATAGCAATGAATCATAACAAATATTTACTAAACAGTTACTTTTTAAGCTTGCATAGATACCCTGCCCTCATGTACTTAATGTTAAAATTTGGTAATCCCATCTCCATTGGAGATAGTTTGCAGTTCAGTCATACCTATTTCAGAGTCATACCTAGTTGTCTGATTAGTGGTTTTCTTTGTTACTTTCTATTTAAGAATGACTTGTCCTGAATACTTAAAATTCTCTGAAGTTGCCATTATATAGACATTTGCTGCTTCCTTCTTTTCCAAAAAATTATTTATTTATTTAATATTTTTAGTTTTCAGCATTGATTTTCACAAGAGTTTAAATTACAAATTTTCTCCCCATTTCTACCCTCCCCCCACTCCAAGATGGCGTATATTCTGGTTGCCCCATTCCCCAGTCAGCCTTCCCCTCTGTCATTCCTGCCCCCTCCCCCCCGCCCCATCCCCTTTTCCCTTACTTTCTTGTAGGGCAAGATAAATTTCTATGCCCCATTACCTGTGTATCTTATTTCCTGGTTGCATGCAAAAACTTTTTTTTTGGGAATATCAGTTTTTAAAACTTTGAGTTCCAAAGTCTTTCTCCTCTTCCCTCCCCACCCACCCACCCTAAGAAGGCAAGCAATTCAACATAGGCCACATGTGTATCATTATGTAAAACCCTTCCACAATACTCATGTTGTGAAAGACTATATTTTGCTGCTTCCTATCCTATCCTCCTTTATTCAGTTTTCTCCCTTGACCCTGCCCCTTTTCTAAAGTGTTTTTGATTACGTCCTCCCCTAATCTGCCCTCCCTTCTGTCATTCCCCCTTTTTTATCTCCTCCTTCCTTCTTTCCTGTGGGGTAAGATACCCAATTGAGTGTGTATGTTATTCCCTCCTCAGGTGAAATCCGATAAGAGCAAGATTCACTCATTCCCCCTCACCTGCCTCCTCTTTCCTTCCTACAGAACTGCTGTTTCTTGCCACTTTTATATGAGATAATTTACCCCATTCTATCTCTCCCTTTCTCCCTCTGTCAATATATTCCTCTCTCATCCCTTAATTTTATTTTTTTTAGATATCATCCCTTCGTATTCAACTCACCATGTGCCGTGTGTGTGTGTGTGTGTGTGTGTGTGTGTGTGTGTGTGTATTCCCTTAAGCTACCCTAATACTGAGATCTCATGAATTATACACATCATCTTTCAATGTAGGAATGTAAACAAAACAGTTCAACTTTAGTAGGTCCCTTGTGATTTCTCTTTCTTGTTTACCTTTTCATGCTTCTCTTGATTCTTGTGTTTGAAAGTCAGATTTTCTATTCAGCTCTGTTCTTTTCACTGAGAAAGCTTGAAAGTCCTCTATTTTATTGAAAATCCATATTTTGCCTTGGAGCATGATATTCAGTTTTGCTGGGTAGGTGATTCTTGGTTTTAATCCTAGCTCCATTGACCTCTGGAATATCATATTCCAAGCCCTTTGATTCCTTAATGTAGAAGCTGCTAGATCTTGTGTTATTCTGATTGTGTTTCCACAATACTCAAATTGTTTCTTTCTGGCTGCTTGCAGTATTTTTTGATCTAGGAGCTCTGGAATTTGGCAACAATATTCCTAGGAGTTTTCTTTTTGGGATCTATTTGAGGAGGTGATCTGTGGATTCTTTCAATTTCTATTTTACCTTCTGGCTCTAGAATATCAGGGCTGTTCTCCTTGATAATTCCTTGAAAGATGATATCTAGGCTCTTTTTTTGATCATGGCTTTCAGGTAGTCCAGTAATTTTTAAAGGATCTCTCCTGGCTTTATTTTCCAGGTCAGTGGTTTTTCCAATGAGATATTTCACATTGTCTTCCATTTTTTCATTGCTTTGGTTCTGTTTTATAATATCTTGATTTCTCACAATGTCACTATCTTCCACTTGTTCCAATCTAATTTTTAAGGTAGTATTTTCTTCAGTGGTCTTTTGGACCTTCTTTTCCATTTGGCTAATTCTGCCTTTCAAGGCATTCTTCTCCTCATTGGCTTTTTGGAGCTCTTTTGCCATTTGTGTTAGTCTATTTTTTAAGGTGTTATTTTCTTCAGTCTTTTTTTGGGTCTCTTTTAGCAAGTTATTGACTTGTTTTTCATGGTTTTCTCACATCACTCTCATTTCTTTTCCCAATTTTTCCTCTACTTCTCTTACTTTCTTTTCCAAATCCTTTTTGAGCTCTTCCATGGCCTGAGACCAGTTCATGTTTTTTTGGAGGCTTTTGATGTAGGCTCTTTGACTTTGTTGACTTCTTCTGGCTGTATGTTTTGGTCTTCTTTGTCACCAAAGAAAGATTCCAAAGTCTGAGTCTGAATCTGAGTCCATTTTCGCTGCCCAGCCGTAATCCCAGCCAACCTACTTGACCCTTGAGTTTTTTGTTGGAGTATGACTGCTTGTAGAGTATAGAGTACTTTGTCCCAAGCTTGAGGGGTTGCACTGTTGTTTTCAGAGCTATTTCTACATAGCAAGCTCTGCCACATCAGCACTGCTCCTCCCCCAAGAAGCACCAACCTGGACTGGACTCAGATCTAAGCTGGCTCTGCACTCTAGCTCAGATCTGCCACTTATTTCCTCCCACCAGGTGGGCTTGGGGCCAGAAGAACTGCAGCTTTAGCTCTGTAAGCGGCCTCAGAGCTGCATCACCTCTGCTGTCCCCAGGGCTGTAGTCAAACAGTGAACTCCTTTCACTCTGTTCCAGCAGCTTTTCCCACTAACCTTCTCTGTTGTCCTTGGTGTTTGTGGGTTGAGAAGTCTGGTAACTGCCACAGCTCACTGATGCAGGGTGCTAGGGCCTGTTCCCCCTGGCTCCCAGTCTGGTTGGTCCAGGCCTGGCTCACTCTGGTCTCTACTCTGCTCCATTCCCAGTTCCGTAAAATAGACCTTACCCGGCGACCATCCCGGCTGTCCTGGGCTGGAGCCCTGCTTCCCTCTGCTGTTTCATGGGTACTGCAGTTCTAGAATTTGTTCAGAGCCATTTTTATAGATCTTTGGAGGGACCTGGGCAGGGGAGCTCACTGAAGTCCCTGCTGTGCAGCCACCATCTTAGCTCTGCCCCTGCTGCTTCCTTCTTAAGAGGTACATTTTCATATCATCAATTTTTATAATTGAGATGGAGACACTTGGCCAAAAACCTAGTAAAGTTGTTTAGATTCTGAGGTTGTAGTAGTTTTGATATGTTAGAAAGGCCTTTTACACGTTAATTTTCTATTCTAGCAAGTGTGTAGACTGTAAATCCAAAAAAATCTTCTGCAGGTTTTGTACATAATAAACCTAAAAGGCCTGTTCTACATAGACAACTTCTATTTTGGACTCAATTTGCACTAATCTAATGTTATTCCTTTTGTCCTAAGGCAATAATAATAATAATAATGATGATGATAATGATAATAATAGCCTCCTCTCCCCAACCTACCCTAAAAGAAAAACCAGAAAAGCATTTATTTTTTAAAAACAGACCATATGCTGCTGTTATCACCATTGGTATATTTTTGTATAGTTTTCACTTGAACATTTAGATTCCCACTAGACTAGGACAAGAATAAACACATTTAAGTAGGAATTTCGTATTGGTGAAAGGTACCAGTTTGCTAGTACAGGAGATAGACAAATCTTCTGTTTGCCTTAACACTAGCCATTGTATCAATGACAAAAAAACGGTTCCAGTAGTCCCTTTTTAGGACCACCAGTTTATTAATAGGATTACTATTCATCTTCTCTGAGTTGATTTATCCTGGTAGTTCTCCAGCTTTTCCAGTGCTGGAGCCCTTCACCTTAAACAAAATTTGGAAAACCATATTTATAAAACTCTCTAAAAGTATTATTTTTAATGTTAATTAACAACATAAAATTCATTTTAAAAAAACCCCAATAACAAATTTCAGGTTCAGTGTTCCTTGTAGCATAGTTTGAGAAATACTGATTTGGCCTTTTATTTTCCTGCTTTTATGGCTCTTTGGCATGAAGCTGTCATTTGGTATATATGTACGTATATTGATCATTTTTCTTTTTAAACAGTCCTGTGAGAACTGCCAATATGTATACATCTAGTGCAGAACACATGTTTTCTTCACAATGTCTGCTTTATCAGATAAAATTCCTGAGTATTTCATTGAGTTGTGTAGTTTGACATTTCCCACTCATCATTTAAGACTAGTGCATCCTTTTTTTTGTGTATGTGCCTTGCTACAACCTCAGATTTAATTTCCTCTGTAAAATTGGGAAAGTAGCTGTATTGGAGAAGTACTATGCAATAACTATAACTATGTGTGTGTGTGTGTGTGTGTGTGTGTGTGTGTGTGTGTATGTATGTATGTATATATATATATATATGTATATAAAATGTTATTCTACACATGCTGTACTCAGCCCAGAAATTACCTATTAATACATTTTGACTGTTTTGAAAATTTATCATGTTCTGTTTTGATCTATCATTCATTCTCTTATCTCTCCCACTCTCCATGAGGGTAAGGACTTAGGGTAATAAATGTTTGTTGAATAGGAGCATTTGGACTTCATGGCCTCTAAGGCCCTTCCATCTCTAAATCTACAATCCTGTGACTCATCTTTATTTTCAATATAAGTAGTTTTTAAAAAGTGAACTAAACTGATGATAATGTAAGTGCTAAGCAGCTGTAATAAATATCCTTTGAATTTGGCGCAAGTCAAAGTAGCTCCATTAGAAGTTTAGATGACAGATTTATCAGTAAAAAGAATGTATTCTGGAAATGTACATGATTTCTAAAGTCCAAGAATTGTTGGAGGTCACAAAATAAAGCTACTTTTTCCCCAATACTGTTTACTTAACTCCTGTTGGAGAAACGCTGATATTCCAGCTTGGCTTTAATGTAAAGTTGTTGAATTGGAATGATGTGAAAAAAAAGTATAGGAAGGTAGGTTGGAGTTCAATTATTGTGGAGTAGAAGTGATAGACAGCGGAATTTATATTTTATTCTAGAGATGATAAGGAGGCATTGAAAATATTTGAGCAGGGGGCATAATATGGCACAGGACTGTGTGTTTATACACATAATTTTGGCAGCCCTGTGTAGGATGGATTAGAGGAGGGGCTAGCTAGACTTAAGAGAAGGAAGACCAGGAGGTTACTACAGTTGTGAGAAGTGTTGTGTGTATAACCTAGGCTGGTGGCTTTGTAACTAAAAGAAGGGGATAGTTGCAGTGAATGTGGTGGAGGTACATTCCAGGATTTAGCAGCTAAGTGGATGTGGGAGTAAGTGGAGATTGAAAGAATCAAGAATGACTTTGGAGTTTGAGTCTTGTGACTTCGACCAGTGGTGTGAAACTCAAATAGAATTGGTAGCCACTAATCTGTTCGTAATATCTGTGGACAGCATATTGACTTAGTTTTAAAAGGTAATATTATTTGTTTTATTTTATTTTGTTAAATATTTTCCAATTACATTTGAATCTGCTTTAGCTACATTCGGTAGTGTTGTGGGGCCCCAAGGGCTGCATTTTTGACATCTGACTTAAGAGGGTGGTGCTATCCTCAGCAGAACTAGGGAATTTTGGAAGAGGGCAGGATTTAGCTGCAGGGGAGCTGATGTATTTGGTTTTTGATGGGTTGCATTGTATGGCCATCTAGGTAGACACAACTAACAGGTAGTAGGTTTTGGGGGGGTTTGACAGAGAGTATAGCTAAATATATAGTTTGGGGAGTCACCTATGTAAGACACTTAATAGCTGTGTGACCCTGGGCAAGTCACTTAAACCTCTATTTGCCTGAATCCACTGGAAAAGGAAATGACAAATCACTCCAATATCTTTGCCAAGAAACCTCATGAATGGCAATGGCATGCTTTGGTCCATGGGGTCACGAAGAGTTGGACACTGAAAGACACAACAACAAAAATGACAACAATTCTCTAGGAGCTTATGATCCTGTTAGCAAGAGACATGAAATAAAAGTAACAAATTGACAAGATAGTATGTAGCTATCTATTAGATTTTGTGATACAGGGTATGAGCATGTAGGACAGTACTTAAGTAGTAAAACATCAGAGGGACTATTTTGAATACAGGCTCTCTATTGAGACAGTGCTCTTGTCTTATTTCCTGCCCTATATGTTCAAATTTGAAGTGTATTTTTGGGGGGGGGGTGGTAATGATCTGTGGATCCTCTTGATGAGTTCTTTGTTATTTCTATTCAAGAATTTTGGACAGTTTTCTTTTATTTTTTTCCTACATTATAGTATTAAGGTATATTAATTTGTTAATTACTTCTGGAACTACTGTGATATAAATGTTATCTCTACGCATTCTGTTTTCAAGGTCTGTCATTTTGTCTTATGTGTTCTTTTTACCATTGTTACTTTTTGCGTCTCTTGTGATAGATTTTCTTCCACTTTGTCTTTGTCTTTGAAGATATTATCTATGAGATATTTTCCTATTGTATTTGCTTTTTAAAATTCTGTATTGAGACCACACATTTCTAGACTAAATTCATTCCTAACTTCAGAGGATTCTGGCCTTTTTTTTAAAAAAAATCAGGCAATATTGGCTTACTTCCTTCATAGAATATTTGTTTTTGGTTTCTCTTTGAGGTTTTACTCAGTCTTCTTTCTCTTTTTAGAATTCTTTTTAGTAGTTTGTGTGCTTGTGCTCTAGGTTTTATTTAGTTTCATTTCTTGCTCTTTTGAGATTTTCTTATATTCCATCTTACTCATTCTTTAGCTTCTTCCCCTTCCATTGGTTCATAGAGCCCTTCCTCTTCCCAAGACAGAGCTGGTTAGTGACCTCAGCCTCCTCTGTTTGTGGGTTATGGGTGTTGATCCCTTTTCTGTCAGGCCTTATCACTACACATGGCACATTTTTAATTCTGCCTGATTCTAATGCCCCCTCTCCTTCTTTCCTTTATGTTGCTAGGTAGAATTAATCTCTGCTACTTCTTGAAGCATTGTGGGAGTCCATGTACAATCACTTACATGGGGGATCCCAGCAGCTATACCCTGAATCACAAGTTTGCAGGTTTGCTTGTGATCACTGCAGTAGGCTTGTAGAGTTGGTTGGGTGTGTAGAGATGCTTATGTTGAGTGAGAGTGAAGTATTAAAGTTCTGTATTTAACTTGAGCGGGAGATAACTTTGTGAAGACTTCACAGAGGGAGAATATAGGAATTATTTTCTTCTTAAAGTAAGTGGAGTCTTGGAGGAATAAAATGGACTTGGGATTTAACCTTGTAGGGATTTGATTACTCAACTTTTAGGAATTCAGGGCTTGGGGCAGGAAGTGCCCTCCCTTCTCTCCCTTAGTGCTAGCACAAAGTTTTACCAAATAAGGATATAATGGACTACATACAAATTGTTTGTCTCCTGGTCCAGGAAGACCCCTGCCTCCACCCTTCCCCCCCATTCCTCCTCTTTACCTTAGTCATATTACTGCCACATCAGCAGCTAGTTGCTAAAGAAGGAGATATGTTTGAATTGGCTGTGCTTGATTTCCTGGTTCTTTGTCTAGCTTTTCGTGCTTAGATTGTAAGCCCGCCTCCCAACCAATGAGAGGAGAGAGAGGGGTGGGCGGGCATTTTCTTGTCTTAGGATATATAGGTGCCTTGCCTTTTGTAGTCTCCTTCTGCTAGTCCCTCCTAGTGAAGGTGATGCCCCTTTCTCGTGAGAATTGAATAAATACTTTCTGTTCTTACCTCGAGACACCTCTTTGCTTTATAAATTTTATATTTGTAAGGGTCTTGTACCCCACACAAACTCATGATGTTTTTGACCTTTTGCCAAGGTTCCGTTCTCTTATCTTGAGATATCAGCTGTAATCAATCTGGTACATAATTCCTGTTGGGGCATAGGGGTCAAAGAGGTTTTCAGAAATTTATAATATTGCATATATGGAAGCGTAATGGAAGATGTTCCTCGCAAAGGAAGAAAGTGAGTGATGTCAACCATTTACCAAAGGTTTCGTCCAGAGAAACAAACAGAATCAGTTTCCCCCTTAATTGAAGGTTTATCCAAAGAACAAACACAATGGGATTCACCTTACCAAAGGTTTGAATAAGAAACAAACAGAATCAGGTTGTACTTATGCTGTAATGTGCTTATTTATTCTCATTAAGCCAGAGAATCATGAATTGCATGGGAATCAGAAAATAATTCTGAACTCAGAGGTAAACAAACTGAAGGAGATCCTTTATACACTTAGAGCAATCCCAACCTGTTTGTGTCAACCAAAATTAGTGTCTCCATATGTGTTAACTATAGTATGAGAAAGGAATTTCTTGATAGGATAGGTTGGAAATACAATAAGATAAGAGAATGTCAAGGTGTCAATTGAGGTATAGATCCAGAATGTCTGTGTTTCTTTTATCATTAACGTGACTATACACACACACGTGTGTGTGTGTGTGTCTATATAACATGTGTTCATAAAATACCAAGATAAGAAAAGTCCCATTATTCAAGATAGTGTCCCGTTCAAGGCGCCTTGTCCTTGGTAGTCATAGACAGAAGAATGCTCCTGGTCAGCTTCATCTGGCCTTGTAGTTGCTGACACAGGAAGGGGCATTTTGGGTTCAATTATGGAGCAAAGCAGAGCATGTCTGTTATGCCAGAGCATGCAAGGTATTATGGTAGGTTAAGCTCAGAGTGGGCCAAAAATGTCTTTCTCCTGATTGGCCAATACAGGTTTTAGACCTTTCTAAGGTAATAGGGGGCTCAAAATGGTTCACAGTGAAGATACACAAGAAAGGAGCAAATAATGTGTAAATTGTAGTGAACAGGTCAGCAGTTTGTATTCTTTAACATTTGCTTTTTTCACACTATTTTATACACTGTTTACACAAAGCAAATGACTGAGAGAACCTTACTTTAACCACATGATGGTCTGAATTTGAGAAATTAGGAGATTTGCTTTTTTGTTCTGATATGATCAGCTAGGTGGCATAGTAGATAGAGCAAGTGGCTTGGAATTAGGAAGATTCATCTTCATGAGTTCAGATCCACCTCAAGACACTTACTTGCTCTGTAACCCTAGGCAAGTCACTTAACGCTGTTTCCCTCAGTGTCCTCATCTATAAAATGAGCTGGAGAATGAAATGGCAAACCACTCCAGTGTCTTTGATAAGAAAACCCCAAATAGGGTAATGAAGGGGCAGACTCAACTGAAGTGATCACCTTGATGTTGTTGTGCTTGTATAACCTAGGTAGGGTAAAGTGTGTCTGTTTCTCATTTCTCCTTCTGTAAAAAGAGATTCCACTACTTATTTCTTAGACACATAATGAATTCTACTACTACTTCCTGTCTGCTTAACGGTCATATAATTTACATGTAACTAAATTATATGTAAATGTAGTAGCATAATGTAATTTATTTAAATGTGTGCCAGCACTGCCTCCTAACAATTTTAAAGGACTCCTTTGCTTAAGTTATAGCCATTTATTAGATTATTGGTAATAATAGTCACTAATAGTAGAAGCTTATTATTTGAGCACATTCAGTATCTAGAGACATTGAGAAGGTTTTCTTAACATCAATCAAAAACATGTTGTATAATGTACCCCCCTCCAAAAAAAAAGAAAAGAAAGGTCATTGTAAAGATGGAAATGAGAACAAAGATCATTCATACTTTTTCCATGCTGTACAAGTTTGAAACAAACTTTTAAGATTTTTATGATGCTTTCCTCAGTTAAAAAAAATACTGGAGAAGTAATAGAAAATTCCCACTTATTAAGACTGATTTTCATCCTCTTGGGGGGGCATTGTATTCATATTAATCACAAATACTTGCTAAAGGCATGCAAGTAAAGTGTTTTTTTCTTTATCAAGTAGAATATTGTAAAGATTTATGGCAGTTTCATTTAATGAATATGATTGTATTTTCCCTTTAAATACTCAGCAGCTCCCCATAGCCATTATATTATAAAAGGAGCAAGTTGACCTTATTGAATTTTAATTAGAGCAGGTAGAGCAATGTGCTGTTTTAACATTGAAATATGGGGAAGTGGCCTTAATTATAAGTCTGATTAAGGAATAGCTGTGTAATTGATTGGAATGGCATTAAGCTGGCTTTTTTTGGTATTCATGCTGACTCTATGTGGAAGAGCTTAATGCTTGCTAATATTTACTTATTCTGCATTTTGTTTTCCTTATTCTGTTTAGTTTTAAGTGGCTTTAATACATTCTTTCTCTCCCCTCCTCCAGGTTAATTATTGATCTCTTTGCATTAATGGCCGGAAGCCTCATCATTAATTGTCTTGTAGCTTGTTGTGACCAAAAATACCAAATATACCAAAACCTATTTATGGAATCAACACCAAAGTCAATAAATAAGGCAATAGACAACTTGTATATCTTTTGGACATTGTTAAGCAGTCACATTGAAACAAACTTGCTTTTGGCTGCACAGCATGAGTGGATCTACTTTTTGTGCTCTGGGTCATAGGCTGTTAATTAGATTTCACTCTCTTCTGTGGACTTGTTTCATTTCAAAGAAAGTCATCAGAAAGCTTTCTTTGGCTATATACTCTGTCCCTCCCCAAATCCACACTTGGTGGGTTACATGAGTAACATTGAATCCAAGAGAAATGCCAGTACATTTTAGATTCTGACAAAAAAACTACCTTTGTAATAAAGATGAATGCCCTTGTGTGATGGGAGCAGTCAACACAAGAGTATGTACTAGAGTTCCTAAGTGTTATTTAAGCCTGTGATTTTACAATATCATCAACATTTATTTATGTATGATATAAGGACATCTTCTTCAGTGGCTTGGCAAGATATAGAATCTAATTATTTCTGAAATTGTAACATTTTAAAAAACAAGCATAAATGCCACCAATATGCTTTTAAGTTTTCTTAAACATTTGAAAACTAATTATTGCACTGGAATAATTGAAAATATTTTCTTTAAAAACTGAATTAACAAATATTGAACATTTGCCATGTGCGAGGTACTAGGCAACTAAAATTTTGTGTGTTGAAACCAATGAAAACAGCATATATAATTTTAGTTTTCAAGGACATAATTTAATATCTTGGATTAGTCTTTCTTCGTATATGATCTCTTTCCCTTTATTTGGGAGGAAAAGTTATAAAAAACTAAGCATTGCCTTAAAGTGGTATTATTACTGTGATTTAAATTCTGTTGTCTGTGGATGAGAAATGAGATTTGCTGTTCTCCCAAACAGTTCTGTTTATTATGACTTCTTTATATTACCTAACTTAATCTTCACAAATCACAGATGAATGTGTTTAGGAAATATTGACTAGGAAGTACAGGGATTTAAATTAGACTTGATGTCTGTCTCATGATACTTTAGTCTTCTAAATTAGTCAACGTTACATTCCCCTAGCAATAGTGTAAAATAAGGACACAGATAACCATACAGAAAAACTTACGTTGCCTCTTTTTCAGACCTCTCTGTAGGCTCTAGCCATAGCCATAAGAATATTGAGTAGTCTAGAGGAAACGCCTTGACGTATGGAAAGAGATATTATTAAAAGGTCTCAAAACTGGAATCTTGTATATGAAATGTTACTTGCTCTGGTCTTTCATAGCAGTTATAAATATGTTCTTGTTGGGGAGTGGGGAGGTTAAGAGATTGAAGTCCCAGAAATTCTTCTTTGTCCTTTTCCTGCCAAATGCCCTTCCTCATCAGTAAGACTTGCAGTATACAGTAGGTGCTTAATAAAGTTGTGAACCATGGCATTAGAAGCCCTGGTTTTATAGAGATTTGTGAACTTAGACTTACCTGGGCCTTAGTTTCTTCATCTGAAGGAGTGTTTGGATTAGATGCTTTTCAGGGACCTTTCTAGCTCCACATCTATGATCCCCTATCAATACAGGGTAAGCTTTATTTAACCTTTCCTTACATCTGAGGCCCATTAACATTTAACACATCTTTCCTTTCCTCTTCAGTGGGTCTTTCTTTCAACAGAGACTTATATCAACCTCGGACTTGTAGTGTTTAGGCCCCGCCCGCCCCGGAAAGTTGGTTGAGATCATTAGAGTCAACCCCTTTCATTGTCAATACCTCTACAATTCACCTGACAACATCAGTGTACCAATGAAGGTCCAGAGTCTTCATTTGTTCCTCCACATAGTAGCTCTACCTCTTGCTGTTTCTGGGTTCTAGCTTCTGTTTGATTCAGGAACTTAGCTTAATGCAGGAGGCCCTGTACACAAACTCTTTTGCCACCCTACCACTTCCTGAATGTCTGCTGACTTGTTTCCTACCTCTCTTGTCTTTGGTACAGGAATTTCTCTCCATTCCTGTTGCCCTTGTTAGTATACCATGTCACATCCGAGACCGTGTAATTCCCTGGAGGGTCCTTTTAGGTCTGTAGACTTCTCTAGGGGACCAAGTCCATTTTCTTTATAGTCTCTCTCCTTTCTGCTCAGGTATTTTCATCCTGTTTCTCATGTCTTTTAAAGGCCGAATACAAAGGTATGTATAGCCTTGGTATATGATCTGGACTTGAATCAACCAATTAATTATCTTTAATGTGGGCAAGGGGAGTTCATATCTTATATCAAAGAGCTAACCTTGTTAGTCAGCATCTAACTTTTGAGCCATAGAAGGATCCGGTCACACCCTTTACAAATATTTCTTAAATAAAGGAGTTAACTGGAGACTGCTCTTTTCTCTTTTCATTTTTTTTAATTCTAACCTGAATTTGAGCCTGCCATGTCTAGAAGCTTTCACAAAATTGTGTAATGAAGAGTAATGAGGAAATCCATTTCAGGAGTCAAGTATTCTCTCTTTGAGGTATTTCTTATCAGAGTTAATTGGCTCTGTTTTCTTTTGTTTGTTTAGCTAAGATTAGAATCTGGGCAAAAAAACAAAGGGACTAGAAAAGAGGGGAAAGCAGAGATGTAGCTTCAAAGGAGAAGAAAGGAGCAGAGAGATCTGGAGGATCCTGAAATTTATAGAGTCAGTACTTACTACAAAGTTAGCCCATCAAATATAGGTTTAATTTACTTTTGTATATCTATTTTATAAAGTGTTTTATTGAATCCATATTATAGTAGCATATTTAATTTCCTTATGATGAGGAATGCTTCCTATTTGTGAATATGTTCAGAAACCCAAAAATGAGGAAGGGAAAGAAGAGTCAATGGGAATTCAGGAGGCAATAAATGACCTTTTAAGAGATTATTTAGTCAAGAATTGAATGAAAATTGACAAGTTGGGGAACCTTGAGCTTTACTCTTAACAGATATGACTGACAGTTCTTGACTCCAGTGAGAGAAGCAAGATGCCAGTCATTTGTGTATTGTGGGCATATAGCAGGAGATGGCAAGCAGGAGCAATTTTGTCCTTGTAATCTGCTTGCAAACTCATTTCCAGTCTCTGCTTTAGAACAACCATAATAATACCTACTGGAAAATACATATTAATATGTACATATATACATATATAATATATATATATATATATATATATATATATATATATATATATATATATATATATAATATATATACTTTGTGTTCATGTAAATGTAGGTATTTTGGTTGGTTGGTTGGTTGTCCTTTGTTGTTGAAGAGGACCAAAATGATATTACTATGCTAGAGTCAAGTTACAGTGTGTCTGACTGTGACTGATCAGACCAATATGAGCTTGGAGCATTCTCCCACAGGTTGGGCACAAACAATCCATGTGAACATTTGGGGTGGATTCTCTAGATGTGTGCATTTTGAGTTTCTTTTGAGCTACTTCAATTTTACTTTGCTCATAGAGCACAGCACCTTCTTTGATGAGGTCATGCTATGCTGAATGGTCCTGTGCCAGTGTCTCCCATGTTAAACAATCAATTCCGAAGTTCTTAAGAGAGACCTTGAGAGTGTCCTTGTATTGCTTCTCCTGACCACCATGTGAGCACTTGCCCCGTGTGAGTTCCCTACAAAATAGTCATTTTGGTAAGCGTACATTCGGCTTTTGAACAACATGGCCAACCCATAGGAGTTGAACTCTCTGTAGTAGAGTTTGAATGCTTGGTAGTTTTGTTCGAGAAAGGACCTCAGTGTCTGGTATCTTATATTGCCAGGTGATCTTCAGAATCTTCTTAAGACAGTTCAAATGGAAGTGATGCAGTTTTCTGACATGGCACATATATTTATATACCTGGTAGAGAGAACAGCTCTAATTAGGTGTGTTACACACAATTTCTTTTGAAAAGAGGTATTATTCAGGTATATAAGTGGATGGATTATGAAAGAAATGGAAAAGCTAAATTTAGAGCTACCAGGCCTGTCTCATTTTTTTGCCTTAATATAATTAAATAGCTTCACTAAAGTTCAACTCAGATGCCTCATTGTGTCATAGAGGTAATCATGAGTTCATGGAACCTTAGATATTGAGCTAGAAGGTACCTCAGGGCTTGTCTAGTCCATGCTCCACCTCCAACCCCCCCCCTTTTTTTTTAAACAAAAGAGGAATCTGAGGCTCAGACTGACTTTAATACATGTGGTAAGTGGTAGATTGTGATTTGAACCGAGATTTTCTGACTGCAGATGCAGCACCCTTAGCCCCTTCACACAGGTTTTCAGGTGCTGGGCTATACAAGTGGAGTGCAAGAACTGAAAAAGCTTCAAGTACAGTATAGTGATTGAATGGCCCAAGGCCCAGGTTAACTGTGGGAGGCTTATCAGAAAAGACAAGTTATTAGGTGATGAATTCTCATCTGCTGGTGATATTGGTGGACAAGGAATACAGGGTATTAAGACACTTGTATTTGTTACGATGTGAAAAGCAGAATTGTATCCACGTTGACATTCTTGTTTAAAAGAAATTAAAAGACATAAGGAAAGTGCGGCTAACTGGCAGAGATTGACTTATTGAGTGTCCTCAGATTATAAGGGAGTTAGCTTCATCTACATAAGCCAAGAGAAGCATCCTTTTATAGCCAACATTTAAATGGTACTTTAGGGTTTGCATTCAGATACATTATCTGATTTGATACAACAGTCAAGGGAGGTAGGAATTACAAATTAAGGAACTGAAATTTGTAAAGGTTAAGTGATTTACCAGACTTAAATATCTAATACATGTTAGAGGCAGGGTTCAAAGTATGCTGTTACTGAGAGTTCTGAGATCTTTGCACCTCTTGATTCTACTTCTGATAATGCTTGGCCATAATGCTTTTCATACTTTGTTATATAACGTAAATATAAACAAGTAGTTCAACATAAGGCTAATTTACTAGCAAACTCTGTGATCTAGTCACATTGACCTAGTAACTCTTCTTTGAACATACACTGCCTCCTGTTGACTTGACTTTTGCATCGTCTATCCCCTATGACTGGAATGCTCTGCTCCTTTACCTCCAACTGTGACTTTATGGGCTGTCTTCAAGAATCAACTCAAATGGTACCTTCTCCAGGAGGAATTTCTTGGTCCCCCTAGTGCATTTCACCTATCATCGGATTCTTCCATCTACCCTCTATATATCTCTTCTGTATGTACCTGCTTATTTATATGTCCCCTGCCTTAGAATGACTGTTCCTTGGCGGCAGGGAAAATTTTTAGCTTTTCAGTGTTATCTCTTGTACTTAGCACAGTGCCTGAGGTGTAATAAGTGCCTAATAGATCCTTGTTTACTGACTGATATAAGTGGTATAAGACCTAAAATAAGAAAATTACAGATGAAGCTGGATGGAAGATAACAAATAGATATCAAATTGAATATATGTGATGGGCTGTATATAGTCATCCATTCTCACTAACAGTGATACACAGCCATCACATTTTAAATCTACCACCTTTGGCATTCAGCAGTGCAGAAAAATTACTGTAATAAGAAAAGCCTAAAACAGTTTACTCAGTAGGACAAAAATCTGTGCTTAAAGGACTTTGGCCAAAAACTTTGTGTCCTACGCATAAGTTAAAGTCAGGCCAATTCTGTTGTAGACATAACCTTCATAACTGATACTCATTTCTTTTCCCAAGGGAAGATAAAAAGGCAGCTGTAAAATAAAATCCAAGGAGGCCCCAGTGAGGTAAACAGACATAGTAGCCAGAGATTTTGCCAAAGCAGCTCACCATGGGAGTTGCAATAAGAGCTACCAGTAAGAACAGTGGAGGGCTAAGGATCTTTATTTGGAACACATGAGGAACATGGAGAGTTTTGCAATGATTTTACTGTATGTATTTGATGTTAACAGTTTTGCCATCACCAAGTCATTGTTACTTATGTTCAGAGTGCAGTCTTGTCTTTTTCCTAGAAAAGAAAGTTAAAAGGGACTGAGGAACATCCTTAACTTTCTAGGTTGGGAGGATGAACTAAGTATTCCTTAAACAATCAAAGGACTTCAGTGTAAAAGCAAACAAAGCATCTAAAGAGGTAAAAAGAAATCTGACTTTTGTCAGGGAGGACAAGGGTGGGAGAAAGGGAAGCAGAAATACTACTTAAAATTTACAACAACAACAATAATAATAACAGCAGGAATTTACAGTAAAGGTTTGCCAAATGTTCATATTTTATCCTTATAACAACCTTTGGAGGGTAGGTGCCATTATTACCCCCATTTTACAGATTAGAAAACTGTGTCACCTTGCTGCCAGTTAGAACTGTAATAGTTATGAAGCTCTTCCCTAGAGGGGAAAGCCAACCTCTTTGAGAAAAAAGCAGCTGTATGTACCCCCAAGGATGATGATGGAGACTCACTGGTGCTGTCAGAAGAGATAATCCAACAAAGGTCAGAGGAAGAAGAAGTGAGTGATGATGGTTGGTGATTCTTTTTTGAGTGTTAGCCAGGTAGTGTTTGTTTACCTGTCTTTAACATTAGTGATTATCTGCCATCTTCTTGGGGCATGTTCTCTTTCTGTGTTTCTGTCATAGTTAGACCACTGTGTTCAAGTCGAAGCATGCTACATTTTAGGCATCTCTTTTATCCATAGTCACAGTAGAAAAGGATTTAAAAAAAAACACATTGCCTATTTTAGAATATACTTTTGGAAGGAATACACATAGATCTATTCTGAGCAGTTGTTATAGATGGACATTAAGCTGACCACAGTATTGAAGGGGAAAATATTTAGCATCATTGCCTTTGAGGATATATAGTGCTTTCAGTGATCCCAAACTTCTCACTGCTTCAAAAAGTCCATCTTTTAGCATCATTATTTACCCAGAGATGCCTTAAAGCTGCAAATCATAACACATACTGATCTCAGAGGAATAAAAATTGCATATTACCAGTATGGTATGTGTGAGAAAGCTATTACCGATATTATCAACAGTGAAGTACATATAAAGAACAGTAAAAAATGGCATTATCAAAGAAATATATAACCAGAAAAGAAGGTGGGAGATTCTTGTTTTGGAATGATAAATAGTGGACGGATAACTCAACTGATTCAGAGGTATCCATGAAATAGTTCTAGAAGCATGGTGGATGTACAAGTAGGCAGGAAGAGTACCAAAGATGTTTTGCGTGCATGTAGTTTAAATGTTTAAAAGACATTGGATCTGAGGATTTAGGTCTAGAAGGGACTTTAGAGGTCATCCAATCCAACCCTGTCATTTCTCATAGATAGTAAAGGAACTGAGTTGGATAAGTGGCTAATATAAACTTACAAGTAGAATACTCAGGGTTTAAACCCAGGCCCCATTGCCTGTACCTTTTCTTTTACATCTAGTCAGTCATTAGATCTCAGGGTCACTGCTGAAGTATCTTTTACATTTATATCCTTCTTGCCTTTCCTAGTTCTGCTACTCATTTGTAAGCCTTCCTTACTTATCACTATTGTAGTCACATCTAGCAGTTCTCTTCACCTGCAATCTCTTCTTGATGTTCCACCCCACTCCCAATATCCTTCCTAAATCCATCCTATGCATTGATTGCTCTTCAGTACAGGTATGATGATATCATATTAGTGCCCCAAAACCTTCACTGGAGTCCCCTTACCAAGTTCATGAAGATATCATTCCAAGACATTTGGTGCCAGAAAATCTGTCTCTCTTCCTTGGCAGCTTTTTTTCATTCAATTTCCTTTTGCATAATCTATAACATAGTTAGACCATCTGCTCTTTTCAGTCAGTTAGCATTTATTAAATGCTCACTATGTTCCAGCCACTGTGCTAAGCTCTAGGGATATGAAGAAAGACAAAAGTCAGGCCTTGCTCTCGAAACTTAAAAGTCTAGTGAGGGAGACAACATGCAAATAAGTGTATATGAACAGGACATGCGTGTGTGTGTGTGTCTGTGTGTGTGTGTGTTAGAGATAATCAACTTAGTGTGATCTGAGTTTAAATACCCCCTCAAGTACTCACTAGTTATATGACCACTGGTAAGTCAGGTAAACTCTGGCCTCACTTTCCTCATCTTCCTCAACTTCACAGGGTTGTTGCGAGGTTTAAATAAGATAATATGTATGTTTGTGTTTGTGTGCTATGTAAATTGCAATCATTATTATTTTGTTTCATGAACATACATGTAACATGAGATTTTTACCTCTGCTTATTGATAAGAATGTTCCATTTCTCCTATCTTATATCTCCCATCCTTTAAGGTCCTTTTCATATTGGTCTTTCCTAATCCATTTCATTGAATGGTATTTTCTCTTCTTCTGATCTCAGGAGCATTTATGCTCCTTTGTGTTGGAGTCTCATTTTAGACAGTTTTCTTGTGGAATGGTTCATTCTGTGAACTTCTTTTCTCAACTAGAAAATCCTGCTGCTATTATCACTAAAGTGGCCAAGGGAGTTAATTGACTATGGAAGGCCAGGGCAATTGAGTAGAAATAGGCCAGAGCTAGTGATTTGGGTGTCTGACTGGTATTGTGAAGAGCAGTGGAGAATGAAGATCTTGTCAAAGGATAATGTTGACAGGTCTTATATGTAAAGTGCTTTGTAAACATTAAATCACTATATAAATGTTAGCTATCTTTATAAGTATATTAAGGGAAATGGGGTTGCAGTAGAAGAATCAGATAAGTATTGTACTATGTTGACCTTAAAGCTTACAGTGTCTTTATGGTAATAGACTTGCTGCATTATGCTGGGAAGGATTTGGAGTTTGATTGATCATACTACCCAGATTGATCATTGCTACCCAAATTTGGTAATCTGTCTCTGACTCCTTGTCTGTGGTAGTCTCAGTCATGTTACTCCATAGTTGGATTTTTTAGGGCTGTGTTGATAAATGTGAGGGGTAGAGTATAGTGTAGTTGATAGAGAAGACTTAGGTTTACTTAGGTTTGACTTCTAACATGTTTTGGTGAGACATTTAACCCTTCAATACCCCAGGGAGTTCTTAAAAGTATGAAATATAAATTAGTTTCTAATCACCATAACTGGAGAGAGTTCCCCATTCTGGCAAAATTACAGGTCTAACACTTTTACTCCCTTTAAAGGAAGTGATTTATAAACTGAGTGCTGTCTGTGAGCTACAACTGTAGTAGTAGGAGGAGTGATTGTACTGATAATTTTTTTTTAATCTTTCAAAATACTATCTCTTATTTTCATGACTTGTGGGAGGCATTTGATACTGAAATTGTAACTTTTGTCAATCTGTGAATCTTTGGTGCTGAGATTTATACAACATGTTTTATGCTTTGCTTATGTTTACTGCTCTGGTAATTTATGATGCATGAAGAAAAGGTATAGATTATAGTGTGACTTCCCCTTTCCTTCCCATCCATTCTTAAATTGTTGGAGTTCAGCATTGAGAATACCTTATTCCTGGGGCTTATTAACTTGTAAAGAGTTATAAAAGAAAAGTCATTCTTGATATAAGACCTAGAGCAAATAATGCCAACTTTTCATGAAACTGATTATTTAAAAATGTATAGGTGATATGTTTACTGTTCACCCAGACTACTAAAAATGAGGGAAAAGGCTTTTATCTAGAAATTTTTGCTTCATTAACCTACAGTGATGATTTTTTCCTAAAATTAAATGAAAAAAAAAAAAGGTTATGCTTGGTTTATAACAAATACCTTTACCCTAGTTTTCTTTCTCTGCCATACTTGAGTAGCTAAAGAAGTATACCTTTTCTGAGGTATTTTATAAATTTATCTTCTATTTATTGATCAAGCTTCATAAAGATGGAGTTCATGCATGCCTAATGTCTAGAAGAGTAAGATTAATGAATACTTTGTATTAAACTTGTGTGGGACTTTGAAAAGAACAAAGAGGAAGGGCATTCTAAGTGAGGGCAGTGTGAATTTTTAAAAAATGAGTTTCAAAAGTCTAAACTGTCAATAAATACTTTTAAAAGCAAACCTTTACAATATAAACTAAGTTGTCCAAACATTATTGGGTTTGAGTTAAATTTAAGTGTGTGTATGTGCATGTGCGTGTATGAAGTCTGTCTCTAGGCAAAATTGAATTCAAGAGTTTTAGACTGAAACTTAACAAGCTTGTCCCTTTTGACCTTATCTTCCTACTGTGATGGAATGAATGACAAATCAGTTTATTACAGTTCTGATCTAAGTTAATAAGGATAAGGAACAAAGTTAACTGAACCCAAAGGAATCACATTATTTACGAAAGTCAAATTTGATTCATAGTGCAAAATTTGATTTACAACAACCATGAAAGTAATTAAGCCCATTTTATATAAGGACATCCAGATAAAGCTTTGGCTAGCTAAGATGTTCTGTCTGCTCTTTAAACTTATCTCATGAAGGGAAATAGTATAATTCTCTCTTATTTGTCCTGTCCATTGATTTAAAACTACTCAGATTTAATACTAATGCAATACATATTACAGAAGTCTATTTGGTGGCTTGTTAAATAACTTTCTAATATCCATACAGATCAATAAATTCAAAGATTATGACCACAAAGAATGGTGTTTTCAGACCATTGGAGAATGATAAATTGTGTTTTTTTGTACAGTTTTGCTCTCAAATCTCATTGTTTAATTTTTGAAACCTAGTTTTGATGTCTTCAGAATCTGCAATAAAAATAGTAAGCATTGCTTACATAAAAATTGGGAAGGGAATGTCTGAATAGGCATAATCTGTTTATTTTCTGACTGCTAATACTTGTGGGCTGGTTGATGGGCATTGGCTGTAAATGCATAATCAACCTTTGATTACTCATGCATGGATCCTACATTTTTTTATTTTTTAATTCAGATTGATTTCCACCCACTGTTGGTAGGCATATGCTCAGAAAGTGTTTACTCATTTTAATATGCTAATAAATTGTTTTTAAGCAGGCACATAAGCTAAAAAAAAGAATCTCTTGAAGGTTGATGTTGTGTTACACACACACACACACACACATACACACACACGTTCCAAATGACCAGTAATATATTTCATGGTGCCAAGCAAAGAGACAGGAAGAGAGAGTGAACAGAAGATTTCAGAAGCCTGGAAAAGAAATTTTTTTTCCTCTTAAAGAGCTAGACAAACACATTTATTCAGGCAGAACGAAAGGTCAAGAATATTAAAGGAACTAATGGAAAAAAAAAGTAAAGCAAGAAAGTTTAGCAGTTCCAGATCTTATCAAAAGTATCTGGTACTGGCTAAGAAATAGAAAGGTAGATCAGTGGAACAGAGTAGATATTATATATAATACACATTAGCAAATGATTATAGTGACCTTGTGTTTGACAAATGTAAAGATTTAAGGTTTTAGGATTCATTATTTGGTTAAAATAATTGTTTGGAAAGCTAGAAAGCAGTCTGACAGAAATTGGGCATAGACAAATATCTTACACCATTTATGGTCAAATTGGATACATGACCTAGATGTTAAGGGAGATATCATAAGAAAATTTGAAAAACATAGAACTTATTACCTATCAGACTTATGGATAGGCAAACAATTTATGAATAAACAAGAGATAGAAAGCAGTGTGAGGTTTAAAATGGATAATTTCAGTGACATTAAATTTAAAAAAGTTTTTGTACAAATGAAACAAATGTAGCCAAGATCTGAAGGAAAACACAAAATTAGGAAAAAAAATTTTTAGATGTTTTCTCAGATAAAGGTCTCATCTCAAATACATAAAGAACTTTGTCAAATCTATAAGCATACAAGTCATTCCCCAGTTGATAAAAGGTCAGAGGATAAAGAACAGACACTTTTTCTCTGAAGAAATCTAAATTATATGCATAGATGTGTATGTGTGTGTATGTGTATATATATATCTATATATCTATATCTATATATATATATAGATAGATAGATATATTCATGTGAAAAAATGCTCTAAATCACTATTGATTAGAGAAATTCAAATTAAAGCAACTTTGAGATATTATCTTACATCTCTCAAATTGGCTAAAATGATAAAAGAGGAAAATGAAAGATGTTGGAGGGGGTGTGGAAAAATTGGGACACTGATTCACTGTTGGTGAATTGTGAACCAATCTAACCATTTTGAAGAACAATCTGAAATTATGCTCAAACAGTTATAAAACTGTGCATTCCCTTTGATTCAGCAATACCACTATTAGGTCTGTTTCTCAAGGTGGTTAGGGAAAAAGAAAAAGAATTTGTGTATTCTAAAATATTGTAGTTCTCATTGAAGTGGCAAAGAACTGGAAATTGAGGGGAAGCTTGTCATTTAAGGAATGGCTAAACAATTTGTGGTACGTGATTGTGATGGAATACTATTGTGCTGTAAGAAATGATGAGCCGGTTGATTTCAGAAGAACATGGTAAGACTTGTATGAGACAATAAAGAGTGAAATGAGCAGAACCAAGACAATGTTGTTCACAGTAACAACAGTATTGTTCTAAAAACAACTTTAGATCACTAAATCATTTTGAATATTATAAATACTCAAATCATCTACAAAGGACCTATGAAGGAAGATGCTATCCACATCCAGAGAAAGAATTGATAAATAGAAGTATGTGTCATTTAGTTTTACATATACGTGTGTGTGTGTTGTGTGTGTATATATCTTGTGTACTTAATCTACTCCACCGATCTTGTTTCTTAGCCAGTACCAGATAGTTTTGAGAATTGCCACTTTATACTAGAGTTTTAGATCTCCTCTGACTAGGGTACTTTTCCTTTGCCTTTTTTCCCCATTAGTTCCCTTGATATTCTTGACCTTTTGTTCCTCCAGATGAATTTTGTTGTTGTATTTTCTAGCTCTATAAGATAATTTTTTGGTAGTTTGATTGGTAAGGCACTGAATAAGTAAATTAGTTTGAATTGTCATTTTTATTATATTGGCTTGAGCTACCTATGAGCAGATGATATTTTTCCAGTTGTTTAAATCTGACTTTATTCGTTACTATACCCAATTGAGTGTGTATGTTATTCCCTCTTTAAGCCATTCTGATGAGAGTAAGGTTCACTCACGTCCCCTTAGCTCCCTCATCTTTCCCTCCTCTGTAAAAGCTTTTTCTTGCCTCTTAAAGACAGTTTACCCCATTCTGCCTCCCTTTCCTTTTCTCCCAGTCCCCTTTTACCCCTTAATTTTATCAGAAGGTCTGCCCTAATAATGAGAAAGTTTGTATGAGTTACAAGTATCATCTTCCCATGTAGAAATGCAAACAGTTTAACCTTATTAAGTCCCCTATGATCTCCCTTTCCTGTTTACTTTTTTATGCTCCTTTTGAGTCTTGTATTTGAAAGTCAAATTTTATACTCAGCTCTGATCTTTTCATCAACAGTGCTTGAAGGTCCTCTGTTTTCATTGCATGTCCATTTTCCCCCTGAAGGATTATGCTCAGTTTTGCAGGGTAGGTGATTCTTGGTTGTAATCATAGATTTTTTTCCCTCTGGAATATCATATTCCAAGCCTTCCGATCCTTTAATGTAGAAGCTCCTAAATCTTGTGTTATCCTGACTGTGGCTCCAAGATTCTCAAATTGTTTCTTTCTGGCTGCTTGCAGTATTTTCTCCTTGATCTCGGGTAACAACAGTGCTACTTGCAGCTGCTGTGGAGGTGTAAGGCCAATAACACCAGCACACAGGAGGGCTGCTAGCCCAGCTTCTTTGATCTGCTTTTCTAAGGAGAGCAACTTTAAGGGGTTTACAGTCACTTTAATAAAACATACATACATCGTTCACTTATTTCAGGGGGAAAAGTCAGCACCTTGAACTTTAGAGAAAACACAAACAGAAATTACAAGCTGAAATTTTATAAACAGAGCAAATAACACAAATCAGCAGATAGGGCTTCTGTCTGTCCCTAGCAATACCTATATAGTTACCAGAGAGAGAAGCACCAACATCTGGGTTTTCAAAGCTGGAGGGCTTCTTAACTGGCTACCCAGAGTCTTGTCTGGCCAAATCACACAAGCACTCTTCCAGTGAATGAGCTCCCAAAGCAAAATGCTAACCTCAGAGCATACATATGTACTTCTTCAGGGTCAGCCCACAGAGGGTGTCACAACCATGTGACTCAAACTCGTGTGACTTAGGCTTTCTTGTGACTTAAACAGGTCATCAAAGACTCTTGATTCAAACAAAGGCAAGGCTCAATGAAAGGCACTTAATTACCTTAGTGCTGAGAAGCACTTCAAAAGAACAACAACAAAAAGTCCCACTTGGCTTGCCATTACATCTAGGAGCTCTGAAATTTGGCTATAATATTCCTGGAAGTTTTCATTTTGGGATCTCTTTCAGTAGGTGATCAGTGGATTCTTTCAGTTTCTGTTTTACCTCTGGTACTAGAATATCAGGGCAGTTTTCCTTTATAATTTCTTGAAAGATGATGTCTAGGCTTTATTTTGGTCTTGGCTTTCAGGTAGTCCAACAATCTTCACATGATCTCTCCTGGATCTGTTTTCCATGTCAGTTGTTTTTCTAGTTGAGATATTTCACATTGTCTTCTATTTTTTCATTGTTTTTTGTTTTATTGTTAATTGATTTCTCATAAAGTCATTAGCTTACATTTGGTCCATTCTGAATTTTAAGGAATCGTTTTCTTTTGTGCCTATTTCCCATTTGGCCAATTCTGCTTTTTAAAGCGTTCTTCCCCTCATTGGTTCTTTTGTACCTCTTTTAACATTTGATCTAGTCTGCTTTTAAGGTGTTAATTTTCTTCAACGTTTTTGTGTGTCTCCTTTACTAAGCTGTTGACTTGTTTTTCACGATTATCTTGCATCATTCTCATTTCTCTTACCAATTTTTCCTCCACCTCTTACTTGATTTTCAAAATCCTTTTTTGAGCTCTTCCATGGCCTAAGATCAATTCATTTTTTTTTTTTGGAGGCTTTAGATGTAGGAGCTTTGACTTTATCTTCTTCTGAGTGTGTGTTTTGATCTTACTTGTTGCCATAGGAACTTTCCACAGTTAGAATTTTTTCTGTTGTCTGCTCATTTTGTCAGCCTATTACTTGACTTTTTAACTCTTCGTTAAAGTAGGGTTCTGCTTCCAGCATGGAGGGCAAACTGTTCCAGGCTTCAGGGCTTTTGTGAAGCTATTTTTAGAGATACTTCTTAGGGACCTGTAAGTTTCCATTTCTTCTAAGGTGATAGGCTCTAAGGAGTGGTGTTTACTACTTTTCATCTGTGCATGACCACAAGCACTCTTTTCTGCCCTGGGACTGTGAGGAAAGATCCCCACTCCACTGTAGCCACAAGCTTTAGTGTCCTAGTACTCCTCTTGGCCCTGGGACAGCAACCTAGTACTGCAGCCTGGGTCCAAGTATGGGCAAAGCCACAGAGTCCTGCCTCAGTGCTAGCAAAGAGACCCTGTAATCTCTTTCTGACCAGTTGTTCTACCCCTTACCATCTGTGGGATGAAAGGTCTAGAAGCAGCCACTGCTGCTGCTGCTGATGTAGTCACTCTCAAGGCCTGCTCCTGGTTTGTTGGGGCCGCAAGCTGTGCTGGTGCGGCCTGTGCTGGACTATGCTCTACTCTCACCCACATGCGACAGACCTTTCCTGATGACCTTCTGAGTTGTCTTTGGCCTGAGAGGTCTGGAAATTGCCACTGCTGACACTGATTCAGTTGCCCTGAGGCCTGCTCCTGGTTTACTGGGGCCTGGTCTGTGCTGGTAGGGCCTGTGCTGGACTGCACTCCTCTCTCACCTTGTGCAATAGACCTGTCCTGCCGGCCTTCCAAGTTGTTTTGTGCTGGAAAATTTTTTCACTCTCTTTTTGTGGGTTCTGCTGCTCTAGAATTTTTTTAGAGTCATTATTTATAGGTATTTGGAAGGCTTTGGGGGGGTGGAGTTGAGGAGAGTCCCTGCCTTTACTTCACCACCTTGGCTTTGCCCCTACTTTATTGTTTTAAAAACAATTCCATGAGGTGGACAATGTGATTACTATTAGCCAGTTTTACAGGGGAGGAAATGGGAATTCAGAGGAGTGCTGTAATAGCCACAGAGTTATTGATAGAACCAAGGATTGAATAACATATTTTCTGACTTCAAATCCATGATCTTTCCACCCCATTAAGCTGATTTACTAATTGGACACCTTAACCCATTGCCCTGCCTCGCCTAGAACAGAGACAGTGCCCTGATCCTTAGCCCTTTCATCTGTAGATACATCTAATGGGGGCTATGCTGTCTTAAGTGGTAAATGCTTCACATGGCCCAGACACACTGGACTTTACTCCCTGGTTGTTACATCAGCTGCCTTGCCAGCACACCCTCCTTGTTGTCCTCTCCCCAACCACCTACTTCCCACCTGACTTCCAGTTCTAGAACCACAATCAAATCAATATTGTTATTATACTCTATGCCTTTACTCACTCTTCTTGTAACTTTTGCAAACCAAGATACTTTTCCTTGGCCACCGTTCCCCTTCACATGTTGTCTCCTCCAATTAGAATGTATCCTCCTTGAGGGAAGAGAACTTTTATATTTCTATCCCTAACACTTAGCACAGTGGCTTGGTATATAATAAGTGCTTTCTTATTCATTCATTCAATCAGTCAATCATTCATTTATTCTTTTGCCTAATTTTAATTCAACTGGGCAACAAAGGTGTCTGTGAACCTTGTATTAGAATAGTATTTTTTTCGTGACAGTGTAGGTTAAATATATGAAGCAATGAAAATCAATGAAACAGGTAGAGACCAAAAAGAAATTGTCTTTTGCTACTTATGTTCAAGAAATTAACTTCACAACAAGATGAGGTACGTGTGTTTAGATTGTAGTTTATTTAAAAAAGGTCCTGGGGTTTTAGTAGACCTTGTAATTTGAAAATGAGTACAATATGTGGCCAGAAAACTTAATGTGATCTTAGTCTACATTAATAGTAAAAAAAAGTATTCCTTTCAAATTAATGAGATAATTTTGTTGTATTTTACTGTGTTCAGAGCTCCTCTGGAATGTTTTTTTTTTTTCCCAGTTCTAGATAGTAGGTTTTTGGAAGGTCACTGATAAGTGAGAGGGAGGCTTACAAGAGGGATTCCAGGATGATAAAAGGTATCCATTTGGTGTCAAATGGAGATGAGTTGAAGGAAGTCAGGAGTTTTATATTGAAAAGATGGAACACATGTGTCTTCAAATCCTTTCAGCCTTTTGGAAAGAGGATTTCACTTGTTCTTTAGCCTCTTGTGAGCAGAAATGGAAACAATGAATGGGTCAACATTGTAAATAGGCAAATTTAGGCCTGATGTCAGGAAAATCTCCTAAAAATTAGCACTTTATACCAAAGTGGAATTATCTATTTTAGGAGATTGTGGAGGTTTTGTAGAAGCTGGCTGATCATTTGTTGGGTACATTGAAGTGGGGATTCTTTTTCAGGGATGGATTTGACTAGATGGCTGCTGAGGTTCCTTCCAGCTCTGAAGTCCTATGAGTTTGTGAAAAATGAAGTGACATTATTATTATTAAAGCTTTCCCCAAAGAAAAGAACTTTTCCTGTCTAGTCAGAAGATGAATTAGGAAAATATGAAATTGTTCTAATTCTTCTTGTTGGCTTTTCTTAGTGCCTTGTACATAGTAGGTACTTAACAAATGTTAGTTGAATTGAATCTTTAAAACCTCTCTGTATTCCTTTTGCTAAATGACCAATAAGATCTGCCTTCTTTATCCAGAAGCATTCATTTTCAGTGGTTTCATTTGTTTTATTACTCTAAAATGTTAAGTGCAGCCCATGATAGAGAATTAATGATGGCTGGGCTCCTGGAGAGTGTCAAATTAGAAACTATAACAAATTGTGAAACTTTCAGCATGTTTTAAAGGCTTAAATATTTATTATGAGAGAAATTAGCTTCTCTTCCTGCTACTCCAAGTTTTGTGGGTATGTCTCATAAATTCTAGAAGGATTCTATAAAGTGCAGGGAGGAGGGGAGAAATTTTGGTTTAATTTGGAAGCTAGTTAAAATGAAATTGATATTGTCATTGCTTATTATCTGTGGTGAAAAAAAAAGCCAAAAAAGTATGTATCAGACTTCATTTCTCCAAATTGCTTTCAGCTGCCTGCTTCCTAATATAGAAATATTTATTAAAAGTGGCAGGTTAAAAATTGGATTCCTAGGGCAAAACATATTTGGTTCTATAGTTTTGTTAGAGAATAAAGGAAATATATTTGTGAATTTGCTTATGTGGTATCTTCTTGTAGAGAATTATTGGTTAATAAGGTGGAATACTGGTCAGTTTTATTGGCTGAGGGAAAATTTCCTAAAAAAGGTTTGCTTGACTGAAATATAGTCTTATGAATCTCTTTTGTAACGGGTAGCAACTCTGAGATTCTTTCTTTATGAATCTTTCTAGTTATTAAAGTCTTACCTGAGAGCAAGCGTAATCAGGGTAGGAGACTCCAGTAATGACCCAATAGTGATAGCTTAAATTTAAAAGTCATTTATTGATCATCTTTCATGTTGGAGTAGCTCAGTAGGGGTACAGAAATGTGAAATAAGGAGTTCCCTATCCCCAGGGAGTCTATAATATATTAGTGAACTTAGGACATTTCTACAAATAATTCAGTCTAACAAGTTGGTCACTGAGGATACAAAGACAAAAATTAAATGGTGCCTGCCCTCAAGGAGTTTACATTCTATCAAAGGAAAGAAAGACATATGCACTGTGTACAAAATATATACAGAATAAATAGAGTAGTTTTGAATGAGGAATCTGTTAAAGGCCTCTTCTAGCAGGAGGACACTGGAGCTGACTTTTAAAGGACTTAAGGGTTCTAAGGTATGAAGGGGAGGTTGGAGAACATTGCTGCAATGGGAAATCCACCTGTACAAAGGCTAGAGGGCAGGAAGTGGAATTTGTAGAGGGAAAAGAAAGAAAGCCAGTTTTCCTGGAATATAGATTGAGTGAAGAGAAGTAATGTGTAATCAATCAGTTTGGAGATGCAGGAGGAAGGTCGTGTAAGAGCTTTAAGGCCAAACAGAGAAGTTTGTACTTTATCCTAGAAGCATAGTGCTTTTTAAGGTTTGCATATTCCTTTTGAAGCTGATAATCAGCTTTGAGAGGTAGAATTATAAGTAATATTCAATTAATTAATTAATAATAATTAATATTATTAAAAAGGGAAGAAAACAGAATCCTGGAGAGGTTCTAAAAACCCATCATTGAATAGAGATCAAGGTAGAATTCATACCCAGGTCTTCCTGATTTCAAATCTAGAAATAGAAGTAGTTCTGGGGAGTAAGTCTTAGGGAGAAGATGATTCATTCCATTTTGTTTGACGTGCCAGTCAGTTTGTTTGAATTGAAGTTTTAGTGCTCCATATTGCAAGTGGTATTATTCTGATGTATTAAGGTTCAGCATTGTAGGACCTTCTAAATGAAATCCAGAATCATTCAAAAGAGTTCACTGTCCCTATCCGTATAGAAAATACCAAGTAGTTGAAGAATACCTGTTTCCAGGCTGTGTATGGTATGAAATATGATGGACACTTATGGCAAGTTGATTAGGGCATATATTTTGGATACACTTTGAAGATGGGACAGTGAACTGGATCCAAAATTGAGTAGAGGAGTGAAGACCAGATTGCTTTTGGGAAATTGAGCAATGCTACTTTTAATTATCCCAAGTTTTCTCCCAAACAAAGGATACCTTTTAATATTAGTATTCTTTCAGTGATGTGTCTGAGAATCATATAATAACATAACCTCTGAAGAATTAAAGTTGTGCGTCACCGAAAGGATAGAGAGTTACATGATGTGGTGTACATAGACTATAGCCTCTGATGAAAAAGAATTGCACAGGAGAAACAGTGTGAAAGGATATGGTTAGAAGCATGTCTGAATGGAGAAGGAGGTTGACAGGTTATGTTATGAGGGTACAGATAGTTGATAATACATATGCTCCATTGCAACCTATATATTGTCACGAGATCTAGTGGAAAGCCTCTAGCACAGGGGTGGGGAACCTGCAGCTTTGAGGCCACATGTAGCCCTCCAGGTCCTCAGATGTGGCTCTTTGACCAAATCCAAACTTCACAAGGATTTGTTCTGTAAAACTTGGACTCAGTCAAAAGGCCATACTCAAGGACCTGGAAGGCCATATGTGACCTCCTCTGGGGAATGAAATGGACAAGAGTCATACAAGAGGATAAAACATGGATGTGTTGGAAGGAGTACCTGTATCCCTGAGGTCATAGCTACACAAGCCCTAACCCTCTTCCCTCCCACTGCTACTTTGTGTGATTGCCACTAGGTGTCATGCTAATACTGACTTAGATTAATTAGAAATCATATTTGTAAAACATTCATGAGGTCATATGGTCCATTATTGAAAAACTTTGCACAACCCTTTACTAAACCAATATTTTTCTTAGCTTTTATTAAGCCCTGACTGATGATATTTTGTTGTCCTTATAAGTACTTTGATTGTTAAAATTTTCAAAGTTTAACCTTTTGTCTACTCAGATAAAAAAAGATAGTTTATTATTATTATGGGGCAGCTGGGCAAGCTGATAGAAAACCAGGTGACTTGCTTATTATATGCAGTGTTTTTTTAGAATCATTCTATATCTTTTAGTTGGTAATATTAAACACTTTATAGGTATAAATTATGGATGAAGGAACAAGAGAATTAAAGCTGGGGATTATATTAAGTAATATAAGAAACAGCCTAATTAGAGACATTGTGTATACAATTTAAGTTCTCAATTGACGAATAGTGGGCTGAATTTTGAAAGTTGAAATTTTATTAGGATACATGAAGTCTCCAGAACATATCTTAATAGTAATAATGATAGTGACAGTGATAATAACTGACATTTATATATGGTTTTAAAGTTTGCAAACTGCCTTATGCAGTTTATCTCCTTTGATCTCCATGACAGCCATATGAGATAGGTACTACAGCAATTACTATCCTCATTTTTAAAATGATGAAATAGCCTCAGAGGGGTGAGGTGATTTACCCAGGGTAACACAGTAAGAATCAGAGACTCAATTTGAACCATGGTCTTGACTCCAAGTGAGAGAGAGACAGAGAGTTTGTGCATCTATTATTATGTTCCTGTGATTTAGTTGATGCAAGAAACTTCCCTCTGATACTGCAAGTCAGTGCCTTCTCTGTAACTTAGAGTCTTTGAGAGTTGCCTAGAAGAGGTAAAGTGACTTCCTGTAATGTTACAGAATCAGTATATGAGAGGTAGGACATAAACCCAGGACTACCTGGTTAACTCTTCATCTACTATGTTATGCTTTCAGTTCTCCATGTCACGTTTATGGGGCAGCTGGGCAAGCTGATGCAGGTCCAGAAGAGGGATTCCAAATGGAAAAACTGGGGCTGTTTTTAACATAGAAGAGACTGTGAGGTTGGGAGGAGCTGAAGGAAGCACTGTCTCATGCCACAGTAATTTGGCAATAACTCAGAATATGTAGTTCCAATTAAATCCTACTCAAAGCTTCTATACAAGGTAGAGGTGTACAGGGCCTCTCTAAGCCAGTGCTAAAAAAAAAACCTGAAGCTTTGGCTGCTTCTACAAAGTTCGAATTAGAATAATTTCAACTACAGGATGGGGACAGATTCTGTGCCTGTGCTTTGAAAGACTAAATAGCTAAATGTGGAGCAGGCTTATCGTCAGATAGTTGGGCACAGGTAAAATGGAAGTGTGGAAGAGTTGTTTGATGCTTTAGTGGAGAGTATACCCATCCCATTGAAATCATGGAATCTAACTACAGAGTATATATAATGCTTTAATAAACTATATCATCTATTATCTCATTTTATCCCTAAAACACTCTTGTTAAGAGTTAGTAGGTCAAATTATTTATTATATATTCTTGCTTTTTTTTGTTGATGGGTTCTAGGAAGAGGGAGAAGGCCCTGTCTCTAACCACACCTAGTCCTTGCCTCCTTCCCACTTCGATTTCTCTATTTGCAAAAAGAAAGCAAAGCCCTTGTAGAAAATACACATAGTAAAGTTAAATCAAATCCCACATTGGCTCTGTATAAATCTATCTGTATCATTCTGTGTCTTGTGTCCATTGCCTTTCCATCAGGAGATGGGTAACATCAGTGCTCTGGTTGGTCATTTCATTTCTCTCCAGAGTTGTTTTTCTTTCCACTGTTACAGGTTAGCTGTTGTGTTCAATTTTGGGAGTCAAATGTTGGGCATCAATATAATGAATACTAGATTTATAATCTGGAAGTGATGAGATTAACCAAAATGATGAGGTTAGGGAACCATATGTTTTTAGGGGTAATTGAGACTCCAAAATACCAATGCACAGAGTCTTGCTGAATCAATTTAACTCAAGCCTTCTCAGCCAAAGAAAAAGACAAAGTTTAGTAAAGATTCGCTATAATGGGCAGATACTTAGGGAGCCTGAGCATTTGTGATGCTAATGCCAGTGGGCCACAACAAGCTGAGCAGAGCTAGAATGAATCTGAGTGCCTTCATGGAGGCAAGATGAGACTTATATACAGAAAGATTGTAGGAGGGATCTAGGGGTGCTCAAGTAGTCTGGGGTGAATAGAGGAGTGGTTTAGGGAGGGATTTGAGGAGGGGTCTAAGGAGGATTTTGATGGGACTGGGGTGACTAGTGAGTGAGATTAAGGGTGGGAAATAGCTGAAGGCCACCTGGAGGTAACAGACAATGCAGGGCTGGGCTAGTTTAAGGGTAACAAAGATTTGGGCCTAGCAATAACGGAAGGTTTATGGCCTTAGGTAAAGGCTAGATCAAGTGGAAGATTGAAGGAGAGTTCAAGGGAGTTCCCAGAGACTGTACCCCATCATTCCCCCCTCAAACAAATGAGACCCAAATTCTTTTGGGGTAAGGGGCAAAGGTCTCAGCTTCTGAAACTGCTTCCTGCTGGCAAGGGGTGTAGAGCTGTCCCTGCCTCAAGGGGTCCAGTTGAAGGGGTACATAATCTGAGCAGTCATCTGGAAGTCAGTGGCTTGGAGCCTGGAGGAGACAAACCTGGCAAGGAGGTTAAGCAAACAAGGACCAAACAGACAGTATAAGAGTATAGTATTTCCCTGGTGTAAAAGACAGTTTCCAGGGAGGGAATTAAAGATGACTATTTCATACCTAGCTCTCCTAACCACTTGTTCTGTGCACCACACTATTTTGGGGTTCAGGAGTGTGTAGCACACCTGAATTAGGTCAGGGGTATCTAAGAGCAAGGCTTGATATTTGGTGACCTTGTGGCTAGCCAGCCGCTGGTTGCCCTCTGCTTTCAGGATTCTCTCAACTCGATTGGGAGTCAGAACTTCTAAGGGCTGCTCAGCTAGAGGTTTAGAAGCTTCCTCAATTAGAGTGGCTGTAGCAGCCATGAAGTCTAATTGTTTTGAAAAATAGGCATCTGGCCTGGGGTCTGGTCCTAAGGACTGGATTAGGACCACCAAAGCCTGTCCTCTCCTTTCATCAGCATACTGAGTGAAAGATTTTTCTAGATTAGGTAGAGCTATTGCTGGAGTGGTGATCAATTTAGTTGTCAGAGTCCCAAAAGCTTTAGCCTGCTCTGGGTCCCACTCTAGAGGGAGCGAGTCAGGGGCTAGAGTAGCATTTAATGCTGGCAGTCCCTCCCAGGCCTTGAGTTTTAGGGGGTTCCCAGAGACTGTACCCCATCAGAAGGAAACAAACATTTATTAAATACATACTGTGTGCCAGGTACTGTGATAAGCACTTTTCAAATATTTACTTATTTGATCTTCATAACAATTCTGGGAGGTAGGTGCTGTTATTTCCGCCATTTTACACTTGAGGAAACTAAGGCAGACAGATTCAGTAACCCTTGCTTGGGATCATAGAACTAACAATAGTGGAATTTGAACTCAGGTCTTCCTGACTTAATTCAGTGTTCTTTCCCCTGCACCATCTTGGAATTACTTGGGGCCAATATGCTACCTTGGACGCTTAAGAGCTGGGTGACAGTGGACCAGTTCTTAATCTCCCTGAGTCTATTTCTTCTTCTGTTAAAAGGGAATATTAATACCTACCTTTAAGGGTCCTTGTAAGGCTCAAATGAGATAATGTACATATTGTGCTTTATATCATCATCGTCAGTCATTTAATCTGCTGGAAATCATTCAGAGAGAGTAACAAGGTTAATGAAGGGACATGAAACTATGCTTTATGAGTTTTGGTTGAAGGACCTGAGCATTTTTACTCTTAAAAAAAGTGGAATTCTAGAGGGGCCAGAATCTTTGTTTTCAAATATTTGAAGAGTTTTAATGAGAAAGTATGACAGTCTTTTTTTCTCAAGATGGTAGAACTAGGAATGATGGGTAGAAGTTATAAGGCAGATTTCCAGCTGCCCACAAGAGAAAAAGGAGCGTTTTCCTAAAGTAGTTGAAATAGATTGATTTTGGTGTCCTTTCCAACTTAGATTCCTTGGATTTTTGTGCCTCTGTCCTTCCATCTAGAAAACTGAGTCTTACAAAAAAAAGTGGGTCAGTGAAAGCCTGAGTTATTGGAGAGATATGGTTCCAAGAAGTGGAAATCTAGGGGGAACCAAATGTTAATTCCTCTATGCTTAAATTTTGTCTAAAGGTCTGGTGGCTTAAAGATAATGTTAATAAATGATTTCTTAGTTCTGCTTTTAGAAGTGTGGTTTACTGATGAAGGTCTAGTATAAAATATGACTTTTCAGAGCTATGTAAGACGCTTTCTATCTAAAACAATTCATTTTTTTTGTCATAAATTTCTAATGGAGAGCAAATGTCATTAATTATTTGATAATAAATTGATTTGTGGCCTCAGAAATGGATAAGTAAAATGAAGTGCTTTTACAGCTTCATACAGTTTTTGGTTACAGTGAAACAAATGAGCGTTTTGGGAAAGGCACAGGAAAGTAATAGTGAGTTGGTTAGAAACAGCTAGAAAACACAACCATTTGCGACAGTGCCATTTTCTAGGACTTAAATCACAATACAAGTATAAATGCAAGATGTGGTTGTTCAAATATTTATAATAACAATTGTCCAACTATTATAATTAATTTTAAGCTATTAAAACATAAAACTCCACTAAGACTTTTGGGACATGCCCTACATTAACATTTCAAAAATCTAACTTCATTTGGGCAAAATTATCAATTTTTTATGTTCTTTTTTTGTTATTTTAAAGCATTTTCGTTATAACTAATATCTGCTTTCTTAAATGAATTTTTACCTGTGTATGTTCGTTACCATATAGTAAATGTTACTAGTCATCCAACTCATTCAGGGAACAGTTTTTAAGTGACTACTGTGTACAAAATATTTTGCAGGAATTGTAGTTATGTTAATATGACAAAAGCAAAATGAAAAATGAGCCTTGCCCTCCAAGAACTCACATTGACAAAGATATATAAATACAAGGTAGTTGTTACTGAAGAAGACACCACTAAACACCTGAGTCCAAAAGGCCATTTTTTCCCTCTTGTTTTTGCCCTTGCTTGTCTCCTAGTTGATTTAGTTTATAACACTTTATTGATATGTTATATTACAGACATTTATAGATTACTCCCATTCTGTGAGGTATCTCTTGTAGCAAAGTGGAACAAATAAAATGAATAATACAGTGACCTCACAACATTTCACATATGTAGCAGTTTTTCAAATTAATACAAGTGTATTTTCTCTTTTTTTTTTTCCACCCTCTATTCCATTTGAGGGTGGCGGGGAAATGAAAGAAAAGTAGATTTCTTGTAACAGATATGAGTGGTTCTCATTTTGAGCCCTCCAACATTTATCATTTTCCTTTTTCATCATCTTTGCTACTTTGATGGGTATGAGATGGAATCTTAGAATTGTTTTAATTTCTGATTCTGTTATTAATAGTGATTTGGACTTAGCTGTATGAAAAAATAACTACAGATAACCTGCACTTCCCTTCACAACTCCTGGTTCTTATTCTTAGTCTATCAATTGAGGAATGACTTTTTTTTCCTATAAAAATTGAATTAGTTCCTTATATATCTTAGAAATGAGACCTTTATTGGAGCAACTTATTGCATATTTTTTGGCAATTGTTTACCTTTTAATCTTAGCTTTTATTGGGTATGTTTGTGCAATGTTAAAACATCACTTATTAAGTACATGATTTGGTATTAACTTGTCCAACTTATAACAATTTCTAGGACCTAGATACTTAGTCACTTAAGAAGAAACAAAAGACTTGTCTACAGAGTTCTGCCCTTTCAGATGAGAATGCATTTATTTTAGCACATTGTGAGGGGCAATCCTACTCCTACTTATTATATATGTTACTACCTCTATATAGTAACTTACTTATTTGTGTATAAGTGTTTTTGTTAGTCTATTCTAAAGCTTTAGAAATATTGGTGCTTGTTAGGGCTATTAGTTTCTGCATAAAAAGAATAAACTCCTGCTCAGATGGAAACTAATCATCTTCCTTTGCTTCCTTTCAAAGTCATTCAGAGTTCAAAATTGTACTAAGTGTTGTGATATGTTGGTTAGTTAACAGTTGCATATCTCACTTATAATCTTTTGGTTTTCTCTGAAGTACCTTCTAGTGGTTTTTTTGATCATTTTGCTTAGCACAAACCAGCATGACTTTGCTTTACTGATACAGCCTTCAAAATGTGTTGACTTTCGTTGACGAAAGTGGTTTCCTGAACTGAGTTGGGACTTAACTGTCATCCTTTAAGCCTTGTTTTTGTAAAGTTAACCATTCTCAAGTATTTGTGGTTGCTTAAGGGTAGAGAATGTTGGATTGTAATTGTATTTTGTGTACATTTTACTATGCAAGTATACATTCTTCTCATATCTTTATGTCATCTTTGAAATAACATTCATACCTGAGAAATTTAATTTGAAGTAGTGTTTTACTTTACAGTACTGTTCTAGTTTATCTCTCCTGTTGTGCAGAATATCACATACATATACAAATATTTTTGTTTGGGCTTAATCAGGATTTCCTAAGATCTTCAGTGTGAAAGGCAACATAAAGGCCGTCTCGTCTAGCCTTCAATTTCCTTCCTATACTTTCCAGGGGAGGCATCTCTTTTAATCATTTGACCTCTGCATAAGCACATTCAATTAAAGAGAACTCTGCTTTTCAAGGCAACGTTTTCCATTTTTGGGCAGCTTATATTGTCATTCTTCAGATGCTTAATTTCCTAATGATTTATCCCACTCACAGTCAAATGTTAAATTATTTTCATAAAATAATCATTTGGTCAACTGTCTATGTCTTTCTCTTTTCACACAGAAGAAACCACCTAATTCTAGCATCAAGAAAAAAGCAACTAAAGTGACAGAAGCAAAAAAAGTGATGAAGAGGAAATTTAAAGTGAATACAAAAGTTACCTTTAGTGAAGATGGGGAGGTAAGGTTCTGTTAATATTCTGACAAATAGCTGTGTTCAGAACAGGAGGAATCAGTGCACCTAATTTGCTTGGCTATCAACTATATATAAAACATGCAGTTTCTAGAGAACATCTGGGGTGGCTCAAACATAGTGTTTTCTGAACTTTACGGTATACTACAAGAAAGTGAAACTGCCTCTAAAATGACTGTAAATCTAGTAATGATGACAAAATTGTCTTTGTTCTACTTCCACTAAAGAAACTTTCTTCCTGTAGTGTCTGAACTTATCCCAAAAGAGATATAGAGACAAGAATTTCTATGTTTAATATGGATAGCTGCCTTCATTTCCTATTCTTCTTTTCCTTTGTACAAACTGGCCTGGAAAATAAGGAAAGTGCTGTAATATAAGTCATAGAATTATAGAATTCTAATGCTGAAAGGCATTCTAATGATCCCATAGTCATGTCTCAATTTTCAAATGAAGGAACAGAGAATCAGGTAAGTGATATAACAGGGCAAAGATCATCTGGTGAGTTTGCAGCAGAGCCAAGAGTAGTAGAGTACCAGTTTCCTGACTCTCAGGTCTGTAATTTCACTCAAGTTTGCGACTGTGCCACTAGCTAACATCAGAATAGTATAATATAGCATTGATTATATCAATACATTGTTCATATTCAGAGATTCTACATATGTTATCATCAGACATGTAAACAATGCCCATGTAAATCCTCATGTGTTAGAGTAGCTTTATTCTGTTTCAGAGGCATATTTTTCGATAAACAGTAATTATAAAATTCCTTTTGAGCTTTTGTTTCATGACTACCAGTTTAAATTTGTATCAGCTTTCCAAATTCTTATGGCAAAAAAGAATAAGAAGCCAGATGAAAACCAAATCATGGTATTTGCAAGAGAACCCATAACATTCTTCCAAATGAATTTTGTTATTACTTTTTCTAACTCAGTAAGATAATTTTATTAGTAATTTTATTGGAATGACATTCTATAAATAGATTAGTTAGGTAAAATTGTCATTTAAAAAATTATATTGGCTTTACCAAGGCATAAACAATAAATATTTCTTCAGTTCTTTAGATCTGAGTTTATTTGTATAAAAAGTGTTTTGTGTTTATGGTCATTTAGTTCCTTGTGTCTGTTTTGGCAAGTATATGCTCAGCTACTTTATACTGTGTAGGTATTTTAAATGGTATAAAACAATATTGAATAATATTGCTGACACAGTGTAGTTTCTCTATTTTTCACTTTTGATTAAATTTATTTTAACTTTAACTTTGTCTGAGATCCTGATTACTATCTCTGTTTTTTTACATGCTAAATTCTACTCCTGCCCTTTATCTTTGTGTGTATCTCTCATTTTTTAAAATGTTTCCTAAAAGCAACATGTTATTGAATTCAAATTTTTAATCTGCTGTTTCTATTTTATGGGTAAATTCATCTCATTCACTAAGCTATAATCACTTGTATGTTTTCCTCCTTATTTTTCGTCACTATCCTCCTCACTCTATTTACCCTATCCCTCCTCACTCCTCTTTCTATCTGCTACCTTGCCCTCCTATTCTTTAACCTACCCACCCCTCTAAAAGTCCCTCCCTTAGCCTTTCCTGCCACCCTTTCCCCTTGCTTTCATATTTCTTTCTGAATTTAAAAGACTTTATGCCCTTCTAGATACAGATATGTTGTTCCCTCTTTAACCAATTCCTGATGAGAGTAAGGTTCCAGCAGTACTCTTCCCCCTCTCCCCAGCCCCCGTTGGCTTCTCCTGTATCAGTTTTTCCTTTTATGCCTCATTTTTGTGAGATAATACTCCTTTTTATCTCTCTCTACACAGTTTTATTTTTTAAGAATAACCCTATCATACTCAGCTTAGCTCACACCTTTCTTTCAAACTACCTAAATAATGACAACCAAAGAAGTACTTCTAATGTTTTCACATATATGAAGTAAACAATTTGACCTTATTGAATCCCTACTAATTGGTCTTTAATGTTTACCTTGTATTTCTCCTGGATGTTATATGTCTAATTTTCCCTTAAGTTCTGGGTTTTTTGTCACAAAAACCTGAAAGTCTTTGAGTTTGTTAAATGTCCATTTTTTTCTTTTTTTCATTCAGGATTATACTTAACTTTGCTGGCTAAGTTACCCTTGGTTGTAACCCCAGTTCTTTTGCTTTACAGAATATAGTACTCTAAGATCTACAGGCCTTCAATATAGTAGCTGCTAGGTCTTGTGTAATCCTTATCGTAGGTCCATGATATGTAAATTTTTTTTTCTTGTTGCTTCCAATATTTCCTCCTTAACCTGGGAATTTTGAAACTTGGCTATGATATTCCTGTAAGTTTTCCTCCTGGGATCTCTTTCAAGTGGTGATTGGTAGATTTTTTTCTGTTTCTACTTTAACAACTTCTACAACTTCAGGGCACCTGAATTTTCCTTGATAATTTCTTGTAATGTTGTATTAAGATTCTTTTTTTAAATTGTAACTTTCTGGTAGTCCAACTATTCTTATTGTTTCTCCTTGATCTGTTTTCTAGATTGGTTGTTTTTCTGATGAGATGTTTTACTTTCTCTTCTATTTTTTCATTCTTTTGATTTTGTTTTATGATTTCTTTGTGTCTTAGAATGTCATTAGCTTCCCCTTGCCCAATTCTAGTTTTCAAGGACTTATTTTCTTCCTTAAGTTTTTGATTCTCATTTCCAGTTGGTTGAATTTCTTTTCATAATTTTCTTGATTTTCTTGGATTGCTCTTATTTTTTTTTCTTCTAATTTTTCTTCAGTCTCCCTTATTTTGTTTTTAAAGTCCTTTTTGAGTTCTTCCAAGAACTTTTTTTGTGCTTGGGACCACTTGACATTTCTCATTGAAAAAGGAATGACTCTTTTTTTCAGCTTCGTTATCTTTCTCTGAATATGAACCCAGATCCTCTCTATCCCCGTAGTGATTATCTATGGTTGGGTTCTTGTTTTGTTTTTAGCAGCTATTAGTGTAATCAGGTTGTAGTCTTGAGGTATGGGGAATGGTGCCCCAAGCCTCAGGTCCTTCTTACTGAGGTCTGTCTCAGGGCCCAACTTTGGACTCCTCTCCACTTGTAAGCCACAGCTGGGCCCCCAGTCACACTGTCCTGCAAAGGATCTTTCTCCCAGCAGTCCCTTTGGTGGCTGTAAACTACAGTTGTCCTCTTTGCTCCAGAACTAAAACCTTCTCCTGCAAGTGGCCACAGCCAACAGGGTCCTTGCCCCTCCCTACTGCACTCACCAGGTGCTAGCTCCTTCTCCCCGCACCCATAGCTTGTGATGTATCTCGTCAGCACAGCTGTGCTTGGCGTTACTTGACAGTGGAAGGTCTTTCAGTTTTCTTCTACTTAGTGGTCAGACCCCCACACTGTCTGAAAAATGAAAGCTTTTAAGGCCAAGGCACCACTCAACCCAATTTCCCCCAGGGGTTATCGTTTGTTGATTTTGCCAAGTTGGCTTGGAGGTATTTGCACTTCACTCTGGCCAGACCTCCAGCCCTGGAGGTCAAGACTTTATGACTTTATTGGGGTCTTCCCACATTGTTTTAAGACAACTGCTTTACCCCATGTTGATTTCTGCTGCTCCCAGGTGATGTTCTGCCTATTTTTTTTTTTTTATGGAGGAAATTTGGAGAGCTAAAAGTTTTCTGACTTATTCTGAGATCTTCCCAGAATCCTCTCAAGGACCTTTTGTAATAAATAATGAATTTTGTGTAATTCCTGACAAGAGCTGACTACTGCTTTTCTTAAATGTTAAGCTGAACAAAAAATACCACCCCCCTCCCCCCGGCCCCTCCACCAAAGATTAGGTTCTTTAGTGTACTGAAATGGTAAACTGCAGATGTCATACTTTTTATGTCTAACTAGAATAAAAAATTTTTAGAAGGGCGAAAAAGTCCTCATCTTTGAATGTTAAGATTTATTTGTTACTAGTAAGAGATCTGTTTCATGTGCTTTCAAATCATACTGTATTACATGACATTAAAAAAAAAAAGAAATAAAATACTTGCCTCAGTTCAGTCTTTTGCCTTGTGGTCTTGTTTAGTCACTAAAATTTTCCATTATTCACCATGGGGTAAGGTCTAGCTTTGTGCTCTTTTTGATGAAATGTTCAGTCTTCATATGCCTCATACTTCAGTATCACATAATTTACAGAGGTTACCGAACACCAAAATTGAAAGAGATAGCAATGGCTGTCATTCTGCATCTCTATGAGAATATCCTTTAAGATGTCACCAACAAGTAGTCACCTACGCTTTGTTTGAAGCTCTTTAGCAAGGAGGAGCCTATTTTTGCATCATTCTCCTATTTCTGGATAGCTGTAATTGGTATGAAGTTTTTTTTCTGTACATGTGTCCTAAATCTGCTTCTTTCTAACTTTCGACAAGTTCTGCCCTCTAGGGCCAAGCAGGTGTACAGAAAGCTTAAGAATCAAAGGTATTATGGCAAAAATTGCATATTTGTTTTTATCTCTCTTTTAGTTTGAATGAATGGTTGTTATACTGAATGATAAAGTTTATTGATGTCTTCTCTTTGAATTAACAGTTAGTTCAGCAGTGGCCACCTATACAGAAATCCAGCGTGAACAGAATTGAGGAAGAGGATGAAGGTGCTGGCATCAACTTGGAGAAGGCAAAGGAAAGACTGCAAGAAGAGGATAAATTTGACAAAGAAGAATACAGAAAGAAAATTAAAGCAAAGCATAGGGTAAACCCTGCATTTTATTTTTTAAAAAAATTTATTTGCAAATTTTGTTTTTATCTTATCTTTATTCCCATATATGTTGCTTCCCCTCACTTTCCCACAAGCACTCTGAGAACCATTCCTTTTAACAAAGAATAAGAAAGAGGAAAAAAAAATAGCAGTTCAGCAAAACTAATACAAAGCTGACAGTGTATGCAGTGTCTCATCTGCAGAGAAGGAAGGGAGATAAAATTTCTTTTCTGTTCTTCAGGGCCAAGTTTGATCATTATAATGTCACAGCATTCAGTTTTAGGTTTTTGTTCTTTGCATTTGCATTGTTATACTGTAAAGCCCTTCGTTTTTAATAAATTTTAAGAGAAATTGACCTTGAGTGAGTAAATTTCCCATCCTTGATCCTCAATTTCCTCATCAGTAAAATGAGGGTATTGAATTAGTTCTCTTGTAAAGTTCCCTCCAGCACTAAATCTATGGTCTTCTGATCCTCTGAATATACTTAAGTATTGATATCAACTTATGGAAATTCACTAAATCATAGATGTAAGTTATCTCAGGGTATTTTTGACATGGGTTGCTGAGATGACACCAAATTTTATTGCAATAAAACCCACAGGGTCCTATATATTTCTTAATAGACACATTTCTCACAACACATTAAGCATTTCCCCCACTTCTTTACAGAAACCCTTGTATATACTATACACTTCTTCCCCTTCTTAAACAACCTGAACTGAGTATAGTTTATATGGGAGGACTGATCACTCATCCCAGCATTAGCACCTAAACTTGGTTTATTTTTAAATTAAAGGTTGATGGTCCCTCTTATCTAGTTGGAATGAAGTATGATTGCTTCCTTGATAGTATAGTACAGCATAAATACATTATTCCTAGTAAGTATGTTGTATTTAGGCTCACCTCAGATGATTTTTTTCTGGCCTTTTATGAAGTGTGGGTTAATGTAGTAATAACAATTTAAAGAAGGGTACTCAATGGTTATGACCTGGCGATCATTATTGATCACTTCAGTAGTATTGGAATCCCTGATTCTATCAGTATGACTAAGCTTGAAAATTCATCACTCTGCAGGCGCTCTGATAACAATGAGCATTTTTTAAGACAGGTAGATTGATCATTCATTAATAGGCATAGTCCGTCACTGGGCCAATATTTAAATATTTAAAGAGATTGGGCTCTGCTAACATTGCCTCTGAGAACGTTTCATGACTTCCACAATATGAAGAGGCATCTGTAGTGGAAATAGAAACACACACACACACACACACACACACACCCCGCATGCACGCGTATATGTAGATATATATGTGTATGTGGATATGGATATGTATATACTCTTTCTGGAAAATAGTAAGGTGATATAATATCATAGCCAAAAAGGCCAACAAAATATTTGTTGTCATTAAATCAAGAGGGGTGTTGAAAAGTGAAGACGTTATCCTGCTCTTTTACAAAATTATAGTGGCAACTGCATCTATAATTTTTATACCTTTTTTGTTTGTCGCAACTCAAAAATGATGTGATTAAACTAGTAGAGGGCTGGGCTGTATAGGTAGATCTGTTAGGAGGCGGATCCAAGAGACCTGGAAATTGATAATGAATGACTGTGTTTATTGATCTAGGGGAATGGTGGAAATGGATTCAAAGAGTTCAAAGAAATGTAGAAATGGCAGTTTCTGTCAGCATTTATCAGGAAAAGCTTGGATGTACCTTATATCAGGAAGATAAGACTTATTTACCATATTTACTCTGTGCTTCTCTTGACAATAGAATGTTGTTACAGTGATCATTATCAGCCCTTGTTATATATTTATAGTCAACAGATGTTTATTAAGCACCCTCACTGTGCCAGGCACTGCAGTAAGTGCTGGGGACACAAACAGAGACAGCATAAAGTTCTGGATCTCAAAGAGCTAAGAGTCTTAACGGGGGGAGGGGGGAGAGGTTGTCAACATGCAAATGACTCTGTACATACAAGCTATATATAGTATAAAGTGAAAGTAATCAACTTTGGAATTAAGAAGAATCAGTGATGATTTCCTGTAGAAAGTAGAATTTTAGTGGGGACTTGAAGGAAGGCAGGAGATAAAGATGAGTGAGGAGAGCATTCTATACATGGAGGACAGCTGGTTAAAATGCTGAGATTGTTGAGAGATGGAATTTCTAGTTTGAGAAACAGCAAGGAGGGCGTTGTCCCTGGATTGCAGAGTACATGGTGGGGAGACAGGAGTTATAAAGTATAAGAAGACTGAAGTTTAGGGAGGACAGGTTATGAATGGCTGTATATGCCAAACAGAGCATTTTATATTTGATACTGGAGGTGACAGGGGGAACTGGGGTGACATAGTCAGACCTGCACTTTAGGAAGATGTTTCATCATTTAAGAAGAAAAGCTAAGTGGAAGATGGACTGGCATGGGTAAAGAATTGTGTCAGTGAAATCAACCTGCACACTATTGTAGCAGTCTAGTCATGCAGTGATAAGGCCTGCATAATAGTGTCAGAGGAGAGAAGGGGGCATATATGAGAGATGTTATAGTTTGTAACCTATAATTTTACTTGAGGAGTACTTTAAAAATGTCCAGATGTTGTACTTCATAGACATTACTAAGAAAATACATGATTGGAAAAAAGAGATGGGCTGGTCAAGAGTCGTTGGTTAGTTTAGTTGGAGTATTAAGTAGTCTCTGGGAATTGTTAAAAGCACTACAGCAATGGGTTCTTAACCCTGTTTTTGAAAGTGTGGGAAAGTAAAATGTTAATATGCCAAGCTTGTGACACTGATATCTATGCACCTTCAGATAGTACAATATAGTATTTAAACCTTTTCATTTCTCATTTATTTTTTCACCATATACCAGCAAGTTGATAACAAATAAGATGCTCAGACATTTTACAGAAAATAAGTCCTTCTTTGCATAATTCCAGTGCCTGACTTTGTAAGTTTTTAGATGAACAGGCTGCCCACTTCTGTGATCATCAATGTTCAGCTCCACCCACATTGTCCATCTGCCACTGCAGGGTCTATGGTTTTCTCTTATATACTGTTAACCTTAAAGTCCTCTCAGTTCTCTAGTTGAGAGAAATTGTACTTGTTTTATAATACTATCTTCTCTTTATTCCCCCTCTCCTCTAAAATAAGTTTGGCATGCATTGGAAACTAAATGTGAATTTATATTGTTTGGAGAACTTTTTGCAGCATTCCTTAAAGTAATTAGAAATGCCTTGGATTTTCACAACAAAGCAAAAGAATTTTAGCACTAAATTTAAAACTGATATAGACATAAGGCAAATGGAATTTTCAGCTGCAGTATTAACCAATCAGTGAGTGACTCAGAGATTGGTCTAGCAGCTATTTCAGAGTATTGCTTCCCAGAGAGGTCTTTGTGTGATCTTTGACTCCTGTTTACTTGGTTTCTGTTTAATAGACCATCATTTGCTTTTCTAAAGCAGCAGTCCACATCCGTTTCATTTAAAATGTGATACAATTTCACAATGCCATTTGATGAATAGGAAGCAAGTAGATATTGAATATAGCTTTGGGGATGGAAATGAATATGGAGAAATATACTATAAACATAGTGAATAAATCAACCTGAAATATACTAATTGCAAATTATTAGAGACTGGAAGCAGTTTTCCCTCTTATTTTTTGTTAGTGTCAGGAATGTCAAAAGGATTTTGGACTCCCTACAATCACTGTTTCAGGCACAAAACTCAAAACTATTATATAATATTGTTCATGTGTTGGAATCTAATAGCTCCAGCAACTTGCAAAGTATTTGTAGTATTTATTCTACTTGAGTCCCCTTCATTTTAGTATTTAAATCATGACCTAGACAGGGGACATGGGTCAGGTTATAAAGGCCTTCCTGTGCTTCCTTTTTTCCAAGCTGTAGTTGACAAAGTTAGAGGGATAAGAAACATATGAAATGTCATATGAAATTACTGATTCTGTTTCCTCCCTTCCTTTTTCAGATGGTAGTGGTTAGGATTTGGCAAGGAAATCTGAGAACTATAATGTTTTTCAGGATTTATCTACACTTAATTTCTATTTTCCTAGGATGACCCACATTATAAAGATCATATATAATGTTTGATGATAAGAAGGCTTTTTATTGTTCAGAAGTATTTATATGTGTCATACCAACTTGATTTTGTGATGATTTTTCATCAAAGAAAATACCTTTTTAGGATCAGATCTAGGAACAAAACCCCCATGAAATTGAAATTATTCAATTTGGGGCAGCTAGGTGGCGCAGTGAGTAGAACACTGGCCCTGGAGTCAGGAGGATCCGAGTTCAAATGTGACCTCAGACATTTGACACATATACTAGCTGTGTGACCTTGGGCAAGTCACTTAACCCCAATTGCCCTGCCCCTCCCCCCAAAAAAGAAAACTGAAATTATTTAATTCATAAGTCACTATTTTGAAAAAGTCCACTTTTAAAAGTATGCATAATTTATCACGGTATTTCTTTTGACAACATAATTTCTCATGTATGTATGGGATTAGGTCTTTGTGACAGGCACTTTGTGTGTAGACAAAACTCATACTTGTATGTGGTACTTTACCTGGGGCGCAGAGTTGAGTATATCTGATGCAGTTTGTAGAGTTAGGCAATAGATTACCCAATAGTTTCCATTGCTCAAACGTACTGGCATCTCTCATTGTCATGGGTGGACAGTTAAATACTCAGAAATTATTGGAAGAGTTTCAATTGATATTCTCTAGTCAAGTTAAGGTAGTTCTTTTTTCCTGTGTGAGATTAAAAATATTATAGGTACTCAGTATACTTTCTTGTTTATTTGAAAATGTTGACTGGTACTTAAAGCTAGTTCCCAGTTATTAATAATTTAATAAAGTCTTATTAAAGAATGAGAAACTTCTCATGTGAGAAGTTTGGGGGAGAAGGGACCATGGGAAGTTTGAGGAGGAATGGGGTTTGGAAGAGCAACTGTAGAGAGTGGAATAGCAAGTTGATAAGAGAGATATAATAGAATTACCTATCAGCAGTGAGGGCCCAGATGAGGTTGTGTAGCATAAATTTGTAGTGGGACCAGTTAGAATAGTTGTATAATTTTCTCCATCTTTCCATCTTCATTTAGCGGAGAATGAGAGAATGATCCAAGGCTGAGACCTGGTTGGGCGTAATTGGCTATGATAAGGGTAAGGGTAAGGGAGGATAGGGTGAGTGGGGAGAAGGGTAAGTATTCAAGAGAGGAAGACTGTATAGAGTTGAATTGGTTTACCACAGATGGAGAAAAGAGAAGGGAGTGGCTAGTGCAGGGGATATGGCCTGGGAGAGATTTGATGAATCAAGTGACTGGAGGTCATGGTGCTGGTGAAGAGGAGGATTTTATAAGGGAAGGCAGAGGCAGAGGTGAAAAGCCAGGAGATTGTGGTCAGATAGGGAGATTTCAGAATTCTTAAAAATAGATGTGAAACATTTGTGTGTGAGGGTAAGATCAAAGGTATGACCATCTTTGTGTGTGGTTGAAGTAGGGTGGAGGAGTAGTTCATGTGATGTGAGTAGGTTGAGGAACTAAGTGGTCGATGTGTTTGAGGGAAAGTCAATGTGTATGTTGACTTTCCCTTCTTTGGGGGCAGGAGTTGGGGAGGAGAGAAAAATTGCAAGGCATACTCGACTCATTGAGGAAGTAAGGGGAGTGACCTGGAGGTCTGTAAACAATAGATACCTGAATTTTGATTGTTTGGTAGATATGAATAGCATGAACCTCAGAGGAAGACAGGTCCCTGCAAAGGTAGAGGAAGAACCTAGAAGTAGCAGTGAGGAGCAAGGAGTGTTCCAACTACTCTTGCCTTGACCATTGAGCTGAGGAGAATGAGTGAAGGTGCAGCCAGAGAGGCTGTATCATCAGTAATAGCTAGTAGATAGAATTGATGGAAAGAGTGGGAAAGGAAAAACTTAAGATAAAGGCAAGTTTGTTGCCTAGGGAACAAGGCATTCCAGAGGGCATAGTGGAAGGGCTCAAGGACTAAATAGAGAACCTTCTGTTTAGTATTCAAAGCCCTTCATAACCCAGGTTTCTCCTAACTTTCTAATCTTCTCACACCTTACTCTCACCTCACACTCTTTGATCCGTTAACAGTGGCATATGGATTGTTCCTCAAAAAAGATACTCTATCTCTCTGCTCCAGGATTTTTCTTTGGCTATCCCACATGCCTAGAATGCTTTCTCTCCTCATTTCTGCCTACTAGCTTCTATGCAGTTAATAAATGTTTACTGCCTGCCTGACTGCCCTTTATATATATGATAGTTGGTTAATAAATACTTGTTGAGTAAGTGATTTTCTGTTTTAAGTGGGTTGAAGTAGCTTTGGGGAGCAAGGAGTATACCTCTTGGCCATGTAGTTCCTGTTGTGTAAGGAAGTTGTGGTCCACATTAGAGAGGATGGCAAGAGAGTGTTGTCTTTAGGAGAAAACCAGGTTTTAATTGGTGTGAAGAGGCAGGAGGAAGTGCGAGAAATGTAAGAGTAATCAATTTAGAATGGAACTTAGTTTATTAGGAGTGAACTGACAGGACATTGGAAATAAGGTTAAATTATATAATTTATATGACATTTATAACATTTTATATCACCTCAAAGTTTGGAAAGAACTTTACATGTTATCTTTTTTGATCCCCATAACAGCCCTAAGAGGTTGAGTCTATGATCCTAGTGAAATGCTATTATCCCCATTTTATAAATTGAAAAACTGAGGCTGACAAAAGTTAAATGGACTTGTCCAGGGTTACACTGCCTCTGAGATAGAATTTCAATTCAGATCTTTCTGTCTCCAAGTCAGGCATTATATCTATCCACTAGCTACCTCAGGGAATAGCAAGGTGGCTGCATAAAAGAAAATTTGCTTGGTCAGGGGATCTGAATGACAGCTGTTAGGTGATTAGAAGAGAAGGTGTTAAATTGGAGTGCTATAAATTAGCCATAAGGTAGCTATAGTTCCACATAGGAAGATGCTTTTAGATGTGATCCCAAGATTCTTATTGGAATGTCAGCTTGGGGAAACCTATTTGTAATTCTTAGGCTTGACTGCAGCTCAGTTGGGGGAAATTTTTTCCAGTAAAAAGAGAAAACTCGCCCTGCCTGCTTCCTTTCTTGTCTTTGCTCTTATTGTGAACTAAAAGAAAAATTATCCTAATACCTCTTAAATAAATTGCAGAGGCTGTTATTGGTAGTACAGGTCTATGAATTCAAAAGAAAGCCCTAAGTTTTGAGGTGACATTAGATATAGCAACCAATTTTACCAACCTCTAAAGCTCTGGAAACATACAAGTCTATATCACAATCTCCAGGAAACATCACTAATTAAATCTGGTTTTCCTTAAGCAGTAGCCTTCAAAATAAATCTCTTAAAATTGTCATTGTTTTGTTGTAAAATTTCCTGTTTTTTTTTTCTCCTCAGAGATTAGCATTGCAACAGATTGTCTTTAATATTTATTTATTGCAAATGGTAGAGTATTTTAACAACATTGTCATTTTTTTCCTTGAGTTAACAAGGAACTTAACCACTGTTGTTTCTATGGAAAATTTGTAATCTAAATTCTGAACAAGTGACTTACAAGTGTTTGGAACATAATCCAATCTTCCTATTGAAGGGTGTTGAATGAATATTTTCATATTATAAGTTATTTGTTTTTTTAAGATATAAAAAGAGACACTTTTTCTTCATTTCTGAGATCGTAGTTAATGGCCAGCACTCACTATGTACATGGCAGTGTTGCATTTGAAAATAGCTCCTTTTAACATTTCATTCACCATCATTTTCTGCAATCACTGATAAACACAGTGCCTTTTATGTAATGGTAGAATTGTCTTAGCAGCTGCATTAAACAGATCTTGAACTTGGGTCTTGTGAAGTTAAGAACTGAAGCCACCTGAGTTTCATATATCCCAGCATTCAAATCATCATTTTTTTTTATGAGCATTCAACCACATGACTGAGTCTAAAGTTATTGCCTCTACAAGTTGAATTTGTTGAATGCATACAACCCTCTTTATTTTAAAATTTTCTTGGTGCATTTTGAGAGTTAGCATAGTATAATGTTTAGAGAGCAGGATTTGAAGCAAGGAAGACCTGAGTTTAAATCCTACATCTGACACATACTGTCTACCTGACCCTGGGCAAGTCACTTAATCTTTGAGTGTTCTAGGAGACTTATAGCTATGGCCATAACTAAGATCTGAGAAATAAAAATAAGATCTGAGAAAAACTTTTATTTAAATTTTACAAAAACAAATAATAATATAAAATTAGCACCTCAACTCTGCTTCAGTAGTGAGATTGGATTGTATTCCAAAAACTGTAAATTTCATGTGATAATAATAATAATAATAATAATAATAATAATAATAATAATAATAATAATAATAAAAAGCTAAGATTTATATAGTGTTTACTATGTTCTAGGAACTGTGCTAGGCACTTTAAAATTATTATCTCATCTGATCTTTACAACAACCCTGAGAAGTAAGTGCAATTATTATATCCACTTTAAAATAAGGAAACTGAGGCAAACAGGGGTAACTTGCCCAGGATCACACAGTTAGTAGGTATCTGAGGCCATATTTGAACTCGAGTCATCCTGACTCCAGGCTGAGTTCTATATCCACTGCACCAGAAGGACTTTCCTCCCTTTGGCATTCCCAAAATCAATTAAATCACAGTTCCATTATCGCTTTGGTTTTTAAATTTCATTTCTCACTTTACTCACATTGAGCCCTTGTAATAAAGAAAAACAATGAAGCAAAACTGACAAAATTACCACATCAGACTCTCCACCTGTAGGAATTATCTCTCTTTCTCTCATTTCTAGGACCAAATACACAACCATCTTTACACAAGGGTTTGTTCAAACAAATGTGGAAAATAAAATATTTAGTCACTGTCACATCATAAAATATGAAATACCATTGGGGTTCTCAGCTTTTCTTTGTCATGGCTTTCTGGTGAAACCTATGGATACCTCATAATAATTTTTTTAAACACATAAAATGATGGAATTTCAAAGGAAAGCAATTAGTACAAGCATTTTTAAAAGTTGTAGCTGAAAAAATACAAGAAAAAGGGACCAAAAGATGACATAAATAACTTTAATTTTCTTTTTGATACATAACTTTGTGGTAGGGAGTGCCAAATTCTATCTGAGATAAACATGATTAGCATGATATTTCATAGGTAAGATTATTATGTAGATTTCTTTTTCACATGCCATATTAAAGAAAACTGCATTTCACAGCAGAATTAAAATTAGTATGTTTATTTTCGTGATATATAAGAGACAAATTTATATGCTTAAATAAATTATTCATTAGGCAACTACTTTTCTGAATAAAATAACCTTTATTTGTTAAATTTTCTGTCCAAAGGATTCATATTATGTTTTTCATGAATGATATATATCTTTATACAACTTTTGGAGTCTAAAGGATATAAACTATTAGGATGTTTTTCATATCCAATTTGTGAAAAGGTATTTGAATTTTATTTTTTGCTATTTAACAAGATTTTCCTTTTTGATAAGACTCTGCTATTCATGGCAATTAAAGGCTTACCTTTTATAATACATTATAAACTTATATTCTCATTGATTTTTAAAAATTAAATTTCCTGATTTCCTTAACTCATGTTTATTTCCTTATTTCATACTTCTTTCAACATTGATTCTTATTTCTCCTGTCATCATTTTTTACCTATGGGAAATGTAATTATTTTTTACTTCAGTCATAGTATCCCAAATTCTTTTTCTTATCTACAGATTAGGTATATTAGAAGTCTTTTATACCCTTGAAAGAATAACATGAAATATTATCTTTTAAGTCTTGTATTTAGCTCTACTCAGTAAAGATGAATTAAATTTTTTTATATATTTTATCAGAATACCAGAAATGATTCTATACATAATATGCTTATTATGGTATTAAAATATGCTTCAGTTTGAATAATTTTCCTAGTTTCTAAGCTTTAGTTTTTTGGTAGGTTGACCTCTGTTTCTTCATCACAGAATTGCAGAGTGGGAAGGGATTTCAGAGGTCATCTAAGTAATCTGTACCTCTATAAGACTTCTGTTTACAGTATCACCAACAAATGCTTTTATACAGTCTTTGACTTTTGGATAGCCCTGTCAAGTTTTTCCTTACATTTGGCCTAAATTAGCCTCCTTGATTTTTTTAAAACTCATTACTACTCGAAGACAATTATCAAGTTATCATGACTCCTCCCCCGCCACATGTTTTACAGTCTACAAATTTTCACTTCCTGTAGCACATCCTTATAGGATATAGAGTTTAGATCTTTTATCATATTAGTTGCCTTCAACTTAATACTCCATGGTGTGACCATGGCAAAAACTGCAAGAGATCTGTCATTTCCATAGACATGAATATTATCCTTTTCCTAGCATAGACTAAGATTGCTGTAGCTTTATTGGTTGTCATATTACAAAATGTTAATTCATTGAATTTAAAGGTGACTGAAATCTCCAGATCATTTTCAAATACACTCCTATTTTACTTGTGAAGTTGATTGTGTTTTTTACATTCAAATATGGCATAGTGATAGAGAATTGACTTGAAGCCAGGAAGGCCTAGGTTCATAGCTCACCTCTGGCACATAGTGGCTGAGGGAACTCAGGCAAGTTAATGGATGTCTCTTAGGCAACTCACTCTCTCCTAAGACTCTAAGTTGCAGAGAAGGTAGTGGTGGCCTGCGTCATTAGGGGGAATTTTGTCACCTCATGTTCCTCTATACTAATGAAATCATAAATTTGATTTTTATCCCTGTAAGGCTTAATATCTATCTGTAATACATTTTAATCTTTTCAATTTAGCCTAATATTCCAGACTGTCCAGATATTTTTCATTCTTGACTATCATATTAGTGTATCTCTCCCAGTTTTGTCTTTGGCAGATTTCATAAGCTTGCCATATGTTTTTTCTGAGCCATTAATAAAAAGTCTAAGCCACATTGTACAGTCTCAGATCCCGGAGCAGTCTACTGGATTCCTCCTTCCAAGATAATGTTGAACCATGCTACTGTTTGAGTCCAGCCATTTGACCTAGCTTTGAAGCCACCTTGTATAGCATGATTCAGTGAAAAGAAGGCTGAATTTGGAGCTGGAGGACCTGAGTTTGAATCGTGCTCCTCTCATTTACTGCCTGTGTGATTTTAAGTCACTGTACCTCTCTAGATTTTATTAGTTTCTGTATCTGCAAAATCAGGGTGTCAGGCTATAATATGGGTGTGTAATCTTTTTTGTGTCATGTACCCCTTTGGCAGGTGGCAAAACTTTTAGACTCCTCAGAATAATGTTTCTTTTAATTTTTAAGTATAAAATAAAATATATAAATTTACAAAGGAAACCAATTGTGTTAAAATACAGTTATCAAAATATATATATATATATATATATATATATATATATACCTAGTAAAGATGCCCTCTAAGAAAGTTTTGAGCTCTGTATCTGTGATTCTCTTCTCTAGCCCTATGGAAGGACTTTTTCAAATGGGTCACTAAAGTGTATTGGATTTTGATTCATGAAAATTTTTTTTGATACTTTCACATTGAATTTGATCTTTATGATTCTTAGGATCATAGATTCACATCTGAAAGGAGCCTTGGTGGTCTTCTAGTCCAACTCCCTCATTTTACAAGGAATGTTAAAGTACCCTTGCTCAGGGTCACACAGGCAGTTAAGTGGCAGCACCAGAATTTGAATTCAGGGTCTCTGACTCCAGAACCAGTGTTCTTTCTACTGTACCACACTGCCTGCCCCTTTTATTAAAGTTTGAAGAGTTCTGCGCATTTGCATTTTAGATTATTCTTGGTTAATTTGGATGGTATGAGGCAAGATCTGCCCCTCAGTATCAGTGTCTTGGAGCTCCCTGTTTGTGAAAGCCCTTTCGCTAGTGTAGATCATCTTCATCTTGTAGTCTGAGAGATTCCTGGGGCACTGAGAGCTTAGAATGACTTCTCATGAGATTAAAGGCAAGACTAGAACCCAGCTATTCCAGATTCTGAAACCAGCTCTCTGCCTCACAGTGCTCCACATTGTCTTCCCTTGTTTCTGTTGGTCTGGATCATTTGGTTTGTTAACAACTACCTGCTTTTCTATCTTTGCTTGTTTTTATTGTTCAGTAGTGTTCATACCACAGTTCCTGGAAGCTGCAGGAGGCTATTGTAGTTTAGTTAACTAAAATTGTTTTATGGATTAGGAAATTTACATAGATTAACTGATTTACTCAAATAAAAGACATTTTACTTAGGGAAGTTAAGATTAGAATTTATAGCTATTTAGTGGCTAGACTGTTGCTTGAACTTGTGTAATGTTAAGTTCCCTTCAGTGACAGAGATTTTCATTGCTCCCTCATTCCTCTATAGGCCTCTTGCTTTTTGCTTCCTGTCTACCATCCCCCCATGTACTGTTCCCTTGACATAGAGACCCAGCATTGGCCCCTAGCTTTGCTTGAGGGTTGAGTGTGACTAAACCATTTTTTTCCTTCTCTTTCTCAAAAGCAATCAGAAACAGAATCATGGCAAATAATTCTTTTCACTTTCAAGAACTATCAGTAAATGGTAAAGGTAAAACAGTATAATTTTATAGAGGTTGTTTTCTAATAATTGAATAGTGCTTTGAAAGATGGCAATATATTTTATCACTGAATGCTTTGGGCTTTCATGGAGTGAAATGCTACCTTTTATCATGTGATATCATTCTTGGGTCTGACGGGTTACTGAAGTTAAGATACACTTATCTTCTTTTATCTGTTATGAAAATGGAGAGGATATTAATTATGAGGTAATTCTTCTTTGTCCTTTGGAGTTTACTTTGAGTATTGTACCATATTTAGCTATGCACTTGGGTAACTTGGTCATGTAGAGATGTTGTTCCAGACTGCCTAGGTAGGGAAAGCATTTTATTAGCCTTGGCATTATGACTCCCAGTTGCTGATGCTAATAGAAAACCAGGAAAGTAACTTTTTGGAAGGAGGGTCATGGTGAGTTCATATGAAATTACACTGTTATAATCCTATATATCTTTTAACAAAATTTATTAGTGAGATAGTAAAGAATTAGATAAATATATACATATATGCATAGCTATGTATGTGAATAAGCATAATTTTTAGAACACAATGGCTGTGAGTCGTTAAATAATTGGGTATAGAGGGAAAATAAAGTTTCAAAAGAGAAAGTAAAAAGATGGTGAAGAAGAAACTTCCTATTCTTGGATTCCTTGCTGGAACTTTTTTTCATTTATTTAATGCTGACAAGGTTTCTACACAAATGAAAACAAATTAATAACATTAACTAATGGGGTAGACAGAGAGCCCACACTGATCTTCTTCCTTTTTCTGCCTTCCTGTACCATATGTCATGATTTAATATAGGATTTTCAATTTTTGTGGTATATGCATCTTATCCCTCTAACTATTTAGGAAGCTCCATAAGAGAGTGTGTTCTTGATTCCTTTTGCACTTAGCATGGTGTTTGATGTCACAGTAGATTCTCAGTGAATGCTGTTGTGTGGTTGCCTGATTTTCTCAAAAAACAAGTAACTATGTCCTCTTTGCTGGGCAAGTGCCATGTTCTTAACCCAGAAAGAAGGTGAAGGCTGCACCAAATTTCTAGAAAGTTTAAAGGTGTCTCTGTGGTGTCATGGATGTTGCACCAGTCCTGGGATTAAGCAAACTTGGGTTCACCTCCTTTTCAGAAAGCAATTTCATCTCTCTGACCTCCTCAATTTCCTTATCTGTAAAGTTGGTAGAATAGGACTTGTGGAAACTACCACATTGGGGTGTTGTGAGATTCAAGTAAGATAATGTATTTAAAATGCTTTACACACTTTAAAGTGCTATATAACTATCAATTTTTATTTTTTGCATTGTGCAGGCTTATGACCTCTTCGAATATTAGACCTACAATACACCAAAAAAAAAAAAATGAAGGGTTGTTCTTACTTGGTTCTAGAAATAAAAATGATAATAGTGTCTTTTTTTAAACTTTTCATTGATCCCAATACTAATAATACAATTAATAATCTTATTGTTATTTATCTTTTAATCTGAATCACTGTCCTTTGAGATAAGGACAATGATTATTTATCTATGCAGAGGAAGAAATAGGCTCAGAGATGTTAAATGACTTGCCTGAGATTACATAACTAATGTAAACTAGATGAAGTCAGGACAACATAGCTGTGTCTTTGATTGAGTCCAATGACCAAAGCTTTGTGTTTGGTAGAGTGAGGAAGGAACTGACAGCAGGTGTTGCATTGGTTGCTTTAATCTATTTCATCTACATCTATCCATCTATGCACATAGTATGTGTGTGTATGTGTGTATGTATATGTATGTCTATGTATATACACACTCAAATTATGATGAATAGTATAACAATGGAAAAAAGTATTGCTGTATTTATGGTGCTTATAGATTGACGTCAACCTAATTTGTATCTCTGAACCACTTTGGTAGCTGAGCTCCTAGGAGCGAGGCTTGCAGTGAGCCATACCTCATTGAAAGAATTTGTGGTAATACCATAAATAGGAATAATAGGAAGGGAGATGAAAGTTCTCTCCTTTCTGCATGATAGTTATAGAGCTTAAATCCTCATCATGGTGCCAGGACTTCTTTGTGCCCCTTTGTATGGCCTGGATGTCTGTTACTCTAAAAAATGTTATAGCTGTGCCAAGGCAAATCTGGAGTAAATTGAGTGTCCCCATTGAATGAGGAAGGGGAAATTCATGGTCTTATAATGCAATTCAAATTTTATGCAATTTTCTTCCTTGAAAATTAACAACTCAGACTAGTACTGTCTTCTACAACATCAGTGAAGTATTGTACCTTGAAATTTGATTTTCTTGTCCCCTGTGAATTTGATTTTCATTATTGAATTTAATGCTTTCCTTATAGTTAATCATTTGTAGCATAGCAGAACTAAAGGTGAAATATTGATTGCCCTGTTTTTTGTATATGAAGTAGCTCTTTCTGCCAAGCCTTCATTGAAAACCAAATGGAAAAATAAAGATCTTGAGCAGTTTGGCAAATTAAAATTATGGGATGGGGTGAACACTCAACTTTGTGTTTTAATCACCCTTCATTAAAACATTGATCTCTATAGCATGAAATAAGAATCAATTAAAATGAAGTCTTTTGATTATAATTTGTTCCTTTGTTGTCTTCTACTCGCCTCATCATCTCATTCTTCTTTTCTATTTTCCTTTGTTTTTACCATTCATTTGCTCCTCTGTGCTTAGCCCAGTGCCTAACACATACTTGGTGTTTAAGAAATTCATATTGATTGACTAACTGTTCTTTCATTTTTGAAGAAATAGAATTAGAAATAGGATTTCCAACACACTAAAATTATGTTTTCTCCCCCTTCCCCTACCACACACACTCTGTAGTCATTGGTAGTATAATATCTTCTTGACATCATTCATATCTTTTCACTTTTGTGTGCTACTCTAAATCTGTATGCTATTGTTTCCTTTTTCTTTTGCTTTTCCCGAAAGACTAAAATCATCTCTCAAAAACTTGATCTACCTCTTTTTTGCCTCTTGCAGTTCATTATAGTGCTTTTCTTCTCCCCTTCTTTCTCTCTTCATAACATTAACAAGAGGATATTACTTTCATTTCAACAAATGATTATTTAGAGATTGCTGTGTGCTAGGCATTCCACAGGATAATAGATAAATAGGACAATCTCTAGCCATATTTTGTTTGAGCAGCCTTCCATTCATTGTAGCTTTTTTTCCTAATCTAAGAAAATTTAAAAATTATTATCCAATCTTTTAAATTCTTTGTATCACACAGTTGCAAAATCTTACAAGAGGAAGAGATGTCCAAGGCCAACTAATTCAATTCCTGCCATTGTAATTCTATATTAATGTTTAATTATTTAACTGTATACTATCTAATTGCAAGTGAGTCAAGAAGAATAATATAAAAATTAGTGCTTTAAATAGTCTCTTCCTCCTAACTTTACAACACTTGAATGAAATATAGTTTGGAAGGAAGCATATTAGACTTTCGTTAGCAAGTTATTATTGAAAACTTCTGTTTTTGGCCAAAGTCCTTTTTAAAAAGTAGTAATTTGTTCAATATGGGTAATCAAGAACTTCAGTACAGCAAACTATTGGATAAAACCTCAGACATAGTGAAGAAATTACTTGGAATATGGATGACAGAGAGAGGCAACGTAGAAGGTAGAATTGAAATCAGGAACACCTGGGTTCAAATTCTACATTAGACATATAATGGCACATCACTTATCCTCTTGATTCCTGGCAACTCTTCTAAGACTTTAAGTTATAGACAAATTGCAAATCTGCCTTGATAGAGTGAGTGAATTCCCACATTGTTATGCCAATGAAATCACAGGTCCAAAAAAGGTGGCATGTGCATATCTGAAAAGTGATGAATTTGTCAGTTTAATCAATGTTGAGGAAACATTTGGTCTGCTTTTATTTTAAAAAGAGAAAAATGTTGAAAAGGGAAATTTGAACTAGGAACTTTTATTAAAGCCTAACATGGTAAATATGTTCTGTCTTTGAAATGATTAGAAGCAGTTGGTGGCACAGTGCATAAAACCCTGAGCCTAGAGTCAGGAAAACCTTAGTTTCAGATCAGGCTTCAAACTCTTACTGGTTTTGTGACCCTGCGTAAGTCATTTAAGTTCTTTTTGCTTCAGTTTCCTCAGCTGCAAATGAGGACAATAATAGCTCCTGTCTTGCTGGGTTGTTGGGAGAATCAAATAAATATTTGTAAAAAGCATTTAGCACAGTTATTGCCTGGCACAAAGTAGCAGCTATGTAAATGCCTGTTCTCTTTTCTCTCTTTCCTGTTTTGAGATTAAAAGTTTATATAAGAAAAAAAGTTTATATAAGAAATACTTTATATTTTTAGAAAGAGTATTCATGATTGCGATTATATTAACAAGTCATTCTTGGGGAACTTGGAAGAGGACCAATTATTGAAGAACTACTGGGGAGAGTTGCATGATTAAAATGGTGGCTAATAATTTTTCCTCTTACAGGAGAGTAGCTCAGATTAATTAGTTAATGTCCAAATGTACCTTTGGAGTACTGAATATTATTAATAATAAAAGAAGCAAGGACATTGTTTGACTAAATATATTGATGAGATGAAAATGTAACTTGTGGACCTGTATAACTTAATGAATTTTCTGTATAGACAGTAAAGTGTTGATGATCTGAAGTAATATTACTCTAGAGACTCTAGATTATAGTAGATGAAACTACAGCCTGAATTAAAACAATAATTATATTTGACATATAGTACTTTGAAGTTTGCAAAGTGTTTTGTATACATTATACAAATGAAATATATTTGAGTCCCACAAGAACTTTATGTAATATTACATGTTATCCCCATTTTTACAGTTGAGGAAACTGAGGCTTAGAGAGTCATTGCACTAATGATACAAAGAAAAGCAAAAGGCAGTCCCTTCTCTGAAGGAGCTCACAATCTAATGGAAGAGATAAATAGGTACAAGCAAGCTATATACAGGATAAATTAAAAATAATCAATAGAGAGAAAGCACTAATAGAGAGAAAGCGGTGGGTGGTGGTGGTGGTGGTGGTTAAAAGACTTCCTGTACACCGTAGGATTTTTTATTGGGACTGGAAGGAAGCCAGAGAAGTAGGAAGGCAAAGATGAGGGGGGAGATTATTAGAGTAAGGAGAGGGACTGTTTTATCTGAGGAACAGTAAGGAGGCCAGTGTCACTGAATTGCAGGGTATAAGGTAAAGAAGATGTGGCTTAGGTATAAGAAGATTGCTGGTGGTGGTGGGGGAGGGGGAAGCTAGGTTAGAATGGGCTTTGAATGCCAAACAGGATTTTATGATTTATGTTTTGATCCCCTCGAGTTTATTAAATAGTTAGGGCGACATGATATGGTCAGACCTATGCTTCTGGAAAATCACTCTAGCAGCTGAGTGGAAGATAGATTAAATGGGGAGATTGTCAGAGCAAGATTTGCAGTGGTGGTAATGTCAGAGCAAAGAAGGGACATATTTTAGAAATATTGCAAAGGTGAAATTGACAGACTTTGGCAATAGATTGGACATTGGAAGGGTGAGACAAAGAAGAATCGAGAATAACAACTGTGTTGTGGACCTGAGAGATTGGTAGTGCCCTTGACAGGAATAGGGAAGTTTGGAGGGGGTGGCAGCAGTGTTTTTGGAGGAAAGATATTGAGTTCAATTTTGTGCATGTTGAGCTTAAGGTGTTTACAGGCCAGCCAGTTCAAAATGTCTCATGTGTAGTTGGCGATGTGTTTAGATGTCAGCAGAGATTTTAGGGCTAGATAAGCAGATTTGAGAGGTTAAATGACTTCTTCCTTGGTACACAAGTAGTACATATTGGAGGCAAGATTTGAACCTATGTCTTTTAGACCCCAATTCTGGCATTGTCTTCACTGTGCCATGCTGCTTAAATCATAGATTTTCACTGGCTGCTTGTCTGGAGAAAAGCTGAAGGCCTGTATCAAAATACTGTGTTATTGCTTAACTTTTTGGTGTGTAGATCTTAGTATAAAAAATTTTACTCAATACAAAGTATTTAAAAGGTAGGCCAACAGGCAGCAAGCATTTATTAAGTGGTTTATATGCCCCAGGCACATTTCTATCTGGATACAAATGCAAGCAAAAAGAAAGACTGTCCCTGTACTCACAGATTTTACATTCTAATGAGAGAAGACAACATGTAAAAAGAAGCTGAAAAGTGAGGAGGTTGGTGAGGGGTTTAGAGGAGGAGGAGAAGGTGCCTATATGAGGCATGGTGGTAAAGTAAAGAGAGTCAGAAGCACAACCAAGAGGGGATGGCTAGTTTGGGTCCATCCCTAAATTGGAAGCCCTTTGATGTATCTCATCAGTGGGAGAAGGGGCTCGACATGGTCAAGGGATGTTCCAGGGAAAGGAGGAATCCTGGTGGCAAAGGATGAGCCTTAGAAGCACAGCTGGGAGGAGAACGAATGAGAGACAATGCAGTGTAGTGGATAGTTTGAGCCTTTGTGTCAGGGACACCTGGATTCAAGTCCTGTCTCTGACACATCAGAAGTCATGGAACCTTTCAGTGCCTTGGGCAACCAACGTACCAAATTTCTTTGGGTTTACCGATCTGTGTCAATGGTCGTTGATGAGCTATTTAAAAATATACTGTGTGCCTAGCACTTTGTCAAGTAGTTTGAGGAATTAAAAAATACTCAATGTGATTTCTACCTCAAGGTCTGTGATGGAGCAGGTGTTGTTATTGTTTGATCTTCAGACCGTACCACAATGCTTGACACATAGCAAGAGCTTGATAAATTTTTTCCCCCCAGTCATTCACTCATTGTACCCCCAGGGCTTAGCATTCTACTAGTAAGTGCTTAAAAATGCACAATGATAGTTGTATGATTATGAACAGCATTGACTAAAGTGTATTATATATAGTATGATGATGCTTTCAGGGGCTTTTTATTGTTTAGATATTCTCAGTCCTGTTTACTCTGTCCCTTCTCCCTCCCTCTCCTCCCAGGACCAAATTGTTAATTCGTTTGTTCTCCTGTTACATTGCTAGCTGTTAGTTGAGTCACTTTATGTATTTCTACCCCCTTCTTAATGTTTTCTTTTGTATCCCTTGTTCCCATCATGGTGCTTGGCATATGGGAGGAGTTTAATAAATGCTCAGTTGACTTACTGTTCTACTTCCAGTTTCCCTTCATGGTCTCTAATAGTAAAGTAAGGCAAAACTAATGGTTGCCCCATTGGGAAAACCACGTAATCAATTATTGTTCGTATAAGTAAGTCAAGATATCTTTTGTGTTTGAGGAGGGATAAAATGCATGGGCTCTGTGATAACTATTTTCTTTGGATTTTCAAGCCGAGGTAATTTTTTCTCTTCTAGTTTTATATATTTTGGAAATTTGGAGGAAATAGAAGCATCTCTGTTTCACAGCTAGCATCACTGAAAGAGGCTATCAATCATGTGCTATTCTAGCAGACTATAAACTTTTTGAGGTCAAGGACCACTTTATTTTTGTCTTGTATCTCCAGTACCTAGCACACTGCCTCACAAATAGTAGGGTCTATTAAATTGTCTAATCTAATTTACTACACTAGATTTAACTTTTCTTCATATCTTCCCAGTTTCAGGGGAAATTATCTTATCCTTCACTTGGAATTACACCGGTTTTTTTGTTTAGTCATTCAGTTGTGTCCAACCCCATTTGGGGTTTTTGTGGCAAAGATACTGCCATTTTGTTCTCTAGCATATTTTACAGATGAAGAGCTGAGGCAAACAGAGTTAAGTGACTTGCCCAGGGTCACACAACTAGTAAGTGTCTGAGGCCAGATTTTAACTTAGGAAGAGGAATTTTTCTCAGGCCCAGCACTCCGCCACCTAGCTGCCCCATTACACTGGTTAGTGACCTGTTACTTAAATCAGAAATCCAACAAATTTACTTCTAAAGAATGGTGGGATAGCTTTTGTTATCCCACTTTTACAGAAAAGGATACTAATATGCAGAGACATTAAGTAACCTGCCTGAGATCATACTTATGTTAAATAGTAGGACGACTCTTAGAATATTTTCTACTGTCTTACTCTTTACATCCTATCACTTTGCCTGTGAGTACTCAAGAACAACCTGTCTTTAAAAGTTTTATAAATCCGAATGTCTGTGTGTGAAACATCTATTAGTGATAGAAAAAGGAAGAGTTGGTCCTCTCCAGCCCATTTGAGGTTGTCACAAAAGGAATCAAATAGCATAGATGACAAGGTGTCAAATTAAGTAAATATTCATAAGAATTATAGGATTCAGGTCTGGGAGATCTTAGAGATCATCTAGTTTAATTTCATTCAACAGATGGAAGAACTGAAGTTTGATCTAGCTTAGCAGTACGCTTGGGGTTACATAGGTAATTAGCAGAGTTGCAATTTGAATCTAGTTGCTCCTTTGATTCTAAACCAGTGCTCTCTCTACTGTCATCTTGCCTTTAGCCCAGAATGATTGATACTTTAAAAAAATAAATTCAAATTATTATGGAATTTTGATGGATCTGGTCATCCGATAAAAAGTATTTCCTTACATAATTCAGTGTTTGTGTGTGTCTTCATATATGAATATCTCTCTCTCTCTAAATATACACACATACACACAAATAAATCTTATGTGAGCATATTTGAAGTGCTTTTAATTTTATATCTTGTTCATACATTTATTAGACATTAATGTTGTTTCTGCAAATAAAAACCCAAACTTTGGCTTAGTCATTAGCAGCAAACCATAAAATTGGCAGTTGCAGTTTTATAGTAGAATTCACAAGCCAGAAGTTGCTTAGATATATAAAATAACATTATTTTGAACTATAAATGGGACAATTTGCAAGGCTGAATTTTTTTAACATTTCTTTTGGTTTTGGTCTTCTTTTACATTTTAGGCCATCTTCTTTGCAAAATTCTGGATAAATGTTGTCTAGTCATTGGAAAACTAAGTGAATTATAAGAAACTTGTATAATAACATTCTTTACAAAAGTGACTCCCTACATATCAGAATATTTTAATTCTAGTTTTATTTTGAAAGAGATCGTAGTCTTCTTGAGGAATAGAAGGTCAATGAGTGTTGTTTCTATATTCTTTATACATTCTCCTTTTCAAGATAGAATGTTAGAGTGGAGATGCATTATTTTGTGGGGGCTTTCCCCCTTACATTCTAGGTAGACAGGTACTAGGATTTAAGAAACAGGATTTTAATCTATCTCATCTCCAAAATAAAGTAGGTTAATAGGTTACTAACAGTTATATTTTTCTTTTCCTCTATAGGAAAAAAGGCTGAAAGAGAAGGAATCCAGAAGAGAAGCAAGAAAGAAACAAGCAAAGGTAAGGGTTTTTATTTTGACCAGAACATTGAGGTTAAGATTGAAGTGGAGCTTATCTATATTCTTTCCAGGGAAGTAATTTTATTTTAAGTCTTTTCCTTTTCCTTTAGTGAGAGTGGAATTAGAGTTGTGTTTAAGCCAGTTTCTTCTTTATGTTTACCTGTCATTTTCTTTTTTTGTTTTTCTTTCTGTTTCTGATATGACTTGGTTACATAGGTGAGGGGAATGTGAGTTTATTACTTATTTGTTTCTGATTATATATTTCTCCCCTTTCCTTTTTCTGTATGAGTGCATGCGTATTTTCCCAGTACCCTCCAGGAATCCCAGTCTGCTCTCTTTATTGCTTCCAAAATGTTTTAAACTCCAATGGCTTAAGGCTAGATGGATGGGCTTATGAGTACCCTACATGTGAACAGTTAGCTTTGAAAATGTTAAGTCGTATTGGCTCACATTCTAAAATTCAGGGTAGAAGTTCTACATCCCACATGCTTAATAGGAATATCCATCCACACAAACTCTCAGTTGCGCATGTATAATTGTAAATATACTCTGTGTGTGGTTATAATTTTTCTCTGGCATGTTTAGTACTGCAGTGGGTTGAGCTTGTGCTGTGCTAAGGACATTCAGGTGAAATGATTTCCTAGAATGGGGGCTGCATAACGTATGTCATTTCTCATATAGTATCTCATTACGTTTTGCCTGAATAGCCATGATTTCTTCTTGGCAGTTAGCAAAGATCTGACTCCCTTGAGTAAGCCCATAATGTTCTTTGTCAGATTTTTCTATGCTGGCCATGACACTAAGAGAACAAAGTCTAAGATGATAACTCATGCTATAGTTCTGAAGTAGGAAGCAATTACTTTACAGTATAAGATGAAAAGACTGCTTATGCTCAGCATTAAATATCACTCTGTCTTCAGAGGTGTCTCACAAAGAGAGCTATGCCATATGCAACTTGACTGCTGAATCATGTGCTCTATTTTGCATATACTTTTAAAACAGACATGCACCACTGTGGCATAAAAATTAGATCCCAGGGGTTATATAGTACAAGATATTTAAATTTAGTAAGCAAGTCCAAGCCTAATGAAAGAATTTAATATTTATGAATATTGCATATTCAGTGTAAAAAAAATCTTTTATTTTGTAAAGTTCTCATTTCTGCATGTTAAAATCGTTCCAACGAAAGCCATAGTATAGAGACAAAAGAAAATGCATTCATCCCCTTTTTTGTTTGGGTCCTTATGCTCATATATTTTTGTCTATTTCTGTAGATGTGATTTCTTTGTCAAAGTTTTAGTAGAGATTTCATAACAGTTAAGCCTTAGCAAAGTTGCTTTTATTCTCGAACTTTTTCTTGATGCCTCTTCTTTTCTTCTCAGGGTTTCTAGGGGCATTGAATCTAGTGCCCATCAGACTTATCTCGTTGTGTTTCCTACAACCCTTAAGAGCAAGATGTCTCTTTTCTGTATACTCTTCAAACCAGACCCTTCTTCCTTTTTGTTTCTCTTTCTCATTTAATTTTTGACATCTTGCCTGTGGAGGATGGAAGGGAAGGAAGACTATTGTGAAGAACAGTTCCTGTTTTTTTGCAGTAGACACAAAGACTTGTATAGGGAAGAAATGGAACTTTCTACACCAGACATGGCTTTGCTGTTCACACAAATGCTGTGTTTTCTTATTCTTTGATTAGTTCAGACTCATCTGTTGTATAGCTTTTGTCTTTTTTTTCTTTTTTAGTATTCTAAGGCAATTGTTGGGTTTTGCTTTTGTTTTTGTTTTTGATTTTTTTTTTGGAAGGAATTATATTACCAGAGGGATGAATGGATAATTTTCAGCCAGAATTCAAACATTCCTCGAAATGCCAGGGAATGGCATGAATGACAAGTTAAGGTTAATAGATGGTGTTTAAGGAATTAACTAGTGTCCACACCTTTTCACCTGGTCTCTCTTCAGATGGAAGTGATAGCAAATAAAGGCCTTTATACAGTATCTTTGGTATCCTGCTACTGTAGATCAAACTTGGAGGATTTTACTGGAGATACCACTTATAAGTTGCAGCACATTGCCAAAGTGTGGGTGCTCATAAAGCCTTAAGGTATAAACAGTCTTCTTTCTTTTAAGTGGCAGCATTATAGCATTTTATTTTGTATATATGTTTGCATGGACATATACATGCATTCAAACACATGCACATTTACACTTCATTTAAATGTGAAGGGCTGTTGAATACTTTGAGGATGTTGTTTTCTTGAGTTCTAAGGTCAAATCCAGTTTGCACTGTCCCTTCAACCTTTGAAGGATATTCCCAAGAGGCTTGACATGATATTGTGGGATTGTTTTTCAAGATATTCAAAAGAGGCAACAATATTAAAAACTTGAAAAAAAAATCGTAGATGTTACTGTCTACAAAAGATGATATTGAAAACTATCAGTAAGTACTGATCCATATGCCTGTTTTATCATCTATACAAAATATTAGGGTTATTCATATATATATAGGTTATTCTGAATGAAAGTATGAGAATGGAACAAGCAGGCTTTCACTAACATTATTCTGTAATAGACAGTTTCTTTATGATCATTCACTTTACTGAAAGAATTCAAGAAAAATCAAAATGTGGCTTAGCCTAAGGATAATTAAGAGGCATATGGTGGACATATATAAAATATAGCGTATTATTACTGGTCACAGCTTCTGTGTAAGATGGGGTGTTAAAGATGTCATCCAGTTTATATGTGGCTGGAAAAGTAGGAGGACTAGCATGTAGTAAAACAGGAGGATAGCTAGTCCTCATACTATATTATTACTATGTTGAAAAATCTATAGAAGGGCTGTCAGCATTTTGTGTGAACCGCCTGTGGAGAATTTAAGAGGAAATGAAAAGATGTGTCAAGATTGCAATCTGAAGTGTTGGAAAGGAGTATCTACAAACATTAAATCATTGATCCAGGTCCCTTCCTTCCTTCCTTCCTCTCTCCCTTTCTCCTTCCCTTCCTACATTCCCCTCTCTCATGTTTCCCCCTCCCTTCCTTTCTCCCTATCTTGCTCCCATCCTCCCTCTCATTCTTTTTCCCTTCCCTCTTTCTTCTCTTTCTCTCATGTTCCCTTCTTCCCATCTTCCCTTTCTCCTTTCCTTTTTCTTCCATTGAACTAAGTTGTAAGAAAATACTCTTGCTAAATTTTGGAGGGTTTGTTCTGTACAGTTATTTCAGACAAGTACTTGTATACTGTGAGTGTAAGAAAGGGAGAACTGTATCCTCAGAGTTCTTAGGAAGATTATGAGAAATTTTGTACATGTTTCTTAATACAACCAGAAAAGACTTTTGTAAAGCATGTATTGGGAAGTTCTAGATAGATGCAACTGTGAGGCAACATGAGTAACATAAAAGTAGTCTATGAGGTAGCAGGGTATAATGGAAGGAGCACTGGAGTTGGAGTTAGGAGATCTGTCTTTGAATCTTACCTCAGATATGTATTAGCCATTTGATAATAAATCATTTGTAGTATGTGAGGAAAGTGATTTGCAAACCTTAAAGTGCCATTATTATAAATAAAAGCAGATGTTTTGAGAAAATAAACCCAATAAAGAAAGATTAATGAAAATGTCATTCTTTAGTTCCAAGAAGACTATTAATGAATGCTTAATATGACTTAAGGTTTACCAGTATAGATTGGTGACTTTCTATTCACATTTGGCCACTGAGGATATAATAAGAAGAAATAGTTGGAAATTAATTGTAAATAGTAGGGATATAGTTTATAAATCAACATGTGGGCTGATTACTGACATAGTCTATTAAGAGATATTTTAGAATCTGTGGCCAAACAGAACAAATCTCTCTTACATGTGACTAGCCTTCAAAAACTTGAAAATGGCTATTATATCTTTCTAATTCTTCACTTTTCTGGTTCTTTTCCTTGACCTGGGAACTCTGGAATTTGGCAGCAATATCCCTAGGAGTTTTCTTTTTGGGATCTTTTTCAAGAGGTGATTGGTGGATTCTTTCAATTTCTATTTTACCCTCTGGTTCTAGAATATCAGGGCAGTTTTCCTTGATAATTTCCTGGAAGATGATGACTAGGCTCTTTTTTTTGATCATGGCTTTCAGGTAGTCCAATAATTTTTAAGTTATCTCTCCTGGATCTATTCTCCAGGACAGTGGTTTTTCCAATGAGATATTTCACATTTTCTTCCATTTTTTTCATTCTTTTGGATCTGTTTTATAATTTCTTGATTTTCTCGTAAAGTCACTAGCTTCCACTTCTAATTTTTAAGGTGTTATTTTCTTCAGTATTTTTTTGGGTCTCCTTTAGCAAGTTGTTGACTTGTGTTTCGTGATTTTCTTGCATCATTCTCATTTCTCTTCCCAGTTTTCCCTCTACTTCTCTTACTTGCTTTTCCAAATTCTTTTTGAGCTCCTTCATGGCCTGAAACCAATTTCTCGTCTTTTTCTTGGAGGCTTTTGGTGTGGGCTCTTTGACTTTGTTGACTTCTTCTGGCTGTATGTTTTGATCTTCTTTGTCACCAAAAAAAGATTGAGTCCTTTTACACTGCTTGCTCATCTTCCCAGCCAGTTACTTGACTTTTGAGCTTTTTGTCAGAGTATGACTACTTGTAGAGTAGAAAGTACTTTGTCCCAAGCTTTGGGGGCTGCACTGCTGTTTTGAGAGCTACTTCTACTCCACAGTCATCACAAGCTCTGCCACACCAGTGCTCCTTCTCCCCCAAGAACCGCCAACCAGGACTGTGACCCAGATCCAAGCTGGGCAAAGCAAGAGAACCCTGCCTCTGTGCCAACAAAGCAATCCCTGCACTCCTGCTCTGATCTGCTGCTTGATTCCTCCCACCAGAGGCTTCAGAACCAGCTGCAGCTGGAGCTCTGGAAGCATCCCCTGGAGCTTCCTGCTGCTGCCGCCTGCCACCCCTGGGGCTGGGGCCAGACCACGCACTTCTCTCACCCAGATCCAGCAGTTTTCCCACTGACCAGCTCCATTGTCTTTGACGTTTGTGGGTTGAGGAGTCTAGTAACTGCCACAGCCCGGTGATTCAGGGCCCTGGGGCCTGCCCTGCCTGATCTACTCCCAGCCTGGGCTGTCTTAGCATGGGCCACACTGGGCTGTGCTCTGCTCCCAGTACGGTGTGATATACCCTTCCCAGTGACCATCCAGGCCATCTTGGGCTGGAGACTTGTTTCCCTCTGTTATTTCATGGGTTCTATAGTTCTAGAATGTGTTTAGAGTCATTTTTTACAGGTGTTTGGAGGGATTTGGGGAAGAGCTTAAGCAAGTCCCTGTTTTCAAGCTGCCATCTTGCCTCCACCCCCTTTTCTAGTTCTTTTGACCAGTCTTACTATGGTATGTTCACAAGACATTTTACCATCCTTAGGTGCCTTCCTTTTGATATTCTTCAGCTTATCAATTTCTCAGGCAGTTAAGTGGTACAGTAGATGGAGCTCTGGACCTAAAGGCAGGAGGACCTGAATTCAGACCTGGCCTCAGATACTTGCCAGCTGTGTGACTCTGGGCAAGTCATTTAACTGCTGTCTGTTTCAGTTTCCTCATATGCAAAATAGGGCTAATAATAATGCCTATATCCCAGAGTTTTGTGAGAATAAGAGGCAATAATATTTATAAAATACTTTGGTGCTACAGAAATGTTAGCTTTCATCTTCCTCTTTCTTTTCCTCCTCTCCATCAACCATCAGTATCTTCAATGAAGTTCCCAGAACTGAAGACAATACTCCATGTATATAGTCTGACCACCTCAAAGTACAGTGGATAATCATTTTTAGCCCTAAACATTATAACTCTCTTAATATAAGCTAATATTATATTAGCTTTTCTGGCTCCTGTACCTCAGTGGGAACTCATACTGAGCTCATTAAACCCCCTAGCTCTTTTTCATATGAGGTTGGCTATGCTTCTCCCATATTGTATTTATAAAGATGATTTTTGAACCTAAGTGTAAGGATACATTTATCCCTATCAAATTTCATCTTATTAGATTCAGCCTATTAGATCTTCACTTAATCATCATTTCATGCCTTTTTTTTTAAGTACAGGAATATTTGAACTACACAGTGGAGCTAGCTACCTTTGTATAACTAACCTAATATCAGAAAACGGATTCTTGAGAAAAATTGCCGTCATCAGCAAAAAACTATTATTTGTTGGGTGCATGCTTTTTAATGTGGCTTTAATAAATTATCCTGCTGGATTTTCCTAGGTTTCTTTAATGGCAATAAGTATCTGTCTTATCTAAAACTGACAGAAAGGATTTTTAAGAAAAGCCAAGAAACATCATGGCATTATGCATGTTTTTGAAGGGAAGACATTTTCTTTTTAAATTTTAGAGCAAGATTTGTATAAACAATGAATATGAGTGAATATAACCTAAGATATAGGTTACAGCAATTTATCAAATCTATGAGAAATTAATTTCTTAGCATGGATGATATTAGACTTTACTTTGTGTTCGTTCTTATTTAGCTCTAGAATACTAACATATCGAAATCTCAGAATGCATTATAGTAGTCAGCAAAATGTAGAAAACCAAAATGAAGAAAATTGATACCTCCATGTGCCCTTCCCCTCCCTTATTTTGGCCTTTACTGATTTCAATATAAAATGTTTTGACCTGCTTATGTAATATAGTACCATATTAAACAAAAAGTATTTGAGGCCAAGTTCCAGGACTTTGACACAGTATAATGAAGAAGTAGAATATATGAAATTCAAGGTACTCTTGATTTTTCAGGATCCTTATAGAAATTCCCTCCAAGTCAGAAGACTTGGGTTCAAATTATGTCTCTCCCACTTACCTGTATTATTTTGGGGCAAGATATTTAGCTTCTCTGGGTTGCTGTTTGCTCATTCTTAAATCTACAGCACTAGACTAGATGATCTAAGTTCTAGAGCTTGTGAAATTGCTGTCATTATCAGCAAACTGGATGTAGCTAACTCCGAAATTTGTTAATAAACATTTCTAGTTTTCCTAGATGTTATGTTTCCTCCAGTTTGGGGCTTCTCTGGTTTTACTGTAGTGTGTGATACTGCCCTGACCATTTTTGTTTCTTTTTTTTTCAGTAGCATAGTACTAATATGATTTGGGCTTTTAGGGCTATACTAATATTGTTCACTGTGAAACAAAACAGCAGCATGAATTGAAATTGAAATAAGCTAAACAATATCTGTTCATTGTCCTAATCCCTAAGTGAGTTCCTCTGAAGGTAAATTGCTCTCCCATTTGAAGGTAATGAACTATTCCCAGTTTCCCTTCACTGCTGTGAAGCAGTCTTTTATTTTACTGTGCTCTGGATGAGTCATTCACTTGCTATCAGTGAGCTGTTAGCATAATACCCTTCCTAATGTTCGAATAAGTAAGACCCATTATTCCTTTCTTCCATTTTTTTTTAAATAAGGGTAACAAGGTCTCAGGATATCTTATATTTTTCCTCAAAACATGTAATCTATGTATGAAAACCTGCTAGTTATACAGATGTTTGTTCCAGACATTTATGTCCTTCTTGTAGTTAGAGGCAGTTAGTGTAGAAAGTAGAAGGAATAGTGGATATGGAATTGGGAAGATCTGAGTTCACTTGCAGATACTATGTAAGTCATTTAATCTCTATCTGCCTCTGTTTCCTCATCTGTTAAATAAGGATACTATTTAACACCTATCTCCCAGGGTGGTTGCAAGGATAAAGTACTATATCAATGCTAGCTAGATTAACTTTTTTGTTTAAAAATGAGAAAAGGAGTCACAAAAGTTTTCTTGATCATTTCACTTGGCTTTAGCTTGTTTCAGTATAGCCCTTGAAGAGGAAATCTGGATGAGAGATAATTGGCATGATTCATAGGTCCTAGCACTTAGTAGGTGCTTAATAAATTTTTGTTAATTAATTGATGATGTATGGATAGATAATAACATCTAAAAGCTGGAAAGGAGCCTGTAATGAAGGTAGTACTCTGAAGCCGTTAGGTAGATACGTGCTGATTTTTTGCTCCCGGGTAACTCTCTAAAGTTTTAGAACAGTTATAATGATAGCTAGAACATCTTCTGTAGGATTTAACTACAGCAGAGAAATTATAGATCTGGAAATTTCTCCCCCTTTACCCACTCAACTTCCTTCAATCCTCTCCTCCCTTCTAAAGTTCATTGACTCTATTTCAGGTGCCTGACTTAATAGTTGAGGAATTTGAACCTCAGAGAAGTTATGACTTAACTAATAGACTTTGTTAATGACAGAGTAGAACTCTAGTCTCATTTCTTTTAAGCTAATTCTTTCTATTAGCACTCTGCTTCCCTATGGTGATTCTATTCATTAAGCATTAATTAAGCACCTTTGATGTACTAGAGCCTATAGCTACCAAGACAAAACATCAGTAAATAAGCATTTATTAATCACCTGCTATGTGCCAGGCATTGTGGTAAGCACTGGGAATACAAAGAAAGCAAAAGACAGTCTACTTTTCAGGAGCTCATAGTCTACTGGGAAAGACAACATGCAAATAACTGTGTAGAATATATATATATATAGGATAAATTGGAGATAATCAGTAGTTTTCCCATATTGTTATTTGAATTGCTTTGATTTTATTTGTGCAGAAGATTTTTATTTTTCCATAATTAAATAATTTTTTTTCTTCTATAGCACTCTCTGTTCTCTGGCTAGTTATAATCCTCTAGCCATGGTGGTGAAAGGTGTTAACAGAATTCTCCAGTTTTTTAATTATGTGATTTTTAACAGTCTATCCATTTGGAATTTGTTGTGGTTTACTTTTATAAGATGTTGCTCTCATTTTATCTTCTACCGAACTGCTATCCAGTTTTCACAAGTTGTTTAATACAATTCTTATCCAAATATTTTATATTCTTGAGATTTTCTAAAACTAACAACCTTACTTACTCATTTATCTAATCTATTCCATTGACCAACTTTTCTATTTGTCTTATCCATTACTAGAAAGTTTTAGTAATTACCACTTTTATTTTACATCTGTTAATGTTAAATTTCTTTCTTTCACGTGTTCTTTTTGTTGATTCTTTATTGTTATGATCTGAACAAATGATATTTTACCTTTCATAGAGTGCCCTCTTTTTGCTAACAGTTGTTATAGGATTGTTATTTGCTATTTAAGTGTTTGATAGAATTCACTTATAGATCGATGTGATCTCAGAGTTTTCTTTCTATGGGAGTTTATTTACAGCTTGCTTCAATTTATCTTTCTGATAGCAGGTGATTTAGGTTATTATATGACGTAGCATTTACAAATACGAGAACCTTGGACTTGGAGTTGGGGAGAACTGGATTCAAATCTTGACTTAGATACTTATTAGCTTGGTATTGATACACAATTTGCAGACCTTCAAGCCTCAGTTAACTTATCCATAAATTATAGATATGATGATACCTTCTTCACAGGGATATATTATAAAGATCACCCGAGATAATGTATATAATCTGCTTTGTAAAATAGTATATAATTGCCAACTCTTACTCTTTTTTCCTATTTAATATTTTATATTTTTGAGGGAATTTATCCATTCCCGGAAATACACCTTCCATTTATAATTAATTTAGTGAAACTGACTACCCTCCTACAATTTTGTTTCAATGGTTGTGTTTTTGTAAAACTAATGAAAAAAATTTAGGTTACAATTTTTCCTGTGTTCCCTAGAATTCTTGGCCAGCATAATCCCTTATAGGAGCCTTATAAATAGTAGATGGTTGAATTATAGTACTATATGGATTTAAAACTGAAAGGGGCCTTATTGGTCACCCCCTCACTGATCTTTCTTTGTCTAGCTGCTTTGAGACAGTAAACATCAAGTCTGGCAACAGAACCCGGGATTGCTCACTCTGCATCCATCATTTTCCCCTGCACCTGGTTAAGTTAAAAAAAAATAAACCTTTAAAACTTTTTTCAGTTATTCCCCTAGTCATTTCATAGCAATGGTGAATTCATGATTTTTAAAAATAACTTCATTTCAATATAATTATTTCCTATAGTGATTCTATGTCTTTTATTTTACGAATTTATAAATATCATTCTGAGAAAGGGGCAACCTACAGGAAGCAGGACACAAAAAAGGTTAAAAATTCCCATTCTCTTGGTGGATCAGTGGAATAGACTAAGTACAAATCACATTATAGTAAATGAGTAATCTAGCTTATGATAAACCCAAAGCCCCAAGCTTTTGGAACAAAAACTCATTATTTGGAAAAAAAAACTGCTGGGAAAACTGGAAAACAGTATGGCAAAAACTAGGTATAGAGTAACACCTCAGAGCGTATACCAAATATAAGGTAAAAATGGGCACACGATTTACACATAAAGGGTGATTATCATAAACAAGAGAACATGGACTAGTTTACTCTATACAGTTTATGGATAATGGGAGAATTTAGGACCAAAGAAGATATAGAGAGTATCATGAGGCAGTATAGGGATTGTTATAGTCAGGTGCTATAGGAGCAGCAGTGAAAAACAGAGTCTTGACCCCAAGGTCAGTAGACTTGTGTTCAAATCCTGATTCTGCCATGTCAGTATCAAATAAGAATTGATTTCCTCACATCAGAGAAGAAAGCAGAAACAAACCCCCAAAACTCTTAAGCTATTTATTAAGACCATGTGGCATAGGGACAAACAACACAGCAGGACATAGGGTCCACTGTGTTTTGTTTTGAAGTATGTGCTTCGATCAGTCATTAGCCTAAGCTTTTTTATTAAGTTACTCTAGAATTAACAAAGTTTCCTAAATTGAATTCTATAAAGTGTTCAGTGTGTTTGTGTTTTATGATTATCTTAAATTCCTGGTTCCCTGTGTTTTAGATTAAGATTGTTGGTTTTATTGTAAAATTCCATTATGTATACTCAGTGAGGCAGCAGTGTAAAAAATGTCCATTATATTCTGTACTGGGCTATGGTCCTTTTCATCATTCATACTCCCTTGAGGTGTAACTGAGGTGAGAAAGTATTTTTCAGCCTTTGATGTCCAAATCTGAAAATGCTGGTATTTAAACTTCAGGAAGCCAATATTTGAAACTGGACATGTCAGGAGGTCTCTGTTCCCAGTAGACATACTTACAGATGTGCATGGATTTCTTAGATTCTGTTCTGTGTGTTTCTGTATTTCACTGAAAAGGTTCTTTTGACATTTTGACTGTTTCAGAATATATTCTTTCAAATTGATGAAAACTATTGTGTGCATTTAGTCCTAAAACCTTTCTTACTAGACAAATGGTGAATCACTAATTACTGTTTAAAAGGCTGCCACTTTAGTCATTATGAATTTAAAATGTTTAAATACACTTAAACTCAGTGATATCATCATTGATATAAATAAATATATCATATAAGTAAATAAATAAAGTGAACTTTATTAAAGTACCCACTATGTGCTAGATATTATGCTAAGTGCTGGGGATACAAATAGGAAAAAGAAAGACAGTCTCTATCCTCAAGGAGCTTACAATCTAATGGAGAAAGATAATATAAAAAAGGAAGTTAAAGAGGGGGAGTGAGGACACCAGAGTGTACCTAGCATAGGGGCATGATGTTTGTGGAGTCAAAATCAAGCAAAACAGCTGATGGAAAATGAAGGGATCACCATAGGATTTATAGCTGAAAGACAATGTAGACATTATAAATTCCTATCCACTAAGTTTATGCATGAGTAACCTGAAGTCAGAAATGTCTAAGGATTTATTTTAAGGTCCTATAGGTTGTGAGATTTCCTACAAACATACATAGATTTTTCCCCCATATTTAAGAAGAAAAAAAACCCTTCACTTGACCTACCATTCTGTCCGCCTCTCATTCCTCTTCAGCCAAAGTCCTAGAAACAGCTATTTATATCTTTTTCTTCATTCTTCCCTCATTTCTCTTACCTTCTCTCTCACTTCCCCCTCACTTCTCAGTCTATTCCAGTCTTGCTTCTTTTCCTACCACTCAATTGAATTTGTTCTATCCAAAGTTGCCAACCATCTTTTAATTGCTAAATTCATGGCCTTTTTTCAGTCCTTAACCTTCTTGGCCTTTCTGTAGCATTTGACTGTTGACACCTTCAGCTCCTGTTTAGATAAGGAGACTTCAAGTTTGAACACAAAAAGCTACTTTCCTATGTTAATGGACTACATAATGTAATGGCACTACATAATTGTCATCTGTAATTATTTATTATTTTGAGAAGCCACATATACTCTTCTGTGTATTCTTCTTTCTTAGAATTTGTTCTGGAATGAATTCTTGATATAGTCATCTGATATCCATTACAGGAAATTATTCATTTTTTGTAGCTACCCATGACTACTTTTTGCTTCACCCAGGAATTCTGTCAAAGTGCCTACTAAGCAATTATTTTTATAGGATAGCAATAAATGATACCAGAAGCCGAGAAAAGCTTCACCAAATGTCTCTTCCCACTCTTCTTTCATTCTGCTGGGCCAAACACTAATTTTTTATAGCTTGCATCTTCTTTGTAACAGTCTGAAGCCTAAGAGTCAGAAAAAATAGGCTTCCATCTTAACAATGTTAACTATGTGGCCTTGAATAGGTAATTTTTTTTAATCCACCTGGTCCTCAGTTTCCCTATGTATGTAATGAGGGGACTGGATTATGTGGTCCTTGAAGGTCTGTCTGAGCCCCAACAATCTGCAATTCTTGCACATCTGGGGATTATGGGAAACTATTCTAACACACATTGAAGCTATTTTTAAGGTCACTGGGAAGTTGTAAAGAGCCAGACCAAGATATTAAAATTAGAAACATTGGAAGCACTACAAATATGTGTGGAGTGTAAAGTTTAGGACTTTAAAAAGTTTAAAATGAATTACCATTATTATATAAGGTAATGAGTAGAACATGGAAGGTTTGTTTTTGTTATTTCTAGTTCTCTCTTACTTTAAAAAGGAGAGCTCAGAGTAAAGACCCCCCCTTTCAATTAAAGAATTGATTTATATGAAAAATTTTCAGAATTATTAATAATAAGTGCAAATTAAAAAAACTGTGAGCTATCACTTCACACCCATCAAATTGACAGAGGATGAAAAAAGAACAAAGTCATTGTTTGATGAGTTGTGGGAAAACAGACACTCTAATTTACTACTTGGGGAGCTGTGATTTGGTCTAGGTTTCCTGGGAAAACAATTAGAATTATTCAAGAGTAGTTTTTAAACAGTTTATATCCACTGATCCTACCATCCCACTACTGGGTTCATACCCCAAAGAAGTTAGTAACAGAAAGTTTTCATATGTACAAAAATATTCTTAACGACATTTTTTGTGATAGAAAAATGCTAGAAACAAATTATATATCTAAAAATTGAGGAATGTGAACTGTGGTACATAAATAGAAAAACACTTATTAACGCACTGCTAGGAATGGCAAATATTAAGAACTCAGAAGAAACATAGGAAGTTTTTATATGAATTCATGCAGAGATCAAACAAGAGCCAAAATGGATCTAACTTAAAAAGGCATCAGATATTAGGTTAGAATATAATCAACAGAGTAGGTTCCCCTCCCCCTCCCAAATTTTTGGAAGCATACAGCATCTTGTATGTGATAATTATTTTGTATTTTAAAATTCTGGGAAACTGTTTTTGAATATATAATTTGAGGATATGCAGCATTGATCTGAATGTAGGTCATACTTTCTCAGAGTGGGTAGGCACAAAACATGGGAATTAGCACCTTTAGCAAGAAATTGACTCAGTATAGTAGTAGTAAAAATTAACAAAGCACCAAATATCTTTATTTGAAAGAAGTGTAAATATTGAAATATTTAGATAGAAATATTGTATAATTATTTTTAATTGTATGCTTGTATTTTCTTTTCCTCCTAAAAGCAACTTACTTTAGTACTAGTGAGCCAGTAATTTGGGAGCAACCTATTCTTGACACCGATATACTTCTTTGACCTTTCTGGAGTAGCTTTCAGCTGCTTCTCTCGAATACTACCAGAAAATGGTTAAAAAAAAATGCCTTTCAGTCTTTGAAAGTAATTGAAAGTGTTACTTTCATGAACACCTTTGGTGAGTGAAGATGCTATGTACATCTTCTTGCCACTGGGAAAATTATTTTTTCTTTCTAGAAATTAATAAGGCAGAATGGCACTTGTTTGGATGAGTCATCACCAATTACTTGTCTTGTTTTTGTTAAACATAATAAGCCAACTATTAATTTGTGGCAAAAATAAATTTATAGACATAATTATAAGGTCATACCAGAAGAAATCTGACTACCTACTAAGTGTCAGGGGAACCCTCCCTTGCCCCCCGCACCTCCTCCCCCATGCTTTTAGAATGAGTAATCTAATATATAAAAAGGAGGGAAGTTTTGGAGTAAATTCTAAGGTTTTTAAAAACAGAGATCAGTGGAGAAAGTAAATTCATATTGAATACTTTGGAAAATATTCAGGAGCCTACAATAAATTTAAATTGAAAAAATCTGCCATGTAGTTGTAACTCAAATATAATTACTTCTGAATTTTCACCATAATGCTTTTGAGATTATTATTGAGCAGAATTATAATACTCTTCGTATTGTTATACACTGTAACTTTTAAGGTATTTACTACCTTCAAAACAGAGCAGTGATATTGAAGCAAACAAAATGTTACAATTAAACCGAAGGGATTTTCCCTCAAAATAGGAATTGGTAGAGTACAGGCAATATATATCCTTTGGATTGTTTCCCAAAAGTTCATCTGGAAGTTAGAACAAGAGTTCCTACAACAAAAACAACAATATCTCTTATTTATGCAGCACTTTAAGGTTTGTAAAGTACCTTACATGTTATTTCATTTGATCCTGTGGTAAAAAAAAATTAACATTTTCTTTACTATGCTCCAGAAACCTATATTAACTCAATATGTAGCTAACCCATATTTTTTTAAATATAGTTTTCTGTTGTTTATATGTGAAAATATGTTCTCTCTTTCAGCTATGTAGTAGGAATGCCAGGAAAACATTTCCCTGTGCCTACAAAGAGGAGCTGTAGACTGAGAGTCAGGAGACTGGGTTCTAATCCTGATTCTGCCACTAATTGCATAAATCATTTAACCTTTTTGAGTATCAGTTTTCTGTTTTATAAAATGAGAGTGTTAGATTTAAATATTCTAATCTTTTGAGAGAGACAGTTCTTGCTTTCCAATGTGCAAGTGCTGCCACAGGGTGGCATTAGCAAGAATGGAGTTTTCCATCACAGTGATGTGCCGAGCAATGGCAAGATAAGGAACTCATCATGTTTACATATTCATTTATATGTTCATATTTTTGCCTCTTATGGTACTAAGGAATTTAGTAGTTAACAAACAATGACCTTGAGAATTGTGTTCTACTAAAATGTGATGTTTCAGTTTTGTGAATTATAAACTCTGGCACTTATATTTGGTCTTTTATTTTACATTCATTCTTGAAAAGTTTTTTTGATAAGTTTTCTTATGAATACAAAATACCAGTGCATTATGAAATCAGCAAGATAAAACATACGTATGTTAGATGTCTTGATGGCTAATTAGTCAATCAACTTAAGTTTACCCAATAGATTTCCCATTAAGGATTTCTTTGAACTGAAGATCATTAAGGTCTATTTTTAGTAACCATCTCTATAACAGACTTTCTTTTTCCCTTTTTTTTGCTTCAGTTTTTTAAAATAAGAAAAAAAAAAGATTTTCATGTACTGAATAAATATTTCCCTCCTTGTTATGGTAATCATGGTGGGACTTTTTACTGTTCTCTTTTGGAATGATGTGGTAATCAAGTACCTTTGCCAAGTGGACTTTTTGTTGTCTTTTGTTTGAGTGCTTCTCAGCGCTAAGGAATCTTTGATTGAATGGGGAGTCTTTGATGACCTACTTAGATCAAGGGAAGGCCTAGTTCATCGGAGTTTGAGTGGCATGTTTGTGACGCCCTTTGACCCCGAGATGTGTATATAAGATCTGAGGTTGGCGTTTTGCTTTTGGGGGCACACTCATTGAAAGAGTGTTGATGAGGAGACTCCCCCCACCCCCCAACTCTGAAAACCCAGATGTTGGTGCTTCTCTGGTAACTGTGTATTGTGATTTGGTTAGACAGAGATGTTGATCTGTTTATATTGTCTCTGTAATTTCTGTTTGTATTCTCTCTGAAGTTTAGGGTGCTGACTTTCCCCCAGAACTAAGTGAGTGGTATATGTATGTTTAATTAAAGTGAGATTGTTAACCCCTTAAAGTTGCTTTCCTTAGAAAAGCAGATGAAAGAACCTATGCTAGCAGCGCTCCTGTGCACTCTTGTTGCTGGTCTTGTTGGTCTTTCCATCTCCCCAGCAGCTGCTAGCAACATTGTTGTTACACTCCTAAAATTAGCACTTAGTGAAGTTATAGGAAATATACTATTGTGCGTATATATTGGTTGGCATTGGAGTTGTCTATAAAACCTTGAAGGCTGTACTTACATTGGATCTCTTAAGTGTAACCTTCCTTGATCTCCCCAACCATCATTATCCTCATTGGTTATGTAACAGGGATGAATGAGGTGGTCTATCTGATAGAATTTCCACCTAAAGCCTAGGCATGTCAAAAACCCTATTTTTCTCTAAGTTTTTCTTGTTCACACTTGCTCTCCTGGAAGCAAGTCTGAGTTCCCAGAAACAGACTACCATCACATTGTTACATTTAAACTCTTTTAATCCTAGGTGTAACCACGTTAAAGGGAAATGGATTTCCCTGGCTTGTCACTCTAGCTCTTGAGCCCTGCCATCCAATGTGTTTTCTGTCTATATACCCAGCCACTCACTGGACAGTGTATTCATATAGTGCATGATATTTACAGAACCAGAATCATAACTATTTACTTAATAATAAGGCAGAATAAAGATTAAATATATCATAATACATTTATGATTATGGATCACACTTTCCCACCAGAGCATTTAATTGCAGTGAAAAATAGTCGTACACTTATAGAAACCCATCAGGAAATCACACAAATGAGGAAAACTCATGTATTTTGGGCAACTCACAACTCTAGAATTGTAGCTTCAATGTAATTAGTCCCTTCAGGAACATTTGCACCACATGAAATTTCTCTGATCACTTACTTGAATGGTTATCCTCACCACTCTTCAGTTGTAGAAATCTTCTCTCTACTTAAACTTAGCCTTTATATATTCTTTCAATTGTCCATTATCCTTAAAAGGGCATTTAGAAAGTGTTTGCTGTTAATGTGAATGGCTGTTCTTTTTAACCTAAAGTGCTCGTTGAAATAATGAATGGCCACCAAAGTAACTATCTCTAAGCTGTACAGTCTGTTCTTCACCTAGATTCTACTCTCCCCAATCAGGATGGCGTTCACAGCAGCACAGCTTTTCTTACCAGGATACCAAAGTGACTATAAAGACCCTTCTGCTTTTTCTTGTCAAATCAGAGGTAGCAGAGAGCAACAATACCTTGTGAAAACTTTCATTTTTCTCCATCTCTATGTAGCCGTCACTAGAACTGTTGGCCAATGAAGTCAGTTCTCTCTGACCAATCAGGAATTACTCAGCTGAATTCTCTTAGCTAACAGTTCTAACTTCCACTACTCCAGTGAAGCAGTTTTTTAGCTCCTCTGCTCAGTCTTGAATTCCTAATTAATTTCCACTTCTTTTGTTACCGTCCTTCTTACCCTTCTTTTCTGTGGCTTAAATGGGAGCAGTCTGACTCCAAGTCACTCACCTTTTACTTTAAAAATCACACCTCCTCACATTTCTTCTAGCAGATCAACAGTCCTTTCCTTTTCCAAATACATTTCAGTCTCTAAATGTGTAAACGATTTCTCATTATCTTAGTTTTTCCTCATAGTCATAAAACTTGTATATGGAAAGTAGCCCACATAAAATCCTGCTTTGCAGTTGCTGAAGTTTTCAACACAATGCATAGTGGTGCCTTTAGTGGTGGCAGCAGTAGTAACTAACATTTATGTAGCACTTTCTCTGGGCAATCATAGGGAAATGTCATTGCATAGTGCTTGTTTTTTCTTCTGTTTTTTTTTTCTTTTTGGTTACAACATTGTACTAAAATATTTGTTCACCTTCCCCCATGGGGGAGGAGGGGTCGAGGGGGACCCTGCCAGGGCTCTTTTACAGTTTTTCTAAACAAGAAATTTTACTCCGCAAACAAGAGAAGTGGTTTCCTTAGAAAGGAGTACTGTACAATAAAAAAACAAAAACTTGTTTACTGAATGAAATTCCTTTTAACCTTCTTGCTTTGTATTCTTGTGATCTTTTAATTATTTAAGAACTTTTATCAAATAGTCATTTTTCTCTTAAGTTTGGAAAATTCAGCTATCTTCTTCTAAGCAAACAGGTAAAAATATCATGCTGCCTGAAAATATGTATCGTATATTGTGGAGTTTGAGAAAAGTTTTCTGCCTTTGACTTTTATGATAGTATCACGTGTCAGGGAAGAATTGCTGACCCTTTCTTGCAATTACAATGACAACAGAAATCTCCCTGTTGTAAATCTTTTTCACTTGACTCTCTGCTAGATATCCTTGTCCTCCTTCCTTATTTGTTCTATTGCCTTTTTTTTTTTTTTCCCCCTCTTGGCTGATTAAACTGTTTGCTTTTTATAGGTGCTAACCTTGTTGAGGCTGGCTCAATCCTGTCTCAAGTTCAGGACCTTAGTTAAGTCCAAGCCAGGTCTTTAATCTGGAGCCACTGGGGTTCCCAAGACAAGTTTATTGCTGCTTCAGTCCTCCTTTCTATACTTTTTTCTTATTTGTTACAATACTGCACTTCAGTGGTTTGTCTGTTTTATCCACTTGTTTTGTTCAGACATTTTCATTGGATAAGTTTGATTGGTAGTTCCATCAGAATATGGGATTACATAGTACCTAGCCCAAAAGAATTGTTCTATACATCTTTGATCCTTTTAGTGTTGTTTGAATAAGTTAGATAAGATAAGGCATGCTATTGATCTGTACTTCACTTAATTTGAGTTTGACTTCAAGAATATGCCTTAGCTTCCCCATAATACTTATTTTTGTTCAATCCTGTGAAAAAGGGTGTTTTTTAATTAATAAAAAAACATATTCATCTAGCTATGGTGATGGCTGTGATAATACATTGCAATAAGTGATACTATTGTGCCTTTACTACCAAAGAAAGGAAAACATTAACTCCACAGTGTTTTCTTGCAGTAAGATAAAGCAATGAAATTAATGTTTAGCCAATATTGATAGTGTTCAGAAAATACAAAATAACATATGTATACAATTAACAGTTGCCTGAAAGCTATTTTTATAAAAATGTGTAGTATATATGTTAAAGAACTTACACTTCTTTTTTCAATACAAAAAAGTAATATAAAATAATGAGACATTAATTTAGTATATTATATTTAATACGTGGTGGCTTTTGCTGACTTCTTCTTTAATTCTCAAGAGGGAGAGATTTTTTTAGAAAAACACCTAAAGTATAGATTTAGATTGTTGCATGGTTAAATGTATTTGGAAAGGGCATATGAGGCTATAGGAGATTTAGGTGTGAGAAGGATAACTCAGGTTCAAATTCATGGATAGGTTAGATAGTCTCCCTTAATACAGATCTCCCTCTCTTCTTTGACACCTTCCATGCAGCTGTTACTCATGCCCATGGTGTTCCTAATTACTCATAGAAAGAAATCCACATGATACAGAACAGTACTTCTCCTGGCTAAAGGAATAGTCATATATTCATTTCTTTTTTTTTGCCGTCATTTATATCTGACAGCTCCCTAAGAATTGAGGTAGAGTGGAATTCAAACTTTTGAAGACCTCACCTCTTTATGATAAATAAATTTCCAGAAATGTAAAAAACAAATATATTTTAGATTGGTATAACTATCAAAGAGTATTTTTTGATGGGAGGTGGAGCTTATTAAAACCCTGATATTGTCTCTGAGAGAGCAAAGAAGTTCATAGGTTAAAGAAAGGATTTGAGGTAAAGAAGTAGACTGGACCGTATTTCTCTTTGGCAGGAAAGCCAGCTAAGCCCTGTTAAGCACATTTTGAAGATGTGCAATGAAATATTACTTTGTGAAAAATTAGTTTACATCTAGATTGCATGTCAGATTTATCTTTTTTATTCTTTGCGTGTGTAGGGGGCAATCATTATTCTTTTCTGAAATGGGGCTAGAACTGGTAGAAAGAACACTTTGCAGTGGTTCCATTTGCCATCTCTTTAGATCCCTGAGTTAATTTGTCAATCTCTGAAGTGTGTATATATCTGACACTTTTCACCATAACCCAAGTATGTAAAGTCTTGTGGCATAACTCCCCAGTTCTCTACTTTGTGCCTATATGGCCATGGTCTTTTTTTTTTTTTTTTTTGAGATCTCAATTAACATAGAACTCTCTCTTTTGTGGTGGATCTCTTGGGGCATTGCTAGGACTCAGCTACTTCAAAATGCTTTAGGTTACCCTTTCCAGTGGGTTCCAGTGACCTTTCACTGGGCACCAAGACACTTGAGATACAGGAGTTAGAAGCTCAAGAACCCTTTGAATAAAAATTGCATTCTCAGGAGGTATAAAGAGTCTGATGGCAGCTCTCAAAGGGCAAATCATCTGGAATCAGTAGTGGAAACTTTTGCACACTGGAAACATTTTGTGAAACTTTGAAAAATTGAGATTTGTTTTTCATTAAAGTAGGATCATAGAGCTTTAGCTTGAAGGGACATCAGAGACAATCTGATCCAGACCTCTCATTTTTTTTTTTTTTTTTTTTTTGCTTTTTGGCAGGGCAATTGGGGTTAAGTGACTTGCCCAAGGTCACACAGCTAGTACATGTGTCAAGTATCTGAGGCCGGATTTGAACTCAGGTCCTCCTGACTCCAGGGCCGGTGCTCTACTCACTGAGCCACCTAGCTGCCCCCAGACCTCTCATTTTTAGGTGAGGAAATTGAGGTGCAGGGAAGTAAGGGACTTGCCTAAGGTTACACAGGCAGTAGGTATCAGAGGTGGGATTTGAACCCATCTCCTTTGATCTCAGAGATATTGTTTATTCCACTATACCACACTGTTTGTTCAATACATTCCTCCAGAATTAAATAGAACAAGTCAGAAGAGAACAGTTGCTTGTAGGCATGATTAACACTTGTAGATATGAGTAACTACATATTCATACCTCCAAGAAGCCTTCCCTGATCTCTACCATTTGGTAGTGACTTCACCTAGCACTTTGTTTTTATTTCAGCCCAGCAAATGTTTATTAAGCTCCTCCCATATTTGAGGCACTATCCCATGTGCTTGAGATACAGAAGAAGAAACAAAACAGTCTTTCATCTTCAAGAGCTCAAATTCTCCTGTGGAAGGGATAATAACTGAAGGTTGTTGAGTAGGGGAATGTTAGGAAATTTGTTTTGACAGGTGTGTCAAAGATTGATTAGAGAAAGAAGAGACTGTGTAGGGAGACCAATTAGAAAGCTATTGTAGTAGTTTAGGCCAGAGGGTCGGCAAACTTTTGCCCATAGGCCCTGATTTACCCACCCCTAGTCTAGACAGATGACTGGCTGTATGAATAGAAGGCAAGGTATGTGAGATATGTTGTGAAAGTTGAATCAACAAGACTTATTTATGATCCCCATTTAAATTTGAGAATACTGAAACAGGCAGAGATGAAGAGAGTTGCCCAGAGTCACATATCTAGTGAATATCTGAGGATAGTTTTAAACTCAGGTATTAGTGACTCTAGGCCCAGTGTTCTATTTGCTGTGCCAACTAGCTGCCCCAATTATAATTGAGCCCAGAGGAACCATTGAATTCTTGGAGAGTTTAAAGAGAATAGAAGAGGACCTACAGCTGAGCCTTGTACAAAAGATGGATGATATTTCAGCAAAAGAAACCAAGAAAGAATGATCAGATGGGTTGCAGGAGAACCAAGAGAGAGCCAGTCTCAGAGAAATTAAGGGAGGAGAGAAATAAGTCAAGTATGCTCAGAAGCTGAACATAGGCCAAAGAAGATAACAGAAATGGTCATTGGATTTAGCAGTTAATAAGTCACTGGTAACAGTAGGCAAACCAGTAGGTTGTTGGTGTCAGACACCAAATTACAAGAGGTTGAAAAATACATAATAAGAAATGTAGATAGCTTTCTTTCTACAAGTTTGGCAGTGAAAGGAAGAAAAGTATAAAGAGAATAGACAAAGGTGATGTGGCAGATAAAGCGAAATTTTTAAAGGATTGTAGAAAGGTTTTAAGTAACATCTGTTGTAGCAGTTTGTCTTGGTAGCCCGTCCCTATACTAGACTTGTGAGGTCCCTGAAGACAGAGACTGTATTATCTTTATTTGTCTTTCTTCCTCAACAGCTAGCACCGCACTTGATATGCAGGCATTTAATAAATGTTTGTTGTGTTTGTGTCATAGACCAGAAATACTTGGTATCTTGTGGGCATGTGGTCCTAACACATAATCCTAATTTCTTGGCTCAGAATTTTAGAGAACAACAAAGGACCCCATTCATATGTTGTAGTACATTCCTCTTAGAACTGTAATCTTTCTACTCAAAAAATATTGTCTGTGTCTGGGAAGGAAATTATCGCTGCTATGATGGCGCCAGGGATCCCTATTTCCACCCAGTAGGGATTAGTTTTCCCTAAAATGCATCCAAGCTGGCCCTGAGACTTGACAGCAAGTGGTCACTTAAGGACATAAAAAAATGCCCCTCCAACTTGGTGAATTTTTGAGGGCCATAATAAGAATTATCATACTCTCGTTTCCATATTTCCATGTGGAGATGAGAGGAGGGTAAGGGCAGAGAAACTAAGTGCAAATTTATCTTTATTACATAGCCTTGCTGTGTCAAGGCAAACAAAGTAAACTCCTTTTGTTAATGTCAGTGATTTTAGGGTGTCTCATTTCATCGCTGAACCTGAAATGAGAGTTATGGCATTGGGTCTACTTCTCACATCTGCTTTATGTTAGACCTAGCTTATCTCTCAGCCACATGTGGACTAGGACTTTGGCAGTATTGATTATGTGCCCTTAGACTCTAGGATTTGCAGCTCAAAAATACCAGAAAAACCCAAAACCCAAAACTATGCTTTTAATCAAAAGAAATTTACAAACACAAAGGCCTTTTCAGGTTATAGTCATTAAAGGCATTCCTTTTAGGTTGCCTGGCCCAAATGCTTACACCAGTATAGATCTCCCTAATTCTTCAAGTATTTGATCAAAACTTCTTTTCTAAGAGATAACATCCTAGCTCTTTGCCTTGATGTGATTTGTCCTACCTTACTGTTTTGGAGTTTTTCCTAATATTGCCTTTGAATTTTCTTTTTTTAGCTTTTAAATATTGTCTATTTGAATTTCCATCTCTGGCCAAAAAATTATCTATTTTTAATTACTTCTTTTCAAATATTTATATACTCTTAAGTCCCTTCTTTGCTTTTTCAAAACTAAACTATGTGAGTCAATTTGAGGTTCTTTTGAAACTTACTTTTTTTAATATTTCCCATATATATAGGTTTATGGAATTGTACTACATCAAAAGGGATTAATTTTCTTATCCCATAGAATAATCATAAAGAATAGTATATATGTGAGATTACTATTCTTCTTTTCCACTCCTCCTCCAAATAAAAGGGAAGGTAATTGAGTTAATTCTTTCATGGAAAATAAGCATTTTTGTTGTTCTGAAAGAATAGATATTAGAGTTGGAATGAAGCACAAGTCAGATGAGTCAACAGATAGTATTTTTGTTTCAATAACAAGCATGCTATTTGAATTAATAAGTAGGAATAAAATATTCTAGGAAAATGAACTTTATGGTACAAAGCAAAAATTAAGAGTATATAGCCTAGAGGATTGTGAGAAAGTTTCAAAACAGTTATCAAGTACATGAAGATTATATTTTGTGGAATAAGCAGATAGACTCTATTTCCTCCGTGGATAGGTATTAAACACTCTAACTTCCCTGATGCCCTTGTTTACTACCTGTACTGTTGCAGGATCTTTTCATTGAAAATAGAACCAAGATCTTTGTAAACCCAGGGATTTTTTTTTTTTTACCTTGCTAATTGCACATCTTAGTCATAGAAGTCATATAACTTTGGAGTAGTTATCTTAGAGATAATCTTTGCCCAGCTCCTCATTTTACAGATAAGGAAATTAAATAATTTTTAAAATAAGGATAATAATACTTTCACTGTGTAGCTCATTGGGTTTTTTCAAGGAAAATGCTTTGTAAACCTTAAAGTACTTTATAAATTTGAGTTATGTCATGGAAGAAGCTTTGGATTGGGAATTAGGCTGCCTACCTTCAAATGCCAGCTCTTAAATAAGACTAGGTTGTGATCATGGACCAGTTAACCTTTTAAGTCTCAATTTCCTCATGTAAAACAGGGATAATAATATTGTACTGCCTACCGCGCAGAATTGCTGAAAGGAAAAGACTTTGTTACCTATAAGGAATTAAACAAATATGAGTGATTCTTATTTTTATATTCGTTGCATTGAAGTGACTTGGCCAAAGCTACGTACTTACATTGTGGCAGATGAGATTAGAACCTAAATCTCCTGTGCACTTTCTTTTATATCATGCTGTCTTCCTAAATTGGACCCAATAAATTACTTATATATTTCTCCTTGAATCAGATAGATGTATATTGAACACACAGGATAATACCTATCACTTTGCAGAAATTTTTGTGTAAATTAAATATGCCAATCTATCTATACAATAATTTCTCTGTGGGGAAAATGTTCCCTGTAATACAAAAATACTATTAAACAAACAATGAAGGGTATATAAAAAGAAGATGGGGAGAAGTTATGCTTTTTCTAGACTCCTGTTTGAATTATACACTTGGCTTAGAGTTCTCAACCCATATTTGTGGACCAGTTACAAATTTACAAAAATCCCTCAAGAGCACCTGAGGAGAAACATTTTGGGGCCTAGGCAAAAGCAACATAATGTAGAAAGCAAGTCCATCTGCTCTGAAGATTAATTCTCTCAGAAGACAGAAGAAAATATTCTACTCATGCACCTCTATTCTAGACCCCCTTCATTCCAAACACTAAGACTAGATCTAGCTTCTTATTGAGTTTATGGGTAGCATGAGATCAATTTCCCATGTACCCCTCTGCTTATGCTTACTTCAGTTAGGCCTGTTGTTCACTAGGACAGAAGAATTTAAAATTGATTAATTGAGTTGATGAGTTGAAGAGAGCCATTTTATATTCTTGGTGACCTGGGTTTGAATGTGAGCTCTACCATTGTTTTGACATTGGGCAAGTGAACTCACGTTAGTACCATTAATTTAGAGTTAGAAGAGACCTTAGAAGGCCAATCTAGTTCAGCTCCCTAGTGTTATAGATAAGAAATGAAACCAAAGATGGTAAGTGATTTTCTGAACATCACATAGCTACTGAGTGGCAGAGCTGGGATATCATTGTAAGTCATGAGACCAAATCCAGTACTAGTCCCACTGTACTACTGCCTTCCATCACTTACCCTCTCTGGGCCTCAGTTTCTTTAATCTGTAAAATGAAGAGTTGAATGAGATAACTTCCAGGAGGTCCATTCCAGCTCTAACTCTGTGATCTTATCATAGTAAGAATCAGAATGGATTGGATTGGGAAGAAATTAGAGTCAGGAAGGACACTAAAAGAGACACTATAGCAGTAATTTAGGCATGAAGTGATCACAGTGTTAGCAGTGGGAATGAAAGAAGAAAAGGTAAATCAAAAAACATCTTATACAAAAGAACAGATTACTATGATAGTCTAGTTGATCTCTCCCTTCCTTCCATCCCCCCTCCTTTTCCCCTACCTCTGCCTTTTACTCTCTTTCCCTTCCCACCTCCCTTCCCTCTTCCCCCAAAATCAACTCAGAATTTGTACAACACACTGTACTTAGTCCTAGCGGGGGAGTGACACAAAAATTAAATAATAAAATCAAGCCCTTGTCTTTTCAGTAATTATAATCCAGCAAATGGATATTAGACCCCTACAAACAGCCATAATGTATAATGGGACACAAGTCCAGGAGAGAGGTGCAAACAGTGCTATGATAACACCGTGCAGGAATGGAGATAATGATATCAACAAAGATGAATCAGTAGGAGATTGGATTTGAATTGGACTTAAAGGATATGTAGGATTTCATTAGGTTGAAATGGGAGTAGGGAGAGCATTGCCAGGTATAGAAGGCAACATGAATAAAAACAGAGAGACAAAAAGGCATAGGTCATGTGCAGGGAATGAAAAATAGTCCTGGGATCGTAGAGTTATAGTTGGAAGAACCCTTAAAGCCCTCTAGTCCAAACTTCTCTTTTTATAGATGAGTCCTAGAGTGGTTAAGTGACCTGCTCTGGTGAAATATAGAGATTGATAGATAAGGCTGAAAAGGGTAAAGTGATACCAGATTGTAAATAGTTGTGATTGTCAGGCCAAAGAATTTAAGACTTTATTTTTTAGGCGTTAGGGAGATTTAAAATGTTTCATGCAGAGGAGTGACTAGATTAGATCTGTACATCAGGAAGGTTAATAATATAGCCAACAGCATAAAAGATAGATTGGAGGAAGGAATGAGGAGAAGCTGAAAGGTTAGGTGGCTGCTGTAGTTGTAGCAGTGAGTCAATAGCAGGTTAGTGGTGGTGGGAATAAAAGGGAGAAAGTGAAGGCTGTTCATGTTGAGAAACTTAAGACCCAGGAACCAGGTGTATATGCTCTTTGCTGCTCCCTCTCCACCTTACACCCTTTTCTATAACCTTAATTAATGTTTTCCATTTATCCTTCAGTTCATGTCTACCTGCCAGTCTTTTTAATGGGGGGTATTGATTCTTTTTCTCAAAATAATTCTCCCTCTTATGACATCTGGGTCACAGGACCAAAAAGAAAGACAACTAAAAATTCTTCTCTGATCATCATAACCTCTCAAAACTCTCCAAAATAAGAATTATGTGTGAGATAAATAAACCCCCATTCTAAGACTCTAAGAACCCAAACAGGTAACAATTTGAAAAACTAACAGGAAAAGCTAATCCCTATCCCCTAATACACACATTCAGCACCTCTTCCCCCACTGCCCACCACCCTGGAAGCAGGGCTGCAAAAGCAGCCCACACACAGGTTTGTGGTATCTCTGCTTTGCCTATGCTTATTCCTTCAGTTTCTTCTTGTCTTATTGTTGTTGCAAGCATTTCTAACATAATATTCAATAGTAGGATGATAATAGACATCCTTGCTTTACTCCTGATCTTATTGAAAAGGCTTTCAGCTTGTCTCCATTATAGATATTCCTTGCTCTTGGTTTTAGATAAATACTACTTATCATTTTAAAGAAAACTCTGTTTATTCTTGTGCTTTCTGAGGTTTGTTTGTTTTTTAACAGGAATGGATGTTGTATTTTGTCAAAAGTTTTTTTTTTTTCCTGCATCGATTGAAATAATTGTGATTATTATCTTTGTAATGGATGTGGTCAGTTATGCTTGTAGTTTTCCTAATATTGAACCAGTCCTATGTTCCTGATATAAATCCAGCCTGGCCTTCACACTCTATGATCTCTGTGATATAAAGCTGTAATCTCCTTGCTAGTATTTTATTTAAAATATTTGCATCAATATTCATTGGAGGAATTTGTCTTTGGTTTTTTTTTCTTCTCTGTTTTGACTCTGCTTGGCTTAAGTATCAAAACCGTATTTGTGTCATAGAAGGAATTTGCTGGGACTCCACCAATTTTTTAATAGTTTATATAGTTTAGAAATTAATTGTTCTTTAAATGTTTTGTAGAATTTGCTTAATCTATATGGTCCTGGAGATTTTTTTCTTAGGGAGCTCATTTTTGTTTTTCAATTTCTTTTTCTAAGACAGGATTATGTAAGTATTCTATTTTCTTTTGTTAGCCTGGGCAATTTATATTATAATAAAAATTTATCCATTTCATTTAGATTGTTAGTTTTATTGGTATAGAGGTGGGCATAATAACTCCAAATCATTGCTTTTATTTATTTCTTTTTGTGTGGTTGTGATTTCACCTTTTTTTCATTTTTGATACCAATAATTTGGTTTTTTTATTCTTTTTTTAAAAAAGAAAATTAGTCAGTGGTTTATCTTATTTTACTTATTTACTTTATCTTATTTTTTCCTTCAAAAAATCAGCTCCTAGTTTTACTTATTAGTTTGATGGTGTTGGTTTTTCTTTGAATTTTAATCTCTCCTGTTTTTTAGGAGTTTTACTTCAATATTTAATTGGAGGTTTTAATTTGTTGTTTTTCTGGGTTTTATTTTTTAGTTGCATGCTCAATTCTGTTCTTTTTCTCTTTTATTCATGCAAGTATTAGAGATATAAATTTTCCTGTATTACTTTGGCTGCATCCTACACTTTGGGCATGTTGCCTGGTTATTGTCATTATGTTTAATGAAATTATTGATTGTTTCTATGATTTGTTCTTTGACCCATCTATTCTTTAGTATTAAGTTAATCCTAAATCCTTTTATAAGGGCAAAAGCTCCCTTACCATCCCTGGGTGCTGAAATGCTCCCTGACACTGTGCTGCTGTCCTCTGCCCTAAGTATCAGGGACCTCTCTGTCTTCCTAAGCTACCTGAGCTGGAAAAATGATTCATAGTGACTTTTTCTTCACTTTCTTGATCAGAAGTTGTTCTTGTGTGTTTTCTAGGTTATTGTAGAAGAGGTATGCCGGGTGAACTGGGCAGAAATGCATACTCTCACTCCACCATCTTTACTCTGCCCAAGTCTTCCTTCATTGTTTCTTACTCTGACTTTTTTCTTTTCTCACATTCTCAGAGAAACTTAAATTGTTATTCAAGTGTGGGATTAGAAAGGAAATGAAGCAAAATGTGACAGTTTTATTAAAAGTTCCTATCTTATACTTGTATTTACCTTTTTTGAGGGAGGTGGAGGGTGAGGGAATCAGGCATTTAAAATAACAGGTATTTGATTTTTTTCTCTCATGGTGCTTCAAACAATGTGGACACTTTCATTGTTTAGTAACATAATTTTTTAATGATAAAGATATCAATAGATAATACAAGCATGCATACTTTCCCTAAACCTTTTTAAACCCAGAGTTTAATAACCTCCAGTAAACCTTAGGAAATCTAAGAAAAGAACAGATTGACAGGTTATTGATTAACCCACTGTGGAAGAAAGAAGCAGTACCCATGTTGCAGTGTTCCTTGCCATGTGAGTAGAGGTCTTGTGAGAAAGTATTACGATAATATTTTTCTTTCTTTGCTATGAAATTGTGAATATATCAAAAATACTTATGATTAAAAGTTTTTTGGTGTCCCATTAGGCTTAATTTTTCTATCCTTATTTCAAAATTTCCTAGATAGTCTCTTTATACATGCCCCACCTCCCCCAACTCACAGTTATGGATTCCATAAATATATTTCAAGGCCAGAAACGTTCCAGGGACAAAGTAGATTGAGAAACGCTGATGTATAGGGAGCTAAAAAAGAAAAAGTACAAGGTTTCATAATCCAGAAATTAGATTAATCAGCCTAAAATAAACACAAATTAATTGAAATTCATTTCCTTTTCTTCAAAATGTCACTCTTGAGATATTGTTAATTTTCTTCCCTCTGAAATTTATTACCATTTTCTTCTAGCTGAAATGAGGCAGGAATTCTGTTACTTCAAAAAGCAGGGCTTATTTTACTAGTCCCAGTTGGTCACATTATACCATCAAGTTTGTCTATAGCAATGCTTCTTAAGCTGTGGGTTGCAACCTCATATAGCTTGTGAAAAATTTGACAATAGTGTTGTACCAGAAGCGAGCGAGACACACCACAGAGTATAAGTTTTAAGTGGAGAATTTATTAGCTGGCGGCCATTGGGGTACTGTACCACAAATCAATGGCGATGTGTTGGGGTGATGGTTTGGCTTATATAGGATATGTGGGGGTACAGAGTGGGGGAGTACAGGAACAAAGGTCCTGGCTGATCAAAAGATTCAGTCAGGTTATCTTACTAGTGGGATAATCTCATTTATATTCCTTGGTGGAGTCAGGGAGCCCCAGGGATATCTGCTAGAAAGGGTCTGCCAGGTTATCCTTCAGTGGGATGGTCCTATCTATTGACATTCCTTGGTGGAGTCATGGAGTCCCAGGGGGTTTGCTAAATGCCAAAGATATCTGAGTCCATTCTTTCTGGGGGTGCTTGTCAGTAGCTAGGGGTTTCTCAGATTTTCCTTATATTACAATAGTAAAAGGTTTCTGAACACACAATGACCAAAAATTAATTAAAAATCAAATGTGGGGTCATGAAAGGAAAAAAGTTTAAGAAACCCTGGTCTGTAGATACCTTCTCTAGTGTAGTGTCATTTAAAAATGGAAGCTGTGATAGGAACCAGAGTGGACACTCAGATTAGGGGGGCCAGGAGAGAGCAGCCAGCTGAGCAGTCTGCTTCTCCAGAGGAGACTTAAATTTGACTCCACATGTATAAAAATACATTTTTAAACTCCATAACAGTTTGGTGGTGACATCCAAAGTATAAGCAGTTAATCCTCAGTTGCGTAGCTGATAGGGTAATTTGGAACATAGTCTTAAAACATTATGTAGTTATGCAATAAAATTTATAGTTTTTCAGTGAGGGATGGTAGGTCAGATTTATAAATTTCTTATCTTCCAGCAGATTTTGCTCTCCACTTCTGTCACCATTTTACCAAGTTATAGAAAAATATGTTTCTCTAGTGTAGCTCAGAAGTATTTCTGTGAAAGGATTCAGGTCTACTGGTTTTTGATGCACCATTTTTTCTTAGTCCTTTGCTTTTTTTGCCATATATTGTTTCAAATAATACAGTTAAAGATCATTTCAGCTAATATAGCCTTAAAAGTATTGGTTATGCTTACAATTGGTTGTTAAAAGTACAAGCATTTATTTCAAGGAAACTTAAGCAGCTGTGTCACATTTTGTATTCTTCTGATGTATGTTCACAGACCAACTCCTTGTACTGTGTATTGTCCTTCAAAACAGTTCTTATTAAAGCTTGCATTGTTAGGTAAATCACTATTTGCATCTGACTTTGCATTGTTTTGAGTGGATTAAATTTTAAAAGTTTTGTTGGTTAGGATACAGAAGAAAATTTGAAAGATATCTCTTTCCTATAAGCCAGTTATATAAGGCTTATAAGAATAATGATCTTCAAGGTATTTCAAAGGGTTGCTTTCTCATCATTATTGTTAATTGTGAGTCTTATATAGGAGATATTAATATTGTTTTGCAAGCTTGATAACAAACTATAGATAGGTAAGTGGAAAACTAGGCATAATGTTTATCTAAAATTAGCATGCCTTAGGGTCTTATCTGTTATTTGTGTGGAATATTTATCCCCTAATACAGGCTCTGTGTTGCCTAACATGGTATGATTTACGTTATAGAACTCTCATCCTGAGAAACATTCAGAATCTAAGTTGCGATAGCTTTTGCATCCTGATGCCCCTGTGTTCCCTTCCACCTTGTATTTGCAGTTCCTTTAGTTGTTTCAAAGTGTTTTCCACCATGTAATTCTTCTCTTTATAGAGCAGCTAAGGATAGGTATGATTTTATTTTTTACAGATGAGGAAATGGAAGCACAGAATATAGTTGGTTTCTCTGCCCAAATTCACAAAAACATTTCTTATTGGTAGATGCAAATTCCCTAATTTCTTTTGTAGTGTTTTCTAAGGACCAGGCTGCTACTATCTCCCTTAAAGCCACATAAACTGTTATAGTGAAAGAACCATCTAAACTGTATTGAGTATCTACATTGAATCAACAAATCTTTATGATGCCTACTATTTGCAAGACCCTAGAGAGTAGAGATAACAGGTATCTAAGGCACAATTCCTGCTCTCAGTGGGGCTATAACAGGGTTGGGAAGCTGAGGCCTAATTGCACGTAAAGCTAAACAGCAATTATAAATATAAAAATATAAGAAATTTTATAAAATGATTTTTATTTAATTTCTGGACAATTAGCTTACTCCTTACTAAGTGCTATATAACTTTGGAGTGGAAAAGAAGACTAAACTAATAGGAAGGTAAATTAATTGCTTTGTAAATTGGAAACCATTATAAAAGTTTATGTTGCTATTATTGTAACTTAGAATAATATCACTTTGAACTGAATTGAGTTGTGAGGGCTTCATGGAGAAGAAAGTTGAGCTGAGACTTGAAAGCTGGAGGTAATCAGTGATTAGGTGGAAGTTCTTTCTGTACTTCCTAAAAAGGAGGGAAGAGATGAGCAAAGAAGCAAAACTCTTTATTTCAGCATACATTTGTAATATATTATAAAACCAGCCTAATTACGATTTCTGTTTCAGTTGTTTTTCAGTAGTGTCCAACTATTTGTGACCTGATTTGGGGTTTTCTGGGCAGGGATACAGGAGTGGTTTGCCATTTTCTTCTCCAGCTCACTTTAGCAGATGAGGAAACAGGCAAACAGGTGATATGCCCAGGGTCACACAACTAATAAGTGAATGAGGCTGGATTTGAACTCAAGTCCTTCCGACTCCAAGCTCAGTGCTCTATCCACCGCACTACCTAACTGCCCCTCAATACCGTAAAACCATTTAAATAATTTATACCCCTCTGTACTGCTAATACAAATAAATAGACTAGAAGAACTTGAGCTTTTCCCAAACCTAAATGCCTAAAGCATCTACAGATTGTCTAGTACATCTTAAGTAGCATTTCCGAGGGACTATATATATTGGTGAATATATATTCCATCTTGGAATAGATGTTCCCCCTAAGCCCAGACTGGTCATTCAAGGAATGGTAGCCCGTGCTTTATGCCTTTGCTCCTACCTGAAAAACATTTCAAATAAAGAATAGATGGTGACAAAAAGTACACAGGACTTCTCAAACCTCCTGCCCTTTACCACTAACCTCTTTACCTTCCTCCCATGCTTCCTTATCTCTCCCTCTGCCCTCATGTTCAGTGCTATGTGGCAAAATATCCTTCCCACAAAAAGATCTGTATATTTGGAAACAGTCTTCCTGGTAAGTACTGAGGCAGCCTCAGAAACAGCTGTGTCTGCCCTAGTGTACCAAGCTAGTTAGCAGCAAGTCACTTCTTTATTTAAATTATGTGCTCCCTTTTCCTAGATATCTAAGAACTTAGTTCTCCCTCTTCCACATATTCAAAATGATTAGTTAAACAAATAAAACCCAAAACCATTGAATTAACAGTGTTAAGGATACAAATTTTTGAACTCCATGAGTTATGTAAGATATGCATTAACCTTTTCAGAAGAACAAGAAGAATTTACTTTATCGGTACTTAGGATCCCAAATGTTACTTGTGTACTTTTTAAGTACACACTGTAACAATAGCCTTCTTAGTAGTTCTTAACTTGTACATGTTTTAATTTACAATTTGGCTTGGTTTTGAAGATCTTCTGTCACATTTGTTATGATTGGGTATGAGTAGCGTTATAATGGAGAGGGTACTAGAGTACTAAATCCCAAGATTTGGATTCCCTTACTCTCTGTGTACCTTTGATGTCTCTGTATCTGAGATTTTTCATTTTTCAAATGAGAATAAGAAAAGCTTCCCAGATTCTTATACCCCATCATGTCCAAGACTGAAGAAAACTGGTCAGGCTCAACCAGGGAAATGTAGATGTGCTTTCAAAAGCTGAGAGTTGGTGTTATTATCATTGCACAGGCTGAGATAATCTGAAAACAGAATGCAACAAGGAAGACAGAATGGAGCTGCCTCACTACTAATTCTGTAGTGCAGTGCTGAGGACTTCTGTTTCTTCAGAGTCCATTTAGGAGGGCTCCTCTACAGACTTCCTTTTCTACATTCTCTTGCTTCTTTCTACCTGGTTGTTAGACAGATAATACACAGGAGGCAATGGAGGTTTGGACTCCAGCCTCTAACAGGTTCGCTCTTGATTTGGTCAGACAGGAAAGACAGCTTCAAAGGGGTTAATAATAAGCTTTATTCTAGTCTAGTTTTCTCTAAAAGTATTGCTGATAATGGAAGCACTACAAACTTCTACAGTATTCCCTAATCACCCTTCTCGCAGGGGCCATTGGGGGTGGAGGGGCGGGGCAACTACCCCTACGTCTCAATGGGGACAATTGAGACAGGCACAACTTGTGCATTCATCTCTAAAGTGTTCCCCTACACCCCTTCAAGCCTCAATGGGGACCAGTTGAGGCAAACACAGATTCCCCCCTCCTGATCTTGATGGGGGCCCATCAAGGTGCATAGCATCCCAGCTTGTGCATTCAGCCATAAAGGTTTTCCAACTCATTGACCACTGACCACCTGTTTTATAGGACATCAGACAGAAGGCATATTGTCAGCAGTAGCCTCACAAGTTTACATCACCTCATCCCTATATCTCACTGTGCAGTTGCAGTGGATGTTTACAGTTTCAGCACACATGTTTATATTATTTATTCTTATATAATGCTGTGCAAGCGCTTGGTGGAGATGTTTTGAGCCATAAGCCTGGGAACTCATATCTAATACCTGGGAAACAGCGATTGTTATAGCCACGGATCCTGGGAAACTGAGGTTGTTATAGCCATAGATCCTGGGAAACTGGACTCTAAGAAATTATAACAAAAGTCCACTTTACACACACTAAAATCTACCTTACTTACACTAAAATTCACCTTACTTATACTGATCGTGCCAACTTTTTATTTCATTTTAACATATTATAAAAAGGGGAGCAATTATAGGCACCAGGGCTTTACTCCGATGTGCCTGTCCCTTAGTTCCTGCAGTAATAAAATTCAAAAGCAGAAGTCAGCAGCAAGTACAGCAGCCTCCCACCAACTCCCTGGAGCACATGCATACAGACCGAAGAATTCTTAGCGCAGTAGTTATTTCCAATCTGGATTGTTTATCGCTGAGCTGCTTTAGTGAAATGAGATGATTTAAGTTAATTCTGCAAATCTGAGGTGATGATTTTGGACCATAAACATGTATTGTAATTACAGTTGCTCATTCCTTCCATTCCTGCATTTCAGGGGTTCAGCAGTTGCTGTCAACATATGTCATAGAGGCAGTGATTGTATCCTGGAAATTCTAATGGATTCCACCCTCAGCTCTGATCTGAGCAATGCTTTTTCATTTTGATTTGGTGCTGACAACAATTAAATAATAGCCCAGAAAATGCTTCTGTGTGCCTTTCACTTAGATAATTTCTGGGTGTGTGTTACCTACCACAATTTGCATGTTCTTGTACCTACCCCCTCCCTGAGGCTTTATTCAGTATACATTATTGCTCCATTTTAGAGATGCAGAAATCAAAAATAGAACCTTTGCATCATTCATTCAGCAAATATTTATTGAGTTCCTAGTATGTATAAAGTTCTGTGGAAAGATAAAGAATACTTAGTACCTGATCTCAGTGATGTTAAAGCCCTTTAGATGAAGTAAGGTGAACACAAATCCATACAATATGAAGTGGACTGGAAAAGTGCAATAAGAGAGGTCCAAAGGGCTATGGGAGCCCAGGAAACAGTCACAGCTCTTCTGGCTGAGGAGGAGATGGGGAAGGAAGGGAATTTCAGCTGAATAGCACAAAGTTTAATGTATAGTATACAAAAGTGAGTCATCAGACTTGATGTCAGAATGAAGCCAATGTCACTCTCACTCAGCTCCATCCAGACATCCATGGTTGCATAAGTAGAAAGGAGATAAAGAAGCGTACCATTCCTCCTAAGATATAAAGATGAAGAACAATATCTGCTATCTCCTGATTCTCTCTCTAAAGAAAAATTAAATGATTAAGTCTAACTTCGTTCAGAGTGTTCATATTACTTCATAATTCCTTACCTCTGTTATATATTCAGCACTGGGTTAAGCAGTATAAGAATGTAAAGAGAAGTAGAAGGCTTGGTCACTGCCCCCTAGGATTTTGTGATTTAGTGAAATTGTTAGTGAGTAAGACTAGGCAGTGTGCCAATAAATGTGAAAGTTACTTGAAAGAGAAGGTATATGTGATACTCTTCTAAGGAGAAGAAGGATGGAAAAGATCAGGGAGAATTAGAATAGTGAGAAAAGGTAGAGGAGAGACACAGGAGCCTAGTCATGTAAATGTCTACCACTTGGATTGGTATATTCAGTTGATTAGCATTTATTAAGCTCCTACTCTTTGCCAGGCATTGTCTTAAGTTCTGGGGATACAAAGAAGAATAAAAGACAGTCCTTCTCTTCAAAGAGTTCAGTCTAATTGAACAGACAATAAGCAGACAGATATGTACAGACAAGCTATATTCAAGATAAAAAGGAAATGATTAAAAGAGGGAAGGTACTAGAATTAAGAGAGGTTGGAACAACAGGCTTCCTGTAGGAAGGTAGGATTTTATTGAGACTTTAAGGAAGCTAGGGAAGCCAGGAGATGCAGATTAGGGAGAGTATTCCAAGCATGAGGTATGGCCAAGTAAAATACCCAGAGTCAGGACATGGAATGTCATATTTATGGAACATCAAGGAGTCCATTGTCACTGGATCAAAGATTACATGGCAGGGAATAAGGTGTAAGAAGACTGGAAAAGTGGGATGTGGGAGCTGTTATGAAGACCTTTGAATGCCAAGCAATAGATTTTACATCTTATACTGGAAAAGTAAGGAGCCACTGGTGTTTATTGACTGGAGGGTGACATGTTCTTGCACTTTAGGAAAGTCATCTTTATGACTGAACAAAGGAAGGACTAGAGTGAGAAGAGACTTGTAGCCTGCACTAGAGTGAAAGAAGAAAAGAGAAAGAGAAAGAAGGGAACAGATTCAAAATATATTGAAGAGGTGAAATTGATGGGATTTGGCAACAGATTGGATATGGGGGGAAAAAGGGGAGAGGTAGTGGGGAGTTAAGGATAATATCTGGGTTGTGAGCCTGGGGGATGTTTAGAGGTGGCAAGAATTTGGGGCATGTTGAATTTAATATGTTTACTGAAGGAGCCATGTGGCATAGTGGATAGAGCACTAGGTCTGAAGTGAGGAAGACCTGATTTCAAATGTGGCCTCAGATGCTTAACTACCTGTGTAACCTGGGGCAAGTCATTTAACCTCTGTTTGCCTCAGTTTCCTCATCTGTAAAATAGGGTTAATAATAGCACCAAGTTTGTTATAAGGATAAAATGAGATAATTGTAATGTTCTTAGTACAGTGCCTAGTACATAGTAAGTGCCATATAAATATTAGCTATTTTGATTATTACCGGACATCCAGTTTGAGCTATTTGAAAGGTAGTTGCAAGAAATGTGAGACTAGAGGTCAGCAGAGAAGTTAGTGCTGGACAGGTAGATTTGATAATCATCAGCATAGAGATGATAATAAATCCATGGGATATCACCAAGTGAAGTATACAGGGGAGAAGAGACAAGGGCCTAGGACACAGTGGACACCCATGGCTAGTGGACATGACCTGTATGAGGATCCAGCAAAGGAGACTGAGAAGTGGTCAGATAGGAGGAGATCTAAGAGAGAGTGGTATTCTAAAAACCTAGATAGAAGAGAGTATCAAGAAGAGGGTGATTGATATTGTCACAGGCTTTAAAGGTGTCAAAAAAAAACCAAGGACTAATAAAAGGCTACAGGGTTTGGTAATTAAAAGATCATTAACAACTAGAGAGCAGTTTTGAGGAAATGATGAGGTTGGAAGCTAGATTGTAGGGGGTTATGAAGAGTGAGCAGAGACGAAGTGAAGGTATCTATTTTAGATGGCCATCAAGGAATTTTGCCACAAAAGGCAGAAGAGATATAAGACAACAGCAGGGACAGGGGAAGATCTGGTGAGGATTTTTTTTTTTGAGTTAACAAAGACACAGGCATATATGTTGGCAGTAGGGAAGGAGCCAGTAGACAGGGAGAGATTGAGGATAAGTGAGAGAGTAGGGGTGACAGATAAGACAGTCTTTTGGTTGGCATGATTCGATTAAATGGGATTGCTCATGGAGATGGAGATTAAGGTCTTTGAGGAAAGAGGAACAGTATTAATGAAAGCAAGGAACTGCAGAGTATTTCCATTGAATTAAAAACTAATCATTTCCATATAAATATAGTGGACAGAAATGTTTTTCTTGTATCCTTAAAATGCTCAAGTCTACCTTGGCTTTGCTTATTAATTTAGAAGGATAGTGTGAAAGTGATTGCACTGAGGATTTGCATGATATGACTTTAAAAGTTACAGTATTTCGCGGCTAGGTCCTGTGTAGACAGGAATTTAAGACTTTTTTTTTTAACCTAAGTTGTTACTTAAGGGATTATTGGATTTTCTTGTAGGAAACAAATCTTTTCCTGTTGCATATGTACTACTTTTGCCAAGGCGATCTGCCTTTTTTTTTTAACATTTATTTAAAGTGTCAGTGACTTCTGGGTTTTTGACCTAGTATAAAATTTCATTGACAACATAGGTAATAGACTTTTAACATTTTCTTTTTATTTGAGATGAAGCAAGTACCCAAAGAGGAAAGTTTGAGAATTGTTTGTTGCTATAGGATAAGTATGGACAAACAAGAGTGATATAGTTTCATAGCCACCAAATTGTTGAGACAATCTCCGTGTGAGTTTGAAAACATTTCCTCCTTTTTGCCATTTCCCTATAGCAATGTAACGCTAGTAACAGTATATTAGGAAGGCAGAATTTATGATTTCAAAGAGAATCTCATATGTGCCTGAAAGGTTCGGAACCACAGGATATAAGGAATTTTCTAGGCAGAAGGCAGGAGAACTAAAGCATGTATTTACACTCCACAGTAACAGGCCCACAAACCAGCATCCCCATTTTGGTATTTTCATCAAAAAGCTTCCAGGCCCAATAAGTTCGCCTCACAAGGGTAACCAGGAGGCCACAGAGAAGTGAGATAGTATAAGGCAAAATCATATACATGCTTCCCCTCTATGGTAAGAAGATTACCTACTGGCCTGCAGTCAGCTCTGCTACCGGCAGCTCAGCTTCGGCTGTAGGCATCTCTGGCTCCAACTGGAAAAGGAAAAAGGAGATCTTCAAGCTATTCTCTCCCCTCTTATAGAGTTTTTGACGTCATCAAGCGCCGCCTGAATGACCAGGGCTGATTGGTTCTTGACTTGGCCCCTCCCCCTAGCGTAGACCAGGTTAACACACCTCCCCTCAGCCAGCCCCATGACTCATCACACAGGAAGTTCTCTGATTCCTGGCATGGTCGCTGGGCTTCCTGCCCCGGAAGAGCAAGCCCCAGTGTCCAGGGAAGCTCAATGAGGTAAGCTCAGTCATTCAAAGAAAACAAAGTCCATTCTGGTTACAAACAGTCTTCAAAATATTGACATTAGAAGGGCACACATTAGGTAGTCAAGAAGCCTGGTTTTCAATCTCACCCCAGACACTTATTAGCTGTGTGACCCTGGGCAAAGCCATTCAAACCCTCAAACTTTGGTTTCCTCATTTACAAAATTAGAGTTCCATAATACCTCTTACCTTGTAGGATTAGCCCTCAGGTTTAAATGGGGGTCATGCATATTGAATAATTTGAAAACTTTAGGAGTCTATATACAAATGTCAGCTATTCATATGTTTGTATAGCATATCATATGTATATATTATACATATACATGAATGTGCAAACACACACAATACACATATGTGTGATCTTGCCAGATTTATTACTTCATTGATATAGGGAACTTTGGTAGAAGAATTTTGTCTACCAATGTAAATCAATGTACATATTCTGCAGCTTAGTCTTCCAGGGCTACCTGGTACAGTGAGAGGCTAAATGTCTTACTTGGGCTCACATAGACATGTGGGGCTTGAACTTTATGCCTCTGAACCCAGCTCTCTATCCAGGACATTACATTGCCTCTCTTTATTTTGGCTTTAGTGTGTATAATCAGCAGCAGCCATAAGGATGAGTGAAGTGAAAACTAAAGTATTTTTATCTTCAACCTCCCATCTCTCCTTCAGAAAAGCAATAGCAATTAAGTGCCTGTTTCCACATACCTTTGCAAGTAAAAGCCCTATCAATTCTCACCATATTTTAATTCCTTTTACTCTGGAGAGGTAAAAACCAAAAGGGTAGTTATTCCCATTGTGAAATGAAAACTAAAAGTTGAAATTTCCACATTTTATGTGATTATGAAACTGCCATTTTTAGGCCACATATTTTGCACACTTGTATGTCATGTAATTATTTCCCCAGTCAGAAAGTGTTACATATCTCCTGGCAATATGTACTGATATAATAGGAATGCTAAATTATGTAGCATAGATTGAGAACAGGTAGTACTAATATGAGTTACAGATAATAAGTACAAAATCAAAGAGAGATGCTTACTATTCCTATCTTTACAACATCTCTCATATTCAACCCCTTCATTCCACTAACACAGTGATAGCTTCAGTTCAAGTTCTCATCACCTGTCACCTAGATTATTGAAATAACCTCCTAATTGGTTTTCCTGACTCAAATCTCTAACCACTTCATGCACTGTTGCCAAAATAATTTTCCTTAAACATAGGTCCTACCATTGGACTGCTCTACTTCCTGTTGCCTTTAGGATAAAATTTTATAAATTTCTTTCTTTAGCATTTAAAGTCCTGGATAGTGAATTTCTATATAGTCATCTCTTAGTTTTCAATATGCTCATTTTTGTGCATCTCTGACACTTATTAAATACTGAGTATGTAGCTAGTTTGGAATAATAATTGTAAAAAGAATAGCTTGCATTAAGCTTTACAAGGTTTTTTCTTCATCACTGTGCGACGTAAGTAGTGTTATTATCATCATCATCATCGTCATCCATATTTAAGTAGTGTTATTATCATCATCGTCGTCATCCATATTTTACAGGTGAGGAATCCAAAACTCCTATAGTTGATGAGACTTGCTCCAGAGTCACATAGCCCGTGTGTACCAGAGTCAATATAGCATGTAACTGTTTGTCTTTTACCTGTGCACGTCTGGTATGTCCTAATTTCAAACCAGAAAGCTGGTCTGGAATTGCTGTAAACTCCCTACATTGAGAAATTTTGCTATGGAAATAGGGCCATAACTCCAAAATGATTGGGGAAACCTGTGGTGAATGAGAAACATTTGTGCACAACATTTTCCTCCTCATAGTGGAAATCAAAGAGAGTAAGGTCTAGGTAGAATTGTGATGTCAGATGGTGCATCTTCCTCCTAGCCATCCTCTTCCCTCTGAACAAAACTAAGATTTAGAGCCGATTTTCACTGTCTTTCCCACTTCTCCATGGCACTATCCTTAGATCGGATCTTCTCTTATCTGTCCTCAGATCATGGTCTTCACTCACGTGAACCAAAGACTGTTCTGCTTTGATTCCACTTGCATCCAAGAGACTTAGAGGCAACTTGATATTCAAGGATCCTATCCCTGTTAAGACACACACACACACACACATACACACACACACACGTGCACGCGCGCGCACGCGCGTGCGCACAGCGAGAGAGAGAGAGCTTATCACTTTTTTAAGTCTTAAAAATATGTTATTCTGATTTGCCATATGGTATCCAGTTTCTAGTTAACAAGGTCTTAGAATGTCCTACTGAAACTCTAATCATGGTAGGGATCACAAGATCACACAGATCTAGAGCTGGAAAGTACACAGAAAGCCATCTAATCCAATCCGCTTACTTTACAATTCAGGATACTGAGTCCCAGAGAGAGTAAGTGACTACCATGAGGTCATAGATAATAAGAGGCAGAGATGGGACTTGAACTTGGGACCTCTGACCCTTGAGCCGGCGCTTTTCTATTCTACCATGCCATACCCATGTCTAAGGTTATCTGGAACTATTTGTGCTATCTGACAATATTGGATGGGATGAGATGAGAATGATCATTTTTTTTTACTAGTTACTATAGCTAAAACCAAATTGCATTTAGTTTCTTATAACTCTTAGAACAGATACTCAGTATATATCTTCTTAGGAGATTATCTTCTTAATGCTTGTTAAATTCCAATTTTAAGATTAGATGATTCATGATTCTAATAGCTTTGTCAATCTCTTCACAGATGAGCCCTCTCAACACAGGGAGGGCTGGGGAAAGAGATAATGATTAAAATGAAGATACAGTTCTATTTGCAGTGTTTTCATATAGGCTCTGATCCATAAAGAACACATATCTTAAGAGAATGTCAAATTATTATCTCATCAGAAGTGATATGAGTCCTCTTAAATTCCAAAGTGAATTTATTAATAGGATGTCTGCAAACATTTTTCACTGGTTTTAATCATAGTAAAATGCATCAATCAATGTGTATAAAGTTGCTCCTGGTTTCATAGTGATTTTGGTCACCCACTAGAATTTGATTTTGAAGACATTGTCTAGAGACAGGTATACAGTGACAGCTGACAGCTTGACACTAAGGTTAAGAGACAAAGCTGTAAAAGTGGAGCACAAGAATTCCTACAGCTTAAAAGTCTGAGGCCTCATAGTTTAGGGGCAAGCAGCCCTGTACTCTTCAGTAGCCCTGAGGCTATTCCTGTATTTCAGTAATATAATTACTACAGTACAGTATTTAGATCTGTACAGTACAGTATTTAGGTCATCAAAAAAAAAAGACTAAGTTATGTTCCATATTCTCCGTTTAAGAAGGCAAAGATGGCAGCTATGTTACAATTTAGGAAGATTTTTGTCCAATGCCTCACTGGGGTATGGGGATGACTCTTGCTTCTTATAGGTGCTAACCCAATGAAGCAAAAGCTCCATAAGGCCCTTCCAGGCTTTGAGTACTACCCTGGTTAAATTTTATCACTAATATTAATAACATTATGGTTACATATAATGATAAGTATAATAAAATTATTAATTAAAAGATTAGTCTTGTTAATTTGAGAAGATCATCATTGGACCAATTTTTGGGGGGTGAGGGAAACAACAGTTCCTGAAAACTATATAATTAAGGTTTATGATCTTCATTGAATTTCGAAGAATATGTTAGATTTGGTTAGGCAGAAAAAAGTAGAAAGCCAGCATGAGTAAGAGTAGGGAAGCATGATAGTTTATCAGTTTAACTAGATCAGATAATTTTGTATAGGGAAGTGGTAGTAGATAAAACTAAAAGTAGGTTATGGCCGGATTTTCTACTGTCTTGACTACAAATAAGGGGAAGGGAAAGGGACAAACATTTATTAGCTGCTTACTGTACACCAGGTACTGTGCTAAGTGCTTCACAAATATCTCATTTGATTTTCATAAGAACCCTGGGAGGAAAGTTTCATTATTATCCCCATGTTACATTTAAGGAAACTGAGGCAAATAGATGTTAAATGACTTGCCTACCATCACATAGCAAGTAAGTATCTGAGGCTGGCTTTGAATTCATTCCTGTTCCTGACCCCTGGCTCAGCATTCTATCCACTGTATCACTTAGACTGCCTTAATTTGAGCATGTCATAAGGTGGTAAAAACCATTGTAAATTGCCCTCTAGAGACCTATTAATCTCTATCAATGAAAATTAATATATTGAAATACGTAATAAATGTGTTTTTACTTAAGAAGAAATTACGTGACATCACATATAATCTGAACTAACAAAAAAAAAGATATGTAGTGTTAATTCAGATGAGAGACTAGATGAAATTTGTGGCAATAATTCATTGTAGTTACTATGTATTAGAAATATATGTATGTATGTATTAGCACTGTAGTTACTATATATTAGAAACATTTTCCTTGGGAGTTGGTTGTGAACTTTCTGGACAGTGCCTATAATAAAAAAGAAATTGGGTAATGCTTAAAGGTGTTGGTGAATTTGACACTATACTAAAGCTTGAAATTAAGCAGACTAATTGGGGTGGGGGACTTCATTGTGCTGATCTTTTTTTTTTTCTGATTAAGCAAAGGTTAACTAGCAGACATTTGGTTTCAGTTTTATGTTTTTAAAAATCTTAAAACATATTTAACCAGTTTTCACTCCCTAATGAGTATAGCGCATATAATAGCTTTCCTTAGTCTGGGAATCTTATAGTTCCTCAGGGCCAGCTTCATGTGCTTTCATTGTGTTTACACAGAAGTGTATGTAGCTTTTTAAGGTATAGAAGAGTAACTGAATGTATAATGAATGATCCCAGGGGGTGGGGAGGGGATTAAAACTCTAATAAGAGATTGTTTTCATTTGCTTCCGCCTCCTTCATGTTCTGACATCCATTGGACATAAAAAGAAAAAAAATGTCTCTTTCCTTAAAGCAACGTAATAAATACAGAATAAAGGAAAAAGATAGTGGAAGGAACAGTGACTATACAATCGAAGGATCTTTGTTCAGACTCTTACTCTGATGCTTAATACTTGAATGACTTTGAACAAGTACCTTAACCTTCCTGAACTAAAGGCTAAAACAAGATGGTAACGGGCTTTAGATGCCAACAAAGGAGTTTGCATTTGATCCTAGAGACCACTGGAATTTATTGAACTGGGAGTGATAGTCACAACTATGCGATAGGAATATTACTCCAGCGACTGTGTGGAAGATATTTTAGAGAAGGGAAGAGTCTTGAGGCAGGGAAACCAATTATAAGGCTTTTGCTAGGCTAGCATACAGGTAGTGAGTGCCTGTCAAATTGGCAACTGATTAAATATGAGGAGTAAAAAGAAATTTGGAATAGAAGATGACTCTAAGTAGAAGTAGCAAAATTTGGAAATGGGGTGGGCTTGGGGAAGAGAAAGTGAGTACTATTTTGGATATGTCAAATCTGAAATAATTATGGGGCATCTAGTTGGACATATCCAATAGGAAGCTAGTGATAATTGTTAGAAATACGCTTGACACTGAAATTCAGGTATCAAGGGCAATTTATTATTATTGAGGAATTCAGAGGAATTGGTAAATGTTCTTGGCCAGGAGTGGACTCCACCCTTCTCTAGGAAGGGGGAGTGGAGAGTACAGGAGTGAGACCAACTTTATTCTGTTAGACTGACATAGATTGATGCACTCTCAGCTCAGTACCTCTCTTCAGAGAGCAGATTGGTCTGCTCCCTTCTAGGTCACAATCTTCCCTATACGCACCCAACATGCAACTCTTTGGCATGTTCCTCCCTCCTCAACATCTGTCCCATGTTCAAAAATGGTGGAAAATTTCTCCCTGTGGGTGTGTGAGGTAATATTCAATTAGCCAATTAAGCATGCATGGTAGCCATTTAACCCAGTTTTCTTTTCAGTCCTGACCGTTATCTGACCAGTTTTCCTAACATCCTGGACTGTGGTTTCTGCAAAACCACAAACTCTATTCCCATTGGCTGAGGACTCTCATCCTAATTTTTACTCCTCCTTTGTTCCAGCTGACAATTAATTATTCTGTGGAACTCAATTAACTCTTCTGTGGAAACCTAACTTTCCCTAACTTTTACCCATCTCTCACCTATGAAATTGGAGTTTAGGAGAGAGACCAGAGATTTGGGGTACATCCTGCACTAGGAGGCAAGCTGTGAAAGATGAGCCAGTAGAAGAGAAAGAACAGCCAGTCAGATAGAAGAAAAACCAAGAAGACGCAGTGTCGTAAAGACAGGGGTAAATATCCAAGAAAGAAAGGTGGTTAGCAGTGTTAAATGCTGCAAAGAAGTCAAGAAAAGTGAAGATTGAGGAGAAAAAAGGATCACTGGATTTGTCAATTAAGAGGTCATTGGTAACTCTAGACAGAGCAATTTCAGTAAAAGGATGAGGTTCAAAACCAGATTGCAAAGGTCTAAAAAGTGAGAGAGGGAGAGAAAGAAGAAGTAGGGAGAGTAAGCAGCTTTATCAAGGAGTTAAGCTATGAAAAAGAAAGGAGATGTGAGGTGAGAGTTTATATAGATGATAGAGTCAAATGAGACTTTTTTTCCAGGATGAGGGAGACCTGGTGGTTTTGTATGTAGCAGAGAAAGAATCAACAGATAAGGAAAGATTGAACATTAGATCAGTAGTTGGGGATGATTGTGAGGGCAATTAGTTGGAGAAGATTGGAGGAAATGGAATCGAGGGTACAAGTAAATGAATTGGCTTTGTCTAGGTCCTAGGAGGAGGGTCACCTCTTTAGAATAGTCAAATAAAAGAGAAGAGTATGGAGGATTATGTCAGAGGGTTTTGAAATGTAGCATAGGGGAGAAGAAAGCTCATGACAAATAGGAATTTTCTCCTCAAGTATAAAATAAAGTCCTTTACTGAAAAGGTTATATGGGTGACTTTAGGTGACAAGAGAAGATTTGTAGTGGCTGTTGTAGAAAGAGTGATAGGGAATAATTTATGGAATTTAAAAAAAAATCTGTATCTCTAGAAGGTAAGCTGCCACATTAGCAGAATGGGTACCTAGCTGTATCCCTCTGATTGCCAGAGCAGAGAGAGACAGAGACAGAGACAGACAGAGAAAGAGGGAGGGAGGGAGGGGGAGGGGAAGGGAGAGAGAGAGAGAGAGAGAGAGAGAGAGAGAGAGAGAGAGAGAGAGAGAGAGAGAGAGAGAGAGAGAGTGTGTGTTAATTCCCTCCATCCAACAAATAACCAGAGTAAAGTTGGCAACAGTTTCTCTGATTCCAGACTTTTCTCCCTGCCTTCGGTTCATCTTGAACTCCCTTTTTAAAAACCACTGATTTCCTTTTTGTCTCTCCCCTGCTTAAGAACTTTCAGTGGCTTCCAGTTTCCTACCACAGCATCCCTTAACCTCTCTACTTTGCTTTGATGGGGTTTTTTTGTGGCACCTCTGCTGACAATTTTTTTCCCATTAAACCCAGGCTCTGGCTATCTGGCCCTCTACCATTCCCCACCCCACCCCCGTGGCGCCCCCCGCCCCCCATTCTCACCACCTTTCTTCTCTGGTTAGGTTCCTTGCCAATGTGGTTTGAACTATGAGAGAAGACTAGACATTTTGCCTTCTCTGTTCCCTGAAAATAGTACATGATTTTTAAGTTGTGTTTTTAAGTGTTTCCTTTTGTTGTTGTTGTTGTTGTTTCAGTCATGTTTGACTCTTCCTGACCCCATTTGGGATTTTCTTGGCAAAGATACTGGAGTGGTTTGCCATTTCCTTCTCTGGCTCGTTTTACAGATGAGGAACTGAGGCAAACAGGGTTGTGACTTGTCTAGGGTCACACAGCTAGTAAGTGTCTGAGGCCATATTTGAACTCAGGTCTTCATGACTCCAGGCCCTACACTCTATCCACTGAACTACTTAGCTGCTCCAAGTGTTTCCTAGTACACAGATTAAGTAACTATATACAAGGAAGTTATAATATAACACAGTTATGTCAAAGAGAAAAGTTTCTAAGTTTCAAACGTTTTCTTTCTGACCCTGCAGTGATTCACTGGGAGCTAGGTCCTGTTATTCTTAGCTGCCAGTCTCTTTCTGACTTCTGCATCTTATTTTTGATGTTATCTTGGTCCTTATTCACTTAGCTGGAATGTTTGATTAGTTGATAAGACTGTTGATGCCTTAATCTTATTGAATCTGTGCCATTCCTTCCCTGGCTCTCCCTCCCACTCCATCCCCTGCCACCATTAGTAAGAGTATGCCCTAGCAGCATAACTCTAAGTAATGTGATTCTAAGCAACAAGTTTTAATTAAGTACCTACTGTGTACTGGAAAGACAAGTACAAAGAATGTAATACGCTGTATTTGCAAGGAATATACATTCTAAAGGAGGACACAATAAGCATATATTATATATACATATATATGCTGCTTAAATACAAAGTAAATACAAATTTGTAAGTAGTTAAATATGTAATAGGTTAAGAGGAGAGGAAATAATGCTTCATGAAGAAAATTGTGTTTGGAGCTATGTTTTAAAGAAAGAGAGGAGCTCTCTCCAAGGTAGCGGAAGTGCATTCCAAGTATGGGGGATGCCTAGTGCAAAGGCACAGAAACAGTGATGGAATGTCATGTGTGGAAAAAAAGAGAAGAGGTCAGTTTGGTTGAATTGCAAAGTAAGGATGGGGAGTAATGTCTTTCGAGGCAAATAGATTGGAACAAATTCGTGAATGGCTTTAAATGCTAAACAGAAGAGTATAAATTTTATTCTAAAGGAAGCAGGAAGCCACTGGAGTTTATTGAATAGGCTAATCCAGTGGTTAGATTTTTAAGGAAAATTATTTTGACAGTAATGTGTAAGATGAATTACAGTGGCAAGAGACTTGAGGCAAGGAGACCAATGAGAGAGGCTATTGCAATAATCTTTGTGAGAGATAGTGAGAGCCTGAATTAAGGCAACAGCTATGGAGCTGGATGTAAGAAGATATCATAAAAGTAGAAGTAGCAGGATTTGGCCATGTTTAATTTAAGCTGTCTCCAATTTCAAATGACCAGTAAGCAATTGTACCTGCTCGACTGCTATTGTCACTACTGCCAAACTCTTCCCCTGCTCTTCATTCCTTTCAGCCCGATTTAGATCCCTTACTCATTCCTACATCTTTGCTTTATGTACAATTTTCTTTTTCCTCAGTTATTCAAAGTTTGCTTTTCACTTAAGGCACAGTTTAAACCTATTTCCTCTGTGAAACTTTCCCTAACTCTACAAGCCAATTGATCTCCCTTCTTAACTCCTTCTATGTCTTTAGTCTGTACTAGTGTAACTTATTTTAAAACAGTTAAGGAACTCTGAGTTGAAGTCTGAGGACCCAAGTTGAAATTTCCATCACTTACCACACTTAATACCCTTGATCTTGTGCAAGTCACTTAACTTTTCTGGATGTTAGTTTTCCCTTCTCTAAAGTGAAGGGGTCAGATTACATGGTTTCTGAAGTGCCCTTTTAGCTTTAAACCTATGATTCTATGAAAGTCTTCTATGCCTAACCTTACTGAAAACACTTTAAGGGCAGGAACCAATGTGTCTTATACTTTATGTATATTCTTCATAGTGTCTTACGTAGTACTGAGCACATCACATAGTAGGAGAATTGATTAGAAAAGAAGCATGATTTAGCTTACCTCTCTATCCAGTCAATTCTAGTATGTTTAGAACTAAGGTTGTGATATATCAGTAAGTGAGAAAGATACCTAACCTTTAGCATTACAGAAAGGAGAAACTTTTACTTTTATTTGATTGACCTAAAAAATATCAGATATTATACTATTGTACAGTGCTGTAGAAGGAGTGACTTCATAAAAGAAAAGGGCCGTATTGTTTTGAATGCTCTTGCTCCATAAGTGAACTTATGAATACTATTACTTAATGCCTGTGGCTCCTCCTGTCTTTTCCATAACAATTATAGCTTAACTCACTCAGCTGCTGGTTTCCTTGGCTTCAGTAAAGGAATTTAATGATTCTCCCTCCCTCAGAATTATTTAAAAGAGTATGAGGCTTAGCAGGGAACTAAGTATTACATTGGCTCCAGGTAATATATGTTTTTCTTTAATTCTCTCTCTGTGTGGTTAACAGGGAGAGGATGATTGTGGTTGGGTTTAAAACTATCAGTTTCATGCTAAATAATCAAGAACAAATTTGGTAGTTAAGTTCTGTTAAGAGGAAGGGACCTCAGAGATCAGTTAGTCCAATCCATATCTGACTGGATGGGGATCCTATTTTAAAATATATTCAACAAGATGGAAAGATGGAGACTAGATGATGATGAAATTGTAATTGGATTTGTAACCAACTGGTTAAATGTCGGGACCCAAAGAGTAGCTTTTGAGGGTTCAGTGTCAGTGGAAGAAGTCTTCAGTGCAGTACCTCAAGGCTCTGTGCTTGGCCCTGTCAATAACTGCAATAAAAAATATGGTTGGCCTGTTTATCTATATCTATATGTACATATGTATGTGTGTTATATGTATTCAACAAGTGATCATCTAGCCTCCCATATGTTTGGCACTACTTCCCTAAGAGAATCCTTTCTATCATTAAGCAGAAATCTTCCCCAGTGTACCTTCTGTTGCTCTCAAGGGCCAACAGAATAATTTTCATATATTTCTTGAAGACAGATAACATATAACCCATAAATCCAATCCTGGCTAATGAGAGAGTTTTCATGTAGATTTGTAATGATAGTCTTGTATATTGTCAATTTCTATTAGCTTGGACCTTTGGCTTATTTTGTTTCACTTCATTTTTTTTTTCTCTTTCATGTTACACCCTAAAAGGGGAAGCTGGTGTTCATTACAAATTGTGACATTCAAGTTAGGTGTATTTTCTACAATGACTGGTTATTAAATGCTGTAATTGATTATTAGAAGACATTGGACAAATAAATTTCAATATCTAGGTTAGATATATTTTCTACCATGACAGGATATTAAATACTATAATCCTTTTACCAAAAGAAACTGTGAACACTCATTTCAGTAGGTCACTTACCTTCAGTTTAGCTTTTCACCTTCCTTTTATGGATTTTGCCATTGGTTAAAACCAAGAAAAGAGTGATAGAATAGATGACTTCTCAAAGTTCCCAGCTAGTCCTCTGACTCTATTCTTATAATATTTTTCTTGTTAAGAAACTTGAAATTTCATGGCCTCTAAGCTAGACGGATGTTTTTGAAAGGGTGATTATTTTTCAGCCTCATCCAAATATCTTTCAGTTTACCCAGTTACCCTGGAAATTGTGAGCTGTCTGGCAGTCTATAAAAAGTATGCCCTTATTGTTTTTCATGAACCCATCATGTAATTCAGGAAGCTTCAGTGTAGTCTAAATTGTTTTCCTAAGGCTACACATTTGGAAGAACAGCTGAAAACCTCCTACTTTAACCATTTAATCTTTTCATCGGTATTATTGTTTTATTTAACTGTCAAAATTCCCCCATGTCTTCTAACCTCTCCACCATCCAGTTCTGACCTATCAGTAATCTTTCGGTGCAGAAAATTGTCCTTTGTGTACAATATATCAACAAATATTCTAGATAAACTGAAAACTAGGTTCTATATTTGACTTGACTATACAGATTGAATTTAATATTCAATCTTAGCCCAATAACATTGGAGTTATTCTGGCCTGGATACTGGTTTGAGGGTCATATCAAAATAGTTAACTTGCTGGTTGCTAATATTTAAATGACAATGATATCTATCTGGCTAATTTTTTATTTAGTGAAAGAAACTGTGCTTCCATAAATCTGAGTTCCAGTTCTGCCTCTTCCATCATTAACTGTGCCGTAGGCAAGTTACTTACCTCTGGATCTATTTCCTCTTCTATAAAATTCTAAATTAGATAATCTCTAAAATTCCTTCCTGCTTGCTGTGTTTTGTTAACTCTGAAATGGTACCAAAAGATGTGGTTTTAATCTGTTTGTTGGTATCTTGTTCCCCTAATGCACTATTGTAGTAAAGCTACAAGGACTAAACTCTGTTCAATATGTAGCATCTGGGAATTATAGCCTCAGAATATTTAGCCCTAAATAATTGTGCAAAGATAAGTGATGCCATCTCAAACACATCCAAATGATATGAAAAAGAATTCCTTTATCAGTCTCTCATTTATCCGGCTGGCTTGGGTACTATTAGAATATCAAATAAGTTGTTTTTTAAGAATAGCTTTTCTGTCCTTCCAAAAAGACAAAGTAAAAGAAAAGTAAGATATGTAATGCAAATAAATTCGGTAGGTAAGGTAGCTATGATTCTCCTCAAAATACTTCTCTTCTTTGTAAACAAAATGATTTGAGTTTGTCCTAATGATTAGAAGATTCATTCATCTTAATTATAAATCAAAAATGATTGGAATTTATTGTTGGTATGAAGAATTTCTAACACAACTCATGCATTTCCTCAGAGTATTGCTTAAAGTTTTTCTGCAGAAATGCATACTATGAAAATCTAATTATTAAATATTGAAACCACGGTATGGTTGTTGGTTGACTTTTTTGGTCGAGCTCAGAGACCTGGACATGAAAGCCTATAGGGCCAGTGCTTTAGATAAAAAGTCTTTCACTCTGTTGATAGACCTTACAGTGGTGATAATAGTCTGTATAGGCAACGAAGACAGAATGAATTATGAAAGGGAAAAGTGGAACTGACATCTCTACTGTAACTTTATTATATTTAAGGTATGCAAGAAGGAAATGAGAGATAGGAAATTGACAGCCTCTCTTTGAAGTTTTCATCATCTTGATGAAATATGCTCTTAAAAGGAATGTTTTTCCCAGTAAACTCTTTTAATTAAAGCTCATTTTTCTAGTACTAGTGAGAAATAGCTATCTGTCCTTTACCTGAGCTGCAGCTGTCACTTATTAATTGTGTGATACAGGCAACTGTTTTCTAATTTTAATGTAATTCAGACCAGTGAAATCAGAAAATTACAGCATATGACTGTTACTGAGACAGAAGCAAGAAAGGAATGTAGTCACTTATCTTAAAATCTATATGTTAATTGACTCTAACTTCAGTATTTTGTCACAAAGATGCCATGGAAAAAATAAATAATTGAGTTGCAAGCTTCTCAGCACATCATAAAAAAAAATGGTAGATTTTATTGTTATTATTCCAAACTGCTGATTTGGGCTTAGTTTGCAAAAAACATATTTTCTTAACCATTTCAAAAGTCATTGAATATTAATACCCTAAAAGAACAAATTTTTCTGAGGAAGAAACAAGACTAAAATAATATTAAGAGGTTTGGGGAAAATTGGGGAATAATTTTAAATTCTTTCCTTTAATTGTCATACTTTATTACTCATTCAGAATTATCATAAGAAGTGATTTCATTGTTTTGGAAGGTTTTTTTTTTAAAATTGGAATTTATTTAATCACTCACTCTTCAGTAAACTTACATAATATCGAGTCAGTATGTAGCATTAGTTGTCTGACTCCTGATTAAAATTCAGATTGTGAACATCTTGGGTAATTCAAGATCAGAAAGACAAAGGACTGGAATAAATTATAATTGAAGGGCAGACAAATATTATGAAAACTTAAAATGATTAGAGCTGTCCAGAATTGGAATAGCCTGCCTTGATAATGTAGTGAACTTCTTTTGCATTAAAGTATTTGGACAAAGGCTGGATGACCATGCATCAGGTGGGGTATAGTGGGGATTTTCACTTATTATGAGTTGGACTAGATGATCTTTAATGAATCTTCCAACTCATATTTTATGCTTATATAAATAATAGGCAGAATTGGCTTGGATAATTCCAATCATATATAACAGCCTATGATAAATGTTACATCTTTGAAAGTTACTTGACCTTTGACACTTTTTAGACCAGAAGTTTCTTAATCTGGGTCTGTGAACTTGGTTATTTTAGTATTTTGATGCATGTAATTCAGTATAATTGGTTTCTTTTGTAATTTTATGTGTTTTTATTTTATGCATTTAAAAGATTCCGAGAAGTGGTCCATGGGCTTTATCAGAATGCTAAAAGGGTCTATGACATATAAAAAGCAAGATTAAGAATCCTTAACATTTCAATTTCATTCCAGTGCCTTAAATGCTTCTGTGTGGTCCATTTACGTCTTTTTATAGCATTAAGAACAGCAACACATGGGATGTGACCATAAGATCTATATTTAAGTACACTTTATGGAATGAGTCTAATTACCTTACAGTTTTACTTTCTTTGTATGTCCTTAGAATGCAAACTCAGCGAGGGCAGGAAATATGTTGTCTTGAATTAAGTGCTGCATTCCAACTTTTTCCTGTGTTATCCTTGCCCTTTGCACTTGAACATGAACAATTATTGGTTACTCTTTGCCACTGTTTTTGGAAATTATTTCCAATTTTGCCTGAAAGAGTTCTGATTTATTTGGGGTGGGGGTGGGGTGGTCCTGAACTCTGTGCTCAGGTAAATATGTGTGTACACACACACACATAGACACACACACATTATACATACACACACACAGATCTTCCAAAGCAGGCCACAGGAATTCAAATCAAACATTTATTTTGCACAAGGCATTATTTTAAGCAGCTGTAACACAAAGACAAAAACTGTGCAGTCCTTCCTCTCAGAGAGTTTACGTTCTAGTAGGGGATACAAATTAGAAACAAGAAAATACAGGCTTGCCCGGGATTACACAGCTTCTAAAGGTCTGAGGTGAGATTGGAAGTCAGGTCTTCCTGACTCAGTTCAGCATTCTATCCACAGTGCTACAGGAAAGGCTTATTTTAGGAGGTTAACCATAGGTGAACCTCAAGGTAAACTGAGCATTCTAGAAGACATAGGTGAAAATAGAGTACATTCTACACAGAGCGAAAAGCTTGTGCAAAGCCTTTAAGGTAAGAGATAAGGTGCCGAATTTATGGTGTAGAGAAGGCCAGTTTGGCTGAAATGGAAAGTGAGTGAAAGGAAGTAATATGACGTGTCTGGAAAGGTTGGCTGGAGTCAGGTCATGAAGCTTTTAAATACCAAGCTGACTCTTGCATCAATAGAGAACCACTGAAGCTTCTTGAGTTGGGGAATATTATGGTTAGTCTTGTGCTTTAGGAAGATGATTTTGTCAGTTATGTGGAAGGGAGAGTTGGGAAGCAGGAAAGCTAATTTAAGATGATTCGAAGTAATCCAGGTAAGAAGGACTAAATTTAGGCCTGAACTGGGGTAGTGGCATTGTGAGTCAAGAGAAGAGATAGAAGCTTGATACATTATGGAGAGCAAATAGTGTCAAAATTCAGCAAAGATTAGATTTGGGAGATTAAGAAGAGTGAATAGTCGAGAAGTAACAGTATATGTTTGTGTGTTTATTCTAAAATATATCTTTATTTCCTTTATTTTTGTAAGGCATAATAAAAAAAAATCACAGACTTATATGCACATTTTATTCCAGCACTAGTTTGTAAATGGTAAATCTCACAACAAAGCAGATGTCAGGTTTATCACTTTTACTGTGTAATTCCAGTACTTCAGATTAAGACCAAGATAATACCAAGAAGAAAAAAAATCGCAATTTATTTTGTAATAATTTGCCACTTAACAACACTAACATTTGTATTTACCATTTTACTTGATAGTCACTTCCAAGGAGGTATAGTACAAAGGGCACTCAACTGTGAGAAGTCCTGGGCAATAATTATAGGTGTCAGGCTTATCACTTAACGTTTCTGAGTCTCAGCTTTATTTATTTATTTATTTTTGTTTTGTTTTGTTTTTTTTTACTGCTTTTCCAATGAAAGGACTATACTAAATAATTTCTAAGATTCTCTTCTGGCTATAAAATCCCATGGCTCTGTGTTTCAGAACTTGTAAAAATAGAATAGAGAGATACTTTAGTTGGGAAGATATCTTCTCAACTATACTGTAGGTGAGCCTCTTCAAACTTAACTAGACTGATCTTCAGATGAAAGACATGTACTTGGAAGTCTTTCCAAATTGTTGGACTTTCTAGAGCTTATGGTCTCTCACCTGGCATAATTTTAGAGAACCAAGATTCAAGTCCCAGCTCTAACACAAACTGTTTTAAACCCTGAATTTAACCTCTCTGACCCTTGGCTTTCTCATCACCAAGATGAAGGGATAGATAGATTACATCGATTTCCCAAGGATATTTGCACTTCTAAAATTCTGTGATTTTTATAACACTGTTTGTAGAATATTTCCTTCACTGATCTCTATCTGATTTTTATTCTTCTTGTCATTACAGTCTGTTGGGGTACTCCCAGGGATGGCAACCTTTTTCTTTTGCATTGTTCACAATCCAGCTTTATGCTTTTAAGTTTCTCCTTTGCATTGTATTACAAATTAATTTTCTCAGCAGGTTAACTTTCTGTTATCTGCCTATATCTTTAATTTTTGTAAATATCCTGCTCAATTGGAATTTGCAGCATTTCTAGACTTTGCTTTAAACAAAACATCAAACTTGCTAATCAGTTGGATCAGGGATGGCATGTGTTAACTCAGCCTCTACTTCTGAATCCTTTGGTAGCTTTCAGTAGGTTTGTTTTTGCTACTCATTCAAATATATACAACACTTCTAATTAAGACACCTCGTTGTTTTATTGTTACTTTCTGATTTTGAAGGGAAAGAATTTTTAGCATCCTAGATTTCAAAGTTCTTAGAGCTTAAGAGTTCCTGTCATGACCGTGTCCTGTAGGCATCTTGGCCCTCAGGCTTCACAGGATTATTCCCAATGTTTCATCAAAAGCTGGATCTTGGGTGAGAGATCAAGCACATGAAATTTCACACATGATCCACATTGAGATTTCCAAATTTAGTCTACTTTTTTCCTTTCACAGATTAAGGCCTCCTAAAAACAAACAACAAACAAAAAAAACCCCATGGATCTGTTAATCTGTAAATCTCTTTCATGAGCGTATGTTGTTTCCTGGGAAATTGTTTTCTGATAATTGGACTGTATTTTAATAATGGACATAGACATACATGTAGATCATATATAAGATTCATTATACCTCAAGTCTTGGGTCTGTTTTTAGAGGTTTCTGAGACTCTGGGGGTCAGCATGAAGTCTCTCCGCAGAGAAAGTACAAAGGACTTCATTAAAATCTTTCTTGCCTGTGAATAAGTTGGGCACTGGAGGGCATTTGCTGAAGTCTTAAATGTTTTATTTGCTAATGTGCAATATCTCTAAATGGAATTTTTCTGGCCAGTTTTCATCTGAATTATAAACTGAAATAAAAAAGACCAGTCAGCATAAGTATCTGAAAAAAGGCTAATCCTTTCTCATTAAGAGGTAACCAGAGTATTTTATGACCTATGCACAGGATTTTAATAGTAGCTAAGGCGTTAAAAAATGTCACCAGGGAATTCTATGAGTAGCCCAAAATATGATAAATAATGTAGTTTTAGTTCTAAAAGAAGCTAACATAAAATAGGTATGGACTTAATTCATCAGACCAAGTGAAAATGGTAACAATGAACATACTTTAATTCTTTACCTGTTTATATTTTGAGAGATTTGTGAGGATGTTGGAGTGTCATTTTCTTTGTATAACAAGATGATGCTATGGATCCAGTAATTTCCTAGTGAGACCAGATATGGCTTAATTTCCTCTGTCCCCTAAATTGAGTACCCACAGGTGATCCATTAGGTGCTAAAATGCAGTTGGGATTTAAAAGTGTTTAGTAGTAATTTACTGAAAGGTTGTTTAATAGGGAAACAGTCCCAGGGAGAATAGTTTTCTACAAAAAATGATCTGTAAAACTTCCAAAGGAGAATGTTTGTTAAGTATTTTCTTCATTCAAAATGAGGATTTCAAGGGGGCCTGAGTTTCCCAATTCTGAATAGGGCACAAAAATTAAAAAAAAAAAATCTATGCTTCTGTTTAAAATCCAAGTGAATATAGATGTTCTATTTTACTAATATTTTTTTCAAAAATGTTAAGTAATGATTTAACTTTTTACCTCTTAAGATTTAGTGTTAGTTCTTTCTCCCTTATAACTTGGCCATATTACAGAACTAAATAAATTATATTTTTTATTTGTTGTTATATTTATTGAAAAGAGCTTTATGTTTCCTGTTAATTTAAAAAGATGAGTAGAACATTTGATATTTCTATATAAATAAATGATAACAAAACTTTATTAAAGCTTCTTTTTACTTATGTGGCCTTAAATTGATTTTCCTCTCTGTGAGTCAGTCACAATGTATAGAAAAAACAGCAAAAGAAGAGGAAAAAGTACTCACTTTATTGTTTTGAATTAGCAAGAACCAAGCAAATTGTTTTAAATTAAACATCTGGAAATACACTTGTATTGAGGCAGCTAAATGGTACAGTGGATAGAGCATTGGGCCTGTAATTAGTAAGACCTGAGTTCAAATCCAGCCTCTTACACTTTTGTGTGACCCTGGTCAAGTCATTTAATCTCTATTCACCTCAATTTCCTCAGCTGTAAAATGGAGATGATAATAGTACTTACCTCCTAGGGTTGTTCTGAAGATCAATGAGATAATATCTGTGAAATACTTAGCATAGTGCCTGGAACATGATAGGCACTTTAAAAAAGTTTATTTCTTTTCTTCCTATACCAGGATACTAAAAAAGCAGGTAAAGAAGGCAAGAATTACTGAGAACTCCCCCCAAAAATTGCCCAAGGAAATAAGTCTCCCCATGTAACATGAATTGAAAAAATAACATATGTCCTTGCTCCAAAGTATCTGATGATCTTTCATCTGTAACAGAGACTAAATGGTCCATGAACCCTTATCAGGGATTGGGGAAAATATTGGATGGAGGTAAAAAATTATATTTTTGTTTCCATGACTTCTAACTGCAATTTATCATTTACTTCAATTATCAGTTTAAAAAGAAAACATTCTGAGAAGGGATCCATAAGTTTCATCTGACTACCAAAGGGGTCTTTGACATAAAAAAAGGCTAACAAGTTCTGGCCTATAGGATTTAAAAGTTTTCCCTCTACTAGTTACTGTTTCTGGATTACTGTATCCAAATATTCGACATTTTTTTAATGTTAACTACTTGGGACCCAACCTCCACTAAGATTCTGCTATGCCTTAAATGTACATGGAAGTGTTCTGGATTTTCATTCTTTTTTCTCCCAAATGTCTTCATATTTTAATTTTTCCCAATTACATGTAAAAACAATTTTTATATATTTTTTTAAGATTTTGAGTTCCAAATTCTCTCCTTTCCTCCCTCCCCTCTCCCCTCACTGAGAAGGCAGGCAATTTTATATAGGTTATACGTGTGCAGTCATGCTGGTGTTCAGGATTTTCAAAGGTTATATATACATCCATCCATTATAAACTCTGTTAGAGTCTAGCAAACTGTAGAATGGCTTGGAGTAGGGACCTAGCAATGGGATTATCAGTCATTTAAGGACCATGCTAGTTAAGTTTGAGGAGAATCATGACAGAAAGGTTGACCCTCAGACTGTTATGTTATTCAGCCACCCCCATTCATGGAGACTATCTACTAAGTAATTGCACTTTTCACTGGTAGCATACCTTATAGGATTTAAATTAGAAATACCTGAAGTATTGATATCCACCAAAGATCTATTATATACATTATTATATGCATTATATTATGTACATTTGTTTTTTTTCGATCATCTGTCATATGTGGATCATGTTTTCATTTTTAAAAAGTCCTCCAGAGGAAAGCAAAGCACAGACCTTTTCAATATTTGAAGAAAAGTTAATATATCAATAGATCAAATTTTGTAGCTTCTCAAGTGAAGACAGGAAGAACAAATAGCCACAAGGCCTAATGCTTCAATTTATCAGTACTGTTACTGTACATTTTTATATCCTCATTTCAAAATAATTTTTAGTGTTAACACAAAATTGGTACCCTTTGGAGGGAATAACTTTTCCCTCCTCACTTTTAGAAGTGGCCTCAGGCTTGATATATACCATAGTCATGTCACAAGAAGATCACAAGGTTCATCTCATTACTTTGTGTGTTATCTGGATTGATAAAGATTATAAGCTGCATAAAGTTCTACTTCTCATCAACCTGAAATAACATAATGAGATCATGTATTTTATTCAATATGTCTGTAGTGAAGAAGGGTATTATTCTGTTCATATAGATGATAAATACATATTACTTTCCCTTCCTTCTGTCCTACTTCAAATTCAGATAAGTGTATAAAACAATCATATAGAACCATTTAAAAAAACTCTACTAGGAACCCATTATAAAGCTACTCTTTTCTTCATTTTAAGTTTTATTTTGTCACATATAAATATGTCAGATGTCAAAATCCGTCCCCTGAAATGATACATGGTAAAAGTAAAAACTTCTTATAATATTGTTTTTATCGTTTCCATTATATTCCAATGTAATATAAGTTATATAAACTTACTGTTATACTTTTTTCCCATCATGGTATGGCACCTATATCATGAAGGGAAAACCCATCTTACAAATATTGAATATGATTACATTCTGCAATTTGTGCCCACCCTCTGCTCCGTATCTCTTGCTCTAGTTTCAGTATTCAAATCAGTAATACCAAATCACCATTATTCCTGGAAAGGCCATGTCTTTTTAATTTTCTGTAGTCTTGAAATTACAGAAAGGCACAATGAAGGAAACATAGAGTATCAAATAATAAAAATTCACACTTATATAGCACATTAAAGTTTACACATGCTGATCCTCAATAACTGTGTGAAAATATAATTTATTTATATATTATATCTGTATTTCTTGAAATTTTATTTCTGTTTAATCAGAAATAGTAGCAGATGAACAATATTACACTGTATTATGTGCTTTTTAAAACAGGATTAAATATATTGTCTTCATATACAACTCAGCTTTTGTGAGAATTTCACATGTTTACTTAACCATATAAATCCATTCTTGGTGATTTTTTTTCAATAGATTTTTTCCTACTCTTTACCTACATCTTTACATTGTTCACTAATAAGTATTTAATCAATCTCTTTTCCATGAGTGTTTCTTCTGTGGTCTTTCTTATTATTATTTTGAAAATGTCAAACAAAGGATATAATTTTTAAAGGCGCTGAATTTTTTTTTGGTACTGTGATTAAATAGAAAGACAGAGGAGAGATTAATAACAAAAGGAAAAAATTGAAATATGTCTTCCCACCACCTCTCTAATCCTTGCAGTTTGAAATTGTACTTCTGACAGGAATAGTTTTTAGCCTAAATTCATTTGTCACTGTCACAAAGTTGGGGGTGTGTGGTAACACAGGTAATGTGGTGTGACATCAATAGTGCAGTAACAAAGTTAACCACATCAGTGAGGTGCAGGGTTGTTGGCATCAACAAGACGTTGATGCTGACATAAACCAGCTGCAGTGTTATGAGCGTTTAAAAATAGAGGGTTTCATATTTCTGAATTACTACTTTTTCCACATAGACATTTGCTTAAGAACATTTAATAATTTTCCTTCATGTTGTCTGTGTATACTTTCATAATTGTACCATAATTCGCATTAATTTCTGTTACGTTATTATTTAAATTGTCAGCATATTCCAAAGTTCAATTCCACTGTTGATAGATGTGAAAAAAGGTAGGTGAAATGGTATTTGGTGTTTCTACACAGCAAAGTAAGTATATAGATTGTGTTCAAGAACTATACACATTATTATATTTTAAAATTTTATTTTCATGAAAATCTGTCTTTTCTGCCTCCCACCTCTCCCCACACCTTCCAATTAAGAAAGAACACACACACACTCTCTCAAGCAAAACAAATTACTTGAATCAGCCATGTCCAAAAATAAAAATGTCACAGTCTGCACTCTTAGTCCATCATCTTTCCTTCAGGAGGTAGGTAGCCTGTTTCATCACTAGTCCTCTGGAATTATTGTTCCAGATTGTGTTGATCATTCTGGTGATCAAAGTTCCTAACCTCAGGTTAACTGTGTTCATTTTCTTTCATTATATTACCTAACCTCTTCTACTGATTAACCAGTACCAAATTCTTAATTCTTATTTTTTAGTCAGTATCATTTTAAAAAATGATTATTGCTTGCTAGTATGACTTGAAATCTGGTACTGCTAGGCCCCCTTCCCTCCCACTTTTTTCATTAATTCTCTCGAGATTCTTGGCCTTTTGTTCCTCTGGATGAATTTTATTATTTGACTAGCTCTATAACATAATCTTTTGGTAGTTAGATTGGTATGGCACTGAATAAATATTTTTATATAGTATTGTCATTTTTATTAGATTGGCTTGATCTAGCCATGAGCAATTAAAATGTTCTTTTATAGTTAATGTTTGTCTTGACAAGGAGACACCCAGGTATTTTATGCTTTTTCTAGTTATTTTGAATGGAATTTCTTTTTCTGTCCCTTCTTGCTGGATTTTGTGAGTAATATACAGAAATACTTATGATTTATGTAAGTTTATTTTGTATCCTGCAAATTTGCTGAAGTTGTTACTCCAATTAGCTTTGTAGTTGACTTTCTAATTTTGTTTCTTCTTTGCCCCTGTTTAATTCCATCGGTTTCATTTTTTCCTCTGACTGCTATAGCTAGTATTTCTATCATTAGCAATTGAAATTGAATAGTAGTGATGATAATGGACTTCCTTGCTTTACACTTAATCTTATTAAAAAGGTCTCATTGTCCTCATTACAGATAATGCTGGGTTTTGGTTTTAGATTGATACTGTTTATCAGATGAAGGGAAGACACATTTGTCCCTATGTTTTCTAATTTTTTTTATAGGAATGGAATATTGTCAAAAACTTTCTTCTTTGTTTATTGATATAATCACATGGTTTTTTTTGTTATTAGCATAGTAAAATAGTTCATTGTTTTCCTAATATTGAACTAGTTTAACATTCCTGGCATTCCTGAAACCTGGTCATGGTGTTTAATTGTTGTGATAAGTTGCTGAAATCTGTTGTTAATATATTAATTAAAATTTGTGTACGAATATTCCTTAGGGATATTTGATGTATAGATTTTTTTTTCCCCGTTCCATTTGAGTTTCCCTGGTTTAGGAATCAGGAATATAATTATGATGTATTAATTGTTCTTTAAATGTTTGAAGCATTCACTTGTAAATCCATTTGGTCCTCCCCCTATGGTTCTTCAGCCTCTTTTTACTAAGATTGAGTTATGTTTTTGTTATTTAGTCATGGCTAACTCTTCTTGATCTCATTTGAAGTTTTCTTCAAAGACTGCTTTGCTTGTATTCCAAAAATGTTAGTATGTTGTCTGTTGTCTTTATCAGAACATGACAGAACCGTTCTCAGGCCTTCTATCTAACTAGCCTCCCTCTCTGATTCTTGATGTTGATAGAATTTTGAGGGAATAAAGGTTCCATCTTCCCATATTAGAATGTAAACAGTTTATTTCCATTCTTTACTTAGCTTGCTAGCTCATGTTTATCTTTTTTTGTGTTTCTCTTCATTCCTACATTTTTATTCCAAACTTTCTACTCATCTTTTCATCAGAAATGCTTTATAGTCCTCTGTTTCATTAAAGGTTCATTTTCCCCCCTGTTGTGTGAACTGTTCTGTAGACCTCTCCCTCCTTTCAGGAGGCTGAACATGGCCATGTCCCCTCCATGACTCTGTGTCCCCCACAGCAGGAGAGGCTTTAGCACCTGAGCTCCTCACAGCTAGAGCAGCTTTAGTGCCTGGAGTGAAAGACTCCTGGCACACTTGCTGTATTGGTGCTGCTGCCACTGTCTCCCATACTGCTGCCTGACAGGAGCAGAAGCTCCTGCCACCCATCATGGAGTCAAATTTACATAATGCAAATATATGTAAAGCAAATACTGTCTATTGTATTTCAAGTTCTGGATCCTTTTATATTGGTGGCTGTGAAATCTTGCATGATCTTGACTGGTTCCGCAGTACTTGCATCCTTTCTTTCTGGCTACTTGAAGTATTTTTTCTTTGAGTTGGAAATGCTGAATTTTGTCTTTAATATTTCTGTGAGTTTTTGTTTTGGGTTTTCTTTCAGGAGGTAGCTGGTTTATTCTTTCTGCTTCTACTTTGCCTTCTGTTTCTAAGAGTTTGGAGCAGTTTTCTTTTAAGATTTCTTGAAATTAGATGCCTGGGCTCTATTTTTTTTATTTTTTTAGTCATGGCTTTATATAATCCATTGATTCTTAAATTCTCTCTCCTTGTTCTATTTTTCAGGTTTGTTCTCTTTGCTATGAGTTAAATTCTTTTCAATTTTCTCATCGTTTTAATATTTCTTCTCAGAAATAGAAGTTATCTTCTATTTCACCCATTCTAGTTGTGGGACAGTTTTGTTTGTTTTAAAGTTCCCTGCCTCTGGTTTCAAGCTGTTAGTTCTCTTTCCATGTCTTCCATCCATACCTCTTGTTTCTTTTCCCATTTTTTCCTCTGCCACTCTCATTTTTTAAACAGTTTTAGTTCTTTTTTTTTTTTTTTAATCTCTGGCTTCATTTTATCTAGGAATTCCTTTGTATTTGTGCCCAAGCTTTGTTTTCCTTTGAGGTTTTACTTGAAGATATTTTGAAGTTATTCTCCTAGGTTTCTTTTTTGAGAGTCCTTGTTACCATTAGCTCTTTACGTTGGGATTCTTTTTTTTTCCTTCTTCTTGTTTTCCATCCTGCTTTCTGACTTTGGACTTTATTAGGTCTAGACTCTGTACCCTTCTCAAGAAAATGGCTTTGCTGGGCTCTTGTCCTTTTGGGTCTTGCTGCTGCTTTCTGGGGGTATTGGATTTGCTATTATTCAGTAATTACTCAGGCTAGGAACCTACAAGCTTTTAGTGTTCCCAAAATAGTCTCTTCCAGGTAAACGTCTGATCACTACCTTCATTTTCTGAAATCTACAAGTCACTGACCTGAGTTAAGTCTGGACAATATTCCTGTGGACCTATCCCTAGTTAGAGGTTCCAGTAAACTGATACTCGACTCAGCTACTATTATCCAGCTATAGCTGACTATATCACTCCCTACATAATAAATTCCAGTGACTTCTTGTTGCCTCTAAAATCAAATATAAATTTTTCCATTTAACTTTCAAAACCCTTTACAACCTTGCCTCACTCAGCTTGCCTTTCTAGTTTCATTGGACATTACTCTCTGTTCATCACACTCAGCCCCCTGACTTTGACTTGTTTGCCATTTGCATGCACTCCTTTCCTCATCTCCATCTTATAGAATCTCTCTCTTTTTTCAAGATTTAGTTCAAGTTCTGCATTCCTTATGAAGCTTTTCTTGATCCCTTCTTCTGTTATTCCTATGGACTCCAAAGATCCCTTCCTTGCAAGGAGGGGTTATTTACTTTATTTACATTTACTTACCTATCTTAAGTTACCGTAACTTCATAGGAACATAGGGTTTAGAACTATGTGCTACTTTATCACTCATCTAGTAAAGCCACCACATTTCGTAATGAGGGAGCTGGGCCCCCCAGTGTCTTGCCTAAGGTCACACCAATAGTGAGTGGCAGAGCTAAGATTTGAACCCGGGCCTTTTTTATTCCAAATTCAGTGTTCTGAAAATTCTCCATACTTTCCATTGGTAAACTATATAGATTCCCTCTTCTATACATTACATATCACTTATGTATTCAAATTCTGGAGAGGGTGTGTGTGTGTGTGTGTGTGTGTGTGTGTGTGTGTGTGTGTGTGTATGTATTAAACTAGTAAGAGGAGTACTGGATTTGAAACTAGAAAATTTAGGTTTATATTTTTGTTTCTGCTATTTCTTACCTGAACAATCTTGTATAAGTCATTTCATCTCTTGAGGCCACAGTTTTCTCATCTGTATAATTTGAGTATTGGCCTAGACCAAAGGTGTCAAGACTCATGGATGATCTACAAAACTTGAGTGAGGTCCCAACCAGAATAAATACAATTAGGAAGATTTTAACAAAATAAAAACAATAAAACACAGCTAATGTAAATGTGTAATTTTCTAAGACAATGTGAGGAACAGGGATCTGTTTCTATTTGACTTTGACACCAGTGATCTAGATCAGAGTCTCCAAACTTTTCTGATCATGTAGTCCTGTGACAAAAAATAAGCAAACAAATTACCTCTGAGCATGCACCTTCAGTATGTGCATAATTCCTTATATTTATGTACTATTATACAATTGTGTACATAATTAGGAAAAATAGAAATGAAAACAAGGTGAGATGAAGATGAAATAATATTTGATCTAGAGTCAAAAGAGGTCCAATGGAGAAATGAAATGGTTCTACCTTTCCTTTAGGAAAATATCTTTGGAGTCCATAGGAATAATAGATTAGAATTTGAAGAGATTTGAGGCAGGCAGACCCTTTAGGAGGTTGTTGCAGTACTTCAGAACAGAGGCACTAGTGATAGCTCTGAATGAAGAGAAGGGCATTCATACAAGAGATGTTGTGAGGTTAGAAACAACAAAATTTGACAGTTGTTTGGATTGGTGAGGGATAATGAGGAGTCTAGGATATGGCCAAGGTTGCAGACATGGCACTGGAAGGGTAGTGGTACTGTCAAGGGAAATGAGCTCAGAAGAGAGTTGGCTTTTGAGGGAAATCTAATGTAAGTTCATTGTTGTACATATTCTGCATTACTCAGTTTTTTCTGTTGAAAAAAATTCACTGTTGAGGGATGCTAGCTCACAGGCAACTGCTTTGAAATGAAGAGCCTGAGCCTATTCATGAAAGATGCCTGAAGTCAACTATAAGGTTTTTGGCTGATGGGGTGGAATATTTGAGAGAGGAAAGGTGCAGGAAATGTTGTCGATAGCTGCTGCTAGTTTATAAAAGTTTGAGGGGCCATACTCTGCAGAATCCTTTAACTGGGAGCAGAGTGGAATGGGGGAGTATTTCAGGGATTCATACAGCTATGTTGGAGACAAGCTCACAACTTACATGAGGGATGGGGAAGAAGAAGAGTGGGATGCCACTAATTGCTACCCACCCCTTGATGGGATCTTTCCATGTTCTTCTCCACTTTGCACAACAAAGCCCCTTTATTAAATTTAAATCTAATCTAAAGCTCCAAATCTATGGTCCTGAATTAGAATAGTGGTGGCAACTGTACACAACTTTAGATGGATAGTTAAGCCTGTGTCCCGGAAGAATTTGAAAAGATAGAATCATTGAATATGAAGCACTGGCAGACTTAAAAAAAAAAAGATAAGGAACCAGAGTTATGAAAAGCAACATCTACAACATGTAGTAAAAGATCTCAATTTTCTAGAAAGTATCACCAGTGATATTTTGTACAATAGTTTCTTGGGAAGGCGATCTTAACAGGCTTCTTTTTAGGTCTTATTTCAAAGAAATATTATGAAAGACAATATTTTAGCAAAACACTGTGGGAAGGGGAAGTCTTTCAGTAAGAGGCAAACTAAAGAAACCAAACTCCCAGACTTCCATTAAATGCTTTTGTTGTGGGACAACAAGTTTGAAAGTAATACTGGAGAGTCTCGGGAGTATACTGAGCTATTTTATTTAGTTGTTGTCTCTTCTTTCTTGAATTCTTCTCTCTTAATTTCTAATTGTACCTAGTACAGGTACATAGGTAAGTGAAGCTCCATGGAAGGTGGGACAGAGAATAGGAGTATACAGTAATGACAACAAATTCTCCATGTCAGTCAGCTTTAGTATGTTCTAGCATTTAGACTATATCTAAATTTGTAAGGTCCAGAATTTTGGAGGCTGCCTTTGCCTCTACCTATTGGCATCAAATTCCTTTTAATAACTTTAGACTGCAAAAATGGAAATTGGTTACTTAAGAGAGCAGTATTGCTGGGTATATAGTGATATTAAACCTTTTGGTGTCTGATTATTTTCAAGTAGAAGACGTAATATGTTATTGAGGATTCTGCTTACTGCTTTTGATTGCAGACATGTTTTTCTTTTCTTTCTCATGCTTGTTTCCTGACCTTTCATATATATATATATACCAAGGGAGTTTTGCTGGGGAAATGATAAGGCAAGCCTGCAATAGGGACTAATTCACATTTTCTTTACTTGTTTCTCTTTTTGTTATGTTCAGAGGTTATCAGGGGAGTACAGTTCACAAAGTGTTAGGGGACTTCAGTAGTGATGAGTAGTCTACACAACTAACTGCATTTTCATTTTAAATTATTGTTCAATTTTTGAAAAAGATTAAAAATATTAGAAGTAAGAGGATCATTTAGCAGTGACTCATAAAATTAGTGTGAAGAATAATTGTAAAGTAACTTGGAGAGAAACTAATTCAGAAGCATTTATTGACCTCTAAAAAGTATTTATGCTATTGTATTAAATGTGTGTGGCAATGTTTGTTTATCTAATGGGTGAAAGGAAACACATCTACCATAAACCCATTGATTATATCTGCTATTCATCATTTAAATGTATATTCATAGATTTTTTTTATTTTAGTTTTTGATGTGTCCTTTTGCTTTCCACCAACACCCCCCCCCCGCAAGCTGTTTCTCCTCTTTGCCATCTTCTCAGTACATAGAGCATGAATATATTCTACATATATGTATGTGTATGTGGACATTTTGTCTCTCCTATTTTGAATGTAAGCCTTTGAAAACAGGGCTTTTTGTCTTTGTATTCCTAGCACTTGCTGTAGTATGTAGCACAAAGTAATGCTTAGTAAATGTTTATTGATTGAAGTAACATATCAGAATTAGTAGGAATCTTGTCTGTCCATATAGTTCTTTGCAAGTTGGCTTACAAAATTGACCAGTTTTAGTCAGGCCTGAAAATCCTATCCATTTTGGATTTGTTTGATTTTGCCATGAAATGTTGGTAGTTTTGAAGCAGATCTATTTGTTTGAGAATAAATGCTGAGAAAATGTTTACAACTGGTCCAATTTTATATTATTTCCAATAATAATTTAATAGTTTACTTTTATCATACATTAAGGTTTATAAAACTCTGTTGTGTTTAAGAATTGTTTTCCTAACAATAACCCATAGGTTAGGGAGTGTATGAGTTTTATTGTCCCTATTTTTCAGATTAGGAAACACAAGTTTATTGAATAGGATTACTCTTTACTGAGGCAATTATTTCTTATCTTCTTACTCTACACCACAGTTGGTTCACTCACTAAGGGCTTCTCTACTTGCTCTGAGGTAGCTAGAACCACTTAACTTCTATATGGTGGTATTCGGAACACTCATATAGCTGAAATTTATTTTAGCTCTTAAATCTTAGTGACATCAGTTAGGGATTTACTTTCTAAATCACATTTGATTTCATTTTTTAAATGATATATTTCAGTATTGTTGGTAATAGCTGCAGCTTTGAAGGTGACCTAGATATTTCCTACAAAAATATAAGGCCCCTGATTTGAAATTACAAGTAGAGGCTTGATGAACTTTTAGACCCAGTGGCTATAAATGAAGTGCTGATGGGAAAGAGAAAAGATTTTCAACCAGATGGTTTCTTCAACCCTATTTTTCGCCCTCAGGCTCAAGATGAAGAGGAGGAAGCCTTTCTGGATTGGAGTGATGACAATAGTGAATTTGATCCAAGTACACTGCCAGATCCTGATAAGCCCAGAAGCCATGAAGAAACATCTGATGATGATATGGAAGATGAAGAGAGGTATGATTTGTTTAGTTTTGACAGCCTGTAGCAGTGATCTGTTTTCTTTTCCTCCTCTGAAAACTGGAATGCTTTATTAAAAGTATTACTGTGAAAATACTTTTCCTCCTTCCCACTTCCAGCTTTACTCTCATAGAAATACTGCTATAATGCTGCTGTCTTTTATTTTTTTCATTTGGCCTCTGGATTATCCTCTAAATATAACTCAGATCACTTGGATTTCTTTTTAGAGACTGCTTTATTTATATTGTAAGGTTCTCAAAGGAACCCATTTAAGAAACTGTGTTTTTGGTTGGTTATTTACTCTTCTCTTTTCTCTTTCTTCTCCATCTCCCTTTTTATATTCCTTAAACTCAAGATTCTGAGTGCAAGTTAGCTATTTCCTACCTAGCAAAATCCTTTTCCTTTATGTATGCATGTTAGAAATAGAATTTTGGCCTTATGTCGAAGGGATCTTTGAGAGCATTTTTAAAATGACAGGTTTTCTGCAGAAAATTAAAGAGAAATTAGGTAGCTGTACTTGTACATTATGGGATTTGTAGAAAAGAAAATATCAAGTATACATAATGACACTACAGTATGTTTAGAGTAGTGGACAAATTTCCTCAGTATGAAATGTGTATGTCTGCATGTGTTGTGTATGTATGTTTGATAAAGAATATGAATGTGCCCAAAATGGATGAAATATAAGGAACTGAAAGTGTTTGGCATCAGTCAGTGTATATTGAACAACTATTGTGTTCTGTGTACTCTATGGGGCATTGCGAAGAAATTCTAGAGAAATGAACACATTGTTTATAGGAGATAGACAACTTTAGTAGAGGTCAGTAATGGCAAGTAATGAACAATGAAGTTGATATAATTGAAAGAAAAAGATGTTTTATTAATATGAGAGTAATGTAAAAAAGAAGTTTGAAAAAGTTATTAGAATTCTCTGCAGTGGGTAGGCAAGAAGACCAATTAAATTAAGTGTACTAAAATTCTTCAGTTACCTGGAAAATTCATCTATCCAGAATATCTTGTTGCCCAGTGAAACAGAACAAATTAGACAGTAATTACCATTTTACTTTACACAGTGTATAGTAAACTTGTAGATCTTTTGTTAGCCCATAAGGTAAAGGAATATAAATATAAACATATTTTACAAGGTTTAGATAAATTCATAGAATCTCAGAGTTGAAAGGGACTGTGGAGGCCATCTAATTCATATATAGGAATCCCTTCTACAATATCTCCAACAAAAGGAAATCTTGATTTTGCTTGAAAACCTCTATTGAGGAGGAACTCACTATCCAATGAAGCAATGGATAATCCATGAAAAGATTAAGGAAATTTTAAAAGGTTATTGGTGTGTTAGTCCTTATCTCTTGAGATTGATACCATCAAAGGCAGTCATACTGTGTGATGAGACGTAGCTATACTGTCCTTCAAAATGTTTCAAGTACCAGTGCTGGAGAGAAAATTCTGATTTACTGAAACTATTGGGTCCTACTCAGCATAGCTGTAATGCATATATTCTTATATAAATACACTTTTCTCACACAGTCCACATGATCTCAATTTTGGTAACTAGGACTTCACTAAAACATTTATTTTTAACTTGAATATGGTATCCTATTCTTAGGTTTACTATCATAAGGAAGGAATAGTTGGATCTTAGAGCTATTGCTGTATATCTTTATAACCATATTGACATTGGGAATATTGATCTTTTTAAAGTCATTGAAACAATATCAAATCTTCTGCGTGTATTTATAGGGACTATTTCCTATACTTTGTCTAGTAATTTCAGTACACATCTCTATGGTACCTTTTTTCTTCCTGTGGCTCTCTCAGTACCATTTCAAATATTTTTTTAAAAAATCTTAATTAGATTTTTTATTTTTAGTTTACAATACTTAGTTCTACATATTCTTGAATTTCAAATTTTCTTTCCTTTCCTCCCCTCCTCCCTCCCTCCCAAAACGGCATGCAGTCTGATATAGATTCTACATAAACCTTCACATTAAACTTATTTACACAGTAGTCAAGTTGCAAAGAAGAATATGACAAGTGGAATGAATCATGAGAGAGAAGAAACAAAACCAAAAAAGAAAAAAAAAGAGAGCAAATAGTTTGCTTCAATCTTCATTCAGACTCCACAGTTCTTTCTCTGGATGTAGCTCGCTTTTTCCATCATGCTTCCTTTGGAGCTGTCTTTGAGCCTTGTATTACTGAGAAGAGCCAAGTCTATCAAAGTTAGTCATCACAGAATCAGTATGTCTGTGGTTGTGTACAATGTTCTCCTGGTTCTGCTCCTCTCACTCAGCATCATATCATGTAGGTCTTTCCAGGTTATTATGAAGTCTGTATCTTCCCCATTTCTCACAGCACAATAGTATTCTATTACATTCATATACCACAACTTGGTCAGACATTCCCCAATTGATGGGCATCCCCTTGATTTCCAATTCTTTGCCACCATAAAAAGAGCTGCTATAAATATTTTTTGTACATATAGGTCCCTTTCCTACTTGTGTGATCTCTTTGGGATACAGCCCTAGAAGTGGTATTGCTGGGTCAAAGGGTATACACATTTTTATAGCCCTTTGGGCATAGTTCCAAATTGCTCTCCAAAATACCATTTCAAATATTCTAAAAAAAAAAAATCAGCTGTGAAATTTCTGCTCGAAAAAGGTGGATCAGTCATGTAATGAATGTAATTGATAACCTGAGTACTGCATTGTTACCTATGAAATGCTAACAAGTCCCAAAAGAAGGATTCCTATGCATTTAGTAGATCCTCTGTAGTGTATGTATGGGAAGACATGGACCAAAATCATATAGAATGAGAAAGCATTAATTAGTTGTCATTTGATCCATTTAAGAAAGATCCTGATTCCATTGACTTATTGATATATACACTATACTATTCACTGTCCTATTTGTTATCACTACATGCTTAGCCTCCACACTTTTTGACAGTATGAATGTCCTAAATGTTGTTTTATATTCCACTTCTTATATCTAAAGTCACAATTGTTAATATATTGCTGCCTTCTTAAAACCTACTTTGTATCTTTACACTACCCTTTAGCTTACCTGCCATTTATAGTCTTCTAGGATTTTGATATCCCGTTAATCAATATAGCATCTCCTCATAGTCAGTTGTGGGCCTGGTTGTGCCTGTACAGGACAGTATTCAGTCAGGATGCCCTTCATATTGCTTGATGTAATCTGGGCATTAAATGTTGTTTGTCCATATCCTCCTCCCCGCTCCCTCTTGCCCCCTGCATTACTTGCAAATCTGAGGAGGTACTAAAGGATTTTTTTTTAAGTATTATGCAGTTCCTATCCAATGTTTATTGAATTTCTTTACTGAGATAATTAAAATACAAGAAACTATAAAAGAAGATATAAATTGAGTGGTAAGGCAATAATTGCAATAGGAAACATGATAAAACTTTGTTTCTTCAGAATTCTTTTAAAATTGCTTTAAAATGTGTAAAATGAGTCACTGCTTTTAGAAACAGTTTATGAAGGATTGGTAGTGGTTTCAAAGGCAGACAACTTTTTAATGTATTTTATGCTGTTTAGTCTTTGCTAAAATATGTTCTTAAGCAAACTTAGCATTTTATGCAAATATATTTAAACAAGTAATATCCATCCTGCATTTCCAATGTAATGAGAGAAAGGAGGGTAATATTTCACCTGTCTACTTAGGGGGAATTTTTGTGTTACTTGAGAGAAAATAAATGGGGACCTTTATGTTGTCAATGCCACCATGCTTTGGCCACTTGGAATACAGGGTGCAGAGAATATGTGGGAACATGAACGTTCTAGATCAGTCTTCTTGAACTCAAATTACAAGTTTGCTTTATGTTTGTAACTCTGATCTATTTTAACTTCTACTATCTAAATCTTTGTTTTTCTTAGCAAAGATTTGATAATTCTTTTATGTATTTGTGTGAAGAGAGGAACAAAGGAGTAACTCTTTGTCTCCTTTGAGGGTACAGATTGCAATCCATTCACATCTTCTCGTCCTGTAGTGTTCTTGTCCATTTTCTCCGGGAAATCCTACTCAGGAGTGCACGGCAAAATCCTGCCATTTAACATTAAAACAAGAGTATAGGGCCTTTTATTTTGAACAGTAGTTTGGCCTCATTTAAAGCACTTTGTAAAGTACTTGTCCCAAAGACAATCCAATCTTTTTTTCTTCCTCCTAAATCTCTAAGCCTGATTAATTGTCTAGTAATTGTCTAGCAGTATCTATCTAACTTATATGTAGTAATGGGACCAGCTCCATCAGCCATCCATCCAAATGCTGTTGTAGTTTGGACAATAAGCGTTCTCCAACTATTTGGTTTTGGGGTGTTTACCCCTTTATATGACAGTTACAGTAAACTCTATTGAGTGATCATGAATAGACCTCATTTAAGAGGTTTTGCAGTGTTGTAGGACTTGATACAGTAAGTATAATGTCATGAATATGAGCCATCTGGAAGAGCTCCCTTTTATAGGGAGCTCTCTCCCATTTGGACTCCATATTAGACATCCTTCACAACAGTAGCAAACACAGTCCAGTGAGCAGGTCTCCTGGTGTTAAGACTCATTTCATGTTTCTAATTGGTATATCTTTCCACAAAGGTATCTCTTTGTGCCACCTAGCTGCCCCAATCAGAACAACTTTAACTTAAGCTTTTAAAAGCCTCAACCAGGGCTGCCATTCCAAGTTAGGGATATAGCTCCAGCCCTCAACTGGAGAAGACCGGTTACAGTAACTAGTTGACAAGGACTTAAAAGACTTACTGGAGAGAGTCCAGTAGCACCCTTCCCTTAATTTTTGACAAGGTAATGCCTAGGGACTATGAGGTCACTGAAAAAGGACATTGTATGCAGTAGTACCACCGTTCGCCACAACTTTTCAAGGAATTTTATACATGTGATATTATTCAGAGGATTGCAAATAACTCTGTGTGCTTGGAGGTTGAGAACACTATTCCAGGTAATCTAAAGGCTAGAGAAAGAAATGAAAGATCATTTTGGGGAATTCTAACAGCACAAAACAGAATAAGCAGGCTTTTTGTGCCTGGAATAGCTAGAAACTGCCACACCTATGTAAAGCCACCCATAGTAGATCTTTTGACATCTTACTGGTCTGAGTGATGCAGAATGGTGTTATGGAAAGAGGGCTAGATTTGGAGTCAGTAGGCATGGTTTTCCAACTGACTCTTAATGTTTCGTTATGGTGTGACCTTAAGTATCTTAAGCAAGTACTTAACATCCACTGAATCCTTATTCATAAAATGGAAATACTTAGGCTTTTACTGCCTACCCCAAATATTTACTTTTTTGTTTCAAGTAGAATGTAAGCCCCTTGATGGCAGGGTCTGGGTTTTTTTTTTTTAAATACTATACAGTCTCGAGTGCCTAGCGCGTCAGATATTTAGTAGATGATTGTTAAATGAATGAAGAAAGTGATCAAGCATTTATTAAGTGCATACTACATGCCAGGCACCATGCTGAGGGCTGCAGGTACAAATATAAGTGAAAAGAAAGAGACGGTCTTTACCCTCAAAGGACTTACATTCTAATGGGGAAATACAGTACACACAAGGGGGCTAAAAAGCATTGGGAAAGTACATGGTTTTGAAGTCCAGAGGAAATCAGGATCAAGTCTGGGTGAGGACATTAATTCTTAAAATAGCCTTACTTTGTTTCGGATACAAAGGATCGCCATAACCATGACATAGTAGATAAAGAGTTCTGGATGTGGAATCAGAAAGACTCGAGTTCTAATCTCTCTCTCTTTCTTTCTCTCTCTCCCTCTCTCCCTCTCTCTTTCTCTCTCTCTCTCTCTCTCTCTCTCTCTCTCTCTCTCTCTCTCTCTCTCTCTCTCTCTCTGTCTCATGCTCGCATGCACACACACACACACACACACACACACACACACACACTCTAGCTCTATGACTCTGGACAAGTCACTTAACTTGATTCAGCCTCAGTTTCCTCAGTTGCAAAATGTGAATAGTAGCACCCACCTCACAGGATTGTTGTAAGGATCAAATGAGAAAATATACATCAAATGCCTTGTCAACCTTAAAGAGCTATATAAAATGTTAGTTATTGCTATGATAATGTAATCAAGAAGTTATTTCTCTTACTGAATCACATAGTGGTCTTTTTTCAGTGTCAGAAGCAAAGAATCAGGACCTCATGTTTACTATGGGAGTATGCTGTTACTAGACTTGTCCTCAGTTCTCCTTAGGTAATGAATGACTCCTAAGCTCAATGGATTAACCTCTGCTAAAGCTATCAGTATTTTTGCGATCTTATTCAATTAGTCAACAAGCATTTATTAAGTGCCTACTGAGTGCTTGGCACTGTGCTAAGTTCTAGATACTAAAAGAAGCAAAAAACCAATTCTGCACTTAAGGAGATTACCATCTGAATGGGAGAGACAACATGCATGCAAACAGATGTATAAAAAGCAAGCTACATACAAGATAAATAGGAATAATTAACAGAGGAAAGGCACAGGAATTAAGAGAAGTTGGGGAAGGTTGGATTTTAGTTAGGACTTAATGGAAGCCAGAGAGACTGATAGTTGGAGTGGAGGAGGAGAACATTCTAGGAATGGAGGAGAGCCAGAGAAAATGCCTGGACTTGAGATATGGAGGGTCTTCTTTGTGAAACAGCTAGTAGGCCAGGGTCAATTGATTGAATACATGCTGGGGAAAAGGGTGTAAAGTGTAAGAAGACTGGAAAGGTTAGAAGGGGCTGGGTTATGAAAGGCTTTAAATGTCAATTTTGTATTTAAGCCACTGGAATTTATTGAAGGGGGGGGCAGGGTAGGGGGTGGGTTGCGTGTGCATGTGCGTGTGTGTGTGGTGTGATCAGGCCTACACTTTAGTTTTATGGAAGATAGATTAGAGTGGAGAGAGATTTCAAGCAGGCAGCTCTACCAGCAGGCTATTGCATTAATCCAGGCATAAGAGGAGGCCTGTGCTAGAGAAGTGACAGTGTCAGAGGAGAGAAGGGGGCACATTTGAGAAATGTTGCAAACGTGAAATTGTCAAGCTTTAGCAACAGATTGGATTTTGGGCCAGGCAGGGGATGGGGGTAGGGAGAGATGGAATGAGAGATAGTAAGGAATCCTAGATGACTCCTAGGTTTTGAGCCTGAGGGATAGTGAGAATGATGCTGCCATCTAAAGTAATAGGGAAGGGTATATGTATGTGTGGGGTGGTGGTGGGGGCCGGGAGGATGAGTAGATTGAGGGAAAGATAGTGAGTTCTGTTATGGACAGGCTAAATTTAAGAACATGCAGTTATAGCTGTCTGAAAGCCATTTTGAGATGTGAGATTAGAGGTCAGCAAGAGATTGGAACAGGAAAAGTAGATTTGAGAATCATCAACATAGAGATGATTATTAAATCCATGGAAACTGATGAGATCTCCAGTTGAAGTTGCTATAGATGGACAAGGAAAGAGGGCCTAGGACAGAACCCTGAAAGACTCCTACAGATAAAAGAGGTGGGGGTGAACCGGAGGAAGATCCAGCCAAGGAGAAGGAGCAGTCAGATAGGTAAGAGGAAAACCGGGAGAGAATGGTGTCCTGAAAACCTAGAGAGGAGAGAGTGATCAGCAGTGTCAAAGGCTACAAAGAGGTCAAGGAGAATGAGGACTGAGAAAAAGCCTTTGGATTTGGCAACTAAGAGACCATTAGTAACTTTGGAGAGGATAGTTTCATTGGAATGATAAGGGTTGGAAGCCAGATTGTCAGGAGTTGAAAAGAGTGACAGGAGAGATTGTAGAAAGGCTTTTCAAGGAGTTTAACTACAAAGGACAGAAGAGATGTAGGATGATATTTAGCAAGGATGGAAGGATCGAGTGAAAGGCTTTTTTCCAGGATAAGGGAGACATGGGCATGTTTGTAGGTAGTAAGAAATGAACCAATAGAGAGGGGGAGATTGAAAATAAGTGACACAGTGAGAATGACAGAAGGGACAATCTGTTGGGCGAGATGGGATAGAATGGGATCATTTGAACAACTAGAGGGGATATCCTTGGTGAGGAATAAGACTCATCATGTGAGACAGGTGAAGGATAAGAAAGTGGCAGAAGGCATCTGAGTGATAGGAGATAAGAAAGAGGCAAGAAGAGAGAATTCACAACAAATCGCCTTAATTTTTTTCCTGTAAAATATGAGACAAAGCTTTCTGCTGAGGCAGTGGGGAGAGAGGAAACTGTGGAAGGTTTGAGGAGGGATGAAAAAGTTTGGAAAAGTTGCTGTGGAGAGTGGGATAGTGAAGTGTTAAGTGAGGTATAGTAGAATTGCCTAGCAGCAGCGAGAGCCCTTTTGGGGTTATGTAACATAAATGTGTGCTGTGCCCAGTCAGAACACTTGTGTGATTTTCTCCAACTTGATTCAGCAGCACATGTGTTGGAGCAAAGTCAATGAATGGTGGGAGTAATCCAAGGCTGGGGCTTGGCTAGGTGTGATGAGTGATATAAGGGGCCTAGGACCTCAAGAGAGGACAGTGTAGAATTGAATTAGTTTACCAAGGAACCAACATGGCCTTGGAGAGAATTGAGGGGTCAAGGGATTGGAGATCATGGTGCAGATGAAGAGTAGGGTTATATAAAGGAAAGCACAGGAGAGGCAAAAAGCCAATAGATTATGGTCAGATAAGGGAATTTCAGAATTCTTGAAAATACATGTGGTACATTTGTGGATGATGGCAAGATCAAAGGTATGACCATCTTTGTGTGTTGCTGAGATTGGGTGGAAGAGTAAGTCATGGGAAGTGAGTAGGTTAATGAACTGAGTGCTTATGGTATTTGAGAGAGAATCATTATGTATGTTGAAGTCCTCTAGTATGAGGACAGGAGTTGGGGAGGGGAGAAAAATTATAAACCACGTATCAAACTCATTGAGGAAGGAAGGGGAGTAACCTGGGGGTCTGTAGACAACAGCTACCAGGATTTTGATTACTTCAGTATAAATAGCATGAACCTCAAAGGAACACACATTACCAAGTGATGGAGGAAGAGGGAGAACTTGGAAGTGGCAATGGGGAGCAAGAACTATTCCATTTTCTCCACTTCGACCTGTGAGCCAAGGAGAATGCATGAAAGTGCAGCCAGTACTAGAAAGAGTGTCCAGGGGTGTGTCATCAGGGGACTTGAAGTTTCAGTAAGAACTAGTAGGTGGAATGGGTGAGGAATACATTTAAGATGAAGGGAAGTTTGTTTATGGAAAAGGCATTCCAGAGGGCACAGTGGAAATGCTGTGTGGCATTAGGGTGAAACTTTGGGGGGTGGAAGGATTGAGAGGGATACAGATGAGGAATCAGGTGTTAGAGGGCGTGGAATGAGGTTTGGATATTCAGAGTCACTGGGAGGTGAAAAGTATAACCAGGTGTGAGAGTGTTCATCGTTGAGTAGAGGGCCTCACTCCTTTCAAAGAATAGGTGCAGCAAGATATGGGAGACCTGAAGTCAAAGGGAGGGTTGCTCTTCTTTGCACAGGAGGTTATATTAGGTATAATCAGATTCTCCCACCTAAGAATAAACTTAGCATTTTCAGAGGTGAATTAACTCTTCTAGATGGAAAGTACCACTGACTAACCAACAGAACTAAGTATATCACACCCATAGTAGTGATCTTTGAACAACAGGGTTGACATAGTATTCTTCTACTTCTCCATAATAATGAAAATGAATAATCATATGAAAAAGTATTTTGAGATCTTCAGAGGAAGTAAGATCAGATGCTCACATGATAATGTTTATTTTTAAAATCCTCTAAATTTTGTCCTTTATCTTTTAAGTATAAGTGCGATATGACTGGTCTGTGCTTTCTTCTCCCTCTTGCTATTTCTTTTTCCTAGAGTTTGAAAAAAAAACAAACAGTTTTCTAAGTCAGTGAATGTTCCCTTGGGTAGTTTTTTTTTCCTTTTCTTTTTCACTCTGGTAACCCCTATAAATATTTAGCATGAATAGCATCTCAGTCCTGCTACAGAGAGAGGCATTGCTTGTCACTAGGCAGTAGGCTAAAAATGTAGTTTGGGGTGAGCTTGACACACCTGAAATGGCTGGAATCTTAAGTCACCATTTGACCCTGAGGGCAGTAGTTCCTCTTCCATAGCAAGATTTTGGCCCAGCTTTCCAGAGCCTTTGACCCTGCCTTGCAAACTAGTTCTCTGCAAACCACGGTAGTGAGATTTGCCCTCTCACAGGACTTGAATGTTTTACAAGACTGAAAGTAAGCATGCCAAATTATTATGATGCTTAAGACTTTAACATGATAAATCAGAATGACAAAAAACCCAAACCCAACCAAAAATAATATGGTCTCGCATTCCATATAGAGTGGTCCCAGAATAGACAGTATATAAAACATCATTTATCCTTAGAAATATATGTGTGAGGTAGGGAAGGGCAGACATTTTCTCCAATTTCCCCATGTCCTTCACACACACACACACACACTATCCCCTTGTTCTTCTAAAATAAGAGAAATGAATTTGTGGAAAAATTGAAGTTATCTATCAAGCCATTACTTCAGGAGACTCTCAGCTTCTACACTTCTCTCTTCCAATGCTCATACTTTCTTAAATGGATTTTGAGGATATGTAGAAAATAAAAAAACTGTAGATTATCATTTAAGGCCCTCTAAAAACTGGCTCTTAACCAACTTTAAAAAAAATGTATCTACTATTATGAACTTAATTATCAACAAACACAAATATTTCCATACATCATGAAGAAAGAAGATAATTGTGAACCAGAGTTATGCAAGCCTACTTTCTGGCCTTATTAATTATGTCTCCCTTTTCTATACTCTTTCACTCAAAATGGGCTGCTAGATTTTCTTTGGACTCAACATATCCTCATCATCTGCCTCTTCGTATTCAGACACAGTCTGCTCTATGCACTCTTTCCTGATCCCTTCCTATCAGAATAATTACCTCACTACAACAAAGCTTACTTTTGGTGTCACCTCCTCTATGATGCCTTCTCTGATTCACTGAGATGAAAATATTGGCTCCTTCAATTTTTTGCAAAGCATTTTGTCTGATTCTCTGCATTATCCCTATTATACCAACCCTTGTACCATCCTTTATAGACCACAAGTCAGCTATGTGTATGTATTGTATATACTCAATTCAACAATTAATTTATTAAGAAATTACTATTTGCAAAGGTGCTGTGTGTGCTAGGCTCAGGGAATTAGCAGTTCCTGACTTTAAGGAGCTTACATTCTACTAAAGAGATACAACATAGGTACAAGTAAATACATGCAAAAATATATAACATAATTTCAGGAGGAAGAGAATTCTAATATCCAGAGGAATTTGAAGGAAGCTAGGGATTTTACAAGGTAGGTGTAAGAAGGGAGTTCATTCCAGATGTGGGGAGCCACTTGTGCAAAGTCATGGATGTGAGACATGTAATGTTATGTATGGGGAAACTACCTGGCTAGTTGGAACAGAATGCGTGAAGGGAAGAGCAGTGTGAAATAATATTGGATAAGTCAGTGAAAGATTTTGTAAATGCTGAATTTAAGCATCTTGCAGGTAGGTACTATATCTTTTAAAAAAATGTTTGAACCTAACATAATGTTTTATACATTTTAGAATAGAGGTAAACCTGAGAATCATTGTAGGGTGCCAGTATAGCAATTCCCCTCACCCATGTTAGTCAGCAGTTTGTCTAATTTTTCATCTGAGAACATTCCCAAGGTCACTGAGAGTCAGAGAATGTGTAATGAGGCAACACTTGAATTCAGCTCTTCCTCATTTGAATGCCAGCCTTTTGTTTACTGTGCCACACTGCATCTTGCTTTGTGCTTAGTAGAGAAGGCATTTCCTAAATGGTTGTTAAATGGAGATGTCTTGGCCTTCTTTTCTACTTTCATTGACCTTGTAAGTGGATCCTCACTGGCCTCCTCATTGGATCATGTTCTAAAACCCATAGTGCCTACACTGGAACTGTAGAATCAAAGCAAATTAAAAGGGGAGTTATTTTAGAAGAATTACAAGTTTTTACTTAATTTAATAGTAGGCCTCAATTACTTTTCCAAACATTCATAAAGGGCCAAAAACCCCAGTTCATCCTGTTCTTCACATTTTTTGGCTTCTCCGGTATTTCATTCCCTATGAGGATGCTTAACAATATATTCTCAGTAAGATCTTAGAATCTTAGATGTAGACCTGGAGGGACCTTCTTTGAATAATATCTTTCCTTTTAGCTATACCTCTACCAGCTGAGTAATTAATGTCTATGAGCATATAAGATTAATTTTTGTATATCTAACAGTATTCATCGTATTTGATTTAAAGCTATCTTCATGTCAATTTTTAATGAGGCACAAAATTTGCAGTGGTGGAGAATGATACAAAAGAAGCAGCTGGGTGTTCTAAATATTCATTATCCAGTCAAATTGAATTTCTAATATTTATAATCTTTCAACCTTTTTCAAATACAGAAATGGGAAAGAGCAAAGTTGTGATTGGATTCATCATTGTTTTGTGTTAATCTTTATTTTGCAGCATTTTTAGGTTGAACTCAGACTGAGTTGATCTTAAAAGGTGAACAAATATATGATTGCAGTTGGGGAAGAACTGAAAATTTTGGTTTAAAAACTATTGCTTTTCATATGTGTGTCTGAATGTATATATGTGTACATACATACACACGCATGCAAACACAGAGGTACACACATATATTTGTACATATACATATAAATGTATTTATATGTAGATAGAGCATATCATTTGCTCTGAGACTCTAGTTTATAGTCAGGAACTGTTTGCTGCTGATGAATGCTTCTCCTATAGGTTGATTTGTTTCATTTTTCAGCTCAAATCATTCTACCAGTCAGGGAGCAAGCTATACTTTTTTATCTTGTCTAAACTAGAAAAAACAAGGAATTGCTGAGCTTGAATAGTTTTCTCTCTTCCAAAATAGTTTTCATGTCGCTGAGACTAGCCTATCTCTAGATTCCATCCTTAGCTTATGGAGCTCTTGTTCTGTCATATCAGTTATGTAATTTCAGTACTTGAATACTTCACTGTAGCTTTTATTTCAACGATGTGGGTATACTCTCAAGCAGAGCTGATCACTAGGCATCCACGCTTCTCATTCACTGTGATTCTGGCCCACACTTTCCCATAGCTCCGTCAGAAGAGAGCCACTTAGCATTCTGGAGATGTTTTCCTAGGGCTTTTTACATTTCTTTGGATACACCGCAGCACTCAAGCCATTTAGTTTGTTATCCCTCACCTTCATATCAAGGTCAGCACTGCTCCTTTCCTCAGTGTGCATTGCTTTTTGTCACATCTGGGTTATCATTAGAAGTGTGCTACAATGTATTTGGGCATGCTATGTGTCTCTACTTCCCTTTGGATCATGGGGGAAAAAGGGAAAGGAACAAGCATTAAGTACCCTCTTGGTGCCAGGCGCTGTGCTAAGCGCCTTACAAATATCGTCTCATTTGATCCCCACGACAACCTTGGGAGGTAGGTGTTATTATTAGACCCATTTTACAGATGAGGAGACTGAGGCACACAGATTACATACACCACTAGTAATGTCTGAGACCAGATTTGAACTCAGATCATCCAGACCATAGACCTAGTGCTCTATCTACTTCACCACCTAGCTGCCTCTGGTATAGCTTGATTGGCAGAGAGGCATTATTCTACAGGGAAAAGAGCACTGCTTTGGGAGATAGGGGAATTTGACTCTAATCCTGGCTCTTCCACCAACTACCTACATGATCTTAGGCAAGTCTCTTCTCACCTCTCTGGACTTCAGTTTCTTTATCTAAAAATGAAAGGTCCGGGAAAAGTGATTTCTCAGATTCCTTCCAACTCTAAAGCTTTCATTCTATAATTACTCTTAAACTATAGTATTCCAAGATTGAAAACCACCTAGCATCATCACATGGAGAACACTAAAAAGATAGGTCTTTCAAGGAAGTGGGGTATGGGCAGTTCAAGGTGATTAGAAGTATTAGACAATTTTCCAAAAGCCATCAAGCCAATTATTCCTGCCATCCATTTGGACCCAACTCATTATATGTTATCCGTGTAATTCTAATAAGGAGTTCATTTTAGTTAAATTTTCACTTTAAAAGTTAAGTGAGTTGAATAAAAATTTCCAAATCACATTATTGTCTTGTTTTGTTTTTTCCTCTTAAATGTTCTTCTTGAGGAAAAAGGATCTTTGGGGTTAATTGTGGTAGAAACTGGGAACCAGCTTTGGTTCTTGGAAACCCTTCTCATTCTGAGTTCAGAAATGACAGCAGTTTGACTAACTATATTTTGTGTTCGGCTTACGTAGACTTCTGGTTATTGGTGAATCTAAAAATTTGTGGAGCAAGTATGAAGGGAGCATGATTCTCTCATTTATTGACTTTGCTGCCTGTTGCCCATCCCTTTTTGAGGTTTTAAAAGCAATCCCTTCTCCTTTTCACGTTTGTTAAAATATAAGTGTACTTAAGTATTCGGAACCTCTATAAGTTTATTAATTTGTTAAGACTTAATGCTGAGTTATGTGTGACAAGAGAAGATTTACTAGAGTGCCTTGCTAGAAGGCATTTTTATATCTCTTCTTTTAGCTTTTAAGAACTAATAAGGGGGCAACTAGGTGGCACAGTGGATAGAGCACTGGCCCTGAAGTCAGGAGAACTTGAATTCAAATCCAGCCATAGACACTTGACACTTAATTGTTGTGTGAGCCTGGGTGAGTCACTTACCCCAGTTCTGTTGCCCTCCCCCCCCCCAAAAAAAAACTAATAAGGTTTGGAACTGTACTCTAGAAATGGACATAAAATATATGATATGTAACTTAACTCTGATGAGAAACAGCAAGGCAGAGTGGTTAGAGAGCCAGGATGACCTGGGTTTACATCCCACCTCTGACACATACTAGCTCTTTGGACTTGAGCAAGTTACTTAACCACTTAGTACTCTAGGCATCTCTCTAAGACTTTAAGGAACAAAGAAGGTCCCAACCTGCATTAATAGGTGTTTCCCCACTCTGGAATTCTCTATATCAGGGCTTCTTAAATTTTTTCCACTTGTGACCCCTTCAGAAGAAGTGCAACTCTATATCACTGAAGTCACATTTCTATCCCCTATACCTAACATGAATCTATATTCATGCATAGTGAGGTTTCCAAAGTAAAGTACAATTATGGGCTTCTTGGTATCTTTTGAAGAAAAAAAAATATCATGTATTTAGTCTTGGGGGAAATCTGTTAATTGATCTGGTATTAGGATCATAGTCCCTTGACTTCTTTTTCGTCCTTATTCATTGCCTCCTGCCTTTTATTTTTCTGTCATATCACATCCAAACTACACGTATGACCTCTTGAACGTGATCAGCTAACGTTCCTCTTAGCCATTCTCGCTTGTAGCTGCAGTTGTTATATCTGTCACTCTTTCACATGGTTCAGTCTCCTTGGGTAAGCAATTGAATTCTTGGTCATATAAGTGGAGATTCTGTAAGACTAAGATGAGTAACCTTAGCCTAGCAGGTAAGTTGCTGCATCTGTGATAGCTATTTTCCTGTGGAGAGTATCAGTGTTGGCTCAGCTTCTTCCCTAACACAATTGTGTCAGCTTTGCTATTCAGAGAGGCCTGCTGGCCTGGCCCTGCTGTGTAGAGGTGCCAGCTGTTTTAGTTGGGCTAATGTCTTTTCTGTTGTTCTGCTTTACATCAGAGGTAACCAAGCTGTGACCTAGGAGCTGACATCGACTTTTATTCATGCTAAATGAAAGTTCTGGGGCTCTTAAGTAAGATTAAACCACAGGGTTTCTTCCTTCTCTATGGCTGTTGAAATTACTAAAATCTAACATTGGGGTCAATATTACCTTTTTCTTAGGAATTTTTCTATTATGTTTTGTTTTTTAAATATTTTATTTTCCCCCAAATACATGTAAAAACAATTTTTTATCATTCAGTTTTTTTTAAATTTTTGAGTTCCTAATTCCCTCTTTCCCTTCCCAAATTGAGAAGGCAAGCAATTTGATATAGGTTATACATATACAGTCATTTAAAACATAATTCCACATTAGTCTTGTTGTGAAAGAAAACACAGACTCCTCCCCCCCCACCAAAAAAAACCAAATGAAAAATAAAGAAAGTAAAAAATGCGTATTTTGATCTGCTTTAAGACACCATTAGTGGTCAGAGGATGTAAATAGGCAGTTTTCAGACAGAGAAATCAAAACTATCTATAGTCATATGAAAAAATGCTCTGAGTCAGTTGAGAAATGCAAATCAAAACAATTTTGAAGTACTACCTCACACCTATCAGATTGTTGGAGGGGATATTGGTGGTGGTGTTGTAAACTGATCCAGCCATTCTGGAGAGCAATTTGGAACTGTGCTCAAATGGTGATCAAACTGTGCATACCCTTTGATCCAGTGATACCACTGGTAGGTATATATCCCAGAGATTTTTTTTAAAGGCCAAAGGACCTATTTGTACAAAAATATTTATAGCAACTCTTTTTGTGGTGGCTAAGAATTGGACATTGAAGGGATATTCATCAATTGGGGAATGGCTGAACAAGCTGTGGTATATGATTGTAATAAAATATTGCTGTGCTATAAGAAATAATGAGTAGGATGCTCTCAAAAAAACCTAGAAAGGCTTCCATGAACTTATACAAAGTGAAATGAGCAGAACCAGGAGAACACAATACACAGTAACAGCAATATTGTACGATGGAGAACTGTGAATGATTTCACTGTTCTTAGCAATGCAATGATCCAAGACAATCCCAAAGGACTCGTGATGAAACATGCTTTTCACCTCCAGAGAAAGAACTGATATTGTCCGAATACAGACTGAAGCATACTATTTTTCACTTTCTTATTTTTTGTTTAAATCTTCTTGTACCAATTGATTAGTATGGAAATGTTTTATATGATTGCACATGTATAACCTATATTGCGTTGCTTACAGTTTCAGGGAGGAGGGAAGAGAGGGAAGACGGAAGGGTTAAAATTTGGAACTTAAAATTTTAAAAATATTAAAAATTGTTTTAAAAAGTAATTGGGGAAAAGAAAATATTATTTTTAAAAACTCCATTAGTTCTTTCTCTGGAGATGAACAGCATTTTTCATCACAAGTCCTTCAGAATTGTCCTAGATCATTGTATTGCTGAGAATACCTATGTTATACACAATCGGTCAGTGTATGGTATTGCAGTTACTGTGTTCAATGTTCTCCTGGTTCTGCTCATCTCATTTTGCATCAGTTCATGTAAGCCTTTCCAGGTTTTTCTGAAATCTGCCTGCTCATCATTTCTTATAGCATAATAGTATTCCATAACAATCATATAGTTCAACTTTTTCAGCCATTCTCCAGTTGATTGGCATCCCCTCAGTTTCCAATTCTTTGCCATCACATAAAGAATTGCTGTGAATATTTTTGCACATGTAGGTCTTTTTCCCTTTTTTTATGATCTCTTTGGGATACAAACCTAGTAGCAGTATTGCTGGATCAAAGTGTATACGTAATTTGGTAGCTCTTTGGGCATAGTTCCAAATTGCTCTTCAGAATAGTTGAATTAATTCACAACTCCACCAGCAGTGCATTAGTATCTCAGTTTTCCCACATCCCCTCTAATATTTGTCATTTTCTTTTCTGTCATATTAGCCAAACTGATAAATATTGGGTGGTAACTCAGAACTGTTTTAATTTGCATTTCTCTAATCAATAGTGATTTAGAGCATTTTTGTATGACTATAGATGGCTTTGATTACTTTGTCTGATCATATCCTTTGATTATTTATCAATTGGGGAATGCTTCCTCTTATTTGCAGAAATTTGACTTAGTTCTCTATATATTTGAGAAATGAGGCCTTTATCAGAGAAACTTGCTGAAAATTTTTTTTCACAGTTATGATTACTGTGTATTTCCTTCCATCCTGTTTCCCACCTGTTTGTCCTACTGTCATCCTCTCTCATTTGACCCTGTCCATCCTCAAGAGTGTTTTGCTTCTGACTACCACCTCCCCCAGTTTGCCCTCCCTTCTCTCAGCCCCTCCCCCATTTCTTGTCCTCTACCCTTCCTACTTTCCTGTATGATAAGATAGATTTCTATACCCAACTGAGCCGCTTTGAGCCAGTTCTGATGAGAGTAAGGTTCAAGCAGTCCTCTATACCTCCCCCATCTTCCCCTCCACTGCAAATGTTCTATCATACCTCCTTCATGTTAGATAATTTACTCTATTCTACCTTTCCCTTTCTTCTTCTTCAGTGTTTTTTTTCTTTCTCACCCCTTTTATTTTTCAGATATCCCATCATAGTCATTCTTCTTTTTCACCACATAACTTTATTTTTTTTAGATATCATTCTATCATAGCTCACACCTGTGCCCTCTGACTATGCATATTTCTTCTAACTGCTCTTATGATGATGAAGTTCTTAGGAGTTACAAGTATTATCTCCTCATATAGGCATGTAAACAATTTAAACATCAAGTCCCTTATGATTTCTCTTTCCTGTTTACCTTTTCATGCTTCTCTTGAGTCTTATTTTTGAAAGTCACATTTCTATTCAGCTCTGGTCTTTTCATCAGGAATGGTTGAAAATACTTTATTTCATTAAATTTCCATTTCCCCCCCACCCCAAAGGATTGTATTGTGTGTTGGGTAGGTGATACTTGGTTGTAACCCTAGCTCTTTTGCCCTCTGGGAATATCATGCTCAAGCCCTCTGATCCTTAGATCAGAAGGTGCTAAATCTTGTGTTATCCTGACCATGGCTCCATGATTTTTATATTGTTTCTTTCTGTCTGCTTGCAATATTTTCTCCTTGACCTGGGAGCTTTGAAATTTGGCCATAATATTCTTGTCGGTTTTCGTTTTGAGATCTTTTTTCAGGTGGTAATCAGTAGATTCTTTTAATTTCTGTGTTGCCCTTTTTTTCTAGAATATCAGGGCAGTTTTCCTTGATAATATCTTAAAAGATGATGTTTAGGCTGTTTTGATCATGGCTTTCAAGAAAGTCCAATAATTTTTCAGTTATCTCTTCTGTATCTATTTTCCAGGTCATTTGTTTTTACAATGAGATATTTCGCATTGTCTTCTATTTTTTCATTCTTTTGGTTTTGTTTTGTTTTTTTGTCTCTTGATATCTCATAGAGTCATTAGCTTCCACTTGCTCAATTCTAATTTTTATGGAATTATTTTCTTCAGTGAGCTTTTGTACCTTTATCCATTTCATCAGGAGATGGGGACAGGGGAGTGAAAAATGAGTTTTAGTTGTTGGACAATGCTAATTTTTTTTTAAAAGATTTTTTTATTGTATTAAGTTGAAATCCATTTTCTTGTAATTTTCATTCATTATTCTTACTTAGGCCTTCAGAAGCTACATAGAATAAGTCTTCCTCCTTTTCCACAGGATAATAATTCATATACTTGAACGCAGTTATGTTTTTCCTACATTGCTTCTCCTCCAAATTAAACATTCCCTTTCAGTTTTTGCTGTGTGACATGGTTTCAGACCTTTTTACATCCTGCATGCTTTTCTGAATGTAATCCTCTTAAAATACTGTAGGGTATTATAAAGAAATATTCCCTTACCATTGTTAGGGAACGCCAGACTGCCTTTGATAAGTTCGAGTGACCAGGCCCAGATCTGCTGTATCTTTGGGAGCTGAAAAAACGTGAAGTTGTTATTGCTGAAGTACTATTTGAGAAATGTAGGAGAAAGAGGTGCTATAGTACTAGAGAAGGTCATGCTTATTCCATTATATAAAATAAGGATCATAATATCTTTAAACTCTAGACCAGAAAGCTTGACTTCAATTCCTGGCAAAATTTTGGAACTTATTGTTATTTAGAGGGATGGTTAGTGAACATCTAGAAAAGGAAGCAATGATTACAGAGTTAATATGGTTTCATCAAGAATAGTCATGCCTGAAACAGCTAGGTGGCGCAGTGAGTAGAGTAAGGGCCCTGGAGTCAGGAGGATCTGAGTTCAAATTTAGCCTCAGAAACTTGACACACTTACTAGCTGTGTGATCTTGGGCAAGTCACTTAACCCCAATTGCCTTCCCCCCTCAAAAAAAAAAAAAAAGAATAGTCATGCCAAACTAATCACATTTCCTTCTTGAACAGAATTTCTAGACAGATAAATCAGTAGCTAGGTGGCACAGTAGTAGAGTGTCTGGCCCAGAGTCAGGAAGACTCATCTTCCTGAGTTCAAATCCAGCCTCAGACACGTACTAGCTGTGTGACCCTGGGCTAGTCATTTAATCCAGATTGCCTTAGTTTCCTGATCTGTAGAATGAGCTGGAGAAGGAAATGGCAAATCACTCTAGTATCCTTACCAAGAAAACCCCAGATGAGGATATGAAGAGTCAGACATGACAGAAACAGCTGAACAACAAAATCAGGAAAATGCTGACATGGTTTACCTAATTTTTAGAAAAGCGTTTGACAATGTTTCGACTGGATATGATTGACATGGGCTAGGTGGTTCAAAACTGGCTGAATGCAGAATGGCCAAATCCAAGGAGGAGTCATTAATGTTAATGGTTAAGTGGCTCAGGGTTCTGTGGTTGGGCCTGTGCTATTAAACACATTTGTCAAAACCTGGGAAGACTTGCATGAACTGATGCAAAGTGAAGGGAGAACATTGTACACAGTAACAGCAACACTGTACCAATGAACTACTGTGAAAGACTTAAGAACTCTGATCAACACAATGACCAACCACAATTCCAAAGGACTAATGATGAAATGTGCTATCCATTCCCAGTTATAGAACTGATAGACTCAGACTGCAGATTGAAATTCCACTCTGCTCCTTTCTTCTCCTTTCCTCTCCTTTGCTTTCCTTTTCCCTTTTCTTTTCCCTTTTCCCTTCCCATTTCCCTTCCCTATCTTCCTCTTCCTCTTCATTTTCTCTCTCTCTTTTTTTTTTTGGACATGACCAATGTAGAGATTTGTTTTGCATGACTATGGAAAAGAAAATTTGCAAATTTTATTTTTAAATGCATTTTTATCAATTACTTTGTTTACATATTTGATTAGCAGAGCATGCTTTTCTAACTTGTGGACTTGGAGAGTCTGCCCATTTATTCCTGGCATTCTCACTGTCTACATTAGATTCCCACTTTCTCTCCAATTGTAATCTTATGCCTTCTTTCAAGTCCCATTGCCTCTATAAAGACTGTAATCTTCTCAGGATGTTGAGAATCTTTTTATTCTAAATTCTTGTACCATTTACTGGCTATACCACTCAACCAACATTTAGATATTACCTTGTGCTTTTATTTTTCATGTATGTGATTTGATGTCATAATCAAATAAGATAATTTGTAAAACACTTGGCACAGTACCTGGCACATAGTAGGCACTATATAAATGCTTATTTGCTTCCCTTCCATCCCTCCCTCCCTCCCACCTTTATTTTTCCTTCTTCCCAGTGGAGGATATGAATCGTGCTATGATCTTATTTGTCCTTATTAAGGATCATCTGGAGTCTGTCATGGTGTTAAAGCATCTGTTTGGATATGGACATTTACTATCATAGGATCATAGAGTTAAAGCTGGAAGGGAACTTAGAGACCACATAGCTAATCCCAACCCCTTATTCTACTTCTGAAGAGACTGAAGCCCAGAAAATTTAGGTGACTTGCTGAAGTTCACATAGGTAGAATGTCGCAGGTAGGTTTGGAATATGCATCCTCTGACTCCAAATCTACTACTCCTTCCACTGTCCTGCCTCCCATATCAGAATCTGGTCATAGTAAACCTGAAAACTGGAAAGATTAAAGTGATTTCTAGTACTTTCTCTTCTCCTCTGCCATCTCTACTTACTCTCTTTTGGGAGTTGGGAGGTAATGTGACACCAGAAGACTTAGGTGACCAACTTGATTGTCATATTCACTTAGTTTCTTTTGGAGTTAGTTATGTTCTATTTATCTCTTCTTCCTCACTCCATCTCATTTTATTTCATTACCCACACTACTTCAGATAAAGCCAGAGGGGTAAAAATCTGACATTTTGTGCTTTCGCCACTTTATGTAATCTCCTGAGTGAATTAAGATTATAATTTTTTTTTGTAGGTAGAAACTTTAAAACTTTCAGATATGGCTTTGAGAAATCACTGAAATAAAGTGGCCATGGCTGGGTAGTTAATATACAAACTTGAATCATGGTTATTAGAAACTGGGTTAGAAGATTATTAACTAAAGAGAAATTCAAAGTGTTAATGGACATGAAATGGCAACAAGAGAAGTATCTGGTTGTAAATATAATTTATGGAGTGCATATTTATATGTTTGGCAGATACTAATAGTTATGTTACCTCTGCTCATTTGCTATAGAACAAGGGTTTTTAACCTGGGAGCCACAGACACCCCCCCAAGATAGATTTCAAGGGGTTCACGAACTTGGATGGGGAAAAAAATCTTTATTTTCACTAACCTTTAACTGTAATTTGACATTTCCTTCAATTGTGAAGTAAAAAATAAACATTATTCTGCAAAGGGGTACATGGGTTTCACTGCACTATTACGGGGTCCATGACAGACACAAAAAGGTTAAGAACCCCTAAGATAGGGATCTGGGGTCATGATAATTCTGAACATTTCAACATATCATTCATCTCCATAAATAAAAATCACCTGAGTGTCAGGTATATGTATATTGGGTAACTTACAATGTCACCTGCTTTTTTCTCATTCACCTCTCCCCTTACATTTCACTATCTTGTCTCTGTTCACTGAAATTATGTTTGTGATGATGTCTCTGAATAGATATGTCTTTCATTTGACTAAATTGTTTTTTATAAATCTTATTTTAGTATAGAGCTGGCAGGAAGCAGAGTTAATATAGCCTGATATATTTGCGTTACTATTTCTATAAGCAGTAGCATTCTTATAGTAATGAGGAGGCTGCAGTGGGCTCCATGGAAGGGACTGCAGTAATTAATCTTCATTAGGCCTGTTGCCATAGGCTTGTAAATTAAAATTTATGATATGGAAAAAAATTGTGGCACAACATATTTGAATATCAAAATGTCAGTCCTTAAGGGAGAGGTCGTTTGTAAATTTTCAGAGTTTTGTTTTGTTAGACTCATTCATTATTAGCTTTAAAATCTTTAGAAAAGTGCTCATTGGAGCAATATTGATAGAGATGGTATGCAAGAAGGGAAGTATTATGTAGTTAGTATAACAGGCAAGTCACTCAGGTACTGTTCTCTTGCTATTAGTTTTCCATAGCTGAATTAAAAATTCCAAGAGGGCACTCCGGGGTCTCTCCATACATTCAAAATACTCCCCCAGTCCCTTCTTCCCAGCCACCCCATCACTAGCTTGCATGCAGTTTAACTCAGTCAGCAACTTTATCTGATTTGCCTGTTTGAAAAAAGCAGGCTGTGTGCAGGCGCTGCAGTGCAAGGGATGGGCTTTAGGCCATTGATGCCTCTTATTAATTTGTGTTTGATTTCTGGACCTGCATGTGCCACTCTCTTATAGTCCTCTCCCCTCCTCCCAATCTCCCCAGCACCACAGACTAATGATGAAGATCTAGAACTAACCAACCAGGTGGCACCAAAAAAAAAAGCGCTCCCTCTCCCCAGCAGCCTGAGTTCACTGTCCTATTGATAAGAATTCTATGGAGTCAGGTGAAGTTTTAGAACTTGATCATTGGTGTTGCTTACTCTGGAAGTTTTAGTGTTATCTCAAAAATGGAATTTTATCCTTAGGAGAAAATCTGCTAAGTAAATTAATATTCTCAATAAGACTTTTTGAGGTATGATACATGAAGCAGCCGACATAAAATAAAGTCTAAACCTTTCTTAAGCTTAGTATAATGGCCCTAGCTTCATTAGCCATATGTAGCCCAGATATTTCATTTCAAATACAAAATTTTATTCTGTTTATATTGGAACCGTTTCATATATCACTTAACTAAATGTGTGTTATTGATCTCTGAGAAGTCTTCACCTTCAAAGCAGACACTAAGGAACATAAATCGAGGGATAAACAACTGTCATATCTTCCCCATTTTCTTTAAGTTATTCATTGAGTGAAGCTTGCCTGAGGTCATAGAGGTCAAACATTTATTAAGTTTCTACTACGTGTCAGGCATTAGGTATATAAAGATAAAAATGTAACAACACATGTCCTTAGGGAGCTTATATTCTAATGAAGGAGATAACATGTCCACATGTAAAAATATATACAATATATACAAAATAAAGGAATAAGGAACATTGTGGGTATCAGAAGAATTCCTTTAGTTCAGATAGTATCAGTTTGGCAGTCTCTCTAGTCTGTTAGCCTCCCTCTATACATGTGCTGGAATATGAACCATCTATGATCCAGTGAAAATAGACTCTGGAAGTATTCATTCCATCAAATGGTTGATTTGGTAAATGAATTCAAGAGGACATATAGATCATGGTCATTGCAACCAGAAGACTCTGAATTGAATTTCCTGTGCCCCCACCACACACCATTGCATCATAGGTTGTAATACTGACCTTTGTGCCCTGCTGTTGTTGCTACAGATCAGTCTTAAACTTTGTAGTACAGCTTCTCACAGGAGTTTTATGAAGTTAAGTCTTTGCTTTGCATAAAACTGAGATGACATTGGGCTAGATTATAGGCATACATGTGAATATGGAGATCATCCTCTTGTGTACACATTAGCTACAGCTATCTGTAATTTTCACTCTCCATCATCATTAAAGAGCATTTATTAAACCTTGATTTCATAAGGCTTTTAAAAATGTATACAGCACAGTGAGGTATTTTGCATGTATTGTCTCATTTGATCCTCTCAATACTCCTATGAGATGTGTGGCATAAGCAGTACCTATTTCCTAAAGCGAAGAATACCTCTATTGGGGGGAGGGGGAAAGTGGGTTTGTATGCATTTTGTGTTTGTTTTTTTTACCATTAACCTTCACTTCTTTTTCTTTTCTCCATGCTTTTTGCATTCCACACAGACTAGACTGCTTCATGTTCCTTGAGCTTACCTTGTGCTTCTTCATCTCTGTTCCCTAATTACTCATGATCTTTGTATTTGGAATATCCTCCTTCCTTCTCCTTCCCTGAATTCCTATCCATTTTAATTTTTTTTTAATTAGTTAATTCATTTATTTTTAGATTTCAACTTTCACTTCCGTAAGTTTTAAATTTTCTCCCCCTCTCTCCCCAAGACAGCCTACAATCTAATATAAGCTCTACATATACATTCCTATTAAACATATTTTCACACTCGTCATGTTGTATAGGAGAATTATAATGAATGGGAGAAACCATGAGAAAGAAAAACTAAACAGCAAAGAAGTCTGCTTCACTCTGCATTCAGACTCCATAGTTTGTTCTCTGGATGTGGATGGCATTTTCCATCATGAGTCCTTTGGAATTTTTTTAGGTCCTTGCATTGATGAGAAGGGTTAAATCTATCAAAATCAGTCCTCTCACACTGTGGCTGTTATTTTGTACAGTGTTCTCCTGGTTCTTCTCACTTCACTCAGCATCAGTTCATATAAGTCTTTCCAGGTTTTTCTGAAGTCCACCTGTTCATTATTTCTGATAGCACAATAGTATTCCATTACATTCATATACCACAACTTACTCAGCCATTCCCCAGTTGATGGGCATCCCCTCAATTTCCAGTTCTTGGCCACCACAAAAAGAGCTGCTATAAATATTTTTTTGTACATGTAGGTCCTTTTCCCTTTTTAATGACCCCTTTGGGATACAGCCCTAGAAAAGGTATTGCTGGGTCAAAGGGTACCCTACCCATTTTTAAAAACTCAACTTCTGTCAGCTACTCCATGATGTCTTTGCTAATTTCCCTCTTGTCAGTAAAGATCTTCCCTCTCAGACCTCACATTGTGTTTTGTTTTATACTTGTATGTTTTTGTCTATCATAGAGAGGCAGTATATCATAGTTGGTAGAGAGCTATCCTCCAGCTGTTGAATAGCAGCCTAGCATAGTTCAGGGGTGGGGAACTGCAGCCTTGAAGCCACATGTGGCTCCCCCAAGTGCAGCCCTTTGACTTAATCCAAATTTCACAGAACAAATCCCCTTAATAAAAGGATTTGTTCTGTAAAACTTGGACTCAGTCAAAAGGTCACACCCTTGGACCTAGAAGACCACATTTGGCCTCAGGGCTGCAGGTTCCCCCTAGCATAATGGGTTTGTAACTGGACTCAAAGCCAACAGACCTGGATTCAAGTCTGGCACATATATCTGACATGTACAAATACTTGCTCTGTGATTCTGGGCAAGTCATATAACCTATTTGTGCTCTAAGTAGTTCTGTGTACTTATGCTAATGGAATCACTCACACTTATCATAGTTATCTGTATTCTTTCTTTTCCCCATTAAACTGTAACATCCATAAGGGCTGTGAACTTCAACTTTGTATCTCCTTCAGACACTTAGCACAAAGTGAGTACTTAATAGAAGTTTCTAGAATTGAAATGAGATTATTCCACTAGATGTTTTAAGCCACCAGGAATTACTGTAAGACTCACTAACTGAGACTACTAAATTAGCTTGCAAAAAAAAGCCTGTATTCCTGAATGTCTCTTAGTTGACAAGAGAGCAACTAATCGGAGATACTTCTCATTGTCATGATCAGTGGTCAGAAAATTTATCAAAAAAAATTAACTCCCACTTTAATTGTTTCTGGTCTGTAGTGATAAGTGTAGTATTAATATCAAAGGATACCTCTACATTGATTCCTTATTATTGCCACCATCCTTCTCTCTGTCTTGATTGGAAGGAGCTAGCGATGCTGATGGCTCTCTGGGAAAAGCTGATTTCCCTAGTCCAGGAAATGCTAATCTTGCAAAAACTACAACAGCAAACAGTTTCTTTCCCAGGGATACTTGAGACAGCAGGGAGTGGAAGAACTCTGGTAGAACCTAAGAGAAAGCATTCAGAGAGAATATTCAGGTCATGCCTTAAAATTTGCTAACTAGAGAGTTGTTCATGCTTCATTGCCAAATACTCCTAAAAGTGTTTTGGGGGAAGAGGTGATCTTAAATGAATTTTTAAGCTTAATGTTATTATTAAAGTGAATTAGGTTGGGATTATTTAGCCTCTATACAGAGATTCCACAGTTTAAGTTGTAGATCATCTGGTCTTGTTAAAGTAATACAATCCTTTAATAAAGTGACTTGTTAATTATGTAAATATAGGTATGCAATATGTGAAATCAGGTTCATCTACAAAAAAGACTGACTGCGTCAAAAACCTGATGTAACTCAGTAATCTAGTCATAGTTATGCTTACTGACATTACTATTTAATGTATTGTTTCATGGAGTAAGTAAAACCTCCACGTGGCTTTTGAATTTTTTTTAACTATAAATACAGCTATTCTTCTGTGAATACAAGTATTCTAGAGAAAGGTACATTACAGCAAAGTTGATTGCAAAGTAAATTTTATTTTCCTTTCCATTTTTAAAAATTGCAGGGACATTTCCCTTGGAAAAAATTCCCTGGTCTATTGAGTCAGTCATTTTCCTTAGGAAGCAGTTAAGATCAGTTTATGGTAACCTAGAGTACCTGCAGCTTAGTAGCTGCTTTCTGAGTTATCTAAAATAGATTCACAGGGCTTTTCTGGCGGTGAAGATCTCCCTGCGCCAACATGCCTCTCGCGAAAGACCTCCTGCACCCCTCTCCTGAGGAGGAGAAGCGGAAACACAAGAAGCAGCACCTGGTGCAGAGTCCCAACTCGTATTTCATGGACGTGAAGTGCCCAGGGTGCTACAAAATCACCACTGTCTTCAGCCATGCGCAAACAGTGGTCCTCTGTGTCGGGTGCTCCACTGTACTCTGTCAGCCTACTGGAGGCAAGGCCAGGCTTACAGAAGGATGCTCCTTCAGACGGAAGCAGCACTGACGACTGAATCAAGATGAATGAGGAGCTGTAAAGAATAAAATAAATTTGATACAAAAAAAAAAAAACAAAAAAAAATAAAATAAAATAGATTCACAGGGCAGCTAGGTGGCGCAGTGAGTAGAGCACCGGACCCGGAGTCAGGAGGACCTGAGTTCAAATCCAACCTCAGACACTTGACACACTTACTAGCGGTGTGACCTTGGACAAGTCACTTAACCCCAATTGCCCTGCCTTCCCCACTACAAAAGAAAAATAAAATTGATTCAGTTATAGTAAGCACAGCTCTGGTTATTAGGTTTCCTATATTGTCATTCTTTGAAAATTAGCATTACAGATGTATATTATCTCATATAATCATGACAAGGCACAGTTTTCCAACATTTTCAATTAACCATTACACTTCATGCTCCAGTCTTTTTGAATAAATGGAATGTACTATATTTGTTGTATTGTAACACAAGGTAGATCTCTACATTGACCTGGCATTTTTAAAAATCGAGTGTATGCTTTTCTTTTTAATCACACAATGAAAACTACATATCTATTGTGCTTAACTTTTCTTTTGGTTGTCAGGAGGCTTAGGGCTAAATTTAGTCTACAACCACAATAATTAACTCATCCTATAGACTTGTTAACGTCTATTCTTTGTCCTTTCTATTGTTTTGTCTTTTTTAAACATCCTCTGCACATTTTAATTATTCTGTTGTATACTGTATTTAGGTTTTTTTAGTCACCTCAAATAATTTTTGGAAGAAAATAAGGTAGAAAATCTAAATAAATAAAGTCATCCCTTGTCATAATGTTGCAATTGTTCACTGCCCAAAAGCCATCATTAGCCAGAAGTAGTGCATGCAGTACCACTACTGGAGAAAAGCATTTCAGTTATTCTAAAAAGTAGTACTTGACTTTAATGTTTACTGGAACTAACCTTGTTTTTCTGGACCTGGTTAATTTGTCTGCTCTGTATAGCCCTTTTTTTCTTAGGGTTTATTTCCCCCTCCAAGTTTCTCAACACAATGAAAAGATAAATTAGGACGCTACATTTTTTCATTCATGATTATAGCTGTCAGAATGCCTCAGCCTTTGACTTTGACCTGCTGTAAGGGAAAGGGATGACTCACAATGATTCCAAGGACACAGCTTTCATTGGTCATGTAGCACAGATTAATTGCCACCACAGCCACAGCTCTCTGTCTTTTGTGTACATTACAGTGGGCAACTTGACATCACAGTCTAATAGTACACAAGACTTTTGGGAGATGGTAGTTATATATAACGCCATGGATCTCCAGCACAGAAATAGGGAAAGCCATCTAGCAACAACTTTGCTTCCTGTAACTTCGTAGGATGTTGAATTGATCTGGATAAACCATATAGTCCTGGTTGATACTGCTTGCTGATTTCCAGACATTAATAGGGAATAACAGGCTACCTTAAATAGTGTTCTTGCAGGTTACCTTCCAGACAGGTGAGGGTTCACAGTAAAGTTGCAAATGGTTTGTTCATTTGTTTAAAAAGAACGCAAGATCATTCCCAGCTTCAGTGGTTAGCAGAGTTTTGTGAGACATCTGTAGGATTTAAATCTGATTCTGGAAGAGTAGATGGGATTGGGATTTGAAAGATGAAGAGGGGAGTTGAGAATCCTCTGGTCAGGATGAACAGCATGTACAGAGGCCCTCAGACACTGTAAGGCAACTTTGGTCAGGGGACAGCTAGGAGCAGCAACAGTTCACAAGTAGTTTGGCTGAGAAAGGTAGTTCATATAGGGGAACAGTGGGACGTAGATCTAGAAGGCTTGGATGTGAGTGCAAATGGTCATCTGAGAACAGTATTTTTCTTGTATTTCCTACTGCTCTTACAATGATCATTAAATGAGGCAGGAAAGGATTTAAATTTAATGAAATGTCGATGAAGTCTCAGAGACTATCTTGAACACTCTGGTTCATTCACTAATTATGTTCTGCTCCACTTAAAATGAGTTCTTTAGATTATTTTAATAAAAATTGTTTTACCTGGATTTATGAATGTGTATTAGAATGAGCTTTCGTTGTTTGTCTTTGTTTGACAGTTTAGTGTAGTTTCTACCACGGTCTAGGTCGTAGTTCAAATTGGCCTAAATAGTTGGCTAATAAGTTTCCTTTTGCCCAGTGAACTTAATATTAGTGAGTGTTTTGTTATATAAAACTATGCACTCCTGTAGAGGTATACTGTTACACTGACTGATCAATGCCACATTCTGTGCTTTTCTATCTCCCCTCCCCCCAATTAGCTATGAACAGCATGTGGGGCTGAGATGTTTACTTTAGGTATTGCAAGGACTCAATTATTCTAATGAGCTTTGGTGCATCAGTTTACAAAAGTTCGTCATAATTAAGGCTATACTTCCCTGTCATTGTCAGGTTACATTACATGCTCCCATTTGTGTATTTTATTGCTGCATATTTTAATGCATGCACAGTGCTTACAACGAGAAATCTGCAACTAATTAAGCCTCTTGGTTAAGAGGATTTTTCAGAGGTCCCATTGACAGCTCTTTTTCTTGCTTTTTAATTTTTTTTACAACCATAGCATTTTTATGTTTCAGCATGTTTCATTTTTTTAAAGGTGCACTCTATCAACCAGTATAGAGGTGTCTCTTAACGTTGAACATGAAGTAATGTAATTTTATATACTTTACCCTTAAATTCTAGAATTATGGAATGGATTCAAGCACTGTAAGTCCTCTCAAAGATAGAGATATAAATATAAAATCCCCAGCCCTAGTTTGCAAGAAACTGCATGGTTTTTACATTGTGAATCACAGACTACTGTTTTACAATAACAAGATATAAAAGAAGTCTTGTGGTTCTACCCTGTGCTTGCCACCTGTACTACATTTTTACCACTAGAGAAGAAAATTGCTTTCTCTTTTATTTCAAATCTCCAGAGAAGAAGTAGTTCACAACTCACTTTGGGAACTGTTGCTTTAAAGTATTGCTATGGTCCCTGAGAGGCCAAAGAGAGAGAGCCTTTCAAATCAAATCTAATAGGCCATAAGTTAGGAATTAGGTGATTGACTCACTGTTATGAACATTAGAAGGTAGGTCCTCATTAAATGGATCCTGTTGATGCTGCATTTAATAAAATTAAAAGGAATAGGTGTTAATATTAGAACTGTCATTTTGTGCCCTTAACAAAAGACAGAAAAGGAACAAAGTTTTCTTAAGCATGCAGTTTTATGTCATAAAATGGTGCCAAGAGAGTTATTGGTATAAAGTTTTCAGTGAACATTAAATAGATGGAGTCCAAATTCTCCCAACCAAATTTACTAGGCTATAAATAAAATAGAGGCTTTTTGGTGCTGGCCCAATTGGAAGAGGCCTTCACTGAAAAAATGAGGTTGTAGTAATATATTGGTATCCTGCACGGTAACTGCCTTCTTAGTTTACCTGTATTATCATCTTTCTAATGAATTACCTATAGAATCACTCATACTGTTGCTGACTAATTAGGTAAACAGATTGTTTTGTAGGTACCTTTGCAAAATGTACAAAGACTTACTCAGAGCCAAGCTCTAAACAGATTGGGAAATATATGCATATTTATAATTCTCATTGTTTGCTTATTGCTTAAGGAGATTGGGATAACCTAGCTGACAAAGTAGTGTTAATTGTGAGTAATAGCTGAGCATTTTAGCAGAAAGGAAGAAAAGAGAGGTCAACTAAAGATTTCCTTACCAGAACCTTTCCTCCGCTCTTCCACACCAGGAACCCAGGAGTAGATGAACCAACCCAACAAAACAAATTAGTGAAATATTTTCATATATGTGCCTCTGTTTGTTGTATCCAGTGATTGCTTTAAGGATACTGAATTGGCTACATAGTCTTAATTGATATTGCTTGAGCTGATTTACAGACATTAATAAGGAATAACAGGCTACCTTAAAGACAGTCTTCCCAGGATCCTCCTCCCCGCCCTACCCCCTGCCCCATGATGGTTTAAGCCAAGATACCGTTTATGAGACTTTTCCCAGGAGAAATTATAAAGAACTGCATTTCCATGTCAAGTCTAGAAGGAAACCAAGGGAACTGTTAAAGTGATTTGTATGGTCTGTGCTATATTTGTCTTTCTGCCAGGAAGCACTCACCATCTAAGAGTGTTATGAATCTAGATTAATCTTCCTGCCTGAGGACAAGGTGACAAGTCTTGAGAAAGTATCTGTACCTTCTGGTTTATTAGCAAAAATGAAGAAATTCTAAATAGAGGGAAATAATCCATGAAGGAAGCCAGGAAGAAAATGGTTCTGAAGAGATAAAAATGATTCAAAACCAAGTGAAGGACTATAGCAGGAGAAGAGAAATGAGAAGGAAACATGAAATACTAAAGCTATACAGGAGGTATAATGTTCTTCACATGCAAGATCGATATTGACTTGCTGAAGAGTAAACAATATTCAAGAATCCAAGGGGTAATGATGAAGCCCTGCAGATGCTGGCAAATTATGTTACTGGCCCTAGGAGGAAGAAGCTTCTTGGTGCTTGGTGACTCTTCACAAAAGAGATGGGCTGCATGAAGACCTAATATGATTAATAGAGTGATATACTGTTTTCATGGAGTATGTTAGTATGTGACTAAATACCCTGCCAAAATCCATCAAATCTACTGACTGCCAATCACCTCTGTAGTAAGAAATGCTAATCACTTGTACTAATTTCTTGTCAGAATGACTGAAATCTACAGATTTTAGACTATAAAACATGAAATTTTTATCTAATGACTTCTGAATACCTGTTAAGAAATTGAAGAACTTGGGTGTAAGTGGGATTCACCTTTTCTCCCATATGAAGGTTAAAAAAGAACATAGTAAGGGATGTGGGTGGGAGCAGAAAGAGTTCTCTCAACTGTTTAAAAGACTTTCATATGGAAGAAGGATTCAATTTGTTTTGGGGGGGTTCTGTGGGCAGAACGAGGAAGTCATAGGTTGAAGTTGCAGACACAGATTTTTTGTCTTTATCTATGAAAAAGCCTCATAATAATTAGAACTATCTAAAAATGGAGTGAGCTGCCTCATGAGGTTTGCCTTTATTGATGCTCTTTAAGAAAAAGTTGGATTGTCACTTGTCAGGAAGAACTTAGAATTCATATATTTGTTAGACTAGGTTATAGCTGAGATTCTTTATCACTCTGGAATTCTGTGGTTTTGTGACTGAAATTTTGGAAGAGACAGGAGGAGATGTGAAGCTAACAGCTGGCTAAAGTGATGGTGCTAATGAACACTGTTTGGTTTCCTGACTCATTGTTTAAGATACTAAAATGATAGGCCCTAGAAAGAGATAGCTCATTTCAGAGAGAGCTCTCTGACAAGAGATTTGCCACACTGGTTAAAAGAACTTTAAACCAAACACTGCAGTAGAGGAGTGCCTAGCTAAAACTATAAAAATCAGATACTCAGGAGAGAGGTAGGCATTCTATAGAAAGAAGAAAAATAGTTAACCTAGAAATTCACAGGTGGAAATTAACTAGGAAAAGAATTAGGAATACTTTTTGGGACCTCATGTCCATATACCAACATACAGAATACTGGCTTAAGAATAAAACAATAAGCAAGCTAAACTTGAAATATTAACACAAGGAGGTAAATGCAGGCTTACAGTCTAATTGTTAAGGCACAGTAGTATCCCTCTTTAGAAAGTACTTTATGTTTTTTCAAAGCACTTTTCTCAACAATAAATACTATGTGGCTTCTTGGGATGACAATAGAAGAATATTTTGTGCTCAAAGAAAATATGTATGATACTGCAGAATTGAAGCACTGTTGTCTAGAAGATATATACCTACATGAAATTCTAGAAACGCAGGGATGGACACACTGGCAAGGAGAGCATATAGGTAAATGTAAAAGGAGAGACAAACAGAAGTGACATTGTGGGAATATTTACATACTACTCAGGCAAATGGAATATACAGCTAATTCTTGATAAAAATCATAAAACTGTCATAGAGGCGAAATATAGTAACGATGGAGGGTTTAAACTATCTTGGAACCTACCAAAAGTCTCATTCTATTAAATACACATCTGATAAAATTATTGACTTGTTTTACCAACAACAATTTCGTGTTTCAGAAAGTAAAGAAAGAAATTGGGGACTCCTACTTTAGGCTAAAAAGGGAAACCTTGGGAGGAATGGACCATCTCACTTTAGATTGCATAATAGCCGAGGAAGGAAATTTTGTATGTTATTAAATTTTACCTTCGACTTTGAAAAATATTTTAAAATTTAAAAAAAAATAAGGAAAACCAAATTAGATACTTAAGATTATAATAACATGTAGTGCTTTTTCAAGGTTAACAAAGTATTTTACATGTGCTGTCTCATTTGATCCTCACCTTGTGAGGTAGGTGCTATTATTTTTCCATTTTGCAGATGAAGAAACTGAGGCTGAGAGAGGTTATGTGATTTACCCTAGGTATAAGTGTTTGTGCTTATAAGCACTGATTTTCCTGATTTTAAGTATACCTTGCTATGCTGCCTCCCCAAAAAGGAAAACAGGTCAGATGGTTTTTGAATTAAAAAAAGAATTAGTAAGAACCTATTGGGTTGCAAGTCCCTAGATTAAACAAGATGGAGAATAGAAGTATGGGAAAGGCAGAGAAATTACAGTCTAATAGAAGTGATATGACCTACATACAAATAATACTGGATAGAATGTGATTCAGGCAAAAGAAAGATTTAGACAAAATACTCTAGGAAAACTTGGAGGAAGAAATCATTGTTAGCTTAGGGAATCAAGGAAGACTTCATGGAAGAGGTAGCACTTGAGCTTAGTCTTAAAGGAAGAGAAAGGGGAGTTGAGGAGAAGAATGCATGTTTCAGGCATGGGAGAATAGCCTAGTTAGATGCATAGATGTGGGAAAGGACAAAACAACATTAGGTAGTATCTAGTAGACAAGTTTGGATGGCTGGTAGGGTACAAGGGAATAGTATGAAATAAGACTACAAAGGGAATTTGGAGGCAAACTATCCAGGACCTTACGTGGCAGGCTAAGGTATTAGGACAATGATTTGGGCAGCTATTTAAGGGTAGATTGGCAAGGAGACAGACTATAGATACAGAAATGGACACAGGTAGAAAGCTATTAAGTAGTCCAGGTAAGAGATTTTGAGGACCTATTCCAGGGTAGTGGCAGTATGAGTGGAAAGGAAAGGGAATGAAGTAGATTAGAAGTAAAGGATAAAAGAGAAGGAAAAATAAAAATTGACAGTGAGAGAGAGGAGGAATGCTAAATGGAGTAGGACCTTTGAGGAGACAAAAGAAAAGCATAAGAGCATAATTGATTTTGTTGGTCTAGTGCAAAAGAAGGTAAGAAAATAATAGTTAATAGTAATAGTGATAACAACTAGCATTTCTGTTGAACTTTGAGGTTTGCAAAGTGCTTTGCAAAAAATATGTCATTTTATCTTTACAATAACCTATGCCTATTTTATAGAAGAGAAAACTGAGACAGAGGTTGAGTGACTTTTTGAGAATCAGGCACCTAGTAAGTGTCTGAGGCCAGATTTGAATTCAGGTTTTCCTCTCTCCAGGACCAGCACACTATCCACTGTGCCATCTACCTCACTAGATGGATTTTTGACACACAAAGGATAGGAGATGAGGGAGCTCATGATATTTTAAAAAACAATATTCTTATGACATAGTCTGGAGTGATCCTGGTGATAAAAGTTGGAGGTAACCAAAAAAGACCAATATGACTAATGCATACTAAATTTATTTTTACCAGTGTATTAATAAATTTAGATTTTTAAAGGATGAGTACAAAAGGTGGAAGGAGAAAGAAGAGTATTGCAGAACCATAAGAATAGTGTCAAAAATAATAAACCCCAACTTAAGCTCAATCATGAAAAATACTAAGGACATTTTTTTTGGAGGGGGGAAGGCAGGGCAATTGGGGATAAGTGACTTGCCCAAGGTCACACAGCTAGTAAGTGTGGCAAGTGTCTAAGGCTGGATTTGAACTCAGGTACTCCTGACTCCAGGGCTGGTGCTCTACTCACTGCACCACCCAGCTGCCCCTAAAAATATGGCACACTTCAGGAATTTGCATGTCATCCTTGCACAGGGGCCATGCTAATCATCTTTGTATTGTTCCAGTTTTAATATATGTGCTGCCTAAGCAAGCACTAAGGACATTTTTTTAAAAACCATGTTCAGGACATGAAAAACAAAAGACCCAATGCTTCATGGTAAATGGAGTATAATATTAACAGATACCAGAGAGAAAGCAAAACCATTCTATCCTATTTAAATTTTGTTGTTTTAGTCGTTAGAGAATGCTCTTCAAATTGGGAAGGGTAAAATAAACAGGAAGAATTGAAGCCTGGGATAAATGAAGAGAGAGTAAGAGAGCACTTTGTTTCTTTAAATGAATTCGGTGATTTTAGCCTCCCAAAATTACCTTCTGGACGAAATACAGTGGTTATTGATTGAAATGAAGTGAAAGATCTTGAAGTGTGCAATTACTGAATTATTACTGGTAATCTCTGAAGAATCTTATAGCAGTAGAGAGATGCTAGAACAGAAGAAAAGTGTTCCATTGCTGTTTCAGCAATCTGGCTAGCAGCTGTTGTGGGGGTGAAAGACCAACACAAGCCCAACAACAAGCATGCCACCAGCATGCTGCAAAAGCCCAGGTTCTTTTGATCTGCTTTACTAAGGAAAGCAACGTTAAGGGGTTAACAAGCTTACTTTAATTCTGCATACAAATATCACTCACTTAGTTCAGGGGGAAAAGCCAGCACCCTGAACCTCAGAGCAAATACAAACAAATTATAAACATACCAAATACAATTCATAGTTACCAAGAAAACCAAGTCTGGACATCTGGGCAAGCCAGAGGGCTCTTAACTACAGCTGCCTGGAGTCTCCACATCAGAGTGCCACCAAGAGTGAGAACTCTGCACAAATAGCTCTGTCTTCTCTTCTTATACCTTTTCAGACGTCATCAAACTTCATCTGAATGACTAGAACTTAGGCTGCTGTGATTGGCTCTGGAGTTAGCACCTCCCCTTAGGACCCTGGAAGCTTCATACCCACACAGGCTTAGCACCTAGTAATTAGGGGTTTGGGCCTGGGGCTTAGCACCTAGTAAGACTCAAAGACACTTAATTAATCATTTTAAAACAGTAAGAAAGCCCCAACTTAATTGATATTACAATTGCTCAAAAGAGAAGGGGATAAATTTTATACTTATGACTCTGATATATATCTTTTAAAAAATTCACTGATGGTTTATTTAACTGAAGCTTTGTGAGAACTTTTTCTTTCTTTTTTTTTAAAGTCTTTCATTGATTTCCACAAGATTTTTAGTTACAACTTTTCCCCCCTTTCTACCCTCCTGCCCACTCCAAGATGGCATATATTCTGATTGCCCCATTCCCCAGTCAGCCCTCCCTTCTGTCACCCCACTCTCCCCTGCCCCATCTCCTTTCCCCTTACTTTCTTGTAGGGCAGGATAGATTTATACTTCCCATTGCCTTTGTATCTTATTTCCCAGTTGCATGCAAAAACAACTTTTTTTTTGAGCATCTGCTTTTAAAACTTTGAATTCCAAATTCTCTCCCCTCTTTGCTTCCCACCCACCCTCCCTAAGAAGGCAAGCAGTTCAACATAGGCCACACATGTATCATTGTGCAAAACACTTCCATAACAATCATGTTGTGAAAGACTAACTATATTTCCCTCCATCCTATCCTGTCCCCCTTTATTCAGTTTTCTCCCTTGACCCTGTCCCATTTCAAAAGTGTTTGCTTTTGATTGCTTCTTCCCCCTATCTTCCCTCCCTTCTATCATCCCCCCCTTTTTATCCCCTTCCTCCTACTTTCCTGTAGGGTAAGATACCCAATTGAGTGTGTATGTTATTCCCACTTTAAGTCAAGTCCGATGAGAGCAAGATTCACTCATTCCCCGTCACCTTTTCCCTCCTCCCTTCCAACAGAACTGCTTTTTCTTGCCATTTTTGTGTGAGATAATTTACCCCACTCTATCTCTCCCCTTCTCCCTCTCTCAATATATTCTTCTCTCACCCCTTAATTTTATTTCATTTTTTAGATAGCATCCCTTCATATTCAACTCACCCTGTCCCCTCTGTCTGTATATATGTATATTCCCTTCAACTATCCTAATATTGAGAATTGTCTCATGAATTACACATATCATCTTTCCATGTAGATATGCAAACAAAATAATTCAACTTTAGTAAGTCCCTTATGATTTCTCTTTCCTGATTACCTTTTCATGTTTCTCTTGATTCTTGTGTTTGAAAGTCAAATTTTCTATTCAGCTCTGGTCTTTTCACTGAGAAAGCTTGAAAGGCCTCTCTTTTATTGAAAGTCCATATTTTGCCGTGGATCATTATACTCAGTTTTGCTGCGTAGGTGATTGTTGGTTTTAATCCTAGCTCCTTTGACCTCTGGAATGTCATATTCCAAGCCCTTTGATCCCTTAATGTAGAAGCTGCTAGATCTTGTGTTATCCTGATTGTGTTTCCACAATACTCAAATTGTTTCTTTCTAGCTGCTTGCAGTATTTTCTGCTTAACCTGGGAGCTGTGGAATTTGGCAACAATATTCCTAGGAGTTTTCTTTTGGGGATCTTTTTCTGGAGGTGATCGGTGAATTCTTTCAATTTCTATTTTACCCTCCGGCTCTAGAATATCAGGGCAGTTCTCCTTGGTAATTTCTTGAAAATTGATGTCTAGGCTCTTTTTTTGATCATGGCTTTCAGGTAGTCCAATAATTTTTAAGTTATCTCTCCTGGATTTATTCTCCAGGTCAGTGGTTTTTCCAATGAGATATTTCACATTGTCTTCCATTTTTTTATTCCTTTGATTCTGTTTTATAATATCTTGATTTCTCATAAAGTTACTAACTTCCACTTGCTCCAGTCTAATTTTTAAGGTGGTGTTTTCTTCAGTGGTCTTTTGGACCTCCTTTTGCATTTGGCTAATTCTGCCTTTCAAGGCATTCTTCTCCTCATTGGCTTTTTGGAGCTCTTTTGCCATTTGGGTTAGTCTATTTTTCAAGGTGTTATTTTCTTCAGTATTTTTTTTGGGTTTCCTTTAGCAAATCATTGATTTGGTCTTCATGGTTTTCTTGCATCACTCTCATTTCTCTTCCCAATTTTTCCCCTGCTTCTCTTACTTGCTTTTCCAGTTCCTTTTTGAGTTCTTCCATGGCCTGAGACCAGTTTCTCATATTTTTCTTGGAAGCTTTTGGTGTGGGCTCTTTGACTTTGTTGATTTCTTCTGGCTGTATGTTTTCATCTTCTTTGTTACCAAAAAAGATTCTATAGTCTGAGTCCATTTTTGCTGCCTGTTCATATTCCCAGCCACCTACTTGACCCTTGAGCTTTTTGTCAGGGTATGACTGCTTGCAGAGTAGAGAGTACTTCGTCCCAAGCTTTAGGGGCCAAGCGCTGCTGTTTTCAGAGCTACTTCTACTCCACTGTCACCACAAACTCTGCCACAGCAGCACTCTTCCTACCCCAAGAAGCTCCAACCAGGATTGCAACCCAGACCCAAACAGGGCAAAGCAAGTGAACCTTCCTCTGTGCCCGCAAAGCATTCCTTGCACACCTGCTCCAGTCCGCCGCTTGATTCCCCCCACCCTATGAGCCAGGGATTCCGGAAGCAGCTGACCCTGGAGCTCTGGAAGCAGCTTCAGGCGCTTCCTGCTGCTGCTGCCACCACTACCACGCCACCTCTGCTACCCCCAGGGCTGGGGCCAGACTGCTCTCACACAGATTCGGCAGTTTTGCCACCAACCTGCTCCATGGTCTTTGGCATTTCTGGGTTGAGAAGTCTGGTAACTGCCGCAGCTCAATGATTCATGGCCCTCAGGCCTTCTCCACCTGACTCCCAGTCTGGTTGGTCTTGGTTTTTCCCACTCTGGGCTGCACTCTGCTCTTAGCACCATTCGATAAACCCTTCCCAACAACCATCCAGGCTGTCCTGGGCTGGAGACCTGTTTCCCTCTGCTATTTCGTGGGTTCCGCAGCTCTAGAATTTGTTCATAGCCATTTTTTTATAGGTGTTTGGAGGGATTTGGGGGAGAGCTTAAGCAGGTCCCAGCTTTCCAGCCGCCATCTTGGCTTCGGCTTTGTGAGAACTTGGAAAGGAAATGATGATTTCTAGGAGGCAGTGGGGGTTCCATAAAAGAAGTCCTGACTAACCAAGGTATCTCTGTTAGTTACTGCTAGGGGACTTAAATAGAGAAAATGTATCTGGATTTTTGCAAGAGCATTTGATGCAGTCTGTCATGATATCTTGTAAATATATATAAATGTGGACCGGATAGTGATATAATTAGGCAGACTCATAACTAACTTGAACAACCAGATCCAGAAAGTGATAATCAGTTGATTAGTATTAGCCCTGGGGGCAGGTCTTTCATTGTATGCCACAAGGTTCTATCTTTCATTCTGTCCTGCTCAACATTTTTGTCAGTGATTTGGGTGAAGATATAGGAGGTATGCTTATTGGGTTTTTGTATTATGGAAATGTTTAATGCTTTGAAGGATAGAATCCAAAACTGTGTCAATAGGCAGAAACCAATATGGTGCAATCTAATAGGGATAAATTAGCCATAGAATTATAGTATCTTAGGGTGGGGGGAGGGATTATTCTTAATAGTTTTCACTTGAATTGCTTTGGAATGAGTATAACTCTATATGAGTCAAATGCTAACGAAGTCTTAAGGGAGGTAACCCTACTGATCAGATCATAACTGGAGTATTGTAAAAATTTTAGCTAGGCATCTTTAAGAGAGGCATTTACAGACTGAAGGACCAACAAAAGAGGGTAACCAAAATGGTGAGGGAATTTGAAATTGTGCCATATGAAGCAAGAGTTAAAGAACTGAGGATCTTTTACCCAGAGAACAAAAGACTTTTTTTCAAGGTGTGCATGAGGGGAGAAGAGTTCTTACCAACTTGGGGGATCATCAGGAAACACATTGAATAAGAGTATGACACTCAAGCTGTATTTCTATGGTTTTTTTTGTTGTTGTTGTTGTTTAGTCATTTCAGTCCTATCTGACTCTTTGTGACCTCATTTGGGGTTTTCTTGGCAAAGGTACTGGAGTGGCTTGCCATTTCCTTCTCCAGCTCATTTTACGGATGAGTAAACTGAGACAACCTGAGTAAAGTGACTCATTCAGGGTCACTCAGCTAGTGACTGAAGCTGGTTTTAAACTCTGTTGTTCTTGACTGCAGGTCCAGTGCACTATCTACTGTGCCACCTAGCTGACCCCAGAGTTTCTAGGCTAGGAAGCTTCATCGCTTGAACTGTTCTACCAGGTGATAAATTACGTTTATAGGGATATTGTAGAAGGGCTGTCCTTTAAGAGACAGTGGTTGGATTAGGTCACATGTAATATCTCTTATGTAATTTAAACTACATACCATGCTAAATGATGAATCTGCTAGTTGTGGAAATAATTTATTTATATGCATTTTTGTGTTTTTCTATTATCTGAGTCATCTATTCCCTGCAGTGAATATAATTTTAACATTATATCACCATTTCAGTGGATGATACCATTAGACAGTTTCTGAAAAGACTTGTAGAAGATTATTTCCATTTATTTAATTTATATACAAATACAGCATTTCCTGTGGCATAAATAGAATGTTGCTATTCCAGGAAAGAGCACATGTCATAAAAAAAATTAAAAGTACACATGTAAAAATTACAGGTTCCGAGAAGTAGAAGGGACCCCAGAGATTGTCTGTTCCAACCAAGGAACTTGGAGAGGTCAGGCTGCCATCGGTTTACTGCATGAATGGATTTATGTCAGTCTAGGTGATTAGAGCCAGATTTGGAAATCATTTATTTTTTTCTTAAGGAGAAGAAGGTATTATTGTTCAGTCGTTCAGTAACATCCAACTCTTCATGACCCCATGGACCATAACATGCCAGGTTCTTCTGTCATCCTCCATCTCTCAAAGTCTATCCAAGTTCATGTTCGTTGTTTCTGTGATACCACCTATCCATCTCATCCTCTGCCACCCCCATTTTCCTTTTGCTTTCAATCTTTCCCAGCAGCAGGATCTTTTCCAGTGAGTCCCATCGTCTCTTTATGTGGCCAAAGTATTTAAGCTTCAGCTTCAGTATTTGACCTTCCAGTGAATAGCCTGAATTGATTTCTTTAAAATTGACTGATTTGATCCCCTTGCTGTCCAAGGGACTCTCAAAAGTCTTCTCCAGTACCACAATTCAAAAGCGTCAATTCTGTGGCACTCAGCTTTCTTTATAGTCCAACTCTCATTGCCATACAATGCTACTGGAAAAACCATAGATTTGACTATGTGGACTTTGGTTGGCAAGGTGATATCTCTGCTTTTCAGTATGTTGTCCAGATTTGCCATAGCTTTTCTTCCAAGGAGCAAGCATCTTTTAATTTCATGAATGCAGTTGCCCTATGCAGTGATCTTTGAGCCCAAGAATATAAAATCTGACACTGCTTCTATTTCTTCTCCCTTGATTTGCCAGGACATGATGGGATCAGATTCCAAGTTAGTTAGTTTGATGTTAAGCTTCAAGCCAGCTTTTTACCCTCTCCTCTTTTAGCCTCATCAAGAGACTTCTTAATTCCTCTTCACTTTCTGCCATCAGAGTGGTGTCATCTGCATATCTGTGATTGTTGCTATTTCTTCCAAAAAACTTAATTCCAGCTTTTGATTCATCCAGCCTGGCATTTCACATGATGTACTCTGCATGTAAGTTAAATAAATGACAATATACAGCCTTGTCATACTCCTCCAGTCATAAACCAATTCCATGTTAGTCCTAACTATTGCTTCTTGTCCCACATATAGGTTCTTCAGGAGACAAATAAGATGATCTGGTATTCCCATCTCTTGAGGACTTGCCATATTTTGTTGTGTTCCACAGATTCAAAGGCTTTAGTGTGGTGACTGAAGCAGGAGTAGATGTTTTTCTGGAATTCTTTTGCTTTCTGCATACTACACTGAATGTTAACAGTTTGGTCCCCAGTTCCTCTGCCTCTTCACAAATCAGCCTGCTCTCCTAATAGTTCTCAGTTCACATTATTGCTGAAACGTGTCTTGCAGAATCTTAAGCATGACCTTGCTGGTGTGCAAAATTACCACAGTTGTTTGGGAATTTGAATATTCCTTGGTGATCTCTACATATACTACTATGGGCAAGAATTCCTTAGAAGAGAAAGGTCTGTCTACTAATGGAAAAATTCTCTTACTAATAACCCCCCCCCCCCCCCACCGCCAACATCATTTAAAAAATGCAATTAAATGCTTTTGAGAAGAAGAGATATTGAGTCTAGAACACCTTAAAGTGAATGGCTTTCTTTGTGACTGGAGACATTGGGTACATGGAGGCAAAGGCAGTGGACACAGTATTGACTGAATAGATTAATTGTATATTTATTTTGCCTTTGAATTTCCTTGAGTTCTTCAAGAGTGACAAAATTATATCAAAACATTCTTTGGAATAATAACTGTTGTTTCTAGGAAATGCTTTTTTTTTCTCTTAATATTTTTGTGTGGTCAGATTTTATGCAAGTTCTTTTATAAAGGAGGTGTTTATTAATTTTGTCAGACAAATACAGACTTTTATTCCTAGGCAACTGAAGTTGGACTGGCATCTGCAAAACTACTTGATAGCAAATGATCATTAACTGCCTTTGTGATACCAGTTTGAGGGATGTTGTTTTTTATCCTTAGAGGTTTTCATATTGCAGTTTTCCCTTGTTGTTTTTAAGTTAATTGTTTCCTGATCCTCTCTTTTTAAAAAACTTATATATTTTTTTCCAGTCATCGAAAATCTACCTTCTCATCCCCTCTTTCCTACCTCAGTTGAAAACAAAAGAAAACAAAACCTGTTAGAAACCTTTATCTAGTTAAGCAAAAACAAATTTCCATACTAATCATGTCCAAAAAAAGGTTTCACTTTGTACTCTGAGTCTTTTACCTTTTTGTCAGGAAGTGGGTACTGTCTTTTGTCCTCTTGAATGGTGGTTGGTCATTATGCTGATATGATTTCCTAATTCTTTCAAAATAATTTGCTTCTACTATGTATAAATTATTCTCCTTGTCCTATTCGTTTCACTCTGCATTTATTCATACAAGTTTTCCCAGGTTTCTCTGAAACCATCCCCTTCATGATTTCCTGTATAACAACAGTACTCCATCACATTTATATACATTTAAAATTTGTTTAGCCATTCCCTAATTTATGAGCATCTCTTCAGATTCCCATTCTTTGCCACTTCAGAAAGAGTTATGAGTATTTTTTTCATGGCCTTGGTTAGAGTTTGTTTTACTTAGGACTAATCCATTCCTTAATCTGATTTCCCTCTAATTATTCCTTCTCCCCTTTCCTTCCTATTAACCTCTTAAGTGAAATGTCTTTCTGTACCCAATTCTCTCTCTCTCTCTCTCTCTCTCTCTCTCTCTCTCTCTCTCTTTCTCTCCCCTCCCTCACACTAGTTTAGATGAGAGTGAGAGCTGCTCTACCCACACGTCTTTTTTTTTTTGTATGATATAATGTTCTCTAACCTTCCTTTCCCTTCCACCTGTCTCACCAATGTATTCCTCTTCTGTGCTTTTCCAGTTCTTCTCTTAAGATCGTCAGGACATAACAAGACACTCCCTAGCCTTGTCTAATTAGACTCTTTCTATGTATTATTTGAATGTAAGCAGTTTATCATTATTTAATCCCTTTTCACTGTTTATTCATATTTACCTTTTTATGTTTCTCTTAATTCCTGTGTTTGAACTTTGGAGTTTCACCTCAGATCTGATCTTTTCATCAGGAATTCTTAGAAGTCTTCTATTTCATTAAAGGTCCATTCCTTCTCCCCACCCCCACCCCATACCATTGTACTAATTTTTCTGGTTTAGTTATTCTTGGCTATAAGCCTATATCCTTTGCTTTCCAGAGCATTATATTCCAAGTTCTCTGCTTCTGTATATTGGTGGCTGCTTAATTTTGTGTGATCCTGACTATGGCTCCTCAGTACTTGAATTCTTTCTTTGTGGATGATGTGGAAGCTCTGGATTTTGGTTCTGATGTTGCTGTGAGTTTTCATTTGGGGGTTTCTTTTAGGAGGTCCCTGGTAGATTCTACACTTTGCCCTATGGTTCTAAGAGAGGGTAGGTTTTGTTTTTTTGTTTTGTTTTGTTTTTTTTAATATGATGCTTAGGTTATTTTTTTTTGTCATGCAATTCAGAAAATCCAGTGAATCTTAATTTTTTTTTCTCTCCAACCTATTTTCCAGGTTTTTGCCATAATATCTTACACTATTTTCTATTTTTTTCCAGCCTTTTGACTTTTTGTTGTTCCTTCTGTTTGGTCCATTCTAATTTTCAGGGAGTGTTTTGCTTGAACAAGATTTTGTACTTCTTGTGCCAAGCTGTTAATTTTCTTTCCAATTTTTTTCTTCCATACTTCTCATTTCTTTTCCAATTTTTCCTCAAGCACTCTAATTTTATTTATAAAGTCTAAATTTTTAACCCCTTAAAAAAACCCAACTTGTTTCATTTCTTCTGAAAATTCTACTTGAATTTGTGCCCAAGCTTTTTTTTCTCTGAGGCTTTGCTTAGAGATGTTTTAGGGCCGTTCTCTTCTTCTGAGTTTGTGTCTTCAGCTTCTCTGCCACCATAATAGATCTTTATGTTGGGATTCTTTTTTGTTTGTTTGTTTGCTTAATCTAGGGCCAACTGTATAGCAGCCTTGGCTTCTTCAAAAGCTTTACTCTGCTCAGATCCCCAATCAAATTCATATTTCTTCCTATTAACCTTATATAAGGGTTTCAGAATTTGTCCTAAATGCGGTATGTGATGTCTCCAGTATCCAAATAATCCTATAAATTTTGGGGCTTCTTTCTTATTGGTAGTCATAGGAATATCCTGAATCTTTTGTTATGCTTGTGGGAGAATCTCTTGCAGCCCTTTATTCCATTGTATGCCTAAGAATTTTACTGTTTGAGCTGGTCCTTGAACCTTTGCAGGGTTAACTTTCCACCTTTTGCTTTTCATATGTTCAATTAAAAGCATCAAACTTTTCTCCACCTCATCTTCATTTTTTCTCTGTATCATAATGTCATCTGTGTAGTGAGTAAGCTGTATACCAGGCAGTTCTAATTCATCCAAATGCTCAGCCACAATCCTATGACAAATAGTAGGGCTGTGCAGATATCCTTGTGACAAGCTAGTGAAAGTATATTGCCTGCCCTGCCAAGTGAAAGCAAACTGGTCCCGCTGTTTAGAATCTTTTGGGATAGTAAAGAAAACATTGGCTAAATCAGTAACTGCATACCAAGTCCCACCATATTTCTGGATCTTTTCTATTAAGGTAATGATATCTGGAACAGCAGCATACAAGCAGGAAGTCACTTTATTCAGTTGTGTGTAGTCCACTGTCATTCTCCACATCCCATCTGACTGTCATACTGGACAGACAGGATTATTCCATTGAGTGGTTGTAGGGACTAAGGCTCCTGCCTCATCGTATTCCTTTATAGTATTGGTAATTTCATCTTGCCCACATGGCACACGATACTGCTTTTAAGTAATTCAGAAGATTCAAGTAAAGTGACTGGGTCCATTTTTACTTTACCCACTAGAACTGCATTAATTCCTATCTTCCTTACTGCAAATTGGTATTTCCCCTCAGGCAAATTTAAAGTCATACCTCTCAATATATCTATCCCAATGATGTATTCAGGAACAGGTACATTTACCACTGTATATTCTTTCTTAGTAATTGCCTAATATTCGTCATTACTTTAACTTGTCTGGCCGGTATTTCAGCCCCTCCCAGTCTTGTGATGGTAATAGGGGTTCCATGTTTTAATTTATCAGGGTTTCAATATATAAAAGAGGCTTCTGCCCCAGTATCTATTAATGCCCTAGTTACAGTAGTTGATCCATTTTTCCAGTATATGGTTAAACTGATATGAGGTCTGTAATCCCATCTATGTACTTCTTTATTCTCCCTGCAGGTGTCACAGACTTGGATACGATGATTCAGAAGGATCTATAGGGGTAGTTCTTACTTCTATTCTGACTTTGAATCTGCTGGCTATTTGCTCTTTTCTCTTGAAGAAATTTATCTTTTCCCCATTCCCCTAATTCGCCTATTTGTGAAATCTTATCCAGCACCTCTGAAAGAGGGTGCCCTATTTCCTCAATAGTAGAGTCAGAATTATGTGTTTATAAGTGAGAGGAGCAGTCTTCACTATTATATTTCTATGAGGAACCATTAAGGGAGTGCTGCGATATGTGTCTGCATCTCTGATCATTATTGCTTTTTGCATTACCTCTTCCTTTAACTTTCTCGTACAGTCTCTAAGCAAATACCAGGGTCTGTGTCCACTAGGCCACATAGAGTCAGTGGGACACTGTTTATTGCATCCCTAGGCAGGTAAAGCAAACAAATTATTCCCATTGTTACCTCCTTGAATATCCCTAAAAGCTTGTTGTATAAAGGGAGTCTGACTAATACCTATGAATTTCAAACAATCTTATGTTATCTGTCCATACTCTTCCAGCCCCTTGTTACAGATTCTCACCATTCAAGAATCTAGTGATTCTCCAATTTTTTGGGTGAATCAACTTAGTATTTCTGTGACCTTCTGCTGAGTAAAATCCTCAGTTACTTCCTTAAACACTGTGTGGCCCTGTTTCAACAATCCAGCTAGCAGCTGCTGTGGGGGTGTAAAACCAACAACAACCAGCACACAGAACACTGCAAGCCTAGGTTCTTTTGATCTGGTATACCAAGGAAAGCAGTGTTAAGGGGTTAACAATTTACTTTAATTCAGCATACAAACGTCATTCACTTAGTTCAGGGGAAAAAGCCAGCACCCTGAACCTCAGAGTAAACACAAACAAATTACAAACATCATTTATGAACAGACCAAACACATTTCATAGTTACCAAGGAACCATCAGTAGCCTGGGTCAGAGTCACATGCCACTCCTGCTATGGATCAGAGCTCCGAAAAAAGAAAGCCAGTCTCTGGTTTTATATATCTTGTTCAGGGTCAAAGGTGAGTCACACATGCGACTCACCCATGTGACCTAAAATCATCACAGAAATTCGACTTAAACCCACATGGGCTAAAAGCCTCTGATGTCACAAACATGTCACTCAAACCCATGTAAACTAGACTTTCCCTTGAGGCAAGGAGGTCATCAGAGACTCCTAATTTAATCAAGGAAACAAAGGCCAAACTCTTCAGGGGCACTTGGTTGAATAAGTGCTAAGAGCCCATCCTGATTGCCAATACAGGCCCCCCTGGTTCTCCTGCTTCCTTCGTAGTATTGGACCAGCTTCCACAATTCTAGAAGCCTCCTCATCTGAATTTGCTTCATCTTCCTCCCCTGTGTTTTCCTTCCAGGTGTCTGGGTCCCAGTCAGGCCCCACATGTGCAAGGGTTGCATGCACCTTCCTCTTGTTAACTTTTCTTTTTTCTTTTTCCGAGCTAAACTCACAGTTGTCATTTCTGCTACCACCTGATGCTTTCTAGCTTGCTCTTCTGAAGCAAAGTTCTGAGGCTGTAGCATAGAAAGCTTCTCATGCAAATCAGCTAACTCCTTTTCCACCGGAACCTTTTCCTCCAACAGTTTGTCTCTACTTTTACATATAATACAGTAACTTGTTAACAACTCCCGTCCTCTTCTACATACCCCTGCCATTTCTTTCCCCAGTTCTATTGCTATTCCTTGCAAACATCTTTCTGAATCTCTGGGTTCTCCCTTCTGTAGTCTTGGTTCCCAGTTTTCACAAAGTCCTGTGCTTTTTAGCCCATTCTCATGCCTCGGAGGAATAAGGTAAATCCTTCTATCCTGGGATACCCATTTCCTTCCCTAGAGCCTTCCTATCTCCAAGTAGAGAATTTATATTTTGTGATCCCATCCGCATCGCTAAATGTAACTCCAATGCGATACCCATAGCAGCTGCTATGAATATGCAGACGTATTTCCAGAATGGAATTGCAAAACATAATTAACTGTCTTCCTCCAAGACAAAACCAAAATATTTATTCAGACACCAGAAAGCAAAATTTACCATGGTAACAAAAAAGTTTGTACATATCACCAATCCTGAGAGCACCAACATCTTTTTTTTAAATTTAATTTGTTTAATATATTTAGTTTCCAGCATTGATTTTCACAAGAGTTTGAATTACAAATTTTCTCTCCATTTCTACCCTCCCCCCACCACTCCAAGATGGCGTATATTCTGGTTGCCCTGTTCCCCAGTCAGCCCTTTTCCTTTCCTTTCTTGTAGGGCAAGATAAATTTCTGTGCCCCATTGCCTGTGTATCTATTTTTCTAGTTGCATGCAAAAACTTTTTTTTTGTTTTTGAACATCTGTTTTTAAAAACTTTGAGTTCCAAATTCTCTCCCCTCTTCCCTTCCCACACACCCTCCCCAAGAAGTCAAGCAGTTCAACATAGGCCACATGCATATCATTATGTAAAACCCTTCCACAATACTCATGTTGTGAAAGACTAAGTATATTTTGTTCCTTCTAACCTATCCCCCTTTATTGAATTTTCTTCCTTGACCCTGTCCCTTTTCAAAAGTGTTTGTTTTTGATTACCTCCTCCCCCATCTGCCCTCCCTTCTATCATCCCCCCATTTTTATCTTCTTCCTCCTTCTTTCCTGTGGGGTAAGATACCCAATTGAGTGTGTATGGTATTCCCTCCTCAGGTCAAATCTGATGAGAGCAAGATTCACTCATTCCCCCTCACCTGCCTTCTTTCTCTTCCTACAGAACTGCTTTTTCTTGCCACTTCTATGTGATATAATTTATCCCATTCTATCTCTCCCTTTCTCCCTCTCTCAATATATTCTTCTCTATCCCTTAATTTTATTTCTTTTAGATATCATCCCTTCATCTTCAACTTACCCTGTACCCTCTCTCTCTCTCTCTCTCTCTCTCTCTCTCTCTCTCTCTCTATATATATATATATATATATATATATATATATATATATATATATATATTTATATATACACATACACACATACACGCGCATATATATGTATATATATATATGTATATATATATATATGTATATATATATATATGTATATATATATATATGTGCATATTCCCTTCAGCTACCCTAAGACTGAGGTCTCATGAATCATACACATCATCTTTCCATGTAACCAAACAGTTCAACTTTAGTAAGTCCCTTGCAATTTCTTTTTCTTGTTCTTTTTCTTGATTACCTTTTCATGCTTCTCTTGATTCTTGTGTTTGAAAGTCAAATTTTCTATTCAGCTCTGGTCTTTTCACTGAGAAAGCTTGAAAGTCCTCTATTTTATTGAAAGTCCATATTTTGCCTTAGAGCACGATACTCGGTTTTGCTGGGTGTGTGATTCTTGGTTTTAATCCTAGCTCCATTGACCTCCAGAATATCGTATTCCAAGCCCTTCATTCTCTTAATGTAGAATCTGCTAGATCTTGGGTTATTCTAATTGTGTTTCCACAATACTCAAATTGTTTCTTTCTGGCTGCTCACAGTATTTTCTCCTTGATCATGGCTTTCAGGTAGTCCAATTATTTTTAAATTATCTCTCCTGGATGTATTTTCCAGGTCAGTGGTTTTTCCAATGTAATATTTCACATTGTCTTCCATTTTTTCATTCCTTTGGTTCTGTTTTATAATATCTTGATTTCTCATAATGTCACTAGCTTCCACTTGTTCCAATCTAATTTTTAAGGTGGCATTTTCTTCAGTGGTCTTTTGGACCTCCTTTTCCATTTGGGTGATTCTGCCTTTCAAGGCATTCTTCTCCTCATTGGCTTTTTGGAGCTCTTTTGCCATTTGCGTTAGTCTATTTTTTAAGGTGTTGTTTTCGTCAGTATATTTTTCATTATTTTTTTGGGTCTCCTTTAGCAAGTCATTGACTTGTTTTTCATGGTTTTCTTGCATCCTTCTCGTTTCTCTTCCCAATTTTTCCTGTACTTCTCTAACTTGCTTTTCCAAATCCTTTTTGAGCTCTTCCATGGCCTGGGACCAGTTCATGTTTTTCTTGGAGGCTTTTGTGGTAGGCTCTTTGACTTTGTTGATTTCTTCTGTCTGTATGTTTTGGTCTTCTTTGTCACCAAAGAAAGATTCCAAAGTCTGAGACTGAATCTGGGTGCGTTTTCGCTGCCTGGCCATGTTCCCAGCCAACTTACTTGACCTTGAGTTTTTCAGCAGGGTATGACTGCTTGTAGAGTAAAGAGTACTTCGTTCCAAGCTTGAGGGGATGCACCAGCTCTGCCACACCAGCACTCCTCCTCCCCAAGAACCCCCAACCCAGACTGGACTCAGATCTTCAGCAGTCTCTGCAATCCTGCTCTGATCCTCCACTTAATTCCTCCCACCAGGTGGGCCTGGGGCCAGAAGCAACTGGAGCTGTAGTTCTATAGCTGCCCCACCTCTGCTGCCCCCGGGGTGGTGGCTGAACCGCAAACTCTGTCACCTTGTCCCCAGCAGCTTTTGCCACTAACCTTCTCTGTTGTCTTTGGTGTTTGTGGGTTGAGAAGTCTGGCAACTGCCACAGCTCACTGATTCAGGGCGCTAGGGCCCGCTCCGCCCAGCTCCTGTTCTGGTTGGTCTGGCTCACGCTGGGCTCTGCTTGGCTCCCAGCTCCGTGCGGGATAGACCTCACCCAGCCACCATCCAGGCTGTCCTGGGCTGGAGCCCTGCTTCCTGCTATTTTTTGGGTTCTGCAGTTCTAGAATTGGTTCAGAGCCATTTTTTATAGGTTTTTGGAGGGACTTGGCGGGGAGCTCATGCTAATCCCTGCTTTCCAGCCGCCATCTTGGCTCCGCCCCCCAAGCACCAATATCTTAAGCATTCTTGCTAAGACAAAACCAAAATATCTATTCAGATACCAGAAAGCAAAATTTACCATGGTAACAAAAAATTTTTTACACATCACTAATCCAAGGAGCACCAATATCTTAACTGTTCTTTCTGTTAGGCCTCCCTACAAACAAATTCCCCCAGGAAAATTCCTCCCTCTCTCACTGACACTAGCTTCTCTCCCTCAGCTCTGCCTCACTCTCTCTTCTCATTCTTTTTTTCCATTGGCCATGCTCCTCCCACCATGGGCTTCATGTGCCTCAGGCTCCATGTGACTCAGGCTGTATCACAGCTATGAGCTGGGCCAGAGTTCAAAACAGGTGACATAGGTCTATTAATGTATAGGAAAGTTCTTCTTATTCTATTAACATTACAAGAGGAAATGGGGTACTTTTTCCTGCTACTTTACCCATCCTAGCTCTGTCCCTCCCACCTCCTTGGAGCTCCTAAATTAACCATGGTTTTATGGCCTATTTCTGGGGAGTACTTTTATCCTCATTGGTTATCTCAGATATAGATTTTCAAAGTGAAGAAACCAACATTTCTGACAGGCAACTTATCTAAGGTATAGTATCTCTCAAGTTTTAACGTCAGCATTTGTTAGCACTAAAAAATAGAACAGATATTGGACAGTAGCAGTATTGATTACCTACCTGAAATCCAGTAACCTGGAGGTTCATAGCTATATAGAATATTCCCTTGTTTATATTTCCGCATTCTTAACTCTGTATTCTGTACACAATTAGTCTCCTGCTTCAAGTCCTTTCTTCTCCTGTACATCCTCTATATAGCTCCAAAAGTAACAATCCCCTGTTTAATAAATTTGAATGCCACTCTACTACAAGACTCTAGGATCAATTACAAATTTCTATTTGGAATTAAAAACCCTTCACAACCTCTCCTAAACTACCTTTAAAACCTTATATATTACTCCCCTTTATACACTCCTTGTTCCAGCCTAACCAGCCGTCTGCATGTTTTTCATACATGACATTTCACCTCTTACTTTCATTCCTCTGCATAGCCTTTTCCTTATACCTGGAATGCATCTTCTTATTTAGTTCACCTCTGAAAACTCCCTAGTTCCCTTCAAAACTCAATTCAAATACCACTCTCTAATGAGGCCTTTCCTAATTCCACCTCACCTCATCCTTCAGCTGCTAGTGCATCTCATGCAAAGTTACTTTTCATTTAATATATTTCATTCATCCTTCTCTGTATACACAGTCTCCCCCTGTAGACTGTAAGCTCCATGAGGGCAGGGACTGTTTCCTTTATGCTTTTGTACCCAGCACCTAGCACACTTCCCAGATGCCGTAAATAGGTTCTTGTTCATTGATTGAATAGGCTCTTATTAATGCTTGCTGAATTTGACTTGATTTTGTCTCCTTTTGTTATAGTTCCTCTCTGATTCTACATTTACCCTTTTATCTACTAGTCATATTTTCCTTGTTTAAAATGGAATTTTTGGTAGTATGATTATGGTCCTGATTGTTTGCTGGGTATTTAAAATAATAATTGCTTTTCTTTCCAACAGTGAAATGAGGAAGATGGGAGGAATGAGGAAAAGGAACTACAGAAATGCTGATAAAGAAGAGATGCTTTCAAGTCATGAGCCAAAAAAGGCCAAGTGGGAAACTGTGGAACCACTGGATACAGGCCTTTCTTTGGCAGAGGATGAAGAGCTAGTGCTGCATCTGCTCAAAAGTCAAAGTTAATTCTTTCCTTTCTAATAACCATGATGCCATGGGCATTCAGTGGCATAAGGGTTCCATACACGGACACATTCCATGCTCAAAAGCCCCTGTCTCCAGATAGTAGCCAAAATATGTAACTCTAGGTGAAGATCTCTTTTCCCTCATCAAAATATTTGATGATCTTTGAAGTCTTTGAATCAGCATGAGAGTTCTGTGAGTTACATGTCTTATAGGTGGGGAGGTTTTCTTTTCCACATTTTCTCTAGAGTTGTGAAACTCTTTGTTGAAACTTGATCATAAGTCTCAGTCTTGCTGAAGATGTAGACATTTCTAAGTACTGTTAGACAAAGTTATAGTCAATTTTGATAGGCTTAATATTACCAAAGATATAGCATTGTAATGAACCAACCCTAAGAGAATGTGGTGTATGTTTTTCCCCCTAGATAATGGTAAGCAATAAAGTTAATTCTTACTAAATAAAGTACAATTGTGTTTGCATTTTGTTGGACACATTTATTTAAAAGTTTCCACAGGGGAAGGCTCCTAAGACAAAGACACTTCACAGATTCTTAAACCAATGAGTCTTTCATCTTCCCAAGTTAGCCCTCTCAAAACAACTATTCCTTTGGGTAGCATTTTCAGTTCTGCCAACTGTCTTTTATAGAACGCGGAGAAGTTGTCTTTGTGCTGAACCTGAAGATTATGTCTTTTAAAGCCTCCTCTCTAACTCCCATGCACTTGTCCAAAGTGTCACTGCAGTTGATTTGCCCCGAGCTGGGACATCTTCACGCCCAAGCAGGAAGCCAGAAGTTGATGGGGAGTGAGAAACAAAATGAAATGAAAATACTTTGGGGTTGGTTATAAACAACCCCTTGCTGAAGTCCCCAAAGTGATTTTTTGAAAACAGAGTTAGATAGTAAAGGAATCATTTGCATTATGATAGGAATTTAATCATAATTTTATCACCTCTTTTTATGCCCACCCAATCCAGCTTTACCTGAACAATAATTTTAAATAACAGTAAGCACAGTGATTTTGAACCCATGTTAAGTAAGTAGTGATGTTTAATGTTAATTAACTCAGAACAATTTTTAAGGGTTGCTTTATCACCTGTAAGCTGTCAAAGAATATAGGATAGGTGACAGTTTGCCTTTGAAGATGTTAGAATAAGAGATTTAATGATAGGGGATGAGAGGTGTACAAAATAGTTGCAGGGAGGATAAGAAAGGAAGGTAACTTTTGGCTATAACAATTAAAGTGGTTCACATTTATTCAGCCCTGGAGGCAGAATTTGGAATTAAGAATTCCCTTTACACAGGGCCTTTTATTTGAATGAGTTTTAAAGCCTCCAAAGGGCAATTCAGAAGTTTGGAGTAGTCAGGCTGTAGCCTAGAATTTATTAAGTATCAGCTATGAGCAAGGCACTATGCTAAATGCTGGGGATGCAAAGAAAAGCAAAAAAAAAAAAAGGTCCTACTCTCAAGGAGCTCATGGACTAATAAGGAAGACAATATGCAAACAACTAGGTACATGCAAGATACATAAAGGATAAATTGGAAAAAAAAACAGCAGAGGGAAGACAGTAGCATTAAGAAGGATAGAGATAGAAAAACAACTCTAAGACTCATGATGGAAAATGCTATCCACATCCAAAGAAAGAACTATGATCAAAGCATACTATTTTCTCTTTTTTGTTTTTTTTTTCTTTCTCATGATTTTTCCCTTTTCTAATTCTTCTTTCATAATATGACTGGAAATATGTTTCACGTGATTGCACATGTATACTCTTTATCAGATTGCTTGCTGTCTTGAGGAGTGGGGAGGGAAAGAGAGGGAGGAAGAAAGATTTGGAACTCAAAATCTTATAAAAAATGAATGTTGAAAACTATCATTACATGTAATTGGAAAAAACAAAATACTATTTTTAAGAGAAAGGATAGGAAAGCTTCCTGTAGCAGGTAGAATTTTGGCTTGGACTGGAAGGAAGCCAGGAGATAGAAATGAGGAGGGACAGCATTCAAGGCATGGGGGACAGTCAGAGAAAATGTCCAGAGTCAAGAGATAGGGTGTCTTGTTTAAGAAATGGTAATTTAATCAGCATCCCTGGATCATAGTGTGGTGAGGTGCAAGGTGTAATAAGAAGAGTAGAAATGACAGCTAGGTGGAGCCACAGTGCACAAAGTGCTGGGCCTGAAGTCAGGAAGACCTGGGTTCAAATTTGCCCTTGACAAGTCAAGCTCTATTTACCTCAGTTTCCTCAACTTTAAAATGAAGTAAAATGAGGTAAAAGAGTATCAGGAAGAAAAGGGTGCTCAATGGAGGTCAAGAAGTACAAAAATTGGGAAAAAAGAATTCAACTTATCAGTTAAGTAGACTAAAATTAGTAACTTTGACGAGAGCAATTTTAGTTGAATGATGAGGTCAGACGCTAGACTAGAGTTAAGAAAAGAGTGAGAGGAAAGGAAGTAGAAGCTCCTGTTATAGACACTTGATCTCAAGTTTAGCCACAAAAGATGGGAGAGATATAGGATGTTAGCAGGAATGGTTGAATCAAGTAAGCTTTTTTGAGCTTTGGAGTGAGAGGGGTGAGGGGACGTGGACATGTTTCTAGGCAGTAGGGAAGCAATCAGTAGACAGGAAGAGATCGAAGATAAGTGAGAGAATGGGGATGAAAGAGGAGGCAATCACTCGAAGAAGACAGGATGGAATGGGATCCCTTGTGCATATAGAGGGATAGCCTTGGCAAGGAGAAGGGCAGTGTCTTAATGTGAGGTAGGGGCCCAGGACAAAACCCTGTGGGACATGTGTTTGGACTATGTGATCTGGTCGAAGATCCACCCAAGGACACAGAAAAGGAACACTCAAATCGGAAGATAATCAGTTCAGAGGAGCGTAACAAAAACAGAGAAGAAAATAGGAAGGAAAATGGATGACTAACCGTGTCAAAATCTGCAGAAAGATTAAGAAGGATGAGGATTGAGAAAAGACCATTAGGTTTGTTAATTTAGAGATCATTGGTAACTTTGGAGAGAACAGTTTTAGGTGAACGATGAGGTCAGAAGCCAGACCGAAAAGAGTTAAGAGAATGAGGAAAGAAAATGCTAGCACCTGTTGTAGATGGCCTTCTCAAGTTTAGTCACAAAGTAGAAGAGAGATATGAGACACTTGCCAGAAGGAATGGACAAATCAAGTGGGTTTTTTATGTTTTGATTTTTTATTTGTTTTTGAGTATGGGGAGATATGGGCCTTTTTGTAGGCAGTAAGAAAGTGGCCAATAAACAAGAAGCAATTGAATATTAATGAGAGAATAGAGGAGGAAGTAAAGTATTTACTGAGAATTAAAGACATTATTCAATTTACTCCAAACCATTAAAACTTTTCTGCCTACCAATCTGGATAAAGTATAGGCCATTTACAATATTGGTCCAAATAGAGACTGTGCTTCTTTGCCACCTTGAAATCTAGCTTGTGTAAAATCTAAGTGTGACTGATTAATATTTTGTTCTGGGTTTTGAGTTCATTTAAGTATGTAAGCCCTTTAAGGGCAGGAAATGTTTTAGGTTTGTTTTTCTATCCCCACTGCATAGCATAATGCATGGTGTGTAATGTGCATAATAAATACTTGTTAATTGATTGGTTTCAGATATGCATCTTATGTATAAGAACAATATAGTTGTTCCTCATATGTACATAACAAATAACATATTTCAGAATCTCTAATCCATTCCAAATAAACATTATAGTTTGTTTTTTTTTTAAACTAAGTTTATTTTGCAAAATAATTAAAACTGAGCCGGTAGTATTGGCATAAAACTGCTTACAAGTTGAAAAAAGAAATATTTGAAAAATAGTCAGGACCAGTAGAGAGCAGCAAGAAGTTCCTCACTGACAAAAGGCATTACTGGGTGAAGTTTAAAGTGATGATATTAGAAAGTGGTTTGGCTTTGTGTCTATCTAAAAGACTGACATTTGGCTGAGGGCTGTCTGTGGCATAGAACCTATTCATCAGATTCACTCCTGCAAAATGATTCTTTAAATTACATCAGACTGTCTGATATCAGATTCACCCAGTAGCCATGGCATCTTTTGGAGGACTGCCATTTCATAAGCTTAACATAGCCTCTAAGATGTGTGTGGAGCTATAAAATATGAATAAGTTTAATTAAATTGAATTAGTTTTGTTACACAGCATTTGAAATGCCTTGAACAGGGGATGTCATCTTGATAGCTGTCATAGTGTGCTAGAGTTGTATTTGAGTTATGGGCCAGTAGGTCACTAAAAAAACACCATGTAACTTGGAATCACATAGATAGAAGCATTAAATCTTTGGAAAATTATGGGCACAGACCTAGACTCAAGACTTTTGATCAACTCATTTCCTTTTTTAAAATTATATTTAAACACAGAATACTCTAATGCAATTAATAGTCTTATAAAAAATTTTAGCTTTCTAGTCCAGGAGGCAGGACAGAGAGATGGTATCAAAAACAAAATGTGTTATTATACCTAGGGATACTCCACTTGTCTCCCTTCCTCTATTCCTCAAATCTTCTTCCTTTCAGAAACGTAATTTAATAGGGAAGAGAGTCTCACAGCTGGTATATCAGATTGTACATCTCCTGAAGCTCCTGGAATGACAGTTTGAATTTTGGGAACCAAGAGATTTATGGTTAAGATACTTAGATTTCCAACTCTATTACACCAATTAAAGGTTTATTGTGGTTAATGAGCACACATTTTTTAGGTGGGCTTTGGCCCTTCAAAAGGTCCTTCATACCATATATTTATACTAATCAAATTACTTTCATTAAATTGCTTAATACCTAGCTAGAATGAAAGTTTTCTTTGAGCAGAGATGGGGTAATTTTGGAATAGAGGTCACTAGGGTAAGTTGGGAAGACACAGTTGGAGGTGGTGTGGTTACAGTGAAGAAGATAGGATGGTCAAAGGCAAGAGGAAGTGAGGGGATGCCAGCTTGTGGAAACAAAATAAAAATAAAACACATACACACAAACGAAAATGGGGGGGAAATTACAAAAAAAAAAAAACTTCAAGGATGATGGAACCATTACACTCAGACACCAATATCACTACCCTGTACCTACTAATAAGGTAGGCAAAAATGATACTAAATGCAATAAAGATGGAAAAAGCAGCTAAATTGGATCAAACATATGCAGAGCCTATCCAAGCTAGAGGTGGCACAGCTGTGGGGGATATTGAAGAATTGACGTACAAGGTATCCGAAAGCATAAGGAAAGAAAATTTCAGACCATATTAATGCCCCCTGAAAAAAGAGACCAAGAGAAGACCAATAACAGCAGACCTCTATGCCCACTGTCACATTTATACAAAATTGTTGAGAGTTATCTATACATTGAAGGCTTCCCTGATGAGGATATTGGCAGAAAAGGAGCAGGTTTTTACAAGTGTTATTGAATAATGGACGACATCTTTACCATTTCACCATTGATTCAAAGATATGGAGCATGTAAGATCCCATTAAGTTCATTATTTATAATTACAATAATGGCATATATATAGTGCTTACTATTTGCCAAGCACTATACTAAAAGCTTTACAATAATTATCTCACTTGATCCTCATAACAACCCTGGGAGGTAGATCCCATTATTATCCCCATTTTTACAGATGAAGAAACTGATGCAAACAGAGGTTATGTGTCTTCCTCAGGGTGACACAACTACTAAATGTCTGAGACCAAATTTGAATTCAGGTCTTTAATAAAGCAGAACACCACCTGACAGATTCCTTTTTTCAAAAATATGATGCCTCTCTTCCAAACAGTAAAATCATTCAATACTTCTTGAAAGATAAAACAGAAATAACCCTCTTCAGCAAACTTCTAATAATTAACATCAGATGACACATAAAACCAGTACATGTATGCTTACCAAAGGTGATTTCCACTGTGATGGAGTAGGTCCAAAGCAGAGTCCGAGGTGAATTGGGAATCCTTATGGGATGGTTAATTTCTCTAGGGTCTTCTATTTGTAGATAACATTGTGCTGATGGCATCAAATCCAGAACATCGCAAATCTTCCTGGAAGAGACATGTAATCACTCAAAAGAATTTTATCTGACCATCCACATGAGAAAGACTGAGGGAATGAAGAATGTCTGTTGCCCAGATGACATACATTTAAGTGGATAGACAATAGAATTTGAGGTAATACAGAGGGACAACAGTTAAGGCCCAGAACTGAACAGGAGGAGGAAAATGGGAGATTGCCATCGAGAGTCTACTGTTTCTAATACCAATATTCAACAATTGTGACTGTATGGCACCAAAACATAGAACAAAACAGTCACCAAATAATTAAAGTATTGGAGTATATGAACACAGAACAATGGAAAGGTGCATTGTAGATGTGAGCAGGCTCCAAATGATAACTAATGAAGAACTTTAATGAAGGATAAGAGTAAGAGAAGCCATCAAGGCAATTGTACAACTATATGAGAGCAAGATAAGACACCCTTGTCATTTGACAAAGACAAAGGATGGCAAATAGCCACAGTGTTGCCCTGGTACCTAAGAGATTTCAGAATAAACTGAGGAAGGCTTCTGGTATGTTGTGTAGAACCTCATGGCTACCTTACAGGAATGCCTGGACAAGAATTGTGCGATACGGGGCAAGCACAGATGAGTTTCTGCATCATTAGGGAGAATCCTAAAGTAGTTAGGATGAGAAATCCATTCGAATAAGAAAATGTGAGAAATTAAGAGAAACATGAGATTTGCCTGAATTGATGCTACACCTCTCAAGGCTCTGTCCTAGGTACTCTTCTTTTTTAGTTCACTTGGTGATCTCATCAGCCTCATGACTTGAATTAGCATATCTATGTAGATGATTTTTCAGATCTATATATCCAACCCTATTCTCTTGGACATCTCTAACTAGGTATCACATAAGCGTTTCAAGTTGTCCAAATTCAACATATCAAAACATATCAAAAACAGAACTCGTTATCCTTCGCTTCCAAATCCTCCTCTTTTCCCAGCTTCCCTATTACAGTTGAGAGCACCATTCACCCAGGATTATAACTCAATGTCAAATTCTATTCCTAACTCACATTTACCCCATATATCCAATCTATTGCCAAATTTTGTTTTCACCTTGACAGCTCTCACATATGTCCCCTTTTCTCCACTTATACAACCACCACCACAGTTCAAACCCTCAATACCTCTCACTACTGCAATAGCCTTCTAGCTGGCCTGCCTCATGTCTTTTCCCACTCCAATCTGTCCTCCATCCACCTGCCAAAATTACTTGCCCAAAGAGTAGGTTTGCTCAAAGGTAGTTTCCTCTACCTAGTAATCTTAAGCAGCTCATTATCTCCAAAATCAAATATAAAGCCTTATATTTGGCATTTAAAGCTCCTATTGACCTAGCCTTTTCTCTCTTCAATCTTCTTACACTTTATTTCCCTCTATACACTCTGCAATCCAGCTGTACTGTTTTATTTGCTGTTCCTTGAAAATAATAGTCCCATCGCTCACTTTTTCTTGAAAATGATATTCTCTCTTCATCTCCTTGCCTTTTACTAGCTGACACCTATGCCTGGAATGTTCTTTCCCCTTACCTCTGCCTCTTTGTTTATCTGACTTCCTTCAAGACTCAGCTCAAATCCCATCTCTGCAAGAAGCTTTTAACAGTCCCCCTAGCAACTAGTGCTTTCTCCTTTCACGTACCTTCAATCTTCTCTGTATATATATTTATATATCTAGTTATTTACATATCGCCCCCATCAGAATGGGGAAGTCAGAATGTTTTTGCCTTTCTTCGTGTCTCCAGCTCTTAGTGTTGTGCCTGGCATATCGTAAATACTTAATAAATGCTTACTGATTGACTAACTGACTGATTCAAAGTGAAATAATCAGAACCAGAAGATCAATATGCCCAAATGATTATAGCAATGTAAATGAAAAGATAACCAAAACGAAACCAAACTGAAGCAACAATGATATACTTTCTTCCCTTGGCAGTGAGGAAGGAGAGTTACAGTGGCAGAATGTTGTCTATATTTTCAAATGAAGTCTGTTGGTTGTTTTTGCTTAACTGATTTACTTTGTTAAATGGGAGTTTCTCTCTCTCTCTCCCTCCCTCCCTCTCTCTCCCTCTCTCTCTCTCTGTCTCTCTCTGTCTCTCTGTCTCTGTCTCTGTCTCTGTCTCTCTGTCTCTCTCTGTGTGTGTGTGTGTGTGTGTGTGTGTGTGTGTGTGTGTGTGTGTGTGTGTCTGCTTCTCTGTCTCTGTCAGGATTTGGAGTGTAGGGGAAAGGGTGTATACCCAGAAATGACTGTGATATAAAACAGCACAAGGCATTGCTAAAACTTAAAACAAATAGATTGCCTCTTTTCATTAATTTCTTAAAGACTAGAAATAGACAAATTCAGAGCCCATTTTTAGAACTGGTGTATTAACTTTCTACAACCACAAAATTATAATTTATTATGTTATAACTATATGGCAGACACCTAGATAGCAGTTTCTGAGAGGCTCAGCCTTTCCTCGCTGTTGCTCAGCTCCCTTTGTTTATCTCCACGTCAGTTGTTCCAAGTTTCTTCCATGCTTTCCAAGCTCCCATTCATGTTCTTGTCACTCACCTTCAAGAGTGGGCCTGTTATCCTCACTGACTGAGAAAACTGAGCTGTCCTGTACAAGCTCCCTTACCTCCCTTAGTCTTGTGTTCAATTGTGTCTGACTCTTTGTGACCCCATTTGGGGTTTTCTTGGCAAATATATTGAAGTGGTTTGTAATTTCCATCTCTAGCTCATTTTAAGATTAGGAAATTGAGGCAAATAGGGTTAAGTGACTTGCCCAGGGTCACACAACTTGTAAGCATCTGAGGCCAAATTTGAACTCAGGAAAATGAGTCCTCCTGACTTCAGGCCCAGCACTGTATCCACTGAGCCACCTAACTGCCCTGCCTTACTTTGCTGTTATGAATTTTTTTTTATCTTCACTTTATCTTCACACTTTTTCTTCTGTCTCTGTGGAATATATTCTTCTTCCTTTCCAAGGTAAATCCCTCTGCCTATTCTCTTTGTTCATCTTTTCCTATCTCCTCAGGGACCTTGCTCCATTGATAATCCTCTCTCTCTTGCTTCTTCAACCTCTCCCTCTTCGTTGACTCCCTTCTATCTGTATCTAGCAATGCTCAACCCTCCCCTTAAAAATAATCTTCCCTCAGGCCTCATGTATTATGAATCTTGTTCTCTGTAGCACCAAACTTAGAAGTTAGTATTTAGTGTTTAATGACTCTGCTTCCTGAATTTGCCCCTGAACACCTCAAGGGCCAACTTTAGACCTCTCCACTCCACTGAAGCTGCTCCCTCAAAGTTCACCAAGGATGTCCTAATCCTCTCATCCAGTGAATAAGTCAAATATTTTTTCTTAGTTCCCACCATCCTTCATTACTCTAGCATTTTATACCTGATGACCTTTTTCTTAATTTTTTCCTCTTTTGGTTTCTTCCTTTGTCTGATCATTCATCTGATGCCTTTGCCGATTTCTCTTCTTTAGTGCTCCTCAAAGTTCAGTCATAGACCATCTTCTTTCTCTATGTTTTCTTCCTAGGTGAGATGAGAAGCCTGGGCTGGCTTCATTTTACCAAATCTATTTTTTAAAAACTTTAACCTATTTTGATTTAATTTAACAAGCATTTATTATAAACCAACTGTATGCTTGCCATTATGGATAAAAAGACAAAAATTAAATAGTTCCTATCCTCAGAGAGTTTACATTCTACTAGGGATCATGATATTTACACAGATAAACAAATACAAAATATACATACAAAGAAATTACGGGAGTGGGTAAAGAATACCAACAGCTGGGTATATTATTAGAGACATTCTGTGGATAGCATTTGAATAGAGCTTTCATGAAATTAAGAATTCTAAAATGCAGAGATGAGGAGGGAGTGAATTTCAGTCATCCCATGTTCCAAGGAACAGGCTATGCAAGACATGAAGGTAGGAAATAGACTGCCATGTGTAGGTAATAGGACATAGCATAATTTAGCTGGAACATAGTGTGTGAGGGTAATATGAAATAAATCTTTTAAAAAAATGAGCTACTAGAAATCTAGTTGTTGTAGCCATGTTGTAAAGGACTTTAAAAACCAAAGAGGCATTTCTATTTCATCCTAGAGACAATAGAGAGCAGCTACTGAAGCTTATAATCCTAAATATATATCTATATATTAATATAGTTAATTTTATATATTATGATATATAAATAATTATATTCTATATATATATAATATAGGTATAAATATTATAATTATAGTTATATAGTATTTATAAATAATAAGCTATAATCGACTTGTTGCCTCAAGAACATCACTTTGGTGACTATGTGGAGGATAGGTTGAGAAGAGAGAGACACAGGGAAACAATTAAGAAGCTAATCTTTCAAACTCCAGTTCTACATTTCTAAATGTCTCTTTGTCATTTTTACCTGAATGACCCATCAATACTTCAAATTGAATATGTATAAAACCAAACTAATTTTTTCTCCCTTGTCATATCAGCAATTCCTCTTCCCTTCCCTTTTTTGCCCATAGCAGCAAGAGATAATGACTTCTGAAATCAAATTGAGTTGGTAGAAGAGGTGATTTCTCCTTGAACAGAACAGATTCTTGCTGTACAAAAGCAAACAATTATGATAGGAGTCCACATATACAAGCGTTGCCACAAACAGTGGAAAAAGACTCCATTTTCCACACAGTAAAAAGGCATTGTTGTAAGAGAGTGAAAAACACTTGGAAAATGAACAAACAGAAGGAGGAGAAGAAGAAGAGAAAGAAAAAAAAGAAAGAAAAAGAGGAGGAGACAGAAGTCTCTGTATCTGGTTTAGCATCAAGAGCTCCTTAGGTAAATCTGAGGGTCCTGCAGTGGAATAACTGTGACAGTAGGGATACTGAACAGAAGAGGCAAGGGGTAACTATAGAACCTATGACTGCCATGGGAGAAGGAATTATAAGGCATTCAGTATGTGGGGACCTTCCAAGTCAGTGGTTTGAATCTTGTAGTAATTCATTCTAGACTATTTGGGGAAGAGGAGGGAGAAAAATTCCCCAGTAAGTTGGACAATAAATCATTTTTACTAAAGGAGTAAGATGCCAGACCCTTCTCTATTCATTACTGTCCTCAATAAATATAGTAAAAAGCTGATTGAACAGTTAGAAGATGAGCTACCTCCAATATACTGGAAATGAGCTAAATTCAGAAGCCTTCAAAGAGTAAAAGACCCTTTTGATGGGAGTGCAAAACGAGTCATATGAATAGGATTAATCGTTGAGAATTCCCCAAGATCAAATCCAGTCCAAATGCACCACCATTTGCACCAAATACATCACCATTTGCACCAAATAGACTAAATAGTACCACCACCTCCCCAGTTACCAAGATGTAAAATCTTGGAGTCATTTTCAACTCATTAGTTTACCCTCACCCTTTTCCCACATCTAACCACTCACCAAGTCCTGTTGATTATACCTCTTCAGTGTCCTTCCAATCTATCCCCACTTTTCCACTTCCATTACGGCTACCCTATAGTTCAATCCTTCATCTCCTATTAAAAAGCAATTATATCTCTGTTTCCTTAATTATGTTAGATGATTTTTGCTAGCCCATGCCACTAGTTAATGACAGAACCCAGATTTACAGACTCCTAGCCCTGTGATTTCCTGATAGCCACATCATCTCCACCACACCCCCATCCAATTCCTAGAATAACCCATAATTGGATATTATGGTTCTATATGAAAACCAGCTAGACAATTAGCTGTTGACCACATTTATATTTTCTCAGTCTCTGATGCCTAAATGATACCACTGAAGAACTAAAATATTTCTAATATTGCATTGCTGCCAATGAGAAAAATTGTTTGAAGATTTTTAACCCTTCATCCTTTTATAAAAATGAAATTTTGGGAGTTTTACCTACCAAGGGGAAATGGAACTGGTTACATGCACAGCAAGGCAATTGGCAGTTGGGTGGAAATGATCCTATAGGTGATTTGTACTAAAGGGAAATGCTCAGGGACTGTGGAATATTAGTTACCATTTCAGTACACAGTCTCTTCACTGAATAGACCTGCATTCTTCTGATATAAATACCTTGCATGCAATTTAGATTTTAATTAGAGATGTGCTCAGACCTTAATGTGGATGTGTTTAGGTAGGAAGGCTAAAGGCTCCAAACCCAAAAGCTTGCATTTCTTACAGATGGTTTATTAAATTAAAGTGTGTCTCTTAACCTCACTTCCTGACCCCTCTGTTGGGAAGATGAGTCACTGCAGTCTCAGCATGTCAGTTATACAGAGTGGTTTGCTGATATGCTCCAGCCCAATAGACCACACTAATAAGAGCTGAAACTGGGTAATGCATAAGGGGTGTGGTGTTGTGGGTTTTTTTTTTTCCTTCTTCAATCAAACCACCTTTATCAGATTTAGCTTTCTGAACTTCAATTTACCTGCTACTCTGGGTAAAAACAAGACCAATCAAACCCCTGTGCATGTATATGGTGTGCAAATTAACCCTATCCTGCAGACCCCCAGGCCTTCAATGAAATCGTGTTACCTAAAAGTCAGAATGTTAATAAATTTGAAATGACAGCTCATACCACTAATACTGCAGAGCACCCAGCTTCAGGCTCTCATTGGCTGCCTTCTAGAAGATGCTGGGAAGGACTGGTGAATTTCTGTGAAATTGAAAAGATTTGAATCTTTTCACAGGTGTTCCTCCCCACCCCCACCCCCCCTCCGTATATATGCTTGTTCAGACAGAGAGACAGACAGAGACGGGGGGAGGGGGAGAGACAGAGAGAGAAAGACACACAGAGAGAGAGAGACAGAGAGAGAGAGAGGAGGAGAGAGAGAGACACAGAGAGAGAGAGAGAGAAGCTATTTCCAGTGGTGCAAAGTAATTTTACTAGGAATGTGATACTATATGACAGTGATGACAGTGTTAAAAAGAAAAGATCTTTTTGTTCAGGTCTTTGAAGAGCCATTACTAGGAACATTTGCACCCAGGGCATGTACCACAAATTGTACCCCAGGATAAATGGCATGAAGCACCTCTGAGTTGAAGGAGGGGAACAGGACGACACTCTGGGTGAGGTGGGAGGGAAAGGGACCGGAATGGAATGCAGGAGGAGAGTCTGTTCCCATCCATCAGCTGGTAGCTTCCTATTTGTGTAACTGTTCTTGCTGTATGGCTGAAGGACTGCAAGTGCTCTCAGTGCCTTCCAAATGTAGTGGCCCAGGAGAAAACCCTAGTAACCCTCCTTCCCCCCCAAATTATGTCTCTGAGATTTCTCACTAAACCATTCAGGAGAAATACAAATGTGACTTTTCTTGGTTCTTGTGGAATTAAATGCAAAAGACAGTGACTGCTGACATCTATAGAAAGAAGGGGTCTTGTCCCTTGGCAGGGGGAGGTAGGGATAGATGAAGGCAGAAATTTCTCTACAGAATCAGCATAGTTCTTTTATCTGAGGGGGAGAAATGGTCCATGTGTTGGGAGCCAAAGGGGTCAAGTGCAACAAGAAAGCCTCATGCTCTGTGGGATAAACAAAGATTGAGGCCTCAAGGTCACAGATTCTCATCTGCATCTCCTAATGACTGTGTCAACCCAGCAGAGAATTTGTGTGTTCTGCATGCTTTTGTGATATTCTATTCTGTCCTAGAGTCATAGTATAGAACTATACATTTGGGTATGTTGTATGCCACTGGGGGGGTCTTGATTGGGATGGAAATTGGGTCTTAATTAATTTTGTGTATCACCCACTACCTAGTATAATTCTTTGCCCATATTAGGCATTTGAAATAGATAGCTGTTGAATCAAGAGATTTTCAAAAAGCATTGAAGGATTGATTTTCAAAATATCTAAAAGAGGGGAAGGTGTTAAACAATTAGAAAAATCATTTGAATCACTAGGAAAAATGGGGGACTAAGAATAGGGCAGCTAGATGGTGTAGTGGCTAGAGTACTAGGCTTGGAGTCACATCTTCCTGAGTGCAAATCTGGCCTCAGATGATGGGATGGGATCTGGACCCCTAAAAGGAAAAGACTGTGTCTTTGGGATCTGGACCTCAAAAAGGGAAAGCCCCCGGATTTTCCCACATGGCCCATGCCCTCCAGCCCTTCCCACTTAATAGTGCTTTCTTTGTGGCCCTCATTGTCTGCAGCTGGCCCCGTCCTAAGACCTCTACTTTTTGATTCCATCTAGACCCACTCCTTAACCACTGTATAAAAGGTCCATCTTGCCTCTATTAAATCACTCAGATTCCTTAAGAATCTGGCCCACTTGCATTAGTGATACAAATGCTCAGATTCCCCAGGAGTCTGGCCGATGGCTCAGATTCTTAAAATCTGGCCGATAGCACTGATTCTTAAAGTCTCGCCCACCCAAACCGGAGTTTTAATAAACCTTGTCTCTGACTGAAAGAAGGCTTGGGTCAAATTCATTCCAGGCAGGATGTGCATGGTTTGCCCTTGAATTTTGGGGTTCCCAGGACCTCTAGACCCCAACACAGACACTTACTAGGTGTATGACCCTGGGCAAGTCACTTAATCCTGTTTGCCTCAGTTTCCTCATCTGTAAATGGCAAACCACGCCAGTATCTTTGCCAAGAAAATCCCCAAAGGGTTCACAAACAGTTGGACATGACTGAAAAATGACTCAACAAGAAGAAATCGGCAACTGCTTACCCAAACACCTTTCTCATTTACACACACATACACATATACGTATATGCATATTATATATGTGTAGTACAAACCAATAAGAATCTACACAGGGGTTTTTAACCTTTTTGTATCATTGATCTCTTGGCAATCTGATGAAGCTTATGAATCCCTTCTCTGAATAATGTTTTTAAGTGGATAAAATAAAATACATAGTATTCCAAATGTAAACAATCATATTTGAAATACAGTCACTAGAATGGTTTAAAAAACAAGTTCATGGACCCCAAGTTAAGAATCCCATATCTAAACATATATTAACAATAACTTTGTCAAATATATGAGAAGTGAAAAGGTGGATCATATCTTTTCAATGACACAATTGAATGAAAGGCCTAAAGAGTAAAAGATTCTGTTGAGTTAATTTTGTTCATTAAAAAAGCATTTGACTCAATAAGCAAAAAGCCTTAAAAGCCATCTTTAGAATGTCTCCCTATGCACGTGCTAAGAGTGCATAAGACTACTGGATAGAAATGTAGTACCCTCTTCTGGCTGCTTCCCTAACTCTCCCTGGACAGCAAGGTGCCCAGAGAGTACTTGAATACTTCTTTTCCTAAGGGTTCTAGCATTGAGTAACCCTGAGGGGCTGGGGTTTCTAACACTATCACTCCCAAGGTTTCTTATCAATCAACCTAATTAACATCAATTAGCTTTCTTAAGAGACACCGAGAAAGACCGAGGTTACAAAAGCATTCCCTACACAAGGGGCCCAGTCTTTTCTTGCATTTGTGAGGTCCCTGGAGAAAGTATGTTCAAGCATAGTAGGGGACATTTATACAGAACACATGGGACCAAGGGGTAGCTTTTTCATCCCAACTCTGGCAGTCTTTTTCTCCCTTTCTGGAAACTCCACAAAGCTTGCTTCAAGTGTCCTGTTCTTGATAGATCATTTCCTTGGAGCACATTAGCCAATGGTCAGGTTTACAGGAACTATCAGGAATTATAAAAAGCATAAACAGTCCATTAACGGATATTCGAGGAACAGAAAATATATGCCACTATCAGCCTTAATTCTTGAAATATTACCGTCTGAGGAAGTGAACTCAGACAGCAAATAACGAAGTTGTTAAGAATAACTTTCTGTATTACTGTATTTTATACCATGCCCTTGTAAGTTGTGGTTGAATACCCCTTTTAGCAAATCCCATTACTATAGAAAATTCATTTCTTATAATCATAGAAATCAGAGCTGTAAGGAACTTTTAGAGACCATTTATTCCAATCCCTTCATTTTGTTATGAGGACCGACACCACGAGAAAAATGTGAGTTCTTAGCCCAGAATTCTAGTGTATTAGAAAGATTTTGGATTTGGAATCAAGAGATTTAGGCTTAAGTCCTGGTGACAGCTACTATCTGTGTGAATGTGACAAGCCTTGACCTCTGAACCACAGTTTCTCTACCTATAAAATATCGGTAATAATACTAGCATTGTACTTGCATCCTGATACATGATGAGGCCTTCCAAATGTTCCTCTTTGTGGATGACATTTTACTAATTACATTAAGCCTGAGAATATTGCAGAGCCTCTAAAATTACATCTGTGATCACTTGAAGGAACCCAGCTACCTATACCCAGAAGAAAAGCCAACAGGTGAAGAATGCCAACTGCATAGGTTAGGGGTTCTTAAGCCTTTTCTGTGTCATAGACAATCTAGTAAAGCCTATGGATGCCTTCTCCAAATAATGTTGGAGTCATAAGATAATATCTAGGATTGCAAAGGAAACCAATTATGTTGAAAAGCAGTTATCAACACAGTGCTATATAACTGAGAATTTTTTTTAAAGCGGTAAGGAGAGAGGAAAGGCAAGCAGTTGTTAGGGGGAATGAAGTGACAGGACCCTCTGAATGGAAAAAGTCACTTTCCATGATAATATCAATTTGCTTACTTGGTCTAAGGGCTTTTTTGTTCATTTCATTTAATGGTCCTTCCCCCCACCCCCCAAGCTGTTTATGAAGAGTGAGGTGATCTGACTAGACCCCAGCTATTTCTGATCACCAGGAAGAATTCATTTCTGTGTAGTTTGTGAATGGAAAAGGACTGAGAGAAGCTTGTGAACTCCTCACATATGATCAAGTTCTTTCTGATGCATCCATTTTGATCTATAGGGAACCACAATGCTCTTTCCAGTTTATCCCACCTATGAGCCTGTTTTAATCACCATTAAGAAACCCTTCCTGATGGATGCTTTGAAATAACTGTCAATGAAAAAAAAGTAAATATTATACCCTCATGGTATCTCATGACTTATGATAAAATTATGGAATATATCAATTAAGGTGTTAACATGCTGTCCAATGATGAGCATTTCCAGCCCATCAGGTGCTGGGAAATCAATAGGAGCATATGGTGGATGCCACTGACCAATTCCTTTTCCTGACAGTAGGATCGATACTGCAATCTTTATGGCACCAATCATTAGGTGAATTTTATCAGCTCTGCACAATCTTTATAAATTCAGTTACCAGTTTTTCATGCTACAAACTATCCATGTGAGGATTTTTTTAAACTGCAGATGATTTGACATTCCAACAATGAGACAGACCTGTGGGGGTGCTGGGAATGAGGAGTAATTACAGTTCTCCAACTTCACACAAAAAGCATTACAAGGCACTAGTGCCTTTATTCTTTCTGAAGGATGATTATCTTTGGAAAAGCTTTAAAATCTTCAGGAGTCAAGGGGAATGAGCATGAATTGTCAAGCCCTGAGAGAGTATGCTCCATCATTCCATCTCCCCCCGCCCGCCAACACATACACATACTTGTATACCTCCTCCAGCGCTAGCAACCTTTCCTTTATCTTCCATCCCCTTGTGGTTTACAATTAAGGACTGTAAGGCTTTGAGCTGGAATGAACCTCAAAGATGATAGTCAAACCCTCCCTTCCTAAATGAGATGATATATATATATATATATATACACACACACACACACACATACATATATATACACACACATATATATGTATATATATAGCTACATGTGTATATATATGTGTGTGTATGCATGTGTATACATATACATATACATATATACATATATCACATGGCCTCTGGCAGATAGGTATAAGAAGCAAGCTTAGAGATTCAATTTACATGGGAGTTGTATCCTTAAGTTCAACGGCAAATGGCGGTAAGTGTATGCATAACAAATGTCAGGAATTTAGAGATTCCTTCTGACTTTAATATCTTACCTGGTAATTTCATCAATTTGGGGTGGTGGTGGTGGTGGTTAATTATCAGCTCTGTGCAGATGATTCTCAGATCTATATACCCAACCCTACTTCTTTCCTGAGCTACAGTCCCACATCATTGACTGCCTTTTAGGCGTGTTCAACAGAATGCTCTGTAGGTATCTCAAAGCCAGCACATCCAAAATGGAATTCCTCATCTTTTGCCCCCAATCCTCCTCCCTTCCAAACTTTCCTATTCCTTTGATTACCATCTTCTCATTCACATAGACCCAAAAGCTCAATGACATCCTTGTCTCATCACTTTCCTCACCCCACATATCCAATCCACTTCAAAGCTTGTCATTTTCAATTTCACATCTCTTGTGTTCCCTTTCTCTCCACTCAGATATTCACCACCTCTTCACAGGTCCTCACTACTTCCTACCTAGAGGCTTCAAAATACAGCTGGGTGGTGCAGTGTAGAAAGCACTGGAATCAGGAAGACCTGAATTCAAATCTAGCCTTAGACACTTACTAACTGTGTGACTCTGGGCAAGTCACTTAACTTCTGTTTGCCTCAGTTTCCCCATCTGTAAAATTGAGATGATAGTAGCACTTACATCCCAGAGTTGTGAGGATCAGATGAAATAACATATGCAAAGCACTGTGAAAAACTCAAAGTGCTATATAAATACAAGCTATTATTATTATCACCTCTCCACTTTCCATTCCACTCTCCACTTATCTGCCAAGGTGATTTTCCTAAAAAGTTGGTCTTGCCACATCACTCACCTACTCAGTGAACTCCAGTAGTTCCCTATTATCACTAGGACAAAATATAAAGTCTTCTGTTTAGTTGTAGAGTTCTTCTTGGGGCTCCTTCCTACCTTTCTAGCATTCTTAAACTTCACTCCCCTCTATGCAGCTATATTGGCCTAATTGCAGTTCCTTGAATATGACATTCCAGGATCTATGTCTTTCACAAACTGTCCCCTGTGCTGAGCTTGGCCTTTTTTCTCACTTCTCCATTTTAGTGTCCCTATTTTCCCTCAAGATTTAGTTCAAGTCCCCCTACCTTCTGTACCCTCTGTATATGTCTGGCACATAGTTATTTACATGTTGTCTGTAATAGAATAAGAGATCCGCGAGGACCAGGACTGTTTTTTTACCTTTCTTTATAGCCTCATCTTATTGAATGATTTGTTGATTGACAAATGAGGAACCAACTTGATTGACATCAGGCAAATTTGACCATTTCTGGGACTTTATAGTTTCCTTTTCCTCATGTGTTCCTTGAGAACAGAAATCATTCCATTTTTTTCTCCCTTTAAATCCCCATGACTGAACACAATTTCAGAAGCATAGTGGATTGTGGATTGATTGATTCGTACTCTTCCCCTGTGGCAGGGCAAGATGTAAGGTACAGGACCCAGATGCCCAAGGCCTGGGCCCTCCGTGCTCCTAGGGTAGAAAAGAATACTATTGCTATAACACTTTTTTAAAAAAAAAAGAACAATAAAGATTTTAAATCAATTTTTAAATATATTTACCATGAGACAATCTGATTTGCTACATTCTAGACTTTTGCAACTTAAATCATTCCTGATGAGTTCTCAGGATGACCTTTAATAAATTGAAAACACCTTTGCATTTCCCTGACTACCTAGAATAATCCAGTATGGAAGGTTTTGTGTCTATAATTTGTTTTAAAATTTTAATTTTGAGGGTTTTTTCGGTTAACAATTATTTTTTTTCCCTCTCACTGACTGCCACCTATTTAAAAAAACAAACAAGAATGAAATCCTTATAATAAACACAGGAGCCTTGGAAAGCTCTCAGGAGAGACTTAAGTACAAAGAGATAAAGCCTCAGGGGAAGCAAGCTCTAGTAAATTTCGAGACCATCCTGGAGGAGTGACAGATGCCTTGGGTACAGATGCCTTTGGAACTAACACCAGTAGATGGGTCACAGAAGGTGCATATCCTGATGAGTTGAGAGAGCCAAGAGCTGCAAGGGAGACAGAAGATCTCCTGAAAGTCTTCTTTGAGTCTCTGGAGTATAGGTACTTAGAGATTTTAGAATCAGTCTTGGGCAGTCCATATCTATCCTCCCCTTTGCAACTTGACTTAAGATGCTTCTTTTGCATTGTTAGGATTCTGCCTATTCTTGCTAATAATGTCGCTGTCCCTTATTGGCTACAGAGCAGGAAGACTCAGTGAGTCAGTGGATCTTTAAAGAGGGGATGTTTACTCCAAGCATGTGAAGACTTTCTGCAGCAGAATGGGCAGATGAAAACAATTTGTTCCAATAGCCACAAAGGCAGCTGAAACAGGCCCTGTGGAGCCCTTAGAGCTTGGTCAAACATCAAAGATGCCAAGATCATCCACTGCATTCCGGGCCATTGTCAGTCATCTTGACTTTTGTCTTGTCACTGGACTTCAATGACTGGAAGAGAGAGTGAGGTAGATGACCTTGAGCAACTCTGCCTCATTTAAGTCCAATTCACTCACAAGTTAAGATAAACAAAAAAATAACAACAAAGCGGGGTGACCCTTCTGGCGGCAGATTGTGTCAGGACTATTCTAGCCTCTCCTGAAAGGAGGGAGGAGGAGTGGTTGGTACTTTTTTTTCTATTATCCCAGAAGAACTGAAGTTTTAGGGCATGGTGCTGCTAGAGTAGGGGCTCAGCTGGGAGAGCCTATGCCTGGAATTCTGGCTGCCTCTTTTGCTTTTGCCTTCTTTGCCTCATTCAATGTGACAAACTCTCAAGATGTCCAGATGTGGAGGGAACTTGGTGAATTGAAGAGTCACAGAGATCCTGGGTCCTCAGTCAACACTTGCTGAACTTTAGAAGAAACCCCAGCAATTACACCAGATCTCTTGAAGAAGCCCCTTAGCCAAAAAATGAGCCCAAACCCCCCTTAATCAAAAAATGAGCCCAATCCCTGGTTTGCTTTGCTAGAAGAGAAATAAAAACTATCTCTTCATCAGTTCAGCAATCTGCCTCATATTTTGCTGTTTAAGTCTCAGCCTCTCAGCAGAATATAACAGTAGCTATATTAAATTATGCTTGTTGAGTTGTCTGCCAACACACCAATGTGAGACCCTTTTGAGTTAAGCATTTCTTTTGTTTGTGGGAAATGAATAACCATATATGATAACATTGTACATTGAATAACTTTCTACTCCTCCCTCCTACCCACAACCCCAGCACTGGGGAAATCTTAGGCATGGACCAAAATTTAAGCTTTAAGTAATTCCCCCTGGGGTGCATCATAGAGCAAGTGGGGAGAGGAGGTAGAAGAGGACAGTAAACACAGAAAGAATATGAGAAAAGGAGTCAGACCTTTCTATTGTAGGTGGTCAGGTCCTGGGAATGAACATAGGCAGATGCATAGGTCCAGAGCAAAGGGCTTCTTAGTGGAAAGGGTATAACACCCGAGCCCTCCTTGCACCAAAAGGTTATGATTGTTTAATACACACACATATACATACATACATATATACACACATATACATGTGTATATATACATATACATATGTGTATATATAGTATATATAATTAATAACATCTATATAATGTATTATATGTACAAAATATGTGTATATATAATGTATAACAATTATATACATATATACATATATATAGTTATATACATATACACACTTTTATAAAACATACAAACATACACATATCTATCTACACACACATGTATATATGTATGTATGTATAACACATACGAGAACTATCATTGGTTGTATACTTAGATCCTAATGCTATCTTATGCTTTCTCGTCCTCTGCATTCATTTGTAAGTTTGCTAGTACAGAGTTCTGCCTGCAGTGTACACTCAATAAAGTGTGTTGACTGACAGACAGCAATGAGCTGGTAAGGTAACAGATTCTGAAAACTGCTTTTCAAATGTTTCCCAGTTGCTTGCACTTGAAATGGGCAGCGTGGGAACTGGAGGTGTGAAGCCTCCGAACCAACAGCTGCTGCCTCTCTGCATCATTTGGCAAATTGTCCCACCTTTCTGGGGCAAATAATTCCCTGACGGGCCTGGCACGGTAGCCCTCAAGTGGATGTTCCATCCTCATGACAGATGGTACTCAGGAAGCTACGTCCAAGGCAGCAGACGCCTGTCATTGACACATGGATGCCCTACACTGCTGTTTAATCAATCTTACTAGAAATAAATCCACTAGGCACCTGAAACGCCTGACTATCACAGGGGTCATTGGATGGGAGAGAGGAAATTCACCAAGTGTCTAAAGTGCATCATAGAGCAGGAACAGGGTGAGATGGGAGGAGAAGACAGCTGAGCATACCAGGTTTCACAGGCCTGGGGATAAATGATCCCTCTCCACCGGATTCCAGGAGAGCTAATGGTATCAGTAGCTAAATCACAATGTTGCAGCATCATAGAGTTCAACAACAATAACTGTTCTTCTGTGTGGATAGATAAGTATTTTTTGGGCTCCACTTCCAGGGCCATTTTTGCTCTGCCACTGACTAGCTGTGTGACCTTGGACAAATCACTCAGCCTCTAGGACTCAGTTTCCTCATCTGTAAGGAAGTTGGAATAGATGACTTCTAAGATCCTTTCTAGCCCTGAATCTATGATCCTAGGTATGAAAAGTGGTCATTCTGTCACTGTACACATTATAGTGTACCCACTACCATCACCTGATGAATTGACCAAACACAGGGATAGATCCATTTCAGTCATCAATTATGAGTCATTCTCATCCCTAAGCTCTTTTTTCTGTGAACTCTGAGTGCACGTTGTGTCAGTGCCACACAGGAATATTAAATGTACCACGCATTGTTCTCTGATTCATTTGTATTAGTCTTATGAGGGATAAGATTAGAACATGGCTCCAAGTACTGAACCCAATACCCCCAAGTGGTCTGATTAGGGAAGGAGAAGATGGTGCTATTTCCTCCCAAGTGTAGAAGCTGTGACTCTCTTAATGCACCTTAATAAGTTTTCTTAGCTGCCAATCTGTGGCATCAATATGAGCACAGCTACCATTGAAAGCTTCTACGTTTATATAAGGATCAGACTGCAGAGAAGAGAAAATTAAATGTGAAGTATTTCCCTTTTACCTTTATGTCTTTCAGTGTATATCACAATGCCTAGCACATAGCTGATCCCTGAAAAAATGAATGAATGAGCATTCATTAAAAGTTTAATAAGTGCCTTGAGAATAGGAATGAGATGTTATCCTTCTATATATCCCATATCAGACCCACCAATAGTAGTGATGGGCACATAGTAGACACATGATGAATTTTTATTCACTTATCCATTCACACTATCTTATGTTTAATTCTTTTTTATCGTCTTAGATTTTGTTCTCATACTTCTTGTTGTTTAAAGGAATCATTAATTTCTGTTTGGTCCATTCTAATTTTCAGGGAGTTTGTTACTTGTGGAAGATTTTATACTTTTTTTTTTTTACTAATCTGTTTATTCTTCCAATTCTTTCTTCTAGAGCTCTCATTTCATTTATAGTATCTTTTTTTTAAAAGTCCTATTATAACTTTCTGAGGAACTCTAATAGATCTTGTGGCCAAATGATCCATCTGACATAATAATAATAATAATAATAATAATAATAATAATAAACATTTATATGGCACTTTAAAATTTGCAAAATATTTCACAACTATATCGTTTAATTCCCACAACAATAGGTACTGTTATTATCCCCATTATTCAAATGAGGAAACTGAGGTAGACAGAGCTGAAGTGTTTTGCCCAGGAGTCATGGAGCTAGTAAATGTCTGAGGCTAGTGAACTCAGGTTTTCTTGCCTCCAGGTCCAGCCCTATATCCACTGAATATCTAAGAGAGCCACCTAGCAGTCTTGGCTGTAGTTACCTTCTTTCACTAGGCTGTGTCCTAGACATTCTTGGATCTATAAAATTCCTTTATCTTTGATGTTATCTTCTACTTATTCATATTTCCATGCTTAACTTCCTAATTTGAGACATTGTTTTTGTCAGGGCCAGGTTCCGACTGCTTCTTCACATTTGTGTGGATAGTGGGCCCTGGTTTTGTTCCAATCTGCATTGTCTGGAGTCTTGCCACTGGCTGTTCTTTCTGCTAGTCTTTTCTGTGCGCAAAGTGTTGGCAGGACGTAGGCTCTACTCTATCCTTTGGGTACAGAATGCTGAACTCTTCAAGGTATTCCATTGTAGTTCAAATCAGCTGGCTATAAACTTTCATAGCCTCTAGGGGAGGAGGGTATATCACTGTTCTCTTGGTAGGAACTTTTATGCTTTGCTAGCTCACATTCTCACAATCCGGCCCAGAACTCCGTAGGTGTTAAACCTTCCTGAATCCTCCTGCTTGGAACTTTGACTGCCCTAGGCTTGCTGGCTGGATCACTCTAAGGCTGTGGGAACATGAAAGCCTCCAAGCTCTGCATGTCCCTCAACTAGCTCCTCTGACTGTACTCCCTCATTTAGTACCTTCAGCCTTTTGGGTGTTCCCTTTTGCTGCCTTAGGCTAGATGAAGACACTATAGTTTATTTCTTAATCATTATTCAGACTGACACTCTTTTGTTTTTATCTTTTCTGGAGTACACTTATGGTGTTTGGGCTACTCAGTGATTATGTACTCTGCCATCTTGACTGGAAGCCCTCCATCAGTTTCTTCTACCCATTTCAGTTCCTTCTTTTGGGAGCAGATGCTTCTTTAAATGAATGATTGCATGGTAATCCATGTACAGGGTTTATATGACAATGGGATTTTGTAATATCAGTTAAGTTTGGTGTCTTTGGTTGATTGAGTCTTACTAGGTACTAAACCCCAGGCCCAAACCCCTATCTACTGTGTGGGTGTGAAGCCCTCAGGGTCCTAAGGGGACTTGCTAAGACCAGAGCCAATAGTAGGAGACTGAGTTCTGGTTGCTCAGATGATGTTTGATGAAGGCTAAAAAGTGTATAAAAAGCTAGAACAGAGCTATTTGCTTAGGGCTGTCACTCTTGGAGGCGTGTTGAAGTGGAGACTCTGGGCAGCTGTAGTTAAGAGCCCTCCAGCTTGTAAACCCGGATGTTCAGACTTTGTTAAACTCTGGTAACCATGCATTGAGATTTGAATCAGACAAGGTCTGTCTGTTGATGTTTGTAATTTGTATTTGCTCTGGCTTTTTCCCCTGAACTAAGTGAATGATATTTGTATGTTGGATTAAAATAAGATTGTTAACCCATTAAGGTTGCTGTCCTTAGCAAAGCAGATCAAAAGAACCTGTGCTAGCAGCTTTCTGTGTGCTGGTTGTTGGTGGGTCTTACACCCCTTCAGCAGCTGCTAGCAGATTGTTGCAACAGATTTACAAAAGGGTAATTTACAATCTCCTCAAGGCAAGAGCACTGCTGTTGTTGTACAGTCAGTCATGTCTGCCTCTTTGTGACCACAGGGACCACAGCATACCTGGCCCTTCTATCCTCCACTCTCTCTCAAAGGCTGTCCAAGTTCATGCTTGTTGTTTCCATGACAATACCCATCTTATCCTCTGCTGTCCCTTTTTCCTTTTGCCTTCAATCTTTCTCAATACCGGTGTCCTTTCCCATGAGTCCCATCTTCTTATTATGTAGCCAAAGTATTTAAGTTTCAGCTTCAGTATTTGACCTTCCAGTGAATAGCCTGAATTAATTTCTTTAAGTATTGACTGATTTAATCTCCTTGCTGTCCAGGGGACTCTCAAAAGTCTTCTCTAGCATCACAATTTGAAAGAAGCAAGAGTAGGATGCTGATGGCCTCCAAATCCACAACCACACTGAGTAATGGTATGGTAGTTCTAAAGATGGCTTCCTACATTTCCATTCACCAAAGTGTATTGGAGATGCTAACTTTTTGTGGGGGAAGTGACAGAGTGGGGTTCTGGTATGGTGATTGTTAGGGTTCAAAGTATTCTCTTTTATCTCTACTTCCATGTATATTCTTTGGGATCTTTCAACATAGCAATTGATTGAGAAATATGTAAGTATGAAAGCAGAATATTTCCTGACTTACTCAAGGATAGATAATAAAGTGGATTTGGGAGGAGGAAGGGAGTCTTATACATGATCCAGGTACTATAGGGCCGTCTGACCCCAGATGGACACTTTATTTATGAAATTATTATGAAAAGAAAGGGGATAACTCAACTGGTTTGAAGAGTGAAAGCAAAAAACAAGGAATAACAAATACTTTCAGGATACATGCCAATTATCCCTCAAGTTCCAAGAGGATGTTTTTGGGTTATTCTCTCAAGTGAGGAATCATATTCCTTATAGAGGGACTTAAGGTTTGTTGCTTTGTCTTTCAGATTCCACACGAGAAATAGTAACTCAGAGTCCATGGGGGAGAAAAAGAAACTTCTAGGGCACAAAGATTCTAGCAGAGGGAAAAGGGCCCTACATATGAATATAGCTTTACACAAATATGTGTGCAAGTATTTGTATTCTGTACCAAACAGATATATTTTAATTCCTCAGGGTGAGGAAAGATATATAGTAGTTAGAGTTATAAAATTCTAAGAAGCAAAGCTATGTATCCTTATGCACACAATAAGAAAAGGTCATAGAAAGTACAAGGATCAGATGTTGTAGAAAGTACTCCAGCGGCTTAAGGTTTATTGGTCTTGCCACAATGGCCCATTTATTTTTTATAATATCAATGATGATTCACATTTATGTAGTACTTTGAGACTTACAATGCACTTTCTTCACAACAACCCAGAAAGGTAGGCTAGTCCAAGTATCTTCATGTAATAAGGTAAGGAAATTAGACTCGAGGTCTCATAGCTAGAAATGTCAGATCCAGGCCTTAAATCTGGTTCTTCTGACTTAAAAGTGATGTCAACAACACCATTCTTCCTCTGGTCACCTCCATTGAGTTGCCATAATTAGGGCAGACCAATTTGTATTTTGCCCCAGGGTACCAAATTTAGAGGGTGCTGACAGTGGTAGCAGTGCTTCAGTCGTGTAGAAACTACAGAGCTTATGTATAATTTACTTACAAGGATAAGTAGCTAAAATAGGGAGCTTCCAGATGGCACACTTCCCTTCACCCTACACCCATGACAACCTTGTGTTAGGGTTCAGAGATTCTATTATCCCTTATGTATTAGAGTTCTGGCACCTTCAACCAGGGGGCAAGTATTTGGGTGGCTGTCCCTAATGTAAAAATTTCTAATTAAAGGACTACCACAGTGTCTTTCTGATTCTCACAACTAGTTTTATAATAAGTACATGTGATATAGTGCATAGATTCTTGACTAGATGCAGCTAGGTGGTGCAGTAGATAGAGAACTGGACCTGGAATCAAGAAGCTATGAGTTCACATCTGGCCTTCTAGACTCTTAATTGCTGTTTGACCCTGGGCAAGTCACTTAATTTATGGTTGCCTCCCTTTCTTCACCTATAAAATAGGGATTTCAATAGGACCTATCTCACAGGGTTGTTGAGATAATATTTGTAAAACACTTAGCACAGTGCCTGGCACATAATAGTCCCTTAATAAAATGTTTATTTTCTTAATTCTTAGTCATGGCTCTTTTACTGACTCACTTGATGACCTTGGGGAAGTCACATCACCCACCAGGGCCTCAATTTCCTCATCTGTAAAATGAGGTTGGACTAGATGGACCTTTGTTATCTTTTAGCACTAATGCTAAAAATAACGCTCTCAAGCTTAGGGTGGGAAATGGCCCCCGAACTGTACTTTGAAGGAAGTTAGTTATTCCAGTAGTTTTAGAAATAGTCATAGTCAACTAACATTTATGAAATATCTACTGTGTGCCATGCATGGTGCTAAGCACTGGGGGTGCAAAGAAAGGCAAAAACCAAAACAAAACAAAAAAAGTCTCTGCTGTCAAGTAGCTCACAATCTAATGGGAGAATCAATATGCAAACAAGCGTGTACAAATAAGATATATAGAAGATAAACTGGCGGGGGGGGGGGGTGGTAGAGGCAGAAGAGGGTCAGCGAGATTAAAGAAGACCCGGAAAAACCTTTCACCAGAAGGTTGGGCTTTAGATAAAACTTGAAGGAAATGAGGGAAGCTGATAGTCAGAAATGAGGAAAAAGAGAGTTCCAGGCATGCGGGTTAAAATGTATAATTAAGAAGAGGAATGGCAAGGGTATCAGTGGCCTTGCATCATAGAGCATGTGGTGATTGAGTAGGTTCTTGTGAGGGTCAAATGAACAAATATCTATAAAGTGCTTTGCAATATTCAAGTGCTGTAGAAATGCTAGTTATCTTGTTGGATCCCAGAGGCAATCCCAGAGTTTACTGAATGGGGTGCAGGAGGGGAGGGAAGATGATACAGTTAGAACTGTATTTTAGGAAGATCAGTTTGATAGCAGAGTGGATGCTGGAGTCGAGTGAAGACAAACGTAAAGAAGGGAGACCAACCAGCCGGCTATTGCAATCATCCAGGTAAGAGGATGGTGGCCACGTGTCAAAGGAGAGGGGGTGACACACACTAGAAATGTTACAAAGACAGAAACAGGTCATGGAAACTGATTGGATATAGAGAGGATGGGGAGGTAGAAGGAGGAGACTTTGTGTCTCCCTGCCACCATACCTTCACCCCTGCCACCACCCTATCCCAAACTCTTGGCTAGGTCCTCAACAAATCCTTGTTAAATAAATAAGATGTCCCTCTCTCAATTAAACAGTGTCCTTTCCCCCTTGCCCCCCCACTGATGTCGTTTTTATGCATTACTAGGTTTTTCAATAGTTTTCTACACCATCGCTAATCTGATAGAAAAAAAGCAACATCACTATGGCCTGGTACTAATGGATCTGACTCCTCATCTAGGGCATTTTAGTGAAGTCTTGCTGTGTTTGATTTTTTTTCTTCCTCTTTAAACAGCCTGAACTGAATTAATTTCAAAGCTGTTGAGATCATTTTTTTAAATGATAAGCTTCCTGTTTGAATATTCTTTCCCATCCCTTCCAAATCACCTTCAGGAGGGATCACCTTTTAAATGTCATGCCCACAGAATGTTAATGCTTCCCCAACATCCTATTCTTCAGAGCATCACCCTTGGGGGCATCCAATCACTGTGGGATCAAGATGAGAGAGACAGGCCAGAGGACAGACCAAACAGGCTGTCTGGCAGGCTGGGATCTGGGTCAGTTAACTTTCCTATGCATCAGTCTTTTTTTTTACCTTTAAATTGAGACAAAAAGCTCCTTATAAACTCAAGCCTGTTTAAACGCTGCAAACACAGTGATTGTACTATAGTAAAACCTTAGACATAGCTGGATTGTAGGGGACAGGGTCCAGGATTTGGGCTTTGAGGACCTGGGTTCCTGACTCTGCCACTTTCTACATATACAGTCTCATCTGGTCTTCGGTTTCCTCTTCTACAAAATGAAATGATTGGATCAGATGATCTCTAAGATCCCTTATGGCTCTATATAAAGGAGTATTTACAGCAGTTTTTCAGTCACCATGGCCTCACTCTAGAAGTTTGTTTTATTTATTCAACTGGGCAGCCACAGTCTATTAAAAATAGATGGACTTGAAAGTTAAGACCAGCCATGCCAATTGGTAGGGCCCCCAGAGCAAGACAGGGGTCAGTCTATAAGCATCAATTCTAATAAAAATAAAAGCAAAGAGACAAGAACGCTTGGCTTTCTATAACTCTACTGCGTCAGGTCAGGTGAAATGCTGACTACAACTGTGCCTGTAATCGTTTCTCTACTTTTTCCCTCTTCTCTGCTCCTTGTCTCCACCACTTCACCCCTTCTTTCCTCAGCCCCCTTTTGGCTGACCCTTGGCCTCTTTCTTTTCTCACTGGCACGAGGGGGTTATGACAGGGCCAGGCAGAGATCAAACTGTGAAGAAGCCTAGTTCATTTAGTTGACCTAGGTTCTCCCCTGCAAGTTAAGTTAACAAGCATTTTTAAGTAAGCCCTTACTATGTGCCAAGCACTGTGCTAAGTCCTGGATGGTCCTGTGCCCAGGCCTATGCCTCCCTGGCCTGTGGCCCAGGTTTCAAAACTATATTCCTTCCAGCAAGTTGGGAATCCCTGTAAGTTCATGAATTGTCATCTGAGGTGTGAATGACTGAAAGTTTAATGTATCGTAATGCCCAGAGACATTTGTGTTTTAAGGAAAGTTGTTAGTTAAGATCCAGTGGCTCATAGTGCATTTCCACTCAATGCATCATGCGGATGGGGAAGATATTGGGAAGGGGCTCTTCCTTTTCAGTATCCCACAGATCATAGCATCATTTCATGGGTCAAACAAGTGATGTTTGCCTTTGGCATTTTTCCTTCTTTACTCTAAGGGGCCCTCTCTGGCCCTGTACTGCTATGAGTCTCTTCCATTCACCATGGAGTCTGGGTCTCCATTCTTTAAGGTAGTGGTTAACAAATAAAGCATTTGCTGTTAAATTTTACTGTCACCATGATTAAAATCATTTTTTTGGCTCTGTGGTTTCATCTTTTAGGGAACTCCCAGTGTGGAGAACCTGAAAAGACCTTAGCCAGGGTCTCCCAATGCATACTGGGCCATCTCCAGTCATCCTGATGAATATCAGGCCACTGGACCCAGATGGCTCTGGAGGAGAAAGTGAGGCCGGTGACCTTGCACAGCCTTCCCTCACTCAAATCAAAGTCAACTGCAAGTCATGTCATCATTTCCCTGATGTCATGGTCCTCTTCAAGAATGAGAGACAAAAACAGCAACAACAATCCATGGTTGCAGATAACAACAGGTTTGTAACAGACTCTTAGAATCTTAGATTCATGGGGTCACTAAGAGGTTAAGGCCTTGCTTATGGTCATTATGTATGTTTGTATGTATATATACATACAACCCAATATGCTATACATATACAATCTATGTATATACATAGGTGCATATATACATACGTACATATATATATATATACATGCACATTTTTCATCTATATTGTATGTATGTGTATTAACACACACACACAGCTCAAAGACAGAACTTGAATTAGACTTGCCTAGGTTGATGTCCATTATGCCCCTGTTTGCCATTTAAAGCTCTTCACAATCTGGCCCTACCTAACCTTCCCAGCCGTTTTATACTTACTCCTCTCCATGCACACTATGATCCAGCTCACTGATCATTCTTCCAGTCGCTGTGCCCTGTCCTGAGTGTTTTCCATGCCTGGCATGCTCTCCCCTATCATCTCTGCTTCCTAGCTTCTTCATTTCCTTCAAGACTCAGTTCCAGCCCATCTTCTGCAGGAGGCCTTCCTTGGTCCCCCCTCTAGCTGCTAGTGCACGAGATTGCCTTCCAAACTCTTCGTCTATCTTGTATGGACCTAGATATTATTGGTATGTTTGCTCCCCCATTGGAATGCAAACTCTTTGAGGGCAGGGACTGGTTTAGCCATTCTTTGTATTTCCAGTGCTTAACAGGGAGTTTGATTGTACCTAGTGACCTTCCCAAGTCTCAATTTCCTTATCCTTAAGAGAGGAGTAATAATATTCCAACTATGTTACTCACAAGGCATTTATGAAGAAAGGCATTTTAAATCTTAAAACCCAATCAATAGAAATGTGAGTTATGTGTATTATAATGTTATCAAAAAGATCTCTAGGCTTTAGTTATAACAAACTTGGAGGAAACCTCTTTCCTTGGACTCCAATGTGTTTGTGGAAGGGAAGAAACCGTATAAAATGGTGGCAAGAGAAAAGAAACCCTGAATAACTCTGCCAAGGCATTCTGAACACTGAAGCCCTCATGGAGCAGTACAAACTCTCTCTGTCAGGTGGTGGGAGTCACAAAGAAAGAGGAAGCACAGACAGGCAAGCCTGGTTTCAAGGGAATGGGTTTGTTTCCCTAGTCAGAAAATCTGATCTTCGAGCCTGAATGCTGAAACCCTGGAAGTTGCCTGCCCTATTTTTCTCCATGAATTATCTTTTTATCAGAGAAAAAATGGAAAGTGAGCCTCAGCCTCCTTACAGGGAACCTCCAAACACAAAGGGATCCCTCCTCTCACCTGCCCTGCTGCTGCTCAAAGCAACTGGGCCATCTCTCAGGAAAAACTGGAGGTGGATGAGGGGGAGGATAGGGAAGGAAGGATTTGAAACATGACTCACCTGAAGAGACTATGTTGTAATGGCCTGTGTGCCAATCTGCAGGCACTGGGGCTTTGGGGAACTCGATAGGGTGGACGTGAACCTTGCAGAATAACTTGCAACATAACCCCTTGGCAGTAGAATGGGGGAATCGATCTTAGGGATGAATCTTGAAAACAGCAATTTTCTTTTTCCTCCTCCTCTTGTTTTCCCCTTATCTTTTCGCAGACTGGGAATCGCGTTGAGCATTCATGTGAAATGTTGTATTCATGATGGGCCTTAGAATGTTTTTCTGGTTTTGTCTCCACTAGTCCCCTACTACCCAAAGAAGTCATTTCCAACCCACCATCCTTAGGTGAGGTGCAATGAATGACTCTACCTGGCCTCTTCCCCACCCATTCCTCCCCCTCCTCCCCTTCCTCCCAGAATATCTCTTTATGTTTTCTGTTGAGGAATTTACACTGAATGATCCACGGTACCCCTTGTACTTAGTGACCTATCTTTGTGAGCTGGGCTGGCCAGGCTGAATCTCTCAGTCTATATATGCAGACATAGGATCATAGATTTGGGACAGAAAGGGACTTTAGAGGACGCAGGCATAGGATCATAAATTTGGGACAGAAGGGGCCTTTAGAGGATGCAGACATAGGATCATAGATTTGGGACAGAAAGGGACCTTAGAGGTCATAAAGTCTAACCCATTGACCTATAGATGAGGCAACTGAGACCCAGAAAGGTGAAGTGCATTGCCTAAGGTCACAAGGATTTGAACCCAGATCCTCTCTCAGAAAATGAATTAAGTAAGGAGAAACATGATTTTTTCAAGTTTTCAGATTCATTAATCCATCCATTCTAAAGGTAAATTCAATTTGAGAAGTATTTACTAAGGACTCGTCACATGAAATGTATTTTGCCCGGTTTTGTGGATACAAAAATTTTAAAATGACATTCAAGAAGTTTATATTCTGCTAGGGGGATGCAACATGTATACAGACAAGTTGTTTGTCCTTCATTTCTCAGGAGGACCAATGACACCTCAGTTGATGACTTGCATATGAATTGGATATAGACAAGTACAATAAATGGGGTGTGGTGTGGTGAGGGCAAAGATGAGATCCAGACAAAGAACTCTAGGAAAATGTGAGTATGTAAAGAATACTTTTACTTATGAGGATTGAGGAAAATCAATGGAGAAGGTGGCCTGATGACATTCTACATGATTTCAGAGAGGAAAGTGAAAGCATTTCAAATTTGTAAAAGCTAGTATAAGTGCATCTTCTAAGCTATCCTCCTCAGCTCAAACTCACAGTTTTGGTTACCTAAGGTGGGGGGAACAACTACCCCAAGTTCACAGTAATCTGTGAACCTACATTTCCCAAGCTATAGTTTATGAGCCCCCACCAATGTGTTCCCTTTTCTAGAAGATGTAATCAGTTCAAAACAAAGATATGTACTGAAATAGCAGAGTAAGAAACATAATGACTCTTTATAAACTTGAGGTACACTCTTCCAGAAACTCAACAGTAGCAGGGAAAGTAGAAATATGCAGAAATCACAAGTAGAGAAATACCCACAAAAGAAGAGCATGCATCCAGGATTCATGCAAGGGATTCATACCTTTGACCAGTTGCAAATGGGTTACAGATGACTTAACATGATTATTGTTGACCTTGGTCTCATAGTCTCTGCTGGAGAATGTTGCTAGAAGCTGCTATGACAGACGCTGCCCCACTGGATCTTAATTCATTGAAATTTTGGCTAACATATTGCTATGCTCTTTAGCCAGTCTTTTTTTAGAAAAAAAAAATAATCAGACATCCTTACCATAGGGTGATCAGAAGTCTCCCCTGTTTTGTTCCCTCAGAGCCTTGACCTAAAGGTTTCTCCCCTCCTGAGCAGAAGTTTCCCAGCCCCAGGTGTAAAGTCATACAGAACAAAGTGCAAAATCAGCACAAGCAAGCTATTTCCCTCAGACTTAGCTTCCCCTCCTGCCCCCATATCCATTCCTAGCAAAGAACTGGATGCCTCTGGTTTCTCCAGCTGAGTACCTTAGGTCAAAGATCTTATTTTAACTTATAGGGACTAGTGAATATGCTTCCTAAATTTGCATATCTGTAGGCTAGATATTAACCCAGGCAAAGATCATTTCCTCCAAAACCAAAGAACAGCTCTTTCGTTCAGACTCTTCCCAGTTTTTACTACTGAATTTCTCCCACTGGTCCATATAAATGGCTGGGCAAAGAGAAAGGTATAGAGGCATTTTTTTCACCCTGGAAGCAAAGTCATTGTCTCTATTAATTGCTCAATGAATTTCTGGCCTTTCCATTTGCAAATGATTTTGCTTAAAGTCTGGAAAATACAAAGTCTGAAAGGAGTTTTGCCTCCCACATCCTCATACCAGTTGCCCAGTTTGACTGGAACATTAAGTCTGGGTATTCATCTGACAAAAGACAAAAGTAAACTTGAACCAAACTGTGTAGGTGACTGGGTATGGGCCCTGGGGACCCCTCCTCCAACTTTTCCCTGAACTTTCCCACAAGGCCCAGTCCCTGGCATTCCCCTGAGGCATCGGCTTTTCCCAGGATAATCCTTTCAACTGTCTTTTCATTGTGGCTCACCCAGTAACAACCTTCAATTCTCTGTTTCCTCTGATCCAGCCCAGCCCTTCCTTATCTGTTACCTTTCGGACCACCCCAGACTATTTCCCACCCTTAATCCCATCTAGACCATTTCTCTATTACCTCCCAGTCACCTCAGCCTATTGGTCACTCTTAGATCCCATCCAAATCTTCCCACAAATCTTCTTCCTTATAAAAAAGGTCAGTCTCATCTACAAAATGCACAGATTCTTAAAATCCTGCCAGCTAGAAGCTGGGTGGAACAATAACATTATCTCTGACTGAAAGAAGGCTTGAGTTGAATTCTTTCGAGCAGATGTGTGCCCTTTGCCCTGTATTTTGGAATTCCCAGCACCCCCTAGACCACAACAGAGGCAAGAAAAGAGGCTGATCTAGGCTCAAGATGGATGGGAGTGGACATATATGTACCAACACCTAGTTATTTTCACACTCATGCTGTGTATCTAAGGGGATACATGAAGGGGAAGAGAAACAGGAGCCTTTATCTTAGAAAGTATAGCATGAGTTGCACTAAACACCTTCAAAGAGGATGCTAATGAAGAAACTGCTACCAAAGTGACTATAGAAATACAGGAGCAACAAAACTCATGATAAGAAGAACCCAGTATGAAATAAGAATGAGTCAAAGTCAGTGTCTGTGGGTGCACTGGGATGGTTACTAAGACAACAGATTTTGGACTTGGACTAGGTATATATAAGGCTATGCAAATTGCAGCAAATGACAGAATCGAGACATCCAAGAGGAATGGGTGAGTGATGTTTGGAGAGATTGATGCCTTCAAGCATCAGAGGAATGGAAGGAATGGAAGGATAGCCAAATGTGACAATGTATATACTGTTCTGTGTTCAGGTGCTGGGGGGTGGGAGTGAGACTCAGAGTCTACAGTCACAGAAAGCCCATTTTCTATATCCTTTAGCTAGAGCTATATAGAGTCATTACAGTTCTTAAATTCTGATTTGTTATAGCTTTTCCTATGAGCATGGTGATGGGGGTGGGGAGGAAGTTAGGAGTTAATAGCATGCTCTACAATTTTGATTCTTTGGAAAATTTGGAAATGAAAATAAAATTGAATTTTAAAAAAGAATACTGGTATTAGATAGCTTTTGGGTAAGAGAATAGCTTGAATCTGTTGAAAGCATTGGGCAGTTTCTCAAACATAATCTAGCTTGCTCACTTCCTCCTATTCAATCCTGGGTTGAGCTCATTGTCCTTTGACAGGGTCTGTCCAATATTTATGTACTGATAGAATAATTCAATGTGCTTCCCATCCAACTGCGATGTCACAGTTTAGAAAATAGGCATTCTTCACCAATTTGTTATTTTTTCAGTGTGTTTTGTTGATTAGGTTGGTCCTTTTTTGACTTGTCATGGATCTTCTTGAAAAGGTTCTATAGTATTTGGGAACTTGATGCGATTAAGCTACTGAATGGGACGGATAATTGTGAAGACTTCACAGGGTATGTCTAAGGGAGTAGGAGAGGTTTGGGATTTGGCCTTGTGATTCTGGAAGGTCAGGGCCTGGAGCTGTGGGCATGCCCTTCCCCCCCCCCTCTCTCAGATGTTAGAAGATAATGAACTTCCTGTAAGCTATTTGTTCTCTGCTCCAGGAAGGTCTCTCCTCCCCCCCCACCCCATTTCTTCTCCTAGACTTTCAGATGTCACGCCAGCAGTTGAGTTCTGATAGGGAAAAATTGAATGGACCAGATCAACCTTGGTCTTCTGCCTAGTTTTCGTGCCTAGACTGTAAGCCCACCTCCCAGCCAATGGTGAGAAGGGATAGAGGTGGGTGGGAATCTTTTCGTTAAGAGTATAAATTAAGGCAGGTTCCCTTTTACCTCGCCTCCTCCGTTATGGAGGTGTGCCCAAATCTTGCAAGGTTTGTAAAATAAATTTACTTTGTTTCTCCTAAGGATGTCTCTCCTATTATTTAAAAATCGTGTCCCAAACACTACAAATAAGCATATATGGCAAAACCCCAGGATATGTAGGGGATTCTTCTTCCCTCTGGACTTTCCTGAATATCTTATAGCTTCCTTTTTCATGACTTGCTTGATATTAAGAACCAGAGGTTCATCAAAAAAGTTACTACTGAGATTCCATCCATAGTTCCCCCTTTATCCCATCCACTTTGGGTTTTTTTTTTTTTGCCTGCATTCCAGGAAAGCTTATGCATGGAAATTTGAGGTGGGGGTTTCTTCTTGGCATGATGATGGAAGGGCCCTTCCTCCAACATCAGAGCGTAGGCAATATTCCCTTCCTGGTTTCAATCCAACATATGGAGGCTTGGTGGGTCTTCTCCAGCTATATGACACAGTAGATAGAACACTGAACTTGGAGTCAGGAAGACCTGAGTTCAACCCTGACCTCAAACACTTACTAGCTGTGTGATCCTGGGTAAGTCACAGCCTCTGTTTGCCTCAGTTTCCTCAACTGTAAAACAGGGACAATAATAGCATTTACTTTGTAGGTCTATCACAAGGATCAAATGAGATATTTATAAAATGCTTAGGCACAGTATTTTTTTTTACATAACAAATACTTAATAAATTCTTATTTCCTTCCTTCTATGAGTAACTGAGGGTATGATACTGTGGCAGAACAAAAAGTCTTCTCCTTGGCTGAGAAGCTAGAAGGGCTGATGATACAGAAGAGGCTGAACAGAGACCAAGTGTCCTTATGAAAGGTTGGAACAAACACTCTCTCCATAAGTGACTTTCTAGTAGGGAGATTATCCCCCTACCCCTCAGCCACTGTGTCCCTTAGTGCATGGTGATTGTTTATTTTGTGTTTATTCTTCCCTGATTTTAGGTGAATGAGTATATGGAGATGAAATGTAACAGATTATTACCCTGAAAAGATCAGAAGAGCCATCAGAGGTATCCTCAGCAAGCAGAGCCAGTAGCAAAGATGGCAGCAGAGCCAGCCACCTGTATGTTGGGTGAGGAGCCATCACAGCAGCTGAGAAACCTGCTTGACCCAGCCGAGTAGTGGAGTGACCTGTTAGCTGAGGCACTCCTTGCATGGAGATGCTTGGAGGGTGATAATCACAGTATCTAGAAGGTCAAAGTGCAGCTCCTGTCTTAGAAGACTTTTTGCCTTGGAATAGTCCTTGGCAATGTCCTCATTTTCTATTGACAACTCATTATGTTCTACCTATTTGGAATGAGGACATGATAGTGAGCTTCTTTCCTACCCAGCTCTTGACAGAACAATAGGACCTGGAAAAGGGGCCAGCAATGAATCACACTACAAGATTCAGTGGGAATATTCCTGTTTTATTAGAGTTGAGCCATCTTGATTTAAAACTTAAGTGCACAGGATTGTAAATTTAAAGCTGGGAGGCTTCTGAGAGGTCATCTAGTCCAATCTTTTCATTTTATAGAGGAGGAAACTGAGTTCCAGAGAGTTTAAATCATTTTTCCAAGGTCATACAATTTGAAAGTGGCAGAGCCGGGATTCAAACCCAGGTCCCTGGAATCCCAGTTCCTTGTTCTTTCTATTCTAAACATATGCCTTTAAAAGGAGTAGTCCAACCCTTTTGTTCCATGGTGTCACAATCTTCCTCCCCTTCAGCACACCAGTGCTTTCTTGCTAGATCTATAGCCTTGTTGGGGCTAGCTAGCTTCCTTCTAGGAGCAGTGTGGATGAAGCCAATTCAGCATTGGCCTGCCCCAGGTCCATCATTACTTCCAACTTGGGCCAACAATGATGAGTTTTCCTGTTGTCTCCAGATCTGTCTGATATCACTCTTCATCAATGTCTATATCTCTTTCCTATGGCCCACAAGGTTTTTATTATACAGAAATAGCTCCTCTCTTTTGCAAGCATTGGGGACAAGGGACTTTACCAACTCCTCTTGGTGTATCCCCACCTTGGGCACGTGCGTTGCGCGCCGCGCCCCCCCCCCCCCCATCCCCGCCAAGTCCTCATATCTGGCACAGAACACAGAATGCAGAAGGTGCAGTATTTCCTCCAACCTCACAGGGTGCTGAGGCCCAGACTATGTAAGCTCTACTGTAGCATAAGTTCAGCGTCAGAGCATTCCTCTTGGCAAATCTGGGAGTGCCTTTCAGAAAATGTGAGTCATGCTTCCACTCAGGAAAAACCTTTATTTGATTCTTTCTGAAAATTTCTCTTAAAAAGAGCCTTTGGCTCACTTGCAATAATTCAACCTAACAAGAACATTAAATGTAGAGGGAAAAAGAAAAGGTTTTATTACCTTCATTTTACATAACAACAACTTGTACCTTAGCGCACAGACAGAAAATAACTTTCCCCTCTTCCCACAAGGATCTCCTTAGTCCTCAGGACTTAGAGTTCTACTTTATGTGGTTCTGTGTTGTTAAAGAGTCAGTCTTTCCACCCATCCTTAACCCACACACTCAGGACTGCATAATGTTACATTATTCACAGCACTAGAAAAGAGCAAGGTCTGATTTGCTTTTCCATATCATGACCTTTTTTTTTTTTGAAGTTCAAGTATCCTTTATTCAAGGTTAAAAACCACACCACACTGCATTATTGGAAAAGTTCACTGGCTCAAAACACTTTGCAGCTGGTGAAAAGGCAATAAAAAATGGATTTTTAAACCCATTACTATAAATTACTCTTGTAGTACTTTGCAAATTCAGAATTTCAAATTGCATTTTACTTTTCTAAAATTGCCGCAGTACTAGAAATTCCTGAAAATAAGGCAACTGTTTTAAAGAGGAGGTAGCTGATGATATCAAGGGATTTCTATTTCTCATTCAATGCCCACATACTTCAGGGCATCAGCCTCATTGTTGCTTGGTTTATGCCCCTCCTCCAGTCCTTGATTCTCTTGTTTTGTGGTGCACCAATCTTCCCTCCCCTTCAGCACACCAAAGCTCTGTATCCTTTTTGGGGCTGGTTGTTTTCTTTTAGGAATAGTGTGGATGCCGCCGCATCCAGTGGAGGTCTCCCTTAGGTCTATCATTATTTCCATCTTGGGCCAACAACCCTGAGCCTTCTTGCCTCTGGGCCTGCCTGATATCACTCTCCATTAGTGTCTTATGTTGCTTTCTTATGGCCCACCTGATTTGTCTTATACAGAAATAGCTCCCCTCTTTTGCAAGCATCACAGCAGTTCCTTGGGCATGGGAGACAAGGAATTTTGCCAGTTCCTCTTGGTGTATCCCTGCAACATTAATAAAAAGGATGGTAATTAAACCTGACCTGAATAGACTTGAAGTTGTCCTATACTATACTTTCTCACCCTTTGAAGTGGATGATAATAATATCTAGCAGTTATATAGTGCTTTAAGGTTTTCAGGATGGTTTACATATGTTATTTCATTTGAAATGACAATATCCTTGGGAGTTACATGCCATTATTATCCCCCTTTTACAGATGAGTGAACTTGGGCTCAAAGAGGTTAAGGGATTTGCCCAGGGATACACAGCTAGTTAGTGTCTGAAGCAGAATTTTGAGTTCAGATCTTCGTGACTTCAAATCCAGCCCAGCACCAAGCTGTCAGTGGCAAGTAGAAGCTCTGTCCACTTTGTACGCATTTTCACCTTCCCTCCTTCTGGTGAGTAGAGATACAACTGTCACCAGTTTTCTCCTCTGTGCCTTCCTCCTGACAGGTCAAAGCACACATGGCTGATTTTTCCTTTCCTATCCTGTCTTGTCCTCTCTGCTCCTCTCCTTTCTTCTCCCCTCCCCTGGTTTCCTCTTTTCTCATCTGGTTTCCCCTCCCCTCCAGATCTCTTTCTCCCTCCTTCCCTTTCTCCTCTCTACCCCTTCTGCTCCTCTCTATATTTCTCTCCCTTGATTTAGAGCTGGGAGGTCCATATGGTCTTGTATCAATGTAGACCCAACTGGACCCAGGAGAGGTAATCTAATTCCATCCTATTTGGAGGAATGCTTATGTGTCTGTGTCTCTGGAGTTTTAGTTAAGAATTATAGCCTCAATTTATAGAAGCTATTTTTGATGGGTTTGCATGTTTGTACCAAGCTAGAAATTTCCCTGAAACTCTCTATGATTGCAAGTCCTCATTAAATATTTCTTCCCCCTCTCTTGAGAAAAATTGTCTTTATTTATTATTCAGCGGGGTTTAGTCAGCCTAATATTCTAATGTCAGCTGCTTAAAAATCCCAACAGTTATTGCTTAGGAAAGGGGGTTGGTTGTGTTCCTAAATCCCCTCCTGGATCAGTGTAACTAACCTAGTAAAGAAGTTAGCAAAGAGCTTTAAAGGAGAGCAAGGGAAGAAAAACAATTTTGACCAATATCTCATACCTTTTATAGAGATAAACTTCAAATGGGTACATAACCTAGAAATAAAAGATCATGTCATTAACAAACTAGAGAAATGTGGGAAAAAATTACCTCTCTGACTTGTAGATAGGAGAAAAGTTCATGACCCAATAAGAAATAAGGAATATCATAGAAGATAAAATGCATAATTTAATTATATAAAATTAAAAAAGTATTTTCACAAAAATATCTAATGAAGCTAAAGTTAAAAGGGAAACAATTAGCTTGGAAAAAAATCTTTGCAGCAAATATTTCTGATAAAAGTCTCATTTCTAAGAGACATAAAGAACTGATTAAAATTTATAAAAATAATTGCTTTTCTGCAATTGATAAATGGTCTGAGGATATGAACAGGCAGTTGGGAAGAGAAGAAACCCATACTCTCTATAGCAATGTGAAAAAAATGCTCCAAATCACTAATTAAAGAAATGGAAATTAGGGCAATTTTGAGATTCTACCTTACACTCACCAGATTGGTAAAGATGGCAAAAAGGGAAAATAATAAATGTTGGAAGGGTTGTGGGTAAACAGATATATTGAGGCACTATTGGTAGACCTGTGGAGGGGTACAACAATTCTGGAAAGTACTTAGGAATTTTGCACAAAAGGTTACTGAACAGTACATGCTCTTTGACCTAGCTATAACACTGCTAGGTCTATATTCAAGGAAGATCAAAGAAAGAGGAAAAGGTCTTTTATAAACTAAGGAATGCACCTCGATTGAGGAATGGCTGCTGTGATATATGCATGTACAGTACTATTGTGCTGTAAGAAATGAGGAAATACATGGTTTCAAAGATACATGGAAAGACTTGTATGATCTGATGCAGAATGAGGTAAGTGGAACCAGAAGAACAATTCAGATCATAACATCAATACCATGAAAGTGAACAATTTAGAAGATTTTTGTAAACTGATGAAGAATGAAATTAGCAGAACCAGAAAAGTAATTTGTATAATAACATCATTCTAAAAACAAAGCTATAAGAACTAGAAATAATACAATAGCTATTCATGATTCCAGAAAACTGAAGATGAAGCATGTTATCCATGACTGAGATGAGTTGGGGTACAGAACAAGACATTTATTATATATGTTTATATATACATGTATGTAATTTGTTTAGACTATGCACATTTGTTACAATAAATTTGCTTTTATTTCCTTTTTTCAATGGGGTAGCGGGTATGAGGGAGAAAAAATAGATTTGTATTAATCTAATTGTAAAAATACAGAAATGAGTATTTGCTGCAGATGTGAAATGTTGAATGTACTTTCAGATGAGGTCATTGTATAATTAGTTTTACTTTATTTTGTTCTTTTGTTACAAGAGACCTCTTACAGAGTGGGGGGAAATTTAATGTAAAACCATATCAATAGTTTTATATATACATACGTATATGAATATGTTTATATGTGTGTATATATGCATACACATATATATTTATACATATTTAATTTAAGGCACAGATAAAAAGAGATTAATGTCCTTAATACCAGGAAAATGAAAACCTGTGCAGGGTATGTTGAGAGGCAATATTGTATAGTGAAAGAGCATAGTCAGTGGGTGTCCAGAAAATGGGAAATGACTGAACAAACTGTGGCATATGAAAGTAATGGATGTGAAAAAATGTTTTACTATTTATTATTTATTAATATTGTTTGAACCTAGCTTTTTGTTTAACCCCAAATCATATTGTAGAGGTTAGGCTGTTCTCACTGATATTCCAGGGGAGCCAGATGGTTGTAATGCCTAGATCCCACCCAGTTCTTAATTTGGATCCCCTTAGGTCTTGTTTCAAGCCTACCCAAAGCTTGTGTTTTGGGTTCTCCAAATGAGATTGACTTATCTATGATATACATCTCAAACTGCCCTTCTATAGAGACTACTTACTGCCTACAAAAAGCCAATTAAGCAGATGTCCTTACTCCCTTATCTGAGGTGTATGGGCTGTTCAGGGAGGACTAGTACCTCTGGTGTGAGGGCTTGCCCAGCCCTTTTCACGGCTGCTCATCCACTTTTGGTGTTTTCCTCTCACCCAACTTTCACCTGTGATTCTAAGGAGCTGTAGCATGTGCAGTGGCCACACTCCGGTAAAACTATCTGCAATAGAAAGGCTAAACCAGGTTGAGGGTAACTGACAGGTCTCAAACCCATCAGTGAGTTAGGGGAATGTCTACACCAAGCATGTGAAGACTTCTCTCCCTCCCTCCCTCCTCCTTTCCCCTGTACAATGGGCAGATGAGAACAATCTGTTCCAATGACTATGAAGGTAGTTAAAGCAGGTGCTATGGAGCCCTTAGAGCTTGGTTAGACATCAAAGATTCCAAGGTCATCCATTTCTTCCCAGGCCATCACCTTGACATCATCATCTTGACTTTTGACTTGACATTGGATTTGGATGACTCTGAAAGAGAAAGTGAGGCTGACGATTTTGTGCAACACTGCCTCACTTAAATCCAATTTACACATAGTTGAGATATCACTCCATGATGTCACTGGTCCCTTTCAAAAATGAAGGAGGAACAACTACCTCATCTGAACTCTATATAATGTAAACCTTGAAGACACTTGACAGGGAGCTGTACCTTCTTCTGCCTCTCTCCTTTGACAAATGACCAAATAAATTTCTTTCTAAAACTATTTCAGATTTTGGGGTTGTTTTCATGATTAATATGGACTATTACTGCACCATAAGAAATCATGAATACAAGAAATTCAGAGAAACATGGGAAAGCCTGATGATCTGATGCATAATGATTCACGTATAACCAAAAGAATGATATTCACAAAATCACATTAATTGCTTCAAACAATCTTGGTCTCAGAAAAGAAGTAATGCTGTGTATCTTCCTCTTCTCTGAATTGGATACTGGTATGTAATAGAAAGAACCTCAACAAAAGTCCAACCCCCTAGTTTCACAGATGGAGAGGTTAAGTGATTGTCCAAGGTCCTACAACTAACTAGTGCATGACAGAGCTTCCAGCTCTCTCTTCCCACTACACTATGCCGCCGCTGCTGCTGCTATCAGTACTACCACAACTACTACTACTTTGACAATGACTCTTCCTCCTCCTCCTACTGATAATATCTAAAATTTGTATAGTGCTTACTATGTGCCAGACGCTGCATTAAGAAATTTACAATTATTATCTCATTTGGCCCAACAAGTTGAGAGGTAGGTATTATTACTATTCCAATTTTACAAGTGAGGAAACTGAGGCAAACAGGTTAAATGACTTGTCCAGAGCTCAGCTAGGAAGGATCTGAGGTGGGATTTGAACTTGGGTTTTCCTGACTCTAGGCTTGGTGCTCTATCCATTGTATCACCTTGCTGCCATACTACCTCCAGAATATACATATGGGTTCCATCTGAGCTCATATAGAATGCATCAGCATTGCTGAGCATTGGAAACACACACTCGCTATGTTATGTTCACAGAAGAAATTCTAGGTAGTAATGCTTCAGCAATGTCTCCCCCATCTCCTCAGCCATAGGGCATGGAGAGAGACTTCACAAAGTGCACTGATTTTGGCTTGGTTTCTGCTTCTAAGAAAGTCCTGGCTAAAATCAAAGTCATAAAGGACAATATCCTGAATTCTGCATATGTTTACATGACTGCTCAGAGTCATAAATTCATAACTGGAAGGGGCTTGATCTTCTCATGTCACACCTACCAGAAACATGAATTGCCTCTATAGCATTCACAATGATTCAATGATGGGAAGCTTACAGCTTCCTGAAGCAACTCCTTCCACTGTTCTGTAGCTCTAACTATTAAGAAGTTGCTTCATGTATTGAGCTATAATCAATCTCCCAACCATTGGTCTTAATTTCTTCTCTGGTGCTAAGGAAAAGAAGTCTCTAATTTCTTGCCTATGACACCCATTCAGATATTTCCAGCAATCATGTTTCCCTTTAAGTCTTATATTCTGTAGCCTAAGCAACTCCGATCCCTTTAGCCCCTCCTCACGTGGCATGGTTTTGAGCTTCCTCCCCATACTGGTTAAATCCTTTCAGAAGCCTTACATTTTTAAAAATGCCTCTTCAAAAATGTGGAGCTCAAAGAATAAAATACAATTTTCCAAATCTAGTTTATCAGAGGCATACCTACTTCATTTTGTACTCTCTCCTATGTATTACCTAAGGTGGTACACCATTAATTTACATTGTTTGTAGAACCCTAAAACCCTAAGCTCTTTTTCATATGAATTCATGTCTAGATTTCTGTCCTTTATCCTGTACATGAAGTTGACTTTTTTAGTGTAAGTCCATAAATTTAAATTTATCTCTATTAGATTTAATATTATTAGATCTAGCCATTTTTCTAGTCTGTTAATGTCTTTTTGGATCTAGAAAATTTTCTCTTTTGATACTCTTTTGTGGCTTGAAGGCAAACCCAAATTCTTGAAGGCTATGCTAATGGAATGTAAGGATTGGTAAAATATTACCATCTTAGAAAGACTTTGAATAGAGTTCTGATGACAGATGGAGACTGCTGTCTGAAGGCCAACCTAGGTAAGTATAGAGAGGCTCATTGCCAGTAGGTTGGCCACTGAGTGATAAATTTTTTGTCCAAGGCAATGCATGAAATGAAGAAAAGCAGCCCTCATCCTTTGTGGACTTCCCCTGGCCCTTATTTCTTCTTCAGTAATGGAGTGGAGGAAAAGGGGTAGAGGTCACAAAGAGTCACAAAGAGCATCTATAAATACTGATTTAACTGCAGGTCCTCTAATAGAGAGATTTTGGTCCAAGGATCAATTAATTGATCAGATCCGTGATGAGGTCTTGTCATTTGTACCTCTATACTACCTCTTGTGTCTACCTTCTTCTCTCCACTTACACAGTCACTATCCAAGGCCAAGATCTCATCGACCCTCTCCCAGAGTATTCTCCTCTTCTTCTCTCTGACTCGGTTGCTTCCCCTTTCCAGGCCATCTTCCAAGTAGCCACCAAAGTGATGTTTCTAAAGCACAGTTCTAATGATATCATGTTCTTATTTGAGAGTTTCCATTGGCTCCCCATTTTCCCTGTCAAAATAATAACTCTAATATTGAAAGTTCTTTACAATCTTGAGTTGGCCTACATTTCAAAGCTTAGGAGCCAATCTCTGTTCCAGTGAAGCTGGCCTTTTGCTCTCGCTTGTACACAACATTTCCATCTTTGCGTCTTTGCGTCGGCTGTCCACCGTTCCTGGGATGGACTCTCCTTACTTTCCCTCTTGAATCTTTGCTCCCTTCAAAGCTCAATTCAAGTGATGCCTCTTAAAAACCTTTCTTGATCCCTTGAACTACTAAGGCCTGTGGAAATTACTCTCTATTTCCTCTAGTACTCAGCACAGGCCTGGTATGTAGTAGGTGATTAATAAATTCTTCTTGATTATCTTTGTGTATGTATAGTTTCCACTGATGGAGCATCCGTTCTCTGAAGGAAGGGGCTATTTTGTTTTTGTCTTCTTATATCCTAGTACTTATCATAGTTCCTGATGACTAGAAAGCAATTAATAAATTCTTGTTAATTTAAGGATTGATATTGGAAAATCTTAAGCACATCAATATGGAAACTCATGGTAAATGAAACCAGAAGATAAAAGGAAGGTGCAGGTAAATGGAAGGATGGTATATGAGTTCTTTGATTTCATGATGTGTCCAAAGGCAACAAGAAATTACATATCATGAGACACTTGACCATCACATCTTGCAATGTACATAATGAATTTGGCAGTCAGTCCAACTGGGCCACAGTATCCCAAGAGTTTTCATAGATGAAACTGGCAAGCAGACAACAAATAGAAAACAGAACATATTTTTCAATGTTTCTACAATGATCTAATTTTTTTCTTTTTTTGCATTCAAAATCCTTACTCCCCAATTTACTGTGTGAAATTGTATTTAATAAGAGAAAATCAAAAATAGTATAGAAACTAGACCCAGCACTGAAGAAAATCCATGTTGAAGATGACTCAATCTTTTAGTTTTTAATTTTTTAATTTTTAATTTATTAAATAATACAAGCATTTCCATAACATGGTAGAATAAAAAAGATGATTGCATATGAAACTGAAAATCTATTGTAACTCGATTTTGAAAGCACTGAGGAATCCTTTATAAAAGCTATCTCAGGGATAAAATACACTAAAAAAGGGGACGGGGGATCAACAGTATTACTACCCCAAAGGATGATTGAGACAACAACAATAATAATTACTGACAAAATGACTATTTTTCATCTTTATAATAATCTTTAAGAGAAGATCTCCATACATATCAAATGTATTCTTTTTTTTAAAAGGAGGGAAGGCAGGGAAGTTGAGGTTAAGTGACTTACCCAAGGTCGCACAGCCAGTAAGTGCATCAAGTGTCTGAGACTGGATTCGAATTCAGGTCCTTCTGACTCCAGGGATGGTGCTCTACTCACTGTGCCACCTAGCTTCCCCAAGAGTATTCTTTATGAAAATGATAGAAGGGAAGGCAAGCTAGGCTTTCACAAATACTTCTCTAAAATGGACCACATTTTTATAGTCAGACAAGTGTAGGTTAGAGTGGAGAATAAAAGATCCCACTGTGTTTATTGCTTTTTTTAAATTATCTTGGGAAAATGTAAGCTTACAGCTTTCCTGCAACCAGAAATCTTCCATTCATACATTACGATCATATAGCAATCTAGATAAATGCAATCACAGAGACAACTCATTTTAATGCTCCTCTGATCATTGTCAAGTGAGGCATATACTAGGGAGATGTATACTGGCTACGTGTGTGTGTGTGTGCGCGCGCGTGCGTGTGTGTGTGTGAATATGATGTAGAATGGTATAAGGTTTAGGTAGAAGAAGGATTGCTTGGAGATAATAAGGTCTTCCAGAGACTCCTATTTATGCACAATGTTTTGCTGGTAGCATCAATATTGCAAGGATTCCTCAATATTGTTCATGACAACGCAAAGGAGATTCACCTAACAATCTGTTCCATATTTTTTTAAAGTAAAAAAAAAAAAAAACAAAAAAAAAAAACAATCTGTAACAGGAAGAACAAATGATTAGCACTAGCTATTATCCAGACCATTATTATTATAATATTATTATTATTATCATGCAGTTGAATGACTAGTCCTTTGAGCTAGCATATTATTAAATATACCTGGTACAGTCACTGTCAATGGACAGTGAGTTTGACCTAGAGATTGCTCTTGGGAAATTGTAGAGTGAATTGATGACCTTGAGCTGCTCCTCAGTGCAAAAAAAATTATACATTTTTTAAACAGGCATTCTTTTGGTGATTCTGTATGGTTGTGAATTTTGGGAAAAATGCTATGATCTTCGAAAAATGAATTATAGGTATATATACAATGACTATAACAGCATAAGTGGAAAGAAAAAGCAACAACAAAAACCCAGACTATGCATTATATAGTCATAATAATCAAGCCTGGCTCTGAAGAATAGATGAGAAAATGAAGGTCCCTTTTTTCTTTCCAGAAATGGGGGCCTATGAGGGTGATACATTGTATATAGTGGTAGGCTTGGTGCATGTATTATTTAGCTTTGCTGAAGTACTTTTTGTTTGCTTGCAATTTTTTATTCTTTGTTACAGGGCAGAGGAGAAAGGAAGGCTATATTTACACATTAAAATATTAAAATATATCAATAAAACTCAAATTTAAATTAATTTAAGAAGAAAGTTATTGGTGAACCAAAGCACAATGGATTTAAAAAGCCCAGCTAGGTCACACTATATTTCCTAAGACAGCCTATATGTGAGCAGTGGCATAAGGGGCATTAGTGAGTAACTGTATTATTGCGAAAGAAAATGGGTTGTTTATGCAGTGAGAGAAAAGAATAGGAAACAAGGAATAAGAAATGGGAAACCTGTGTGCTGAATTAGCATCCACAAAAGCCTCGAGGTTCTCCAGTACCTTGGATATATTCTTTATGGAAGATGCAGGGAAAAATGTGGAGAAACTTTGTGCTATAGAATGAAAAGTCACGGAAGAGTAGCAGTCTGTGTGAGTGAGTGCATGTATGTGTGTGTGCGTGTGTGATTAAATCACAGATTCATTAAGTTATTATTAAATTTGATCATTTTTCTAGCTAGTAAAGACCTTTCTGGATTCAGATTGTGTCATTCAGCACATTAATTATCTATCACAGCTTTATGTTATTTGAAAATCTGGCAAACATGACAGTGGAAAGGATTGCTTGGTCTTGTGGTAAGGGGACCTAGATTCAAGTCCTGATTTTTACATTAGCTGTACAACTTTGGACATGTTATCTAGTATCTCTCAGCCTCAGCTTCAACATCTGTAAAAATGAAACTAATGCTTATTCTATCTTTTGACTTTGTCGTGAGGAAGGTACTTTGAAAACCTTAAAGCCCTACAGAAATGAGATTTTTCCCCCTTTATTGTTGTTCCTTATAATTTCATTCAATTTATCTCCTAGAGATATTGAGCAGAATAGGGCCAAGCACCTGTTTACAGACTTTAATAAGCCAGTAAATCCTGGGTGTTGAAAGGAAAAGATGGAGAGATCATTCTAGTGATAAGAACCACAGGATCATAGATTTGAGTTGGAGAATGTAATGTTTAGATGTCTGGAGAAACTTTATCTCCCTCTAGCCATCTTGCTCTCTCACATAGTTAATGTAGACTACTAGAAATGTGGTGTGATTTTAAATAATAATAAAGAACAATAGTCATTACAGCAGCATAGCTGATACTCTACTCCTAGGGCCCCTACCTCTGATTGGACGGCTCCTCCCAGAACATCCGTTTAATAAGGGCACCAAGGCCAGCCATTTTTTCTTCTTCCATGATGCTACACTCCTCTGGACTTCTCATGCCCCCAGGTCAGGTACATTCTCTACATCCCTACTCTCTCCCCAACTCTCTCTGGCTTCTCTTTATCTATCATCTTCCCCATTAGAATCCAAGATCTTTGAGAACAGAGACTGTTTTTCTTTTTGCTTTGTATTTGTACTTCCCGTGCTTAGTACAGTGTCTGATGTAAGGTAAGCATTTAAAAATATTTGTTGATTGACTGATAAAGAGAAGTCAAGTGGCAACATCAAGGTGTATTCATTGACACAAAATGGTGTGGGACCCATTGGATGGTCCCAGATTCTAAAAGTTCCAAAATATTTTTAACTGCCCAGAGTGCCCAAAGAAGCACTGGCTTTTCATAATAACTTCTTTTGGGAAGAGGTTAGGGTTTTTGGTGGACTCCACAAAGCAATGACACAAATCTAAGTCTTAACTTCGGCAATATATTAGCATTTTGATATATTTTAAAATCTTCAAATGTAATTTGAGGTCCATTTCCCTCTTGCAGCATATATAGATCCATTTATCTAATGCTTTTAACAAGTGAGGCATAATAAAACATCATGGAAGAAGAGGCAACAGAATATTTCAAGGAGTAAAATAGATGATCCTTGTCTTAAGGAACTTGCAATCAAGTTAGGGAAATAAGATAGTGAATCATAGAACAATTTTTAGATCTGAAGGGACCTTAGCAATCACTGGCATCAACATTTTCATTTTAAAGATGAGGAAACCGAGGCTATAAATGTAAGTCTCTTTCTACAGTCTTGTGTGTGTGTTAGACATTTTGTACTCAGAGTGGCAGAAAAAATGGGATGTGATGTTTAAAATTTGGAACCAACCTGGCAGGAAACTTTTGCCCATTCATTTCTATACTACACAGCTGTTACCTTAGTCTGCACAACTCCAGGTGTTCCACATCCTTTAATGGCCATTTTGCTGTAATGGGGGCAACCAGGAGAGCCTCCCTCTATCCCTCTCCCTCTCCCCCTCCCTTTCTCTCCTCTCTCTCCATCTTCCCCTCTCTTATTTTGTGGGGGAAGAAATGAATAGGTATCCTATATCTGTTCTACTTTGTACATTCAGTACATTTCTAGATGGACTCTATTAATCCCTTTGCAGGAAACCTAGACATGATCCAAAATTAAGCTTTGTTTAAGAGATTATATTATACTACAACTCTGGGGTTGTAGTATAATAGGTTAGAAACAATGAAAAAAGCCTGACCCTTTTCTTTAGAGGTTAAGCTCCTCTAGAACTTAACCTAATCTGTGTTAAGCCCATAGCGAAGCTCCTTCCTTGGAGGGAGTGGTGCTCAGCTGCCCTGGGACAGTGAGTCTGTTATATTGGTTATGGAGAGATTTTAAAGAAAATTTACAGAAATCTCTCTTTAAAGTTTATCTAACAAGAAAAACTGCTCTTGGGTCGATGGTGAAACAATTATGGTGGCCAACTGGAAGCATTTGAATTGAATTCAGTAACAGATTAATTCAACCAAATTCCTCTTCTAATGCCTTAACATAGCACGTAAGTGACCCTGGTTTCTTGAAGGCTATACCAGTGCAACATAAGTTCTGCCGAGTTGGAGAGGTTCCAAGTATACCCTGGTGACAGATTCTGTACCTGGAACCTAGCTGATCTGAGTGCAGAAAGCTGGCACCAGATGATAGGTTCTCCTAGTCCTAACAATTCACAAGACTCTTCACTGAGGCATGGAATAGTTGTCTGCATTGCTCGAGAGAATAGTCACGTAGGTAAAATCATAAATCTGTCCAAACATTAAAGATATATAGACAGATTGCCTATATGTAACATAGGGTTCATTATTCATTACTTCATTCAATTATCCACTCAAGTAATAACTGTTAAGCACATAGTATTTGAGGAACTCTGCTAGTCTCTTGGGGAAATATAAATTTAAATGACTACATAATCCCTATCACGTGAGAGTTTGTGTGGTATACTAGAAAGAGAGTCATAATTAGAGACAGGAAGTTCCACCTCTTATACATAATGGGAATTGTGAGTTTAGACAAGTCAATTGATTTCTCAGTGCAACTAAGTTTTTACAGTAGTTCACAATTTACATTAATAGGAGTTTCCTTAATGAGAATTCCTTAGATGAATGAATCATAGGCCTGGATTTTTAAAAAAAAGTTCCTGCTCTCAAGACTTTCTGACCTAGTAGCATAATTAATGTATAGATAAACATGATATGACTCAGTATAAGTGTATAAGAGGAGTACAGAGTGCCAAGAAATCATATGAGGGAGAGATTGCTTCCATTGAATGTTATCTAATTGCTATCTTCCCTTCTCCAGTTGTCTTTCTGCTGACCTTGAAGTTCTTGAGAAAATTTTGATATTGATGAAAAACTCTTGTTCTATTATGCTTTGTTGAAATTAGTCAAATGTATTGCCTGCAAGGTCTTCCCCTAACATATTTCTGAAATACAAAGCTGACATGTCTCATATCACTATGGTTGTCCTTCTTCTAAATCCTGAACAAATATTTGCAGACCTGCTCAAATCCCGAACAAATGCTTACAGACTGAGTTAAATTGTTAGTATTTAGTATGTATATGCTACTAGAATTTCTCACCATTCTTTGCCATGTTTAAAAAGAAGAAAAAAAAACCCAAATTGTGGAAAGACCCCTGGTCTTGGAGTTGTGTGGTAAGGGGAAATCACCGAACTTCTCTGTTCCTCAGTTTCCCCAACTATATATTTAGATAATAATATTCATACTGCCTACCTTATGGGGCTGTTGCAATGAAAGCATTTGATATATAATTATATAATGATGATGAGAGTTAATGTTTAAATAGCTCTTTAAGGTTTATAAAACTTTACACATATCTTATTTGGTTTGATTGGAGGAATTATCATTGACTATAGTCAATTTTACATTAGTTCACATTATGTACTATTATATACATACATACGTATATAGATATACACATGCATACTCTGTATAGCCAGTTAGAGCTATTTGTATATTGCCTTTCATTCTAAAAAGAACAGTGTATTCATAGCCCACCAGCAGAGGACAAGTTTCATGGAAATAGATGGTTTGATTTTTTTTTCCAGTTCTGTCTTCTCAATTCCTTAGATGCCTGGATTGGAAATTAGTATTATTTTTTTTGTATATATGGTAGACAGCTGGAGGTCTAGGATGGGGTGTGTGAAAGGGACATCAAAGGTCATCAAGTGCAAATGAAAGAAAGGAAAATCCATAAGGATGGATCTTCTTAGGTAACTTTTTGGGTCCACACCTGTAACCAAAAATGTTGTTGGCATAGGGAAGTCCTGGTTTGGGAACTCCCTCTCTCCACCAATGTAGATCAGTAACTGTTCTATAATTTAAGTCTTAAGAGAATTATTCTCTAAAGCTTTCTACTTTCCATCAGCACGTCTGCTTGGTTTCACCTCCACAGAACATCATGCCCTGGGACCAGGTACTCCCTGGTCTCTATTCCCTGTTGTTATTTCTTTTGTGTGTTGTCTTCTCTCATTAGATTGTATACTCCTTGAAGGCAGGAATTTAGCATGGAGCCTGGCACATTGTAGACACTTAATAATATTTACTGAGTTGAATTGGTATTGCCCGGGGGCACTAAAAGGCTTAGTTACTAGCTTAGGGTAATACAGCCAGTGTATGTCAGAAGTGAGACTTAAACTCAGTTCTTGCTGACTTTAAGGCCAATCCTGTGCCTGTACTTACTGTGCTAGGCTATTCATGAACTCTGAGATCTATACCATTTACCATGCAATCTCAGCTAACACCTTTTGAAAATAGTTATTTCTACACAGTTAACATAGTGAGAGAAATGCACTTTGACAAGTACCAATAGGAACTCGCTTTTAGCAACCATTTTCAAGTTTGCAAAGATTTTTTTTTTATCAAAACAGCCCTGTGGGTTTAGTTGTCATGCTTCTTTTTTTTTAGATCAAATTTTGTTTCATTAGTTATCTCACATAAAACTGTACCTGAGAACAAGTAAAGAATTGGTCAGGCAATCAACTCCCATTTATTGTATACTTCCTTTGTGTAGGGAGTTATGGGTAATTCAAAAGAATGTAGAACACTTTCCTGGTTTCCATGTACTGTGGGTACTTAGGGAGTGCAAAAGATTGCCCTGGCATGGGGGAAGCACGTAAGACCTAGACAAGGGAAGTTGTAGTCAAAAGATCCCACTACTGGGCCAAGATCTTTCATCTGTGTGGTTTTCTGCAGAGGGAGGGAGTACTAAATAGATATTGGTATAGGGCAGAGATTGGGTAGGTGGAGAGATTGAGAGCAATCAGGTGATTGCTCAAGAACTGTGTATATTAAGTTCTGAGGAAGGTAGTGGAGTCTGAGAGCTCACTAAACTTAGATATAGATCCAATATGAAGAATGTGGCTGCTGATACTTCCCCCTATTCAATGGCAGGTTCTGCCAAACAGAACTCAGAAGTCTAGAAGTCAGACAGAAGCCTAGAAACTGACTTACCTGTGAGTCAACTTGTATTCTAGGCCATTATCCCACACATCGACCTTAGAACTAGTTGTCTCCAAAGTCCACTCTTGCCTCTATAGAATCTCTCTACTGTGTCACAGAAGCCTCTTTGCCCTGGGAATTCACCCCACTCCTGGACTTCTCATACTGAAAGAGCACTCTACCCCTGCAGCCCCTTCCTCTGGCTCATTTCCCCCAAGCTTTCATTTTGACAAAAACATTCAGGCCAGCTATGTTTTCATTCTTTTCCCGGCTCCACTCCCCGCTCTCCAGTTTCTCTACCTTCCTTTCCTATCTCTCTTTCCAGCTTTCTTTAATATATTATTTTCCTTCATCAGAATGTCAGCTCCTTGAGGTTGGGGAGTGTCTTTATGCTTGTATTTGCATTCCCAGAACTTAGCACAATACCTGGTGCATAGTAAACACTTAAATGCTTGTTGACTCTCCTAATACCTTGAAGACTACCTCACATTGAAGACTGTAAGCTCCCAAGGATAAAATAGTTTTTATTAATCCTTTTATGTCTGCTAGTATGGTAACTCTTTCAAAAAATGCAGATCTCAACTCATTTATAATTTATATTCTTAGAGCCTGAGGCTCAGAGGGTTTAAATGACTCACCCATGCTCATATATTAAGTGTCTTAGGATTTAGATCCAAGTTTCCCAGACTCCAAATCCAGTACTCTATATAATAGTCAGTCAGTCAGTCAATAAAAATTTAGTAAGCACTGAGGATACAAATACAGAAAAAGAAAGATAGTCCTTGGTCTCAAGAAGCTTGCAATATAATGGAAGAAGTCAACATACAAAAGGAAATTGAAAAGAGAGGGAAGAAGTTGTGATGTTCGAAGTAGTCCAGATGAATGCATCTAGGTGGGAAATGAGGAGATAGCTATCTTAGCCCTCCTAAACCCTCCCCCCACATTAAATAGAGGCTTTGGAGTTCATGGCTCTACCCTGCAGTCAGAGGGGCAGAAGGTACTGATGAGGTTTGAGTATCAAGGATGAGTCCATCTTGCAGGATGATGAGAGTTACCACTGATGAGGTTTCTGGAGGCAAGATAGAGACACCCAAAGAAGTCTAGATGAGTACAACCATACTGTCTTATAGCCCCTATTTTTCCTTTAAATTATGCTGCACACTAGCAAATCTTAGCAAACATGAATGTTTTCAAGCACAAAGAAAGATGGAAAATAGATGTATATGAAACTCTGAATCCGCAATATAGAGTGTGTTCCTTTTAACATGTATTAAATTTGACATGGTATTATCAACATTATCCTGTTTGTATCCACCTCTGAACCCTCCTTGGATCTTCTCTGTAATTTAGAAAATGTGTTATTAATGCTGTTTGCTTGCTTTTGTCCTTGTTTTGCTTTTCTTATCACCTCTACTCTCCACTGTTCCCTCTCCACTCTCCACCCACCCCAAATAAAATTCTTCCCTTTTAGCAAAAGTATTGTCAAGCAAAACAAAATAGTGTCATAATTTGTGGATGCATCTAGAAATTTAATCTTATTGTTCACCTGGAGACCTCTACTATTGGTGGAGACTGAGAGGTGAATATGCTTTATCATCAATCTTTTGAAGCCATAACTGGTTTGCTTTTGCTTGTGTAAAGCCTCTTCAATGTTATTCAAAGTTGTCCAATTTATTTCCTGTGGTTATCTCTACCCATTATTTGGTCATGAAATCTCTTATCTGTGGCTGTGAAAGGTATCATCTAATTTTTTTAATACCTAGATCAAGTATCTGTTTGTCGCTTGCTGTAGTAGGTGGTGTGAGATATTTATCTAATCCCAATTTCTTCCAATTTTCCTCATTTCTAATATCCCCCTTTTAATGCCTTCTGCAATTCCCTTCACTCTGTGGGAGTATACACTAGATATTGCTTATAAAAAGCTGGAGTGTGATTTTCTTCCTGTTTAAAAATAACATTAATACATCTATTTTTACAAGCAGTTATTATTTCTCCCTCCCAAACCCCATCCCTGCAAATGAACAATAAAAATATGAAAAATAAAACCTTTTAAAAATACACATTACTAAAGCAAAACAAATTCTCACATTGGTCATGCCCAAAAATGTATGTCTCATTCTTCATTTTGTTTATTACTTACCTGGCAGGAAGTGGGTGCCATATTTCATCTTTAAAACTATGGACTCATGCTTTATCATTGCATTTATTGGAGTTAAATTCTTCTGAATTTGCTCTTTCTCTATAATGTCATCACTGTATAAATTACTCTCCTTTTGCTTACTTCATTCTGTATCAGTTCAAAGAGGTCTTCCAAGTTTCTTCTGAAACTGGTAATTTTATAATTTCTTACGGCATAATAATATTCTATTTCATTCATATACCATGATTTTTTAACCCTTACCCGATAGGTTGGCACCATTTTAGTTTCCTTTTTTGGGTTGTTATGAAAAAGTGTGGCTCTCTTCCTAAGCAACCATTCAGGAGCATCTGCAAAGCTGTTGGGGAGACTAGAGGACCTGGGACAAATGACTAATTATTTGGACTGACCTGCACATGACAGGAGACATTTACTCAATGAGATCTTTGAATCTATGGGTATTGTCTAGGTGAGAATAATTTTTTGAAATTCAGAGGGTTCCACTTATCTAGGATTTCTACTAGGACACTTTTTATTACACTAATCTTGGGCAAGTGGATGGTTTCTGGTCAGCAATGGTGCCAGAACTCAACAGGAAGGCAGGTTGACTGCCTTAGACTTCATATGGAAAAGTTGCAAGCTTTTTCCTTCCATCCTTAGGATTTGAAAGCTTACATCTTGGTTTCAACCTTGTGATCTTACCTTAAACTGCTTCTCTTCTTGGATCTTGAGCTTTCTTTCTTTCATTCCTTATTTCCTCCTTTCTTTCCTCCATGATTTTCTCTTTCCTTTCATTTCTCTTACCTTCTTTTCTAAAATAAGTTTTTTTTCTTATTATGTCACAGTCATTTCTGGATATCTTCCACCCCTACCACAAATCCAACCCCTTCTTGCCCAAAGGGGTCAAAACTGCATCCCAGATCTGGGGGCAAAATTAAACTCAAACTACCCTATAGCTTTTTTGCTGACAACAGTTTTGCCTTGTGTTGCAAAAGTGGGTAGTAGGGAGGATAAACTCAAGCCTCTCCAGTTCCACTAATATCCTGGCCCACAACTCTCTATTCCAGGACCAATAATAGAGGTGGCCAAGGTCAAAAATAATGATTTCATAACACAATAGCCCACCTCCTTCTCCTTTTACCAAAAACTGAGGAAACCTCATCCAAACAGCGAAAAGGGACCACATGGTCCTTTCCCTGCTTCTTGTCTGCCCATAGCTGACTGGGACTCACCTGCAGTAACTTCTATCCCACTTGGCTCATATACCCAGAGGCTGCTTTGAGAGCTAAGGTCAAAGCCTACAAATTATGGTGCCCTTGAATTTTCTACTCTTTTACCATTGGTGATATTGGAGCTGCTGCCTGCATTCTGGGTGTCATTGCCAAGGTTAATGATTCATTGCTGCCAGTTCCAGATTGCCACTGTTTTTTCTATTATTCTATTGTTACCTGTTCTACAATACTACTAGAACTGTTACCTGTTCTACATTATTGCTAGAACTATTACCTGTTCTACATTACTCCTAGAACTGTTACCCCCCAAACCAGGGCATCACAGCTTTCCTCATTATCCTACAACTTTTACTGATATTCAAACTGCTACCTGCTGGCTACCCTCAGCACTGCCTAGGCTCCTAAATGAGAGTCAGGGGACCACTAATCCCTTACCCTCTACAATTTTTTTCAGAGAGGTCATTGCATGAGATGCCATCTTTGTCACCAATTATTCAACTTCTGGTGCAATGGATCACTTAGATCTTGAGAATTCAAATAAATATTCACTTTAATAAAAACATATTCAAATATCCCTGGGTAAAAGTAGTCTCCAAAGCAGTTAAAAGCAGTACAGAAAAATAAAAGCCAATGGCAAAGAAGTTAAAAGAAGTAGGCAAGTAGGTTCCCTGGGGTCTCAAGACTCCCCTCTCTCCCAAAGTCTTAAAAACTCTTTTATATTTTTGTTCATGGGCCAACTTCTGGGCCTCAGATCAAACCACCTGGGGCAAAATTGACTGAAACTTCCCCAGAGATGCACCATAGATTTTTCCCCCTCAAAATTCCATCTAGTGTTATGGGAATATGTGGAGTTAATTCATGCCTCCCCAGATCTACCAGTATTTTGGTCTACAACAACAAGAAAAGGACATTTCTTAGTCACTGAGAAATATGCAAATTGAGCAAATACTCTATATGTTATGCTTGTTTTGTGAAAGGTCCTGCAAATATTAAGTTGGTTTAAAAAGTTACTTTGCTCACTTGTCTGCAATATGGATGTTCCTCTACTAGGCAGTTTGTGTAGAGGTGGAAGATAGCATGTTATATATGGCTTTATTATTCTGTTTTCCAAGGCTTAGTTCATTGTTTTTGGTTAGAATAAGCAATTAAAAAGTCATTAATTAAAAAAAATGCTCCCTCCTCATTTCACTGACAAAAAGAATTAGTACTAGGAGGAAGATTGTTTGGCCTCATGCCCTGATGTTAAGGTGGCCCAAGGAGGAGTGGAGAGTTAAGTTACCTCTCAGCTTTAGGGAAGTTAATAAAATATTAAAGGAGAAATTTGAAGATAACACATATAAATCTGAAATATCAAGCTCTTGGGAAGATATAGTTATATCCCCTACACAAAACACACAGAGACATAGACACAGACTCAGAGCCAAGTTTTTGAAAAGATGGAGCTATGGTTACTCTAGGAAATAGAACAATTGTTAAGGCTCTAAACCCTGGGTTCTACCTCTGCTCCTTGACATTGAGAGATAAGATGACTAGAAAATGAATCATCCAGTGATTAGGAAGAGCCAAACTGTTCACTGCTGACAAAACTTCTGGAACCTCAGGATGTGGAACCCTCATTTGGATCTCCAAGGTAGTCCAAAGATGAGAACTTCTTGGTGATTCAGAGCCCAAAAGCTCTTGGAGAAAGAATGGTTTCTTAGATTCTAGCATTTATATATATAAAACTCATTTTTTTTAAACGAGAGAGATCCATTAAGAAGACAGAGTCAACTAGGGAGGGGGTTGAGAGTATGAGAGAAGTCTAGGGTCTCAGGACATAAGGCCTGAAAATTGTAAAGGCATTGCTTTTCCAGGGAGCTATCCAAGGTTCTGAATGATTTCCATTTGAATTTCTCTCTGGACCCAAAGGACCAAATCCTTGCATGTTTATGCCTGACCAATAGAATCTGCAGGCCTCAAAACTTATCATCCTGACATTGCATACCAGTGAAACATACCAGATACCTGCTCCAACTTACATCTTACCTATGTCATAGGACCTCTACTAAGTCCTATGTGAGAAGCAGTTTGACCCAATAATAAATAGTATTACACTTGGAGTCTGAAAGATCTGGGTTGAAATTCAGCTTCAGATATTTGCTAGCTATATGACCTATGGCAAAGAACTTAACTTCTGTGAGCCTAGATTTCCTCAGCTGTAAAATGGGATTGATAACAACTATAGAACTATTTCATAGGGTTGTAGTGAGGATCAGATAAGATATGCAAAGAGCACTTAGTAGACCTCAGTGCTATATAAACATCAGTTATTGTCATCGTTGTTGGTTTCAGTGCTACTGCGTGCCTATCTTGACCCTGACTGTTTGTTCCTGTGAACTGCCCTAAGAAAGCAGGTCAATTTTCTAGTTGCTTTCTAAACAAAATTATTAGAATTTCTAGATTGGCTCAATCCATGGTCCATGTAGCATAGTATTTTTTTTAACTGTTAATGACACTAAGAAAAGAATTATGGTAAAGAATTGTTGCTTTTCTTGAGGCCAGTCAAATAATTGAGGGACATACTCCCAAACCACATAGTTTCCATTAATAATCGATTATGCATAGGTCATCCACGAGTTTAAAGAAATCTTTTTTGAATACATTTATGCCTCCATCCTATGTCAATTCTTATATTAATAAGTGCTATAAGTTTATTCCAAGTTGTATTGAATAGTATTTCCTTTCATCAACCTTGGGCTTTGGCTCTTGAGCCTCCAGGAGTGTCCGCTTATCTCAATATTCTAAGACTGTGAACAAATTCATATTTGCCTTGTCCATAAGTCAAGATGGAAGAGAGATAATGTAGAGGAATGGAAGGAACCCTGGACTTGGAGTCAGGAGACCTGAGTTTGAATCTCAGCTCTGATACTGCAGAGAGACTATTTAGTCTCTCTGAACCTCAGTTCCTAATCTGTAAAAATCAGCATAATAATATTTCCCTTACCTACCTCACAGAGTAATTGTGAAGAAAATATGTTGCAGACCTCAGAATGTGAATTGTTATTTTTTTATTATGGTGATCCCAGTCATTTATTTTCATGGTTATCACATTTTACCCATTATCCTTTCAGACCAGAAAATCCCAACTATTAGTATCTCACTATTTAGCCAAGGTCTACACCTGTTTAAATATTGGGTGATAACCAGTCTACAAGAATCAGCCAAGATTATCAAAAGGTGACCAGAGTTTCAATCTCAGTTAATCTCAGCATATCTTGCAATTTTACAGAGGATAAAACTGTTAATCATAAAGCAAAACTATTTAATGCTCCATTATTATAATGGATCTGTAATCTCATTAGATACGGGCCTTCTGTGCAATAATCAAGCTTACAACCCTTCCATGCTTGCATAAACTATGTGACTCTTGTCCATATTTTATAATATATACCAGAGTAAGAGAGGGGCTATTCAGTTTCCCAGGGCCTTCCCTTCAGTTCTTTTCTCATTATATGGATACCAGTTGAATATCAATGCTCCCTTTATACTGTCCCTCACTCTTAGTATGTTTTTTTCTGGCCACAAATTTCTCTGATGACATCATTTATGTCACTTTTCTTGAGTAATTTCCTGTTTGTAATCAATAACAGTCTACTTAAGCACACTGCACACCTCTCTGTTGTCCCTTGGGTGGTTTTCAACCTCAAGTCTTCAGTAATTATTGAATTCCATGATTTGTAGCCATACAATACATCACCAGGAGTATACTAGTGTTAAGATAGACTTTTGTTTTTAATTTAATTCAATTGACAATTGGTTCTTGAATTGATAAGAGTTCTTGAGTCTTTCAAAATTATCTTTACAGAGTTGTTACTATATTTATGCTGGTTCTGCTCACTTCCTTCTACATCAGTTCATTTAAATCTACCCATGTTTTTCTGAATATAACCCCTTCATCATTCATTATAGCACAGTAGTATTCTATTACCTCCACATACTGTAATTTGTTCAGCCATTTCCCAATTGATGGGTACTCTTTTAGTTTCCATACAATTTTTAGGAAGTCAAACTAGCCCACTGTCCCACTTCCATTCAGTTTTAGGCCCAATTAATTGCTCATTTATAGTATCTATCCCAAGTATGTATTATATATATATATATATATATATATATATATATATATATATATATATATATATATATATATGTAAGCTGGATAAAGTGTCCCTTAAGAGCCTTGAGAATAGCCATGCTTTCAGCCCAATTCCCTCAGCCATCATCCTGGGAAGTGATTCCTAAGGAGATGCAGTCTGGCCCCTGCTCCCTCAGGTGTTACAGCCACATCTACTGAAGACCTAGAAAGTAAAGTTCTTGTCACCAGAGTTCTTGGTACTTTCAAAAATTGATGATGTATCAGTGGAAATGACATTAAAGAAGAAGCAAATCATCTGCTTTGCTGCTGCACTCTGAGGACAATGGGACTTTCCCATCTGACTTACAGCTGAAACCTTCCACATGTTGTCTCCCCTATTAGAATGGAAGCTTCTTGAGATCAGGGACCATCTTATTCTTTCTATATCCCTAGCACTTAGCAACATGGTGCCTTGCATATAGTAAGCACTTAACACTTTATCCATCTATTCATCAAGCTCCATGTCATAACCTAGAAAACAGGTATTCTTTATCCACTTGGTTTTTTTTTGTGTGCATAGGTAAGACCTTATTTAGAATGCTATGTAATGTTCTAAGCTTGATGAAATATTATGATGTCAAATGCATGTAAGACTTTAATGGTCTATATCACTAACTCTCCAAATCTATAGCAAGAGCATATTACAGCTTATGTTCATCTTAGTGTTTTGAAAAAATTGTATATAATCATATTGGTATTAGAGTTAATGAGATTTTCACAACCAATATACAGTCCATAGTGACTCTGTGAGTTTTCAGCCAGTCTCTGTTCTGAGGTGGGAGACGAGTCTTTGATGTAATGGCTATCTTAAGCTATTTGAAAAGCAGCTGCATGGAAAAGGCAATAGACTTCTTCTATTTGGCTCTGGAAGGTAGGAATGGGCCAGTGGAAAGAAGTTGCAAAGGGGCAAATAGTGGCATGATATAAGGTGCAAAAACTCAGCAATTACAGACATCTATTAAGATAATAGAGTTGCCTTGGCAGTTTCCTCCTCATTGGACATCTTTAAACGGAGGCTGAATGACCACTTGTTAGGGCTGGTGTAGTCAAAATGTTTTTTTCAGATATACACTGGACTAGTGATGTAGTGGACATAGAGCTGGACTTCAAGTCAAGAAGACCTGGGTTCAAACCTTGTTCCAGATATCTATTAGCTTTGTGACCTCCATGGCAAGTAATTTAACCTCTATGAACCTCAGTTTCTTCATCTGTAAAATGGGGATAATACTAACAACTACCTCACAACGTTATTGTGAGGATCAAATGAGATAACACTTACAGTCTTACAAAACTTAAAGAATTCTATAAACACTAGTTAGTACTATTATTATTATCATCATCATTACTATGATAGTGTAATGATAATATTTTCTAGTCCTAAAATTCTGTGCTTTGGTGATTATGGGCTTAGAACCCTAATAATTCTATTTCCTAGAATATTGATAGCTCCATGTTCTCAAAAATTGGCTCTGTGTATGTGTGTACCAACAATTTTGCTAGCAGCTGCTGTTGAAGTATAAGACCCAACAAGACTAGCAACAAGAGCTGCCAGCACAGGTTCTTTTTGTCTGCTTTACTAAGGAAAGTAACTTTAAGGAGTTAACAATCTTACTTTAATCATACATACAAATATAACTCACTTATTTCAGGAGGAAAAGCCAGCACTTTGAACTTCAGAGCAAATACAAACAAATTACAAACATACATTATAAACAGACCAAATACAAACCAACATCTGGGTTAGCAAAGCTGGGGGGGGGGGCAGTTACTACAGCTTGCCCAGAGTCATGTGCCTCTCTTCCAGTGACTGAGAGCCCCAAAAGTCAAACACCAAGCTAAGATCTTATATACCTGTATCAGGGCCCTGGGGTACTTGATTGCCTCAGTGGTGAGAAGCACTCAAAGAACAGTGAAAAATCCCACTTAAGGTGTGGGAAAGTTAATCCCTAGTTAATGACCTAGTATACAGGTCGATGACTCCTGATTGTCTTAGTGCTGAGAAACATTCCAAGAAAAGATCCCACTTTATCTGCCCCATTCAAACAAAGACCAGAATCAATAAAAGCGCTTAAGAGAAGAACAGCAAAAAGTCCCACCTTAATTACTGAAACAACGTGATTTTTGGCTTTCAAACTCAATGGATTGTGGCCTGGGAGCTTCCGGAAGAAGACTCTCAACCTCCACTTCCATTAAGAAACCTGAGGAGAAGCTTGTGTTGAAAGAAAGCCATATGCTATTCCCAAGGCCAATGTCAACTGAGACTTTTTTTCTTATTCTCAGATTTTGAAGTGACTGAAGTACGATTAATTTTAGCTTATAACTGACAAAGATACCATCTTTATTGCACCCAGTAAATGCATTTGGTTAACTTTACCCGTAAGACAGTTTTTTTTTTCCTGTTGGGTGCCTCATAAATCCCTGAAAGGATGTTAATAGTAACACTGGGCTTAATCACTCCGATAACTTGTGCTGCTAATGGGCATTGTAAAAATAGAGTGAGGTGAGAATATATTTCTCTTTAGGGCATGCCAGGTTTGGCCAGAACAGCGGCTCCTGAACTGGAAACATAGGCTCTGGGAAGGGCACTATGAGACTGCCAGGTGAGATCCTCTTGCCAGCTCACACTTAGTTCTTAGAGTTGGCTGTGAGACCCACAATTTTCCTGATATGACTGATTTCAAATGAGCAAGAACAGACCTGGGGGAAGCTTCAGGCTATACAACTTTACTTCAAATGTGAGCAATATATAGAAAAGATGAATGGTCATTAGGAGACTCAGAGGAGAATTTGACATATATTTTCTTCTTTTTCAATAGGTCACTTTTCTTAGTGGAAAGTATAATATGATATGCTTCTTAATGTCCTAATCTTGATTTTGCCACATAGATTATTGAGCTTTAATATTTTGTTGTTCTTGGCATTGTAGCCTATATTAAATGAGTACCAGGTAAGGGCCTGGGCAGTGAATGAGACTTGGCTCCTTAGCCAGGAAAAATGTTCTCTGTAACATCTGATCTATATTCGTGTTGCTATTTACTGTCCTTTATTAACATAATCGTAAATGGAAGCTGCTAACCCACATTCTCTGGGCCTCAAAGCAATTAGGACAGGCCTGAAGAAAATCAAGCAAAAGGTCTAAAAATATTTCAGAGTCCTGGTTTCACATATAGCTTTTTTTTTTTTAAGAGAGGAGTGAAGTGGAGATAGGAGCAGCTAGGTGGTACAGTGAATAGAATACCCAACCTGAGTCAGGACAACTCATCTTCCTGAGTTCAGATCTGGCCTCAGATACTTACTAGCTGTGTGACCCTAGGCAAGTCACTTAACCCTGTGAGTGGGATGGTGAAGCCCTCTCATGGAATCTGGATCTCGGCCTTTCTGTGAGTTGAGTGGAATGAATGGGGGTGGGGACCTTCCGGCATGTCTCAGGGCTTCTGATTGACAGCTAGGCCTAAGTTTTGAGTTACTAAAAATCACCTGAAATGTGTCCTTGCCAAATAAGGGAAAGTGTCTTTAAGAGTTTGACATTGGCTAAATTGTACCTGGGGTAGTAGATTTCTACGAAATTGTGAGCCTGGACTCCACCAATGGGAGTAAAAGACCAGTGGTGGTGGGGCAGGGGCTTGTTTAAGTTAGAGTATAAGGCTGGGTTTTGCCCTCTCCCTACCAATTGTCTATTGGTTTGGAGACCACCCTTTCCCACGGGATCGTAATAAAATCCATTTCTACATTCTAATTGAGAAGCCTCTGAGTTTAATTTTGGGTTTAGTTTTTGTCCCACACACCTGGTTGCCTCAGTTTCCTCATCTGTAAAATGAGCTGGAGAAGGAAATGGCAAACCATTCTGAGAAAACCCCAAATGGGGTCACGAAGAGTCAGACATAACTGAAAATGACTGAACAACAGCAGAAGTGGGGATGAGGAGGCTGTGGGGTAGGATTATTTGTGGTGGGGCTGGGAATAGGAGAGTAAGACTGAGTGGATTTTCTGCAGCTGCACTGGCAACTAGGATAGTGAGAGGACTGAAGAATGTACCATTTGAGGTTCAGTTGAAGGCTTTGGGGAGTGGGGGTAAATGTGATAACTATCTTGAGAGTATGACACAATAGAAAGAACACTGACTTTGGAGTCAGGGGACCTGTGTTAAATCTTGCCTCTGTCAATACTTCTGTAACCTTGGGCAAGCCACTTTTCTTATCTGGGCCTCAGTTTCCTCATCTGTAAAATTAAGGAAATGGACTAGATGGCTCTTGAGATGTCTTCAAGCTCTAGATTCATGACTAGTATTTAAAGGACTAACACGTAAAAGAGGGACTAGGTTTGTTTTTGTTTGGGCCCAAAAGTCAAGAACTCAGAGCAATCAGTGAAATTTTTTTTAAGAGTATTTATTAAATGTGTGACTTCATGGCAAACTTCCCAAAAATTAAAGGATTCTCATCCAAAGATTAAATGGGATCCCTTGGGAGGTAGGGGCTATTTCATCACTGGAGGTCTTCAAGTGGTGACTTGAAGAGGAGATTCCTATTCAGGTGGAGTTTAAACTAGATAACCCCCGAGGCTCCTTCCAACAAATGAATGAATGAATGAATGAATAAATCAATGAAAAAAAAAGGCATTAATAAGGTCTTACTATGTGCCAAGTACTTTGCTAAGTTCTGGAGATATACATTAAAAAAAGAAAATCATTACCCTTAAGGAACTTACATTCTAGTAGAAAAAGACACATTTTGTGGATTGGTGGGTCAGGGAGCTGGGGTGTATGCTGGAACCTGCTCCAACCTACTTGTGAGAGCTGATTGTTAAATTTTCAGTGTAGGCGTTTACACCTCAGAAACTGATGAATGCTACAGATCAAGGCTTGATTTATTGTCTTGTTGATTGTCTAGAATTAAAAAATGATAGAAATGTTATAATGTGGATTAAATTTAAAAGTGGGTTCTGTGCACATCCCCCTCCCTCCCCCAGAGAGCTAGTTGTTAAACATTTACCAGAACATCACTGTAAAGTCAGGTAGAGATATTTTGGTTTGGAAGGTTCAAAAAATTGTGATTAGAGCTACAACAGAATAGATACTCTATGATTATTATTATTATTTTTAGTTAAATGGTATGGGAATCTGATAGAAAAATAAAACAGGGGATGGACCAATATAGATTTTAGAGGTCAAGGTTTGCTTGGTGATTTAGATATTCTGAGTTTAGTCTATTGTAAAGCAATGTTTGCTTTGACACCTGCACAAGCAGTTGAAAAGTCAACATTTCAGTCAAACTTTAGGTTGTTTGCTTTACACAGTGCAACGAACCACCAAATTGACTGATTTCTTTTTGCACTGACTAATTTGGCTCAACAGGTTGGAATATTGGTTAAAAAATAGCCTGAGGCTTTTCAGAACTGGAAGAAACCTTTCAAAACATTTGACAAGCTGAAGGCTGTCAGTCCGATTTTTCAAATAAAGGATGAATGCTTTTTATAATTTGGTGAGCCTGTGAAGTGATTTTTATGAAAACTTGGAAGAGGTTAGAAAATTACTCTTGAGCCAGCTAACAAGAATATGATATTATCCCAAGTTATTTTGTTTTTAATATTAATTTGAATTTATGAAGAACCCTGAAGATGAAGGATATTTCATTTCAATGCTGCATAGTTATCTTGTAATGGGATTCTGTTCCCCTGGTGGATGAAATAAAACTCAGTATAAAGTTTATTTCTGGCCAGAGTACAGCAAAGCTGTGTTTTCCATTCATCTTTGGAATAAGAAATTTGCTTTCTGTCTCTTTGTCACGCTTTCTGCAAAAAAGAAAGGTGTTTGCAAATAAATGTTACCTCAATCAGTTATAATTCAGCACTTAATTCAGCAAATATTTGTTGAGCCCCGTACTAGAGCCAAAGCAGGTACGACAAGGAGATAGAAAAAGGCTGCTACATGGCACAACAGCCAGAGTGCTAGACATGGAGGAAGGAAGATATGAATTCAATTTTCTGCTTTCCTTCTGATCTTTGCTACCTTTGTTTTATTTGTACAAACCCTTTTTAATTTAATGTAATCAAAATTATCCATTTTATACCTAACTTTGCTTTCTATTGTTTATTCATGTTATTCACCTATCCATAAGTCTGTTAAGTCATATGTTCCGTGTTCTTCTAATTTTCTTGTAAAATCTCTCATGTATCCATCTTGACATTATCTTGGTAATGCCCAGTTTCTGCCATACTACTTTCCAGTTTTCACAACAATTTTTTAACTAAATAATGAATTCTTTCCCCCAAATTTTAAGCCTTTATTTATACTTGTCAAACACAAAGTTATTATATTTACTTGCTACTATAAATTGTATGTCTATTCCATTGATTTGTTAGTGATGCCTATTAAATATGGTGGGATATGGAAGAAGGAAATACTAAAGCAGCAGCAGCAAAAGGGACAGTTATGTTGTTAGTAAATTTGGGGATCCAATTCTGTAAGTGAGTTGATTCCACCCTAACCCTATCCTTGGAATATCTGGAAGCTATGAAAGGAGTCTAGGATGTGAGACTCATAGCAGCCAAACTGACTCATTGGTTACACATTATGAAAGAATATAGAAATTGCAAGAGGTCCGAATGGACAATGCTTGAGAGGCAGCAGAGAAGAGTGGAAAAATGGTAACCATAGAATTGAAATACTTGAATTAAAACCTAAGTTTTAACGCTTAGTTGCTATGAAACCCTGGGGAATACACTTAGTAGGTATTAGTTTGCAATGGTCTTATGCCATTCCTTGCTTCTGCCATGTGACCAGCCCATTTTCTTTTTGCTCATACATTTCCCTACTGATTTATTCCTTTATTCCAATTCTTCAAGTTCTTTATTATTCTTCCAGTTCTTTATTATATATTTCAGCCTGCTTGTATCCACTCTGTACTTCCCCATTGTTCTCTGCATAGCATTCATTTTTAGTTTTTCAAAGAGTAATATTCTATATCTCACAGCAATGCAGCAATGGTAGTAAAAGATCTCCAAAAAATTATTATTTATTTATTTTTAACATTGATTACAATTTTTTTGAATTTGAATTCTCTCCCTTCCATTCCTTCCCTACCTATTGAGAAGGCAAACAATTTATCAATTGTACATGTGAAATCATGTAAAAATATTTCCATATTAGCCATTTTGTAATAAGAAAAGCAAAAAAAGTATAAAAAATAATAATAAAAAATAATGCTTCAATCTGTACTCATTCCCTCTCTGCATAGTTAGCATTTTTTATTATGAGTCCTTTGGAATGCTGTAATATCAATTAAGTTGGAACTTTTTACTGTTTTAGAATGATAGATTAATTAGTTGTCTTTGATTGAGCCTTACTAGGTACAAAGTCCCAGGCCCAAACCCCTATCAACTAAGTGCTTAAGCCTATGTGGGCGTTAAGCCCTCAGGGTCCTAAGGGGAGTTGATAAGACCAGAGCCAATAGTAGGAAGCTAAGTTCTGGTTGCTCAGATGACATTTAATGATGACTAAAGAGGGTATAAAAAGCTAGAGCAGAGCTATTTGCTAGGACTCTCACTCTTGGAGGGGTGTTGAAGTGGAGACTGGGCAGCTGTAGTTAAGAGCCCTCCAGCTTGTAAACCTGGATGTTGGGACTTTGTTAAACTCTGGTAACTATGCATTGAGATTTGAATGAGACAAGATCTATCTGTTGATGTTTGTAATTTGTGTTTGCTCTGAAGTTCAGAGTGCTGGCTTTTTCCCCTAAAATAAGTGAATGATATTTTTATGTTGGATTAAATTGAGATTGTTAACCCCTTAACATTACTTTCCTTAGTAAAGCAGATCAAAGAACCTGTGTTGTCAGCTTTCTGTGTGCTGGTTGTTGGCGGGTCTTTCACCTCCACAGTAGCTGCTAGCCAGATTGTTGCGACAAATGGTCTTGGGTCATTGTATCAATCAGAGTAGCTAAGTCTTTCATAGTTAATCATTGTTACAATATTGCTGCCATTGTGTAAAATGTTTTCCTGGTTCTGCTCACTCAGCCTCAGTTCATGTAGCCTTTCTAGGTTGTTCTGAAATCATCTTGCTTGTCGTTTCTTATAGCACAATAGTATTCTATCACAATCACACACCATAACTTATTCAACCATTTCCCAATTGATGGGCATCCCCTCAATTTCCAATTCTTTGCCACCAAAAAAGCTACTATAAATATTTTTGTGAAATACATCATTTCCCCTTTTCTTTGATCTCTTTGGTTCATAGAACTTGTAGTGGCATTGCTGGGCCAAAGGGTATGCATAGTTTTATAGCCCTCTGGGCATAGTTCCAAATTGTTCTCCAGAATGGTTGAACCAGTTCACAACTCCACCAATAATGCATTAGTGTCCCAATTTTTTTACACTCCCCTCCAGCATTTGTCATTTTTCTTTTCTATCATGTTAGCCAATCTGATAGGTGTGAGGTGGTACCTCAGAATTGTTTTAATGTGAATTTCTCTAATCAATAGTATTTGGAACTTTTTAAATATAACTATAGATAACTTTGATTTCTTCTAAAAACTGCCTGTTTATATCCTTTGACCATTTATCAATTGGGGAATGGATCTTATTTTTATAAATTTGACTCAGTTTCTTCTATATTTGAGAAATGAACCTTTATTAGAGAAAATTGCTATAAATTTTTCCTACCAATGTCCTGGTAGTAGGATATTGATATTAAAAAGATAAGCCCTTGTTTCTGTGAGAAGTATCATTAAAGGAGATTTGCAATTTCTTAAAGTTAACGCAGGTTCCTCCCCTTTCCTGTTTAAATCTGGGCTTATTTGCTTGGTGGAGAGAGGTAGAAGCCAAAGGCAACTGGTTTTGAATATGAGGTTATTTATAAAACCTTAGGAAGAATTATGGTAGGAGATTATGAGCTATATTGAGTAATGGGTTTAAAGAAAGCTTGAGAATCTCAACTAAGTAAAATTATTTCTTGGCACTTAACAATGAAAATGGAAGCAAATTCATTTAATGATGAAAATGGAAATTTCTATACACCAAAGAAAAATGGAAAAAGATCTGCGATGATCTATATATGTTTCTCCTTCCTTCCTTCCTTCCTTCCTTCCTTCCTTCCTTCCTTCCTTCCTTCCTTCCTTCCTTCCTTCCTTCCTTCCTTCCTTCCTTCCTTCTTTCTTTCTCTCTCTCTGTTTCTTCTTTCTTTCTCTCTCTTTCTGTCTCTTCCTTCCATCCTTCCTTCCTTCCTTCCTTCCTTCCTTCCTTCGTTCCTTTCTTCCTTCCTTCCTTCCTCCCTCCTTCCTTCCTCCCTCCTTCCCTCTCTCTCTCTCCCTTGGAATAGAAAAGATCTGCAAAGATCTTTTCTTATATATCTTATATATTTTTTTTCTTCCTTCCTTCCTTCCTTTCTTGCTCGCTTTCTTGCTTTCTTTCCCATTAAGCATAGTAGAACTACTACACTTAGATGCTAATATTGGAGTTTGGGAAGTAGAAATGGTAGTGAAGATAACAATGACAAGAAAAGCAAATAGATTAGATCCAGTTTATAAGAATGGTTTCATTCTAGAGTTGATGCAGTTGTGCTTAGGGTTACACAGTTAATAAGTTTCTGAGGTTTAGTCTGACTTATAGTCTTCTTGATTTCAATTCCAAAGCACTACACACTATATTAAAATAGGGCAAACTCCAAACTTCTCTAAAAAGAAGGGCAGGTCTCGTGCCTAGGTGAATGTATTATCTAATGACCAAGACTAACTGCTTTCACTGGAGCTAATGATGGTGAAAACTAATGGTGCTCTCCCTCTATCCCCATTTTAGAGATGAAGAAGCTGAGGTACAGAGAAATTAAATCCCTTTCCTGGGTCACATAGTAAGTATATGAAGGAGGATTTTAAATTTAGATCATAATGATTCTAAGACCAGCCCTCTATCCACTAAGCCACCTAACTGCCTCTTTAAAACCTAAGCCAGCTGGCTAAATTGAGAAAAAAACCTGTTGGGATAGCTCAGAGATCTCATCACTTAAAACAACTGCCCCTAACATAAAGGCTGTGGCTTGATAGCCAATCTTGGCTTCTCTCCAACTTGGCTGTCATCTCTTTCCCCTTTTATAGCTCAATGATTTTTCGGTCCACCTCTCTATCCCCCTTCCACAGTGTGGGCCTCTTGTGGCCCTGCAGGTATTGGCTGCTGAGGACAGTTATAACCTAAATTGTACCTGCAACATCTACAGCAGAGAGAATTTCACTCTGAGGACTCCCTTCCCTGCCCCCTATAAAAAGTCTCCATAACCTGTCCCTTAAATTACAAAGCAAGAATGGAGAACCTATGTCCTTGAGGCCACATGTGGCCCTCTACATTCTCAAGTGTGGCCCTTTGACTGAATCCAAATTTCACAGAACAAATCCCTTTAATAAAAAGATTTGTTCTGTAAAACTTGTACTCAGTCAAAAGCCAAGGACCTAGAAGGCCACATGTGGCCTTGAGGCTACAGGTTCCCCACCCCTGAGGATACCCCATATACCCCTCAGTAGATAGGTTCTGCACTCCAGAGCAGTGGCTGGTGAATAAGGCCCCTTCCCCTATTTATTTTTTATCAGTAAAGAATGGGTCTTTCAGTATAAGTACGTATGGATGGGCTGCAAAATGCATTGCAGATCTCATTACATGATCTTTCCCTGCAAACCTACCCCTTTTAAAAAATTCTCTATTTCTATCAAGGATTATCCTTCCAGTCTCCTAAGTTCTCAACCTCCTCATTATCCCTGACTCTTCACTCAATTGAAACCACTCTCTTCAAAGTTAGCTCTCTTTCAGATCTCTTAATTGCCAAATCTTATGGCCTTTGCTCAATTCCTATCCTTTTTCATCTGTCTTCAGCATTTGGCACTGGCACCAGCTACTCCTCCTAAATACTTAACTCTCTCCTCTCTGGGATGCTGGAAATGATATATGTATCTCCTATAAAAACTCTTATATTTGCATTCTTCAAAAAAATTGGAAACAGAATAGCTTAGCTTGTTTAAAAATCTTATGCAGAGTTTCAATGAGTGTTCACCTCATTTGTTAAAAATATAAAAATACAACAGGTCTGAATGGTTTGAAAGAATAACTGATTGATATCAGGAAAGATGGACTTCTTGCACCTTAATGTCGACAAAAACTTTGCATAATTGGCAGATGGGAATGAAAAATGACTATTATGATTTTGCAGGTACTGCTAATGATGTACTTCTTCCATTTGAATCCATGTATCTTTGTGATACCTAAGTATTTTAATTAAAACTAAATATAACAAGAGTGAACTTAGAACTATGCCTTCAAATCACTATATTACAGAGTGTTTTATAGATTTAAAACATTTAAGAAGAAAATATTCAGTCACCTTACTCTCATTAACATGCCATTAGTAATCATAATTTTTAGTGAGAGCAAGAAGGTTTTTGTACTATTTTTTCAAAATATTATTTCACTTTTATTTCATCTTTTGAAATTTCTATTTTTGTGGGAGTTTTATGAAGTAGTTTTTAGCATCCTATTAAATTTATGTAATATACAAACAAGCAAAAATACGCATATTGAGGATATTTGTTCAGAAGTTTATCTACTGATGGGAGCACAGGATTCAGAAGATTGGAGCCCATTAAGGGGACCACACTCTTGCCTCATACAGGTGGTACAGTGGATAGAATGTTGGACTAGACTGCTGGATTTGGAGTCAGAAAGACTTGAGTTTAAACATTGTGTCAGACACTAGCTGTGTGATTCTGGGCATCTCTTAGTTCCCCACTGGCTTGGTGGTTTCCACTCTATCATGACCAGAGAGATTGCTTCAGCTTTAGTACTCACAGCTCATCAGTACCCTCAGTTGCTTCTTTCCCTTAGACTGGAAGGCAGAGCAAAAATATCTTCCTAAAGCTACCGTTTATTGAGTTCTCAGCCAGCTCTTCTTTTTTCCATTGGCTACTTGGTTTTGACTCCTCCATCATCATGCCCTGGCTGTAGGTGCCCTTTGGCACCATTCTCCCCTTTCAGCTTCCAATTGTGTATTGCCTTCCCCCATTGGAAGCTCCTTGAGGGCATGAATTTTCTTTTTTCTCATTTGTATTCTCAGTGCTTCGTACAGTGCCTGGCACATAGCAGGCACTTAATAAATAAATGTTTATTGCATTGTAAGTCACTTTACCTCTCTCAAACTCATCTCCTTTTCAAATAAAATGGCAGTAATAGTAGCTCCTACCTCAAAGGGTTATTATAAGTATCAAATAAGATTTAAACATAAAGTACTTTGCAAACACCAAAGCACCATATAAAAGTAAGGTATATGTGAGAGTCCTGATTCTTATACTAGGTACCCAATCTCAACAGCTGCCAATTCAAAAGAAAATCTATGAGATACCCTGAGATTGTTATGACAAATAAAAAAAGAGTTAGATATTTAAAAATTTTCACAACTTCATTATGCATAACTGCAAACACTCAAATTTACCTAAATGTTCAATAGGAGGGTAGTGGTTCGATAAATTGTGGTATATAAATGCCCCAGAGTAGTATATTTTAATTAAGATAGACAGCTAAGAGGAATAGAAAGAAATCTGGAAAGAACTTTATAAAATAATGCAAAGCAAGGGAAAAACAGAACCAGAAGAGAAGAATGTACTTAAAAGAGGAAAAGTGAAAAAGATTGAATGGCTAACCTAAGAATGCTGATAGAAATTTACAGGACATGCCTTAAAGATTGTTATAATATTTTATATGTTAATTAATTAAACAATAACTAGTTATAAAATGGATTTCCTTTCCTGTATTGATATTCCATAATAAGTTATAATACACTATTAAACATTTTTGGGTTGTTGGGGTTTGTAAATTTTATTTGGAGAAATGCTGGCATAGGCTTCACCTGAGAAAATGTTTTATTAAATATGGGCACTAGCTAGATCCCAATTGTCTTTACCTCCCTAACGAAGACATGGATTTTGAAGTTCTCTTTGAGTGAACTGGTCCTACTCTGGGATAACCCCCACAGGAGAAGGAATCAAGTTAAAAAGTAAGAATATTATAATTGAGACTCCAGAGAAAATAATCTCTTCTTTTTTCAATATTTCTAGAAGTCTATTTTTTCCAGAGTTTCATTGAGTCTGGCTGCTTCTGCAGTTCCGTTGTTCCCATTCTTCCCAGAATTCCATTGTTTCCATTGTCCCTGGAGTTCCAATAATTCCACTGCCTCTGGAGTTTCACTGTCTCCGAGTTCTATCATTCCTGGAGAATTTCTGAGGGAGATACATTAAAGTGATGAGGATTTATTAGGGAGCTTGAGTAATGACACTGTTTCTGTCTACTTTTTGAGCAAATAATTAGAAAACAATTTGGTATAATTTTTTATTATACTGATTTTGTGGAAACAGTATCCAGATTATTAATGTGTGAAGGGCCCTAGAAAAGAAGTAATTAAGTACCGTTACTTTATACTCTGTTTTGACGTGCTTGGAGGCATGTTCTGCTCTTGAAAATGAAATTGGAATTTTGAAAATGCAATCAACATCTCTGCTACTCTTTGTCTGTTTCTATATAATACAGAGTTTCTTCCTCTGGTCCCATTGGGAATTCCAGTGAACTCAGTGTTTCCTTATGATCGCTGATTGAGGCTATGTTTTCCTCTGAGAATAGTGCTAATTGCTCTTGCAGAACTGACAAAATGAGATGCCAGTTTTTTTCCCCTGTAGGTCCAAACTGGGCAGCCAGGTGATACAGTGGTTACAGTGCCAGATGGGCCTCAGACACTTACTAGCTGTGTGATCCTAGGCAAGCCATTTAACCCTGTTTGCCTTAGTTTCCTCATCTGTAAAATAAGCTGGAGAAGGAAATGACAAAACACTCCAGTATCTTTGCCAAGAAAACCCCAAATGGGGTCACAAAGAGTTGGACATGACCAAAAAAAAAAAGACTGAATAACCACAGCAACAAAAGGCCCAAATTAACAGAAATATAAAATTTCTCAAGAATGGATGATAGAAAATACAGTTGACCAATTGTGACTTCAAAGGAGTTTGATGAAGCATACCTCTTGCCTTTTGGCACAATTTTGGTGGCGCTCATCTTCAAACACGTTCAATGTAGCGCTTTATTTTGCTTCACTGAACTTTGTTATAAGGAATGGTTCTATGGGAAATGGGAGCTGAGACAACCTTGCCTCCTGTAGATATAGTGGGGAAAACCTGAGTTCAAATCCAGCCTCAGATGCTCATTAGCTGTGTGATCCTTAGACAAGTCACTTAACCTCTGTTTACCTCAGTTTACTCATCTGTAAAGTAGAAATAATAATAGCACCTATCTTACAAGGTTGTTGTGAGAATCAAATGTTTGTATAGTTGCCGACACTCAGCAGGTGCTCAATAAATGCTCATTTCCTTCCTTCCTATATTGGATTTTATTTCCTGGTGAAACCATGCCATGTGGTTTGATAAGCACCATCGCTTATGGATAACGGCTCACCTTTCTTTAGTACTTTACAATTTACAAAGTATACTCTTCATGACAAACTGATGAGAGAGAGAATTTCTAAGCACTTACTATTTGCCAGACACCATACTAACCACTGGTGATACAAATGTAAGTAAACAAGGCAGTTTCTACCTTCAAGGGGCTTGTATTCTAATGGGGGCAAGACAACACACAGAAAGGTATTGGAAAGAGTGGGGGGACCCTGGCATAAGGGGGATTGCAAGGAGACTTTGAGAATCTGTGTGGAGGCCTGGATAAGACAAAAAGGCTTACCTCCCAGATGGACAAATGCATGTATTCTTCTCATTTTGTGTATGAGAAAATGGAATTCAAAAAGGTAGGATGATTTGCTTGGGGTCATTGTACAGTATAAAATGGGCTGGATTTGGAGCCAAAGAACCTGAGCTAAGATCCTGAGCTGTGTGACCATGAGGAAGTAACTGACATCCTTTGAGCTTCCATTTGCTCATCTACAAAATGAAAGGTTTGGACAGGAAGGCCTCCAAGGTCACTTCCAGCTATGATCCTATGATTCTTTGATCGAGCTTATAAATTGAAGCCAGGAATTGAACCAAATTCCTCTGAACAGAGTGTATGCTTTTTTTTTTGACTTTCTCATGCTGTTTTGTAGACGACGAAGTAGTTAGAGAGGTAGGAAGTAGACTAGGAGAGTGTGCTGGCCATAAAACCAGGGGATGGAGGGAGGGAAATCAGTATTTTATAGAAGACAATGGACCACAGGGTTAAAAGTGCAGACAAGTTAAGGGCTATGAGCATTGAAAACAAGGTCATTGGATTTGAAAATTAGGCCACTCGTGACCTTTGGGAGAACATTTCAACATTTTCACTGAGGTGGTGGAGGCAGAAGAAAGCTTGCAAGGGTGGAGAAGAGAGTGGAGACTAAGGAATGGAGGCAAAGCTGTAACTTACCTGTAACTTGAAAAGTCTGGATTAAATGTCTCTAGCTCTAAATTTCTGTGACTGTATTATTCTAGGCCTTAGTTTCTTCATCTATAATTAAGGAATGTAGGATTAGTCAGGGGGGGAGCATGCAGCCTTGTGGCCACTTGTGGCCCTCTAGGTCCTTAAGTTCCTTTGACTGAATCCAAACTTCACAGAACAAATCCCCTTAATAACAGGATATGTTCTGTGAAGTTTGGATTCAGTCAAAGGGCTGCACTTGAGGACCTGCAGGCCTGTTCCCCACCCCTGGATTAGATGATATCTAAGGTTCCTTTCAGCTCTTGACTCCTATCTTTTTATGACTAGGAAAAAAATTATAATTAGCTTATCAGTTGATCAGAAGTTTTAAAGTGATAATCTCTTAAAAAGAGGCTCAAGAAACTTGATAGCAAATAGTTTTAAAGGTCCTTTTCTCCTTACCTATTCATTCTTACCTATTTCCTACTTTCCTTACCTATTCATTTGTTTAGCCAAAGGTCAGCTTTGGTCCTTGTGGGAGTCATCACTAATTTCAAATTAATAATGGGGTCAGAATAAATGAGGTTTTGCCCTTCCCAAAGTATGCTGTTTTCTCTCATGTGAAATAGACCTTGTGGCCCTGCCCCTTTCTCCACTTCTTCCTAGTTTCTCTATGGATCATTAACCCTACCCAGGTTCCCTCAGGAAAATCTCTAAAATAAAGCTGAGGTATGACTGGTATCTTAAGGTCTATGCAAATATGAATATTAGGGAACCCTTCCAGAAAGGTACTCAATATACAATATGGGTTTCAAGACAACTTTTTTTATTGCTTTGCATAAGATGTAAAGGACTCACAGGCACCATGAGCAAATATAGGAAACATAAAACAGTTAAAGAGCTCATCATACTCTTTATATACCTTCGGAAGAAGGTAAAAACCTTTTGTGGGAGTGCTGAAGAGATATTTCTCATTCATCCTGGACCAGGACTGACCATACAATTTACAGCAATGATTATGGAGCCTTGGCAAGGTCTGGGTCTCCTGGTTAGGCATTATATTGCTTTAGACCTTCAGCCATAGGGTCCTTCCATTGGTCGTCTTCTCTGAGAAGCATGCTGTTCTGGAAATCTTTCCCTATCTGGAGGCTGGTGCTTGATTCTTGAACTCAGGAACTCTTTTTTTTTAAAAGTTAATTTATTTATTTTTAGTTTTCAACATTCACTTCTGTAAATTTTAAATTTCCTTCCCCTCTCATCCTTCCTCTCTCCCCAAGACAGCATGCAATCTGATATAGGCTCTACATATACATTCCTATTGAACATATTTTCACAGTCATGTTGTATAGAAGAATGAGAATAAATGGGAAGAACCATGAGAAAGAAAAACAAAACAAAACAACCAAAAAGAGAAAATATTCTGCTTCACTCTGCATTCAGACTCCGTAGTTCTTTCTCTGGATATGGATGGTATTTTTCATCATGGAACTCAGGAACTCCTGAACTCAGGGGTTACCCATGGAGTAACCCCAAGACTGGTAACTTCCATTCTCAGGGTTTTAGTCTTTGACCTGTGCTCAAAAAAGGAATCAGAAAGGCAGAAAACAGTAACCAGGAATTAGGAGGTTCAAGAAATTCTAGTCTCAAATTCTCAAATACATTTCTCACTGCCATGTGTTTCTGCTATAAGGGGGAAAAGAATGTTGTGCAGAGAAATTATACCATTGCTAGAAATTCAGGTGAGGGAAAACTTGTGAAAAGAGAGAAGGGCCCCAAAGGAACCCTTTTGTAGCTCTGACTGTAGGGCCTGGGTTGTTTCCTCTAACAAAAGTCCAATTCAATTACTTGAGACCAGTCAGAGGAATTCCTCATGTTTTCACTGCAAGGGGCTAGGTGGTATGTCTGGCTGCATGGCAGGTAATCCCATCTAAAAAGAAGGCAATTTCATTATGTAGACTGGAGGATTCAATGCTAATACCTTCTCTGAACTGATTACCTCCAATTCATCCCGCACATATCTTGGTTGTTTTTCCAAGCTTTTCACAGTGTTTTTCATGTTGTTTCCCCCATTAGATCATGAGGCCCTTGAGAGGAGGGACTACCTTTTGTATTTCTTTGACTGTGAAATATAGTAGATATTTAATAAATGCTTATTGACTCACTGACACAGATTAATCAAAGACTCTCCTGGTCAAACCCACTTCCCCCATTATAGAAGAAAATTAGTTCCCTTCAAACTCTTCTAAGGAAACTCAGCACCCAATACTGAAACTTCCACCTGAGAAATCCAGAATTGGGTAGAAAACTCTCGTTAGTCTATAAATAAGCTCTAAATTATGTTGTGCTGTTTCAGTGCTAGGATAATGACATAAAGGAGAAATTGTCCTTTGATGCACAGAAGAAGGTAATTACAGTGATTATAATAAATGCTGGCTAATATTGCAATAAATAGAGTAATTTAGTTCGCATTTTGGAAACTATTAAGACTAAAGTGCTAAATTCCAAATGCTCAATGTTTATTAAAAACTATTGTATAGCACAAATTACTTGATTGGGGGAGAGCATCTCTCAGCTCTATTGACTGGGGTTCTGGTTGTTTGTGACGCAAGTGAATATATCAATAAACTCAAAGAGCTAGCTCGGAAGCTCACCTCTTTGGGGCCCAGATCCTTAAGAAATGGCCCCTTATACCTGGTCATACTGCATCCTGAGAAACTTGAAATCATAGGATTTCAATGCACTCCCACATCATCCCTGCTTCTTAGTACACTTACTCTCCTTCTATGCTTAACCCAACAGTAACCTACTATAAGAAATCTTTTTTTGGTTCTGTTCTCACTTTCCTTAAAATATTATTATTACTTGCTTGGACCTGGCAAACTGGTATGGCAAACTCCTGGTAAGGAAATGCCATCTGTTAATCCAGAGTAATAACCATTCTGCAGCTCCTAGTCTTAGTTACTGGGGCCACAGAGAAGTGATTAGGGTCAGAGGTAGGACCTGATCCCAGGCCTTCCCAACTCCTAGGCTAACTCTTTGTTTGCTATGTCATCTTGGTGGCCTCTTTCCTCAAGTTATATTGTCTTTATTTACATAGTTACATGTCTTATTCCCCAGTAGAATATAAGCTTCTTCAAGGCAGGGGCTATTTTTCATTTTGTCTTTGTATTTCCAGTACCAAGACAGTGCCTTGCATGATGTAGACACTTAATAAATGGTGTTCATTGAACTGAATGGAAATGTCTTTCTCCTTGTGTCTATGCTACTACAGAGGGCCATCTCCAGTCATCCTGGTCAATATCTGGCCACTGGGACCAGATGGCTCTGGAGGAGAAAGTGAGGCTGGTGGCTTTGCATGACCGTCCTTCACTTAATTCCAATTCACTTGCATGTCATGGCATCACCTTCTTGATGTCATGGTCCTCTTGGAGAACAAAGGGCAAACAAAAACAATGCTACTCCATCTCCTCAGATTTCTAGAGGTAGTAATCCTAACAAAAGCTATTGGACTTAACAGTCAGGGAATGGAAAAAGACAATATCTAGGACTGCGAAGAAGTCCTGACATATGTTGTATTTGCCAGTCTTTTCCATGCTCCTCTGAATCCTGTCAGCAAGATTTTTGGTGATGACATCAATTTATTAAAGAAATAGCGCTACTCCAAATGCTAGTCTCAAGTTCTTCTCGTAAGTTCATACTTCCCAGTGCCACGTGTCTCTGCTGTAGGTAGCTATGTCTGATGGGGAGGAATGGAGGATGAGTATCATGCAGAGGAATTATACCTTCGCTGGAAGTTCAGGTGAGGGAAAATTTGTGGAAAGGGAGAAGGGCCCTAAAGGAGCCATTTCCATAAGTCTTACTATACAGGTCCTATAGAAGATGTATATAGGTCCTACTTTCTGTTCTGATTGATGTTTTCCTTCCTTTCTCTGAGTCTCTCGAATGCGCCTAATGCGCCTTTTCCTCTCTCTATGGAGTTGCCCCTATACAACTTGGCTCTCCTGGCTCCTTCTCACAATGGTGCTGTTTTTCAACAACCCCTTTAATCACTTTTTCTAAAATTGGCCTGGAAAAAACCAGAATGATGATTATCTTTTCTGAGGCAGATGGGCTAGTACCCCCCACTCCCTTCCCTCGCTCCTTTTCCAAAATAAATTTTCCTCTTGAACAAACTCCCTTGATTTCAAGTTAGTGTTTTATAGTATTGTGTAAATTATACAGCACTTAAATCACACCTAATTACCATCACTGCCAGCATTGCAGAGCATCCAAAATGGCAAAAACATGGGAGAAACCCAAGAAGATTGTTGATCAAAACAGGACAGTGGACTTGTGACTGTCCTCTCTCAGGAAGGAGCAGAATATAGATTCTCAGCCCTGAACACTTCCATAACCATGAAAATAATCAGAAGTCCTGTTTAAAAATGAAGAATCCTAGAGGTTTTTATAGTTGAATGGGACATTAGAGGCCATATATTCTAACCTCCTTTCATTTTTCAGATAAAGAAACTGAGACAAAGAAAGGCAAACTGACTTCTTTGACTGATTGGATTGATAAAATGATACCTTGTGCCTTTTTTCTGACAGAAGCATGGTACTACAATTTGGAAAGATTTTGTGAAATAGAAAAGGGGTTGGATCTGAGGATCAGATGACAGAATTACAGTGACTTCTCGATTACTTGGGCCTTTATAAACTGTTTGGTGAGTCTTCCATGGCAAATATTTGAATGCTGAGCTGGTTTGCTTCTTTTTTCCCTCTCCATTCTTCTGGTATACCCAGACCATTAGTTGATTATGGGTCCTCAGAGAATATCAATGAATTTCTATAGGAACCTAACTGAAATATAATTAGGAAGTTGACTCTTCTAAGTCTATTCATATGATGCATACCAAACCTACATTTATATGTATATATATATATGCATCCATATGTCTATTAAAACCATTTGTATATATAATCTTTTAGAATATCTGGTTCGTTATTCTAATATCAGCAAGAATAAATGCAAATTATTAAAAATAGTTCACATTTACAATGGAACTTTATAATGTGCATTGCCTACAACAGGTCTATGATGCAGGTGGTGCAATTTTTGTGGTCAAGTTGGAGTAATTTGGGCTAGATGATAATATAATTAGGTGGATTTGGAGCTGGTTGAATGGTTGGACCTAAAGAATTGTGACTAATGACTCAACATCAACTTAGAAAGAGGTGTTTGGTGTAATCCTTTAGTGATCTATACTTGACTTTGTGCCATTTAATGTTTTTGTCAATAATTCAGATGAAGGCAAAGGTGGTATGTTGATCCATTTTGCAGATGATAGAAAACTAGGAGGGATATCTAACTAAATGGAGAAGAGAGTCAAAGTTTAAAAAGATTTTGATGGAATAGATCATTGGCCTGAATTGAGGAATGAAATTTAATAGGGATAAAACAATAGAATCGTATACTTTTGTCCAATTAATCTTAGAAGTACAAGTTGGGAATGTGGTTAAAGATCATATTAGCTGAAAAAGATTTGGGAGTTTTAGTAGACTGCAAGGCCTCTTTTTTTCTTATTGTACCGGTAATTGCATCAGTGCAGGAAACTCCCAATAAGGAACTTTCTCTCACAAGGCAGATTAACAATTTCTCTGCAACTCAGTGTTGAAGAAGTGCATGGGGACACAGGGTCATACAGCCAGTATGCATTACAATCTGGTCTTGAATTCAGGTCTTCCTGACTCCAAGGCTAACTACCTAACCAGCAAACCATGCTGCCTCTAAAACAAGCTCAATACAATGTAAAAACATGGTGGTGACCAAAAAAGCTAATGCAGTCTTAGGTTGCATTAAGAGAGGAAGGTTATTTAGGAATAAGGTGGTGGAATAAATGAATAAGGAAGAATAATTTTTAGTTGTTTAGTTTAGTTGTTTAGATATACATATTTAACCTTAAATACTTCATAACAATCTGAGTTATCCAAATTGGAATGAGTTGCCTTGGGAGGTAGTGAATTTCTCATTACTGGAGTCTTCAGATAAAGCTTGGAGGATCACTTATGTAATTTGTAGAGAATATTCTTTTTCAGGCCTCAGCATTAAAGTTCCTCCCAATACAGAATTTCAGTGATTTTGTGAAACAATAATCCATACATAGATAGCAGCAAGTCTAAGGAATGGAACACATAGCAATTAGGCTTGGAGGAGTGGCCCAGTGCCATCTCCACCCATCTTCATCAAAACCAATCAATCAACAAGCATTTATCACTTATTATTTGTCAGGCACTGTGCTAAAAATGCTGGGGATACAAAGAAAGGTAAAAATGAAATTTGCCCTCAAAGAACTCATAGTCTAATCAGGTAGATTTAGCACAGTGCCCAGTAGTAGGCATTAATAAATGCTTGATGACTTAATGTGAAACAATATTGAAATACCTAGGTACACAAACATAAAAGATATATATATAGAGAGAGAGAGAGAAGAAGGGAGATAATTTCAAGAGGGAAAGCTCTGGCAGCTGTGGGAACTGCTGGCTCTTCATCACTTTCAGGGCTTTGTATTGGTGACAGCCTTCTCTAAATATGGTACAGAGAGAAAGCTGCTCAACTTCAGACATACGGGAGACCTTACATCAGTTATTTTGATTGAGAAAAGGAGTGAAGGGAAATCTTGATTCTCCCATCAAGTGGTAGCTGTTATTCCTTGCCAGTCCAAGTCAGGTCCAAATTGAGGCAATTAAAATGGACTTTCCTATAGATGCCTGATGTGAAGAATAAATAATAACAAAATTAATCTGGAGGATTCAATGGAATCAGTGGGGAAGGTGGCCTAGCAGTAGCAGATTTCAAACTATACTGCAAAGCTGTAATAATCAAAACAATCAGGTACTGACCAAGAAATAGAGCAGTAGATCTGTGGAATAGATCAGGTACACAATACACAGTAGTAAATGATGGTAGTAATCTAGTGTGTGATAAACTCAAAGATCCAAGCTTTTGGCGTAAGAACTCACCATTTGACAAAAATTGCTGGGAAAACTGGAAAGCAGTTTGGCAGAAGCTGGTGTAGACCAATATCTCATACTGTATACGAAGATAAGGTCAAAATGGATAAATGATCTAGACATAAAAGGTGATATCATAAGTCAGTTAGCGGGGCATGAGAAAGTGTTCCAATCAGATCTATGGATGAAGAAAACATTTATGACTGAACAAGAGATAGAGAGGATCATAGGAAATAAAATGGATAAATTAGATTACATGAAATTAAAAAGCTTTTTCACAAACAAAACAATGCAGCCAAAATTAGAAGGAAACAATGAAAACAAATTAAAGCAAGTGTCTCTGATAAAGGCCTCATTTCTCAAATATATAGAGAACTGTGCCAAATTTTTTATAAAAAGAGCCATTCCTTTGTTAATATATTGCCAAAAGATATGAATAGATGGTTTCTATAAGAAATCAAGGTTATCATTAGTCACATGAATAAATGCTCTAAATCACTACTGTTTAGAGAAATGCAAATTAAAACAGCTCTGGGGTACCAACACACATCTAACAAATTGGCTAACAAGACAGAAAAGGAAAATGACAAAAGCTGATGGGGTTGTGGAAAAAATTGGGACACTAATGCATTATTGGTGGAGTTGTGAACTAGTATAACCATTCTGGAGAACAATTTGGAACTATGCCCAAAAGGGCTATAAAACTACGCACACCTTTTGACTCAGTAATACTGCTACTAAGTATGGATCTAAAAGAGATTAAAAAAAAGGAAAAAGGATGTATTTGTACAAAAATATTTATAGTAGCTCTTTTTGTGGTGGTAAAGAATTAGAAATGGAAGGGATACCCATTAATTAATAAAATTAGGGAATGGCTAAACAAGTTGTGGTATATGATTGTGATGGAATACTATTGTGCTGTAAGAAGTGACAAGTAGGATGGTTTCAGTAAAACAAAGAAGACATTTATGAACTGATGCAAAGTGAAGTGAGCACAATCAGGAGAACATTTCACACAGTAATAGTGCTATTTTAAGCATTAGCTGTGAAAAACTTAGCTACTCTAAGACAATGATCCAAGACAGTTCCAAAGGACCCATGATGAAAAATGCTATCCACCTCTAGATAGACAACTGATACAGACTGAAATATATTTTTTAAAACTTCTTTTATTTTTCTCCTTTTTTGGTCTGAGTTTTCTTTTGCAACATGGCTAATATGGAAATATGTATTGCATGACTTCACATGTATAATTAATATCAAATTGCTTGCCTTCTCAAGGAAGGGGGAAGAATGGAAGTGAGGGAAAGAATTTGGAACTCAAAAATTTTAAAAATGAATGTTAAAAAATTTTTTATATGTAATTAGGAAATATTCAGTGAAATAAAAACATATACTGAAAGAAGAACTTTGGTTAAGTTCTCACCATTGAAAATGTTTAACTTTGTTTTGATGTTGCAATCATTCATCAGAAGAAAATGATATGGAAACTAATTGTCATATCTTGTGGCAATAAATTAATATTAATGAAGAGAAATTTTGAGTTGAAAGTGAACTTGGAGGTCATTTAGGAAATCCTGTACCTGGACTGGAAACCCTTCTAAACATTTTCCTTAGAAGTGGTCATTTGGCCTCTGTTTGAAGACTTCCATGGAGAGGGAACTTACTGCCACCTGAGGCAATCCTGTCTAATTTCAGCCATGTTTATTTTTTAAGAAGTTGTACTTTATAAGGTGCTGAAATGTGCCTCTTTGTCACTTTCCCCAGTCACTCCTACTTCTACCCTTTGGGGATGAGCATATCATTGTTCAGTTGTGTCTGACTCTTTGTGACCCCATGGACCATACTATCCATGGGTATTTCTTGCTAAAGATGCTGGAGTGGCTTGCTATTTCCTTCTCCAGTGTGAGCTAAGCATAGTTCCTCTTTCATGGTCCATCTTTTCAATAACATGTCCCTCTAAAGTCTTCTCTTTTCCTTCTACTCTCCTTTCTATGATATAGTTTTGAGTTTCCTCACCATCTTTGTCACCCTCCTCAGGTGTGCTCTCCCTTATCAATAATTTTCCTAAAATATAGGGACTAGAAATGAACACAATATTTCAAGTTCAGCTCAGACAAGAGCTGAGTGTAGCATGCCCTTTTTCTAGGTAGTAATTCTATTAGCTGCAATCTAAAATTGCATCAGTTTTTTTTGTTGTTCTGTTTCACTGATGACCTATAATTGAGCTTGCAATCCACTTACATCCTCAGGTTTTCTTCGCATGTACTATTTCTTAGCCTTGCCTTCTTCTTTACTTATGTTATCTGTACTTACATAAGTGCTTTGTTGAATCCACGCAGAATCCACATTTCTGTTGCAAATGCAAGAGACTCAGGATTAGAGTTAGATCTTAGTTATGTGATCATGGAAACATTACTTAACCTCTCAGAGTTCAGTTTCTTCACAAACAAAAAGGCACTCTAATACTTGCATTACTTAACCCACAGGTTACTCCAAATGTATTCTAAATGCTAAAATAACCGAGCTACATCATTTTGTGACACTCTCATGATAAATGAAATCAGAGGACATGAAGAAGCTGTACCCACATGGAAGGATAGCTCACAGGTTCTCCCTGGAGATGCAAATAAAACAGTTGTCAGGATTGATTTCATCCTGAACCTAAAGAAAACAAGAAAAGTCATTTCATGGCGCATTTAGTCATCTCACCTTGAAAAATAAAAGCAAAAACACTACCATGAAGATAAATGTCACTTAAAGATAGGAGTGTGCTGGTAAATGTGTTTATACACATGTATATGTGTGTATGTATATATGTATACATATATATGTGTGTATATAGAATATATAGGAAAACTATATATCGCTATGCTATTATATATTATATTATATATGTGTACTATATATTCTATAATATATATTACTATATGATACCTTACTAAGTTTTATCTCCATCATTAACATTTTCTTCCTCACTTTCTTAAGTCTAGATAAGCAACAAAACAAGTCAAGCCCTGATTTGTAGCATTTGCTGATTTCTGATGGGTAAATAAAAGTTTAATGATGTCCTGCTCTTTTGAGTTAGTAAAGCTGGCTCCAGCACGCCCCTGCTCATATAGCAATATCTCTCGCAGAGGATGAAGTAGAGAAATTCTATGTTGAACAAGTTTAATCCCTCTTCCACAGGTTTAATCCCCATCATAGCTCTCCAAATACTTACCATATCGCCCTGTCTTCTCCAGGCTAAACAACTTTAGTTTTTCCAATGCATTCTCATATGGCATAAACTTGAAATCCTAAATCTTTGTGGTAACCTCTTTGGGACATTCTACAACTTATCAATACCTTTGCTTTCCAAAATGTGACCCCAGGAAATGAATACAATACTCCAGATGGGGTATGCCAAGGCAAAGGACAACCTTATTATCAACTCCTTATTCCTGTAAGCTATGCCTTTCTTCATACAGCCTAAGATTGCACTTGTTTTCTTGTCTTCCATCCTACTTTGACTCACATTGAGTTAGCAGTTCCCCTAAAGTGGAGCAGTTCCCTTCAGACCTTTTTCACACAAACTGCTTACTGTCTTGCCAAACCACTCATACTTTGTGCTTGTGAAATTGATTTTACTGAATCCAAGCAAAGCATTTCACATTTATATCTATTGAGTTTCATCCTATTTGATTCAGCCCAATGTTGGAGCTTGTTCAGATCCTATTGGATCCCAGCTCTATCCCCCAGCATGTTTCCTGTCCCTTTAGCTTTGTGCCATCTGAAGATTTGATCAGCATGTTATCTATGTCCTGACCTATATTTATTGAGCAGAATATTTGAACAGTATCTGGCAAGATCACCATGCTGAAGTGTCAGCATTGTGATCTGTCTTCTTTATTCCTAGTTTATTTTTTATTTCTGCCCAGGTAATCTATAGCATATTCTGATGAAAATATAATGATTGTTTCCCAGTTGATATTTATTCATATTGGCACATCAGCATTTTCTTCTTCTAGTTTTTGGATTTCTTCTCATGAGTATACTTTCTTGAATGAGTATATGTGTGTATGTATAATTTAAAAATCCACAATTATGGTCCCCTGACATCCAAAAAGCGGATAGAATTGCTTATGCTTCCTGATTCTGCCTCCACTCCCACAAGCTTGATGCCCTAGCATCCCAAGAAAGTGATCCACCCTGGCTGTCACTGTGTAGTTGACCCTCTGAGCAGGTTTTCTCTCTAGATTCATTGTTGTAATTCCTCTTCTGGGTCTTTAGCTCTGGCTTTGGCTCCTTTGCTTCCAGTTCTAAGCACAGCTGATATAGATCATCTATATGTTCCTTTTGCTGTTGTTGAGTTATTTTCAGTCATGTTTGACTCTTAATGACTCCCTTTGAGATTTTCTTGGCAAAGATACTACAGTGGCTTGCCATTTGCTTCTCTAGTTCATTTTATAGATGAGGTACTTAGGCAAACAGGGTTAAATGACTTGCCCAGGGTCATGTAGCAAGTAAGTGTCTGAGGTCAGATTTGAACTCTGGTCTTCCTGACTCCAGGCTTGGCACTCTATCCATTGTGATATCTAGCTGCCTTGTCTTCTTAGTTCCCTATTTTTGCTAGTGATTCAAATGATTTTTCTAATTGTTTGATACTTTTCTTTCTTTTGGATATTTTGAAAATCAATCCCTCAATGCACTCTAACTACTGTGCCACTTAACTGCCCCCTCTATCTTCATAATAGACAGTAATACTCCCTTTTTCCTACACTTGTTATATTTCTTTTCAATGAGGTATATGGCCTGAAGCCATATTTCAGTCACAGTCTTATCCTATCAAGTCTTTTTGGTCAGATTAACTTCCTTGTGCTAGGCTATTTATCTTGCTCATTACCCATATTTTTGTGAATTGGTTTTATTATTGACTTTCCCCCACTGTGATTGCAGCTCCTGTGAATTTCTGGATGTGTCTAATACTATTTTTTTTTTACATAGGACCTACTATATATGTAATCTGGCTTGGTGGGTATACAAAGTATGCTTCCTTTCCTGTTTCAATTCTATTTGATTAAATTTGCAAACCTCTAGCAAACACTGGAAGAAAAATATGATAAAGTTCATGAACTCCACCTAGACCTTTTTAGTTTTGCTCCTGGGATGATATTTGCATAGACCATGATTGGTTTCATGTGGATGGAAAGGAATTTTCTCACTCTAAGTTGAAAAGTAGACGGAAGAGTAGCAGTCTGAGACAGAAACAAATGAGTTAAAAGATTTAAATGCCTAAGGAATTCTCCAGTTAGCTGTCTGTATATTGTATAGCTGTAGTGTATATTGCAAAAGAACTCAATAAAACCCATTCTCCTAAAGGAGAAGAGGCTGTTGGACACCAGCAGATGGCAACAGTAAGCAGGGGTGGTAGCATAGAACAGAATGAAAAAAAAAAGAGCATTATCAGAGAAGTCTAGCTCAACCAAGAACTCTTTGCAGGGCATATTCACTGAGGTGTTTTCTGCTGCCATCTGCTAGTCTTCAGCTGCTATGAATTCTCTTTCTCAAAGGGGAAGGGAATCTTTTCAGCTTTTTTTATTTCATAGCCTTAAGATTAAAATCTTTTTATGCTGTGGATGCTAGCCACCATAGCCAATTATCTCTTATAAGCCCTTAGGTAATTATGAATGTCTTTTAATTCCTTTGTTTCCCTCAGGCTACCAGTGCATGTGTTTAGCCTATTTTTTTGACTTCAAGTAAGAAAATCCTTTTCAATTCCTTCCATTCTTATTAGGCCAGTCATGGTCCATGCAAATCTTACAGACACAGTCTTGGACTCTCTTCTTTAGAATGTTTTCTTCTAAGGGATAACTTATTCTCTTGACCTTGAAAGCAGAGAGGTATGCCTCCAGTCCTCTTCCCTTCTTTGACAGGGAGGTGAACTAACATTTTATACATACATTGTTGTTTCTTAGTTTTCAAAGAATATTGTTGTCTCTACAACTCACTGAAATGTTTCCTTTGGCTTCTGCACTTGCCTAAATCTAGATCATCAGCTCTTTGATGCTTGCTACTAACTATTTGCCATGCCTGCTCCTGCCTTCTCTTCTTTCCTCTTTTCCACCCTTTGTAGTAGAATTTCCCTTTCCTAGGACAATCTGGAAGTATTTGCCCAGATGTCTTGTACTTACAATTAGCAGATTCCTGCCAATATACAAATAATAACTGAATTATCTATCAATAGTTTTTTTTAAGAAGCTCAGTTTTGATCTTTCTTTTTTTTTCTTCTCTCACTCACTGATCAGAGATCCAATGCTGCCCACTCATATGTAGTTTCTTTGATCCAATTAGAGATTTTATGTGTCTACCCCAAATAACACCAGAACTGGAAAATTGTGACCAAAAAGGTGAGAGAGGGGATTCCTCACTTTTTTAGGACAGATGTGATAGTGGGAATTGAAGACCTAAACCAAAGCACCTTTTAATAATGCTAGTATTGGAAGCTAGGGTTAACAGCTGATTTGTGTGATTCAAGAAAGACATTGTGTTATAGTGGATAGTTGTGGTAAAAAAGACTTGGTTTCTCACTCTGTGATCATTTATTAGATACCTACTATGTGACAGGTACTATGCTGAGTGTTAGGGGTATAAAAAGAGGAAAAGACAATGCCTGTCCTTAAGGAGCTCACTACCTAATGAGAGAGACATCAAGGAAACAAATATTTACAAACAAAGCATATAAAAGATAGATAGGAAATAATTAAGGGGAATTAGGAAAGACTTCCTATAGAAAATGAATTTTTAGTTGCTATTTAAAGGAAGCCAGGGAAGGTAGTAGGTAGAAATGGAAAGGAGAGCATTATAGACATGGGAGACAGCCAGAGAAAATGACCAGAGCCAAGAGGTGGAATGTCTTATTAATGGAACGGCAATGAGGTCAATATCTCTGGACAGAAAAGTATATAGAGGGGAGTAAGGTGTCAGTATGTCAATAACATAGAAAGGGACTAGGTTATGAAGGGCTTTGAATGACAAATAGAGGATTTTGTGTCATTTGAAGGCAATATCTATCTTGCAGGATTGTGGAGCTCAAATGAAATAATGTATGTAAAACATGACATAAATATTGATCATTATTAGTAGTTTAAGTTTAATAATTTTATTAGTATCTTTGCTACATATAATTTTATAATTTGTAATGACATAATTTCAATGAATTTGCCTTACGGTAAAGCCAAATATAGCTTCAAAGGCTGTTGGTAAGAATGTGTCTCACTTGAATATGCCATGACTATGTAAAATTCCTTGACAAGTTCAACTCTAGAGATAACTGTTCAGTTATCCTCTAATAAGACAAAGAAACCTAAGCTTGTCAAAGCTGTTTGCTACTGTTATGGGGTATGTCCTGCACAAAGTCCAAATGGAATATAATGATTATTTTCTCTAACTGTTACTGCTTGCAAAAGATATGGTGATCACGCTGATCTCTAGATCATTGTAGGATTTCATTGGTGAGATCCATGATAACTTAAAAGAGATTAACCTTACAGTCCACAGAAGGAAACCCAAATGGATAAAGATTCCTTCTCCCATATTGTGCCATGCAATTGGAGGGGAAGCTCATTATGTTAGCCCAGCACTGTATATATCTTGGATAGAGAAGCACTTCATAGGGACAATGAACTGGGCTCAGAAGTGAATAGGCAGAAGAGAGTAATCTAGTCATCACATTTGGGAAATTGTATAGCACTGTCAATGACCCCAAGCTGCTCCTGGCTACAAAATCCCATCTTTTAAATGTCAATGTTCTCCTGTTCTTATTTGGCTGTGAATTATGGCACACATTGTTCTCAGAAGATTCAGAATTGCACATGGCTCAAAGAACAGTGGAAAGATATATAGCACAAATTGGCTTCTGACCTCATCATTCAATTGAACCTTTCCTTCTCAAAGTTGTCAATAATCTCTTAATTGCCAAATCGAGTAACCTTTTCTCATCCTTATCATTCTTGGCTTCTCTGCAACTTCTGAGACTGTTTATAACCATCTTCTCCTAGACATTTCCTCCTCTCTGGGTTTTCCTGACACTACTCTCTTGAGGTTTTCCTCTTTCCTTTCTGTTGACTCTTTTTCAGTTTCCCTAGCTTGATCTTCCACCAGTAAACATCAGTGTTCCTTAAGACTCTGTTCTGGACCCTCTTCTCTTCTCCCTTTATGTTATATCACTTGGTAAACTTGTCATCTCCCATTGTCTCAATTATCAATTCCCGAATTTATTTATCCAGCCCCCATTTTTCTCCTGCACTCCAGGCCCACATCATCTAATATATTTTGGACATCTTGATATGGATATCCCGTAGGCATCTCAAACACACTATGTCCAAAACAGAATTCGTTATCTTCCCCTCCACCCCAACCTCTTTTCTTCCCAGTTTTCCTATTCCTGCTACCACCACTGTCCTAGGAAGCCAGACTCACAACCTGGTTATCATCCTCAAGTCCTCACTCATATTCACCCCACATATCCAATCTTGTTAAATTTTGTCATTTTTTACCTTCACAACTTCTCTCTACTCTCCCCTCCTCTTTCCTCCCCTCCCCTCTCCTTTCATACAGATATCACCTCAGTACAAGCCCTCATTACTTCATCACTTCATTCTAGGACTATTACAATAGTCTTCTGGTAGGTCTCCATGCTTCAAATATCCACTCACTCCAATTCTTCCTTTACTCAGATGCCAAAGTAATATTCCTAAAGGGCAGTTTTGACCATGTTACTCCCCTACTCAGTAAATTCTAGTGACTCCCTGTTACATCCAGGATCAAATATAAGGTCCTCTGTATAGCATTTAATGCCCTTCTCTATCTGAAACCTTTTCTGCCCTTCTTATCTTCTTATTCTTTTTCTCTTCCATGTACTCTATGATTCAGCAACACTAGATTACTTGCTATTCCTCATATATGACATTCCTTTTCCTGGCTATATCCTATGATTGAAATGCTCTCCCTTCTCAGCCCACCTCTTGAATTCTTGGAATTCCTTCGAGATTCAGTTCAAATCTGACCATCTGTAGGCATTTCCCAGTGTCTCTACTGCCTTTTATTCTGAAGTGACTTCCCATCTATGCTATATATTTTGTATGTACATGGTTATTTACATGTCTCTCTCACTGGAATGTGAGCTCCTGGGGTCAAGGCTTGGATCATTCCCACCACCCCACTGCCTTTGCTCTGGTTCACATACTGCTGAACAAAGCTGAAGTAAATCATAAAACCATGTTGACTGGGTCCGCTACAAATATATGTTACTTAATTTTACTACAGCAAGGCAATACTTTTACATCTCCCTAATTGGATGTCTATCTAACTTAGCATGTTGGTTTTTTCCAAACCTTTTTATCCTTCCTCAAACCTTTCAAAATTCCCCTTCCACCAAAACTCTCAGCTGAGAATGTTGCCTTATATTTCACTGATAAAATTAAAGCCATTCTCTGACAGCTTCCCTTTTCTCCCTTCCTACTAACCTCATATCACTAAGATACCTTCTGCTACTATCTCTTCCTTCACCCCATCTCACAAAAAGAAGTGACCTTTCTTGCCAAAGCAAACCTCTACATGCAAAATAATCCCATTCCATCTAGTCTTCTAAAGCTGATTCCCTCCTCTATCATTCCTGATCTTACTTATTATCAGTTTCTCCCTGTCTACTGGCCACTTCTCAACTGCCTACAAACATATCATGTCTCCTCTTTCTTCAAAAAAATCTCACTTGATTCGTACATCCCTGCTAGTTATCTCCCCATATCTCTTTTCTCCTTTTGTAGCTAAATTCCTTGAGTCCATTTATCATCAATGCCTCGACTTCCTTTCCTCTCATTCTCTCTACTCTGGATTCCAACTTTATCATTCAATTGAAACTAAAGTTATCAATTATCTCTTAATTGCCATATATAAAGGCTTTTTATTAGTCCTTATTCTTGACCTCTCTGTAGCCCACGCCACTGTCATTCCCCCTTTGTCCTTGATCTCTCTTCTCTCTAGGTTTCCATGATACTACTCTCTCTTGATTAATCTTTTACCTGTCTCATCATTCTCAGTTTTCCTTGATTTCCATCCAGGTCATGCCTGCTAATAGTAGGTATCCCCTGGTGCTCTGTCCTGAATACTTTTCTCTTTTCTTTTTAATACTACTTTGCTTGGTGATCTCATCAGCTTTCATAGATTAAATTATCAACAGTTCTCAGATTTATCTATCCAGCCCTAACTTTTCTCCTAATCTCTGGTCTTAGTCTCTAGTCTCCCGGCCTATTGGATATTTTGAACTGGATGGCCCACGGGCATTTCAAGCTCAACATATCCAAAACAAAACTGATAATCTTTCCCCCCAAATCTTCCCCTCTTTCAAACTTCCCTATTACTATACCACCATCATCCCAGTTACCTAGGCTCAACAACATAGTGGTCATCCTTAACTCCTCACTCTCTTATACTCCCCCCCTCCATAGCCAATCTATAGACAAATTCTGCTGATTTTTCTTTCATAACATCTCTTGTATATACTTCCTCCTCTTCTTTGACACTGCTAACACTATGGTATAGTCCTTCGTTACATTAGACTTCATTATTGCAATAGCTTTTTGGTTGGTCTTCCTACGTCAAGTCTCTTCCCTACTCTAGTCTAGCCCCCATTCAATTGTCCAAATGATCTTCCTGAAGTACAGGTCTGACTGTATCAGCTCTCTATTTAATCAATTCCAGTGACTTCCTATCACCTTCAGGCTCAAATACAAAATTTGCTATTGGGTAAAGCCCTTCATAACTTGATCCCTTCTTACACTTTACTCACCCTCACATACTCTGTAATCCAGTGACACTGGCTTCCTGGCTGTTTCTCACACAGTACATGCCATCTCCTGACCCTGGGCATTCTTCACTGGTCATCACCCATGCCTGAAACTCTCTCCCTCCTAGTCTCAAGCTCTTGGCTTCCTTCAAGTCCCAGATAAAAGCCATTTTCTGCTAGATGTTTCTTCTGATTCCCCAAAGGCTAGCATTTTACTGCTAAGATTATCTCCAATTTGCGCTGCATATATTTTGTTTGTATATGGTTGTTTTCATAAAAAACCAAAACAAAGCAAAACATTTATGTGGTGTTTACTATGTGCCAGGCATTGTGCTAATAATTTTTATAATTTACATACATTTATAATTTTAATCTCATTTCTCTTCAAAATAAGCCTTGGAAGTAGGTCCTATTTTACAGAAAAAACTGAGGCAAAGACAGGTTAAGTGACTTGCCCAGGGTTACAAAGCTAGTATAGGCATACCTCAGAGATATGATGGGTTTGGTTTCAATAATAAAGCAAATCACATATTTTTTTGGTTTCCCAGTGCATATAAAAGTTATGTTTTTACTATACTGTTGTCTTTTAAGTGTGCAATGGTATTTATTTCTAAAAAAACAATGAATATACCTTAATTAAAAATGCTGTATTGCTAAAAAGGACTAAGCATTATCTGAGCCCTCAGCAAGTTGTAATTTTTTTGCTGGTGGAGGGTCTTGCCTCGATGTTGATGGCTGCTGACTGATCAGGGTGGTGGTTAGTAAAGGTTGGGGTGACTGCGGCAGTTTCTTAAAATAAGACAACAATGAAGTTTGCCACATCAGTTGACTCTTCCTTTCATGAATATTGTGATGTTTTTTAGTAGCGTTTTACCCACAGTAGAACTTCATTCGAAGTTGGAATCAATCCCCTCAAGCCCTGCTGCTGCTTTATCGATTAAGTTTATGTAATATTCTTCAATATTGTTGTGTCTCATGGAAAAGGGAGTCCGAAGGAAAGGGAGAGAGACGGCAGAATGGCCGGTCACTGCAGTTCGGAACACACACATTTATTAAGTTCACCATCTTGTATAGGTGTAGTTTGTAATGCCTCCAGACAATTACAATAGTAATATCAAAGATCACTGATCATAGATCACTATAACAGATAAAATTATAATGAAAAAGTTTGAAATATTGGAAGAATTACCAAAATGTGACAGAGACGTGATGTGAGCACATGCTATTGGAAAAATGGCACCAATAGACCTACTCAGTGCATGGTTGTCATGAATCTTGTACAAGTGAAAAAAAAAAACTTACCATCTCTGCAAAGTGGAATAAAATGAAGAGCAATAAAATGAGGTATGCTTGTAAATACCTGAGGTCAGATTTGAACTCAGGTCTTTCTGATTCTGGGTCTGATGCTCTATCCTTTTCATGTTGTCTCTACCATTGCATTGTGAGCTTCTTGAGAGCAGGGAATGTTTTTTGCCTTTCTTCTTATGTCCAGCACATAGCACGGTGTCTGGCACATAATAGACCTTTACTAAATGGTTGTCGACTGACTGACAAAACCCTTTTATTTAACAGGTGAGGAAACTGAGTTCCATAGGTGTTAAATGACTTGATTAAAGGTCATATAATGTTGGAGGTAGAATTTGAACCCAGATCCTCTGACTCCAAATTCAGTGTGTTTTTCAATATACCTTTCTGACCACTAGTCACTATTTAATCTGTCTAATATGTATATGTACATACATATACATACACATTCCTATATACACATACGTACATATATAGATATATTTGTATATATATATAGTGTGTGTGTATTTCCAAAATTCTTAGTGCAGTTTTAAACATAACACTGCATCAAGAGTTTTGGGACTCTGTTTATATATACATATACACATGTATGTTTGCATATATATATACATATATGTGTATGTGTCTATAATATATAGGTCATATATTTCATCTTCTATAGACAGCTGTCATTCATCAACAGTCTTGACTAAAAATTTTTGTCTTCAAATAAGTCTGAGATGTATCTTGAGAAAATTTCTCAATTCCTTTCCCTAGAGGGAATATAGCACTCACACAATTCTTGGCAGAGGGTGGTCGGCCCTCTTATTAAACCTTTTCATGGCTTCCTTGGTAAGACATTTAGGTGTCTCATAACCCTTACAGTTAAAAAGCTCTTACTGTCTGCTTCATCCTTTCCGGTGTGGCTGGAAAAACACCTGCTTTTTGTCTTTCGTTATACATCCCTTCGTGTACTTGAAACTCGTAATTAACATTTTAAATATTCTTTCTTTTACTAGAGGAAAGTGGGAGTTAGCTTAATGAACAAAGCTTTGCAGCTTAATGAGCAAGGACCCTGAAAGAAATAACAGCATGTGACTGATAGATTTCTGCATTTGCTTGAGCCAGTTGAAGTGAATTTTAAGCTTTCAGGTGACTCCATTGAGACCGCCTTCTCTTGATGGAAGCCAAGTCCCAACAGGAGCAGTAGCAATAACTGCTATTTATGAAGCACCTACTTTGTGAAAGACACAGGGGATAGACAGATGAATGAGAAGCTTTGTCTTCAAGGAGCTTTTTTCCTAATTATGTGCATGCGTGTGTGTGTGTGTGTGTGTGTGTGTGTGTGCCTTTATTGTGCCCCTCTTATGTACTTATCATACTTCAACTTGTAGTATAATTATTTGTATGCATTCTTTATCTGCTCCATTAGATTGTGGGGTCCATGAATGCTGGGGCCATGTTTTACAAACCTCCGGGGATGCCCAGTGCCTAGCACAATGCCTTGCACCTGGAGGACGCTGAACAAATGGTTATTTCTAATGCATTATCGACGCAGGACACCAAGGCCGATGTAAGTCAGGCCCTGTCGCGTAAATCTCACATCAATCAAAGCATACAAGGAGCATGTGCTAAGTGTTATGCGTACAGTAGGCGCCTAGTCTTTGTTGAGTTGAATTTAAAGGAGGGACTTTCTTTTATCGGTTTCTCTTTTAGCACTGATTTCATCAAGTGCCCTTGAAGAGTCTGGCCTTTGTTTCTTTGATTAAATCAGGACTCTTTGATGACCTCCTTGCCTCAAAGGAAAGCCTAGGCCGTGTGGGTTTAAGATGCATGTTTGTGATGCTTTTAAGTCACGTGGGTGAGTCGCATGTTGTGACGTCCTTTGACCCTGAATAGAATATATAAACTCAAGAGGTTGGTGTTTTCCCTTGGGGGTCTCAGTCACTGGAAGACTGGCATGGGACTCTGGGCAGCCGTTTTAAGAGCCCCCAGCTTGTAAACCCAGATGTTGATGCTTTCCTGGTAACTATGAATTGTGATTTAGTCTGTTTATTTGTGTATGTTTGTAATTTGTTTGTATTTGCTCTGAAGTTCAGGTTGCTGGCTTTTCCTCCTGAACTAAGTGAATAATATTTGTATGTTGGATTAAAGTAAGATTGTTAACCTTTAAAGTTACTTTCCTTAGTAAAGCAGATCAAAGATCCTGTGCTAGCAGCCCTCCTGTGTGCTGTTTCTTGTTGGTTTTACATAGCCACGGTAGCTACCAGCTGAATTGTTACTACAGACACAGACATAAGTGTTCCCAGAAGCCATCAGTAAATATTGTATGTTGACCATGGGAACAATCCCAGCTTGGAGGCTTAGCTCAGGTGGAGATCTATGGACAAAAACAATGTAGTTCGTGGTGCTTTACAGGAAATTACAAAAACATGTACATTGACAGTTCTCCTTTCCGTTCCACTTCCCAGTGGGAATGAACTGCCTTGGAATCTGTTCCACAAGGAGACACAACTATTTTGGGGCATTCCTTTCTCCTGACATACACCAATTCTGAGAAGTCTTTTCCTCTTCCATAGGTTATTTGGAAATGGTCACTGTAGAACAATCAATTTTATATCAAAGCTGAAGGATAAGAGTATGAACTGTCACTAAGAACTGAAGCTCTGGGCTTACATGGGCTTGCGTTCATTTAGGGGGGCCTCAGTAATTTAATACTCTCTATGGCTCATTCCTCTACCTAAAAGTCTCTTGGAAACACCAGAATCTGGCGTATTTTAGCATCTCCCTTGAGGTCTTTTAATTCCCTTGTAAGCAGCTGACGCTATCAATGCAAGAAACAAAAAACAAGTTTATTGCTTACAATAATGAATGCAAAAAAGACTTCTCTCTAAGCACACAGGCAGTCAAGAATAGTCTCCCACCTAATGGGCCTATGTCTCATATATGGTTATTCTTCTAATATACTTTTATAGCCCAATTTTGGAGTTGGGGGGGGGGGAAACTAGTAACATGGTTACTGGAGAATTGAACCCTTTGCTCTGGAGTGTCTAGATCTCCCTTGGTGTTCTTTTGTTCAAGAGTCACTGCCTCCTGGTCTACTAGTTCTGTGAACTGACATTTCTATGTCTAGCCCAAATGGAAGTCAATGTTGCCTAGTCTCTCTCCCATCAAGACCTACAGGCTCCATCGTTCTGCTCTGCTACCACTGCCAACAGCACCATAGCTGCCAGTCTCCCACTGTTGCTATTAAGACTTGAGGTAAACCCATTGAGAACCTACTCCTAATAAAGGGTGGAAGCCGGGTCTCCATAGAAGCAGCAGCAACAACCATCAATCATTAAGTACTTACTATATTCAAGACAAAAAAGATAAATTACAAAGTTTATCTTTAAGAAGCTTCCTGGCATCATGTGTGTGTGTGTGTGTGTGTGTGTGTGCGCGTGTGCATATGATGTGCTTGTATGCATTGTGCTTCCTCACTAACATGACTATTTTGGAATGAGCCAACCATGGCCAACATACCTCTGGACCTCTAGTCGACACGTTTTCAGCTCTTTTGTTAGTCAGGTACACTCCCCTACCTAAACGGTGTTCAAAAAGACCCCCCAGGCAGCTCTGCTGACCTCCTGACTTGGCCGCTCCAACCAACGATTCCCAGTCCTCATCCTAGTAGGAAGCTAGGTGGCACAATAGGTAGAGTGCTGGGGCTGAAGTCAGGAACACTTATCTTCCTGTGTTCAGATCTGACCCTCAGACACTTGCTAGCTGTGTGACCCCAGCCAAGTCACTTAACCCTGTTTGCCTCAGTTTCTACCTCTCTAAAATGAGCTGGAGAAGGAAATGGCAAATCATGTCTTTGCCAAGAAAAACCCAAATAGTGTCATGAAGAGTCAGACGTGACTGAAATGACTGAACGACAAAACCTTCTCCTGTCAGAATGAGGACTGTCTCTGGGCTCAGTCAGTATACCCCACTTCCTGTAGTAAGTTACTTCAGTTGAATCTTTTTGGATAACAGAAAAGCACTTGTGCCCTTTTCCATTTGTTTTTCCAATTTTCAATTGGAAAGGATTCCTTTCCCTCCCCTAGTTTGTTCAAATTACCCTGAGACTAGAAAAAGCTCTCTCCCAGCCCCCCACAAAATTCACTAGAAACATTGGAAGGGAAGAGGACAAGTGAAGCCACCGAGGAAAGACCTATAAATGCAAAGGTTCTGGTTTTCATTATACAAAAGTTACAATTGGAATAAAGAGGGCCTAGTCAGGATGAGCAGGGTATATACACTATCCCCTGGCTATGCACTTAATTAGGCCAATCTCAGTTTTCAGACAAAGAGATGCCAGGAGGTGCTTACTGGTATCCTACTTGTGAACATAGGATCAGAGATTTAGAGCTAGAGGTCATCTAGGACAACTTTATCATTTTGCAGATGAGAGAAATGAGGCCCAAAGTGGACAAAGACGTGACAGAGATAGAAATTGAAGGCAGGTCTTTTTACTTTGAGGGCCAGCTAGGTTGCGCAATGAATAGAAGCACAGCCTTAGAGTCAAGAGACCTCAGTTCAAATCTAGCCTCAGGTACTTAGCTGTGTGACCCTGGGAAAGTCACTTAGTCCTGTTTGCTTCAGTTTCCTCATCTGTAAAATGAGCTGGAGAAGGAAATGGCAAACCACTCCAGTATCTTTGCCAAGAAAACCCCAAATGCGGTCAAAGGGAGTTGGAAATGACTGAACAATAACAGACTCTGACTTCAAAATTAATACCCTTTCTACTGAACTCTTTTGTTTTCCTATGCTTAAGGATTATAGAATCATTGGATGTTAAAGCTGGAAGAGACTTGAGAGATCATCTAATCCCTCCCCCTCACTTTACAGACCAGGAAACTCAGAGGTAAATGGACTCACCTGTGATCACATAGCTAGTAAGCAGGAGAGGCTGGAAACAAACCCAGGTCTTCTAATGTCAGCTCTATGGCTCTGTCCAATGGACTTTTTCTGTACCTCATTTCCTGTTCTGCCCTAATTGTTGTAATGCTAAGAATTCTATGCAGTTAGCTGGTAAATGCTTATGCTTAGAAAAATGACCATTACACCACAGAGAGGGTGGAGTTTTTCTCATTGTTCATTTTTCCTTCTTCAGATATTCTGGTGGAGCCAGGTGTCACTTTTATAGAGCAAATGGACTGATTGGTGATGATGTAAGGTAGCATGGAGAAAGAAGAACCTTTTGGAGCTCTTCTTTCTCAAGATGGAGCTCTTCTTTGTGAGAAGTAAGAAAATATACTAGGTGCTTGCCTGTATCTTATGTAATGATGGTAGCAGTGCTTCAGGCCTGTGGTTGGAGGGACTATGTGGCTTTTTAAGGCAATGGGAGGGTAATCTTCATAGTGACTCTCCCAAGGAGTTAGGTTGGCACCAGGAGATTCCCCTGATCTGTTCATATCAGTTGAACATCAATCAGTCAGAAGTGACTTAGAGTCTAGAAGGCCATCTTGGAAGCTAAAAAAAACATGGGTCTAAGCCCCAGCTCTGATGCATATTGTCTGAGTGACCATAGGTAAATTATTAGACCTGTGATAGCATTTATTTAGGGAACTTCTAGGTGAGGAAACTTCTTCTACCATTGTAAGCTGGTACCTTCTCCGAAATTTTTAGTCTTCGATCTAAATGCCTAACACATTGAGAAATTAAGTGACTTTCCTAGGGTCACATGACCACTATGTGTCAGAAGCAAATCTTAACCCCAGATCTTCCTGGCTTTCAGGCTGCCTCTCTATCCACTAAGCTAAGCTCAGTTGCCTTTCTTTTCTTATTATTCCTTCTTAATAAATAAATGCCTTTGCTCTGAGTTAATTGTGTCTCCTGACTGACTGTTAAAGGTAAGCACACTAGTGAGGGCTCGTGAACTCTGGTTTTAGGAGTTCAGATCTGCAGAACACACTTTGAACATAAAATATGAGTCTTTCCTTCCCTCTCCCCCTGAATCTACCTGCAAACTTCTTATAAATGTCAAATTGGACAGGTAGTCCAGAAGGGACACCACGATAATAGTACCTTGCATTTGTGAAGTACAAGATGAATATCTGATAATCATATCAATCCTACAATATTGGCAAAGATCATTGTTCTACTTGGGGACCTTAGAGATTGCCTAATCTAAAATGTCAGATGATGAAACTAAGGCTCAAAAAGATTTAACTTATACTTGAGAAAATAGGAATTTTAATTCAGGAATCCTGATTCCTAAATCCAGCATGCAATCTATTATGCAATGGCTCAGTCAGTAGGTCAATAAACATTTATTAAGTACCTTCTATGTGCCAGGCACTGTGCTAAGTTCTGGAACATACAAATGAATGCATGTTAATACAATGCAAACACAGTATCTAAGTTCTGAGACCATGGAGTGAAACTGGAAACAACATAATGTGGGGGTAGGCTAGGGTTAATATGTCCAGTTCCACCACAGACACTGGAGCTCGCCTCTGTATAGTCTCATCATCATTTAGCAGACAGCTGAGGATCTAGCTAGCCTCTGTCTTAGAACCTTCTGTGTCTTGCTTTCTCCTCCCATTTCTGGCTAATCTAGGATGTCTTTAGACTGCTTCCCTCTGTAGCTAGCTGTGGTATTTGGCCTGCTAATGAATATTGCCCACACCAATTAAATGCCTCTTATTTGGTGTGATTTGAAGGAAGCTTCAGATATGAATGGCTTTCTCCCTTGGATGCAAATTAACCTTATTCTATTTGGCATCTACATTTGTTTTTTGGGAAACTTGCTTTGACTTGACTGGTTTTGGCAGACAGTTTGCCATTCGACCTTGTTGATGTCCTCATGGAACTATTGATTAATCCCTCCCTTCCTAGTTGAGGCCTTCACCAAACCTGCTTACCACTAGCTCCTGAGTTGATTTTCAGCACTTCCTTAAATCATCATCAGAAAGTTTTTTAAAATTAGACTTCAATAAGCTCTATGAGGGAGTTGGTGCTTTCCTTGGGCTTCACTTTTATAATTCTGGGTTCCACAGAGAACAAAGAGAGGATTTGGACAGTTGCTTCTGTGAAGGGTTGAAGCCTGAATAATTCCTAAGGGGCTGTTTAATTTTTGTTCTTTGGTGTTCTGAGCTCGAACAGAGGTAACTCTTTGTCTGCCCTCCCTCCCCTGCTGCCAAACAGAGAACCCAGAGAAGAAGGAACTCTTTCTGATTGGTGGAGAGATACTATACCCTGCACACTGAACTGTGGATGTTTTGCAAGTCTATTACAATATATGGAAGATTAGGAAATCAAATTAAAGCCAAAACACAATTGGCATGATGTCTGTGAGCCTCTCTGCTCGGTGGGGAGTCAGGGAGGGAGGCCTGAGGAGATGGGATCTAAATTCTCTTCTGTTTGTGTTCTTAAGCAAACCTAGTCACTTTATTTTATGGACCAAAATATCTTTTTAATAGGCTCCCTGTGTGGGAAGCTGTGTTCTGATAAAATGGAGGGAAGTTCTGGTCCTTCACAGCTTAACTTTGTTTGGCCAATGAGGCAAAAAACAAAAACAACAAACAAATCTGCCATGAGTGGAACTCTGTTTGCATAAAAAGTCTAAGCTGAGCAGGGATCCTAGACCTTGCCAACCCTTGCTTTCCTTCCAGACTCTGATTATGGAGCAAGGATCTAGATTCTTCCTGTTCCTCATTTAATCTGCCCATCTGAGGGTGTGACTTAGGCCATGACTTGGTGTGAAAGTCATGATAGAGAAACTGATAGTCTCTCTCTGTCAGTTAAACCTCAAATATTTATGGCTATCATCATGATATAGGCTCCAAGAAGGATAAGGTGTAGTACTGGCCCTATGGTTTATTTGAAGAGATAAGACAAGTGAAAATAAACTAGAAAATAATTTAGTGTGATACTGATAAATGAGCTCTAGGGAGTCTTGACACAGGTGACGTTGGAGTTCATAGTCTATATGAATCCAGAACTGAAATGGACCTTAGAGATGACCTTGTTCATTCCCTGCATTACACAGATTGAAAGATCACAGATACAGGGCTAGAAGAGACCCCAAACAATATGTCGTCTAAATCTTTCATTTTGCAGAAGAGACCAATGAAGCTCTGCTTAAGCTCCAGGCATTTTCTCTGATTGTCCATCATGCCCAGCATGTAGTAACAGACTGACCGTCCTCTATTCTGACTACCAATCTCCTTGGCTTCCTTTAATTCTGATTTAAAATCTCACCTTCTACAGGAAGGCTTCCCTAACCCCTCTTAATTCCAGTGCTTTCCCTCTTTTAATTATTTCCTATTTATCTTGTATATAGCTTGCTATGTAAAGTTTGCATGTTGTCTCCCCCATTATATTGTAAGCTCCTTGAGGACAGGGACTGTCTTTTGCCTCTTTTTGTATCCCCAGTGCTTAGCACAGTGCCTGGCACACAGAAGGTGCTTAATAAATGCTTATTGATTCTTTGAAGGTCACAGAGATAATGCCAGAGGGAAGATTTGAACTCAGGGCATCTGACTGTAAATCCTCAAGCCTTTTCTCAACCCTAAACTCTTCTTTCTTGACACCTTTTTCTTTGATTATTTCATCTACTGCCACGAGTTCAATTACTGTTTCTTTGGGGATATCTCCTACATCTATATAGACAGTCCTAATCTTGATTCTGAATCACAATACCATATCACCAAAGCCTACTAGACAGCTTTTCCTGGATATCCCACAGACACATCAAATTCAAGATTTTCAAAACAAATTTATCCTTTTCTCAATCCTCTTCCTGAGTTCCCGATTACTGTTGAAGATGCCACCATTTTTCTAGTCAATATTCATGAAGCCATCTTTAACTCCTATTTGATCAATTGCCAACTTTGTTTTTATATCTTCCCCATCTATCTTCTCTCATCTTTGCCTCTTTCTGCTTTGCAACCACATATCCCCCATGTCTTCTCTTCTCTTTACTCATATAATCATGAACTCAGTTTAGTGCCTTATCATGTCTTATTGGGACTGATGTAATGGCCTCATTGTGGATCTTCTGGTTTCCAGTTTCTTTCTTCTCCACTCCATCCTCCACATAGCTGCTAAAGTAAGCTTCCTAAAGCACAGGATTGATGATGTCATCGCCCTGCTCACAAAACCTATTTATTGTCTCTAAGGGGACAAGAAGGCACAAAGTCTTCAGCATGTTGTTCAAGGCCTTTCACAAACCAGTTCCGCCCTGGCTTTCCAAGACTTATTTCATATTATTTCCCTTTTAAGCCCCCTACATTCAAGCCAAATTTGTTGTTTTTCAAACTTACCATTGCAATTTCCATCTCTGAGACTACTTTCCATTCAGACTATAGATATCTTATATATACATAGTTATTCGCATATTATATGTGCGTAGTTATTTGCATGTTGTCTGTTCCATTAGACCATGAGCAACTTGGGGTCAGGGATTTTCATGTTTCTTTGAATCCCTAGCTCTTAGTACAGGGGCTGGCGCTTAGTAAGCTCTTAATAAACACTTCTTGACTGACTGAATGCACATTTGCCCAGGGTGTGACCCTGCTTATAACTCCTTCCTTCTTCATCTTGGCCCTTTAGAATCTCCATCTTCCTTTAGGGTTCAGCCCAAGTTCCATCTCTTACCAGCTTCCTGATTTTTTCAGTTGGGATTCTCTTCTTGCTAAAATTATTTTGCATTTGCTTATCTGGACACATAGAGTATACTTTAGTAGAATGTAAGAAGCTCTTTAGGGTCAGGCATTAGTCTTTGATCTCGTCTTTGTATCTCCACGTCCTAGCAGTTATGCATATAGTAGATGCTTAATAAATATGTGTTGAATTGAATTGTATATTCTCCCTAGGTTGGTGAGGAACATGTGCTGTGTGTGTTTTACCACTAGCTATTTAGGTGGTAGGGAGTAGACATGGGCTTGTAACTGAGTCATGTGTTGATCAAAAAATTAGTCTATTCATGAAAATCTGTCTTTGAAATTCTTATTAGAGATTTATTATCTTTGTTGTGATCACAGAATGCTACAAGATTCACTTAATAAAATTCAAGGCCTCTTAAAAGACATTGGCCATGTAGAAAAAACAAAATGGATAAAAAGTTATCATTTAGTCCTTTGAATTAATCTATCAAAAAAAAAAATCTTGGACAGACACTATCTATGGACAATGAGTTGGACCTAGAACTGAATAGAATGAAAAGAGCGGGTTGAATTTGGGAAATTGTGCAGTATTTAGAATAATACTAAATTTCTCCCTGACACAAAACCCTGTGTTTTCAGCATCAATATTTCTTTGGTGATCTTCCACAGCTGAGAATTAAGGAACATCATAATTTTTGAAAAATCCTAACAGCAAGTGATACAAAAAGCAATTGAAAGCTGTGTAGTGGGTATAAGTTGACTTCTTCATATTACTAATGATGGCTTGTATGTAAGAAGTGGTATAAAACATGCTATTCAAGAGAGAGTTGGAAAAGCATTAATCAACCAACATACATCCATTAAGTACCTATCACGTGACAGGAACTGCTCTGATTTGGAGACACATAGTAAAAAAGGTAACAGTCTTTGCCCTCAAGAAACTTACATTCTATTGAGGGAGACAATATGTACAAATATAGATATATACAAATGTATACGTAAGGTACTGTCCCTTTAAGGTCCTGTCTTTTCATATGGAACAGTTTAGCTCTGAAAGAATCCGAAGAAACACTTTTGTGTAAAGAAAAAGAATTAAATCAACTGGTAATGGATGTAAGGTGAACTATTAGATGCCTCAAAGAATTAGGGAAGAGATTTCAGTTTAATAAAAACTGCTAAAATATTTATGTGAATAAAAGCAGCTTTCAGATGGGATTTGAGCAGTTTGGGACAGAAAATGAATTGTGGCATAAATATAAAGAATCAAAAAAGACCTAGGGGAATGCTTCCTTTGCATGTGAATTGTTTGATGGTTTAAAGGGGGTAGAAAAAAAACCTGGAAAAATGAAGTATGAAGAAACTGTTTCAAGGACACAGAACATGAGGGAGGATCACATCAAGAACGTATAGCTGGAGATTCAGGGCATTGTGTTCCCTTAACTCATTTGCATGTAAAAGTTTTAAGATTTATGGTAAAAATCATGTAACTATTTGGAGACTGGGGGGTGATTAAATAAGGACAGTTCATTTCTTAGGGGAAATTTGGTGAGTTATTACCTCATATGTGAAAGGGAAGTCATTGGGTACCAGAAGGCTCCAGTGTAAGCCATTGAAGTATAGGAGCTGAGTCTGAAGACATGTGGTGAAAGTATCAAAGACTCTAGTGGGAAGACTCAGCAGGGGGTCAAAAGCAGCTTTGTTGGGAGCCATTTGAAGACACCAACAGCAAGAGAAGTCTTGACAAGAAAGCTGTGGATGCTAGTTCTTGATTGGTTGAATAAACGTTGAATCTCATTGAACTATAGCTTCAGGTTCTGTTACGGTCCCTTAACAACTTCTAGAATGTGAGAGAGGTAAAGTCTCTCAGAAATAACTAATAATTTTTTGCTTCTCCCCCTGGTTTGAAAGGGGGGAAAAACCCAAAGGGGAGTCGTTTGCAAGTTGTTTTGTTGTATAGGAAGAAATGCTGAATCTAATTGGATGATGTGGAATCCTGGTTAGAGAAGCACAGGCAAGGCTTGTTTGCCTTGATCAGAGAGTTAAATCAAGCTATTTTCCTCTGAACTATGGTTGTTATAATTTGATTGGTTGATGCAGAATTCTAGTGAGGCACCAGCTGACTGCGTTTGTTTGCATGGTCCAGAGAAAGCCAGTTTAATGAGCTTTGCAGCTCTTTGGTTTAAAGGTAACTGCTAGCAATTCAACAGTGTACCATTTTTCAATCCCTCTTTAATAGTGCTTGCTAGTTAAGATCTTGCAAATACCATGTCTGTTCAAGAATAAAATAGAAGATTTGCTGGCTGGAGATAAGTGAGGACCAGCAGACAAATAGTTGGCAGAGAAGAAGCTTTGTGTGGTAGAGTTGTTCTCAAATGGGCTGAAGATATCAAAGCCTGCAGTCCAGAGTTGAGAATTAATGATAGCTAATAATAATAGCTAACATTTGTATGGTACTTATTATGTGCCAGATGCTGTGCCAAGCACTTTATGGTTATCACCTCATTTGATTCTCACTGCAAACTTGGGAGGTAGGTGATACTATCATCTTCCTTTTACAGCTGAGGAAATTGGGTCTTCCACATTCTTCTCAGATAGGATGATGATGATGATGATGACGATAGTGAGTATTTATACAGCACCTTAAAATATACAAAGAACTTTACAATTATTACCTCTTTTTATCCTTACAACAATGTTGGAAGGTAAGTGCTATTATTATCCCAATTTACAGATGAAGAAAAGTGAGGCAGACAGAGTTAAATGACTTGCCCAGTCTCATACAGCTGGTAAGTGTCTGAGGCTAGATTTGAATTCAGGTCTTCCTGACTCCAGGTCTAGCACTCTATCCACTCTGCACTTCAGCTCTCTCAAGGTTCTTGTGTGTTTCTACTCTATCCCATATATGCTAAATATATTGGTGCATAAATGTGATTCAGGTTTATGTATGGATTGTGATATATTTTATTATTGCAGAATTTGCTTTAAAATATAAACATCTATAATGTTATTATTTCTTTTGCTTTACTGCATATAAATTGTTATGGTTAAGGTCTAAACATGCTATGTTGTGAATGATTGGTTTATGTAAATGGCAGCGCATTGGTGGAGACTCAAGAGCTAAAATGGTGAGCAAAGGGAGTGTGTTTCTCCCTCAACAGGGCTACCCCTAGGTCTCTGAGAGAATTTGAAGTTTAACCAATTGGCCTTTATCTAGAAATGTAGATGTGCAATGCGAGGGCAGGTTGGAGAAAACAAGTCATTCACAGAGGGTCAGTAGGCATTCAAATACCTTGTAGGAGAGTTGTGAGATATTACATAGGGGATGACTGCCCCATGTACCTATCTATACGAGATAGTTGTATATGTGCCCCATGCACATATAAAAGATAGTTAAAGGCAATTTTGGGGAAGGAAGACATTAACAACTGGGGGGAATAGGAAAGGCTTCATGTAGAAGATGTCAAGTGAGCTAAACCTCAAAGAAAACAAGAGATTCTTGGAGGTAAAGATAAGGAAGGAGCACATTCCAGGCATGAAGGAGAGTGAGTGCCACATCTGAGGAACAGTAAAAAGGCCAATTTGATAGAATGTGGCATGAGTGAAGGAGAATAATGTATAACAAAATGAGAAAGTTTGGGTAGGTCCAAGTTGCACAGCACTTTAAATGGTAAGCAGAAGAGCCTATATTTGTTTCCTGTAGTATTAGGGGAAAATTATAGTTTATTGAGAAGGGGAATGACATGGTTAGACACTTTGGCATCTGTGTGATGGAGAGTGGTGAGAAACCTGAGGCAGGGAAACCAATAAGGAGGTTATTTCAATAGACCAGGCAAGACATGTTGGGGGCCTGAACCAGGGTGATGCCCTGGCTAAGTTGGGAGAGTGAGGGATGACAGGGAGATGATGAAAGTGTCTCATTGATACCCCTAGGATATTAAAAGACCTAGAGGCAGGCCTCTAGCCTATTGGGTCAATTGTTTGTGGAGGATTTATGGGAGAACCTGGACAAGAGCTTCACAAAATCAGGAGCCATGTAAGGGTTGCGACCTTCCCTTTTGGAAGAAGTTCCCATGTAGATGAGATCACAGCTTCACTAATATATTGAATCTATATCTATATATTGCATGATATAATATAAATCACTGATCTATTAAATATATTATTTACATGTTTAAATATACAGAGGTAGACACACACAGATCCCAGAAGGAAAGGATATAATTTCAAAGCATACTTGTGTGTGCCTTCCCTGGTGGCTTTCCAGTCACCAGGCAGGAGAGTGCCTGATTTGGATGATAGCTTTGGTTTTTTCCCAATTTCTGCAGGGTTTTCTTCTGAGTCCTTCTGTTGTGTTCTTTGCTGCATAATGATGCCAGGTGTACCCTGTACCCAATTTTTGTTCTTTTAACTGATTTGTTATTTGTCTTATGAAATACTGCTCTTTCTTTACACTGCTTTGTCCTAATCAGCTCCCAAAGAGCATGATCCTCCCTCACTGACTCTATACCACCCTCCCCACTCCACTCATTTTCTTTTCTTCCCAATCTCATCTGTGCCAGTGAAAGATTTTCATCTTGCAGCCACACACTTCCTCCCTTAGAAAAATTATGTTCTTTGGTCTATATTTTGGCCTTTGGCCAACATTTTCTCTTGAATACTCAACTCTATTCTGTGCCTCACCCCTCACTTTGAGATGTATTTTCCCGTGATTTATTACTTTTAACTGATTTTTTTTCATAAATGAATCCTCTGGTGTGACAGGTCCTATAAAAGCTACAATTCTTCTCTGTAACCCTGAGCACAGGCACATGGAGGAAAGGAAGGAGTGCAGTAGGACTGGATGGAGTAACAACAGTATGTTCTTTCCTAATACTTTTATAAAGTGCACTGTTTATGCAGACCAGTTAGGTTTAGAGGAAGGAGAATGGAGTATGTGGCTTCTGGAAGTCTTAGTCTCTGGAATTCTTTTGGTCTTATATTATGACTCTTTTATTTGGCATCACTGGGAAATGTTGTGTTTAGATAATTACATTTTCCAGAGGACTGATGCTTACCTCTGTAAGGAAAATAATTTTGGCTATTTTAACCATTTTTAAAAGTATGGATTGCAAACTTCCCAATTCCTTAAATAGTATACAGTGAACATAAGATGTCTGTCTTGATGTGGCCTCAAAAAAGAGATGTGAGAAGATACCCTCATTCCACACCTTTGCAGAAGCAAGAAGTCCAGAGATGTGGAACATTGCATATGTTTTCGGGCTTTTTTGGTTTTGCTGATTTTTTCCTTTCTTCTTCCTTTCCCACTCTTTTCTTTAAAGAAATATTATTTTTTATGGGAATTGGCTCTCTGGAAAAGGGAAAGAGGAGGGATACTGAGAGAAATTTTGGTGATATAAAAACCAAAAGATACAAATACAATTTATTAAAAATGAAATTATAAAATAATTTTGTTGACTGAGGACCATCATCATGAGCCTTTCTTACTTTATTAGGTTGTAATATAATTATATCCTTGGGAGCCACTGAAATCTATAGGACTTTTGGGTCCTACATGACATGGCCCTAGACCAGGGATGGGGAACTGTGTTGGTAAACAAAATGGGCTCTTAGCACTCAGTTCAACCAAGTGCCCTTGAAGAGTTTGGCCTTTGTTTCCTTGATTAGATTTGGGAGTCCTTGGTGACCTCCTTGCCTCAGGGGAGGGCCTAGTTTACACATGAGTTTGAGTGACATGTTTGGGACATCAGAAACTTTTAGACCACGTGGGTTTAAGCCATTACATTCTAGGTCACGTGAGTGAGTCGCTGTGACGATTCTAGGTCAGGTGTGACTCACCCTTGACCCTGAAAAAGATATAAAGCCAGGGGTTGGCTTTCTATTTTTCAGAGCTCTTGCCCACAGCCATGGTAGCACTCGTGACTCTGGGCCAGCCCTTGTTGTGAGCTCCTGGGCTGAACCTAGATGTTGGTAACTATGAATTGTATTTTGCCTGTCTGTCGACGTTTATAATTTGTTTATATTTGTTCTGAAGTTCAAGGTGCTGGCTTTTTCCCCTGAACTAAGTGAATGGTATTTGTATGCTGAATTAAAGTAAGTTTGTCAACTCCTTAACCCTGCTTTCCTTGGTAAAGCAGATCAAAAGAACCTGGGCTTTTGCAGCATGCTGGTAGCATGCTTGTTGTTGGGCTTGTGTTGGTCTTTCACCCCCACAGCAGCTGTTAGCCAGATTGTTGAAACAGGAACCTGCAACCTCAAGGCCATGTGTGACCTTCTAGGTCCTTGGGTGTGGCCTTTTGATTGAGTCCATGTTTTACAGAACAAATCCTTTTATTAAGGGGATTTATTCTGTGAAATTTGGATTCAGTCAAAGGGCCACATTTGAGGACCTAGAGGCCTTGAGGCCTTAGGTTCCCCACCCCGCCCTAGATGGTTCTATGTTGCATGTTTCTATAGTTCTAGAGTTAATATAGTTTTTTTCTTTGCAGTTAGCTATTGCTTATTTCTCTCAATATCCCACCTTTAGACAATATCCCCTCTTGCTTTTATCTGCCTGTACTGGAAAGCTATATTAACAGATTTATTAGAATTGTGTATGAAGTAAGAATAAGTAAGCTCCAAGTAAGGATTAAGAGACTTTCCTATGAACAAAGTATATTTGTTTTAGCGTATGGACTCTGTGACATTAATTTTGGCTGTTGAGACCTATTTTTCTTACTTATGAGCTGATTCTTGGTTGTGTTCTGGATAGGTGAGGTTGCTATTAAGCGACCTCTGGATAACTGAGGTGTTATTTCAGTTATACCATAGCACCTTCTCGTTCTAAGATGGTGAACCCCACGTGATCAGCTCATGAATCAACATGTAAGCCTTATGTCAAACATTTTGGCTTTTTCCAGATGCTCCATTCATGAATCAAAATACAATTCTTATGTTAAGGTCCAAGCATACTTTGGGAAACTGTTACCTCTCTGGCCTGTTGTCCTCACTCAAAAAGTTTGAGAAGGTAACTATGTGACACTACCTTGCTTATTGTCACTAACTCCTCTTATAAGCACATAGTTCACAAAGCTCAAAGAAGAAATGATCTATTTGTAAGTCAAAGAAAAGAAATAGAGCCATTGGAAAAAATAACACGCATCAAAACATTCATAGCCCTAGCCACTTACGGCCAAAGACTAGTCAGTACTTCCAGCAGGTGTTTTCTCTCTGTTTTTTAGTTTCTAATTCCTTTCTTCTTTCTCAGTGCCTCTTCTTATCATCATCTCCCTTTGTGATTCTTATCTGTCAGCTGTTCTGACCAGTGTAGCTCATAAGGCATCTTTAGCCCTTTGCCAGAAAGAAATCTTGCTTATGTCATGTGCTCCTTCCTGATCCTAAAAGGGCAATACTGCAGAGTTTTCCTGCCTTGTCAGAAGTTACAATTCTCCTTACATTAGAACTCAAATGTGTTGTTAGACAAGAAAGGTCTATGGTCTGGGGCATGTACTTTTTAGTATGGTTCCCATCAAACTGTGACCTCAAAGACATTCACCCAGGAGTCAAGAACTCATTTTGTGCCTCTCCTGTCTAAGTGGGTCTTCATCTCTGACACCAATTTGAGATATGGGAATTCTGAGGTCCTTTGGTCTCTTTCTCTCCAGTACCTAAATGCTGTTTTTCCTTTCTGAGTGAGCCTTTGTCATGGTTGTGGAAATTTTACAAAGCACTCAATTTCTCCCTAATCATTTCTCTAGTCCCTTTGAGTCTCTCTGGTGGGCAATTGGGTGTGATTATTCAAATTACCTGAGGCTGCTTCCTCCCTCCGTTTAGGGCATAATCCCTTGGACAATTTCATACACCATATGATTGGAAGGAGGAGATAAAAATGGAATAGTCCCTCTACAATGGTTCAGAGCATGGTTGATAATCAGATTGAAGTATCTTTACCTCAGGATGCATTTTGAACTCTCTAGAGCTGCTGGCACATCAAGGATGAATGGGGCATTTTGGTCTATAACACAGATATTTTCCCAGTCCCTTGTAAAAAGATTTCACAGTTCCTGTCCTTGTAGTAAGAAGGAAACTTTTTATCCAAAAAATTGTTTCTAGACTGAACTAAGTAGTCACCAAAGTGAATGGGCATTGGCTATACATAGTAGAACAGAGAAACTCCACATCTATATAATGTACAGCTTGCTTTTCTTTGTAAGTATATTAGTTCAGTCTGAACTTTTCAAAGCTGTCCTACATGTCAGTGCTTCTTTCTAACTTTCCTTTAGTTATCTTCTCTGCATTTTTTAAGAAGATGCATCCACAATTCTTTTCTTCTCATTTTTTTGTGATCATATTCCTATTCCAACTTGTCTTCCCACCCCAATACCCAATAGAATAAATAAAAGATAAACAAGGTCATTTTAGCAAAAATACAGAGTCAAGGAAAACAAATTCCTGTAAAGATTATGTCTGAAAATGTATGTCTTATCCTACATCTGTCATTTCCTCTTTTGGAACCCAGAACCCAAGATGTCAAAAAAATGTATGGTCAGAAAGGAATGTGATGGGCCGTATCTCCAGGAACAACCTCAGGCCAGGCCTCTGAGAAAAGGAGGTTATGGCTCCCTCTCCCTGGAGACACCAGCCCCACGTTCAGTGCCTGCTCAGCCATGCCTGCTGTGTGTGTGTGCGTGTGTGTGTGTGTGTGTGTATGTGTGATTTTCTTTGCATGGTCCCAATGGTACTTTCAATTCCATTTTCACTGTCACTCAGCATTGAATTTGTGGATTTTCTTTCACAGGGAGCTGAGCAGCAACAGTGTTTGATCTTTGGCAGGGCAAACACAGAGCAAAGGGAATTGTTTTTGAACCTGTTCCAGACAAGGTCTTGACAGGGCAGTGTTCAGGAAAGTTCCTCTCCCTTTGGACACAGATCACAAAAATCTCAAGCTAAAGATTCATCAGGTTTGACTCCCAGGGATTTATCCGATTCTCCAGAGGCTGCATGATTGTCTGGGGGAAAAAAACCCCAGCTAAGAGGCAGGAGAAACTGCGTTCTTTGTGCCTCAGTCTCCCTACTAAAAGGACAGTTCTCCATTTCGGGGGATACAGGGAATGTCACAGATTATCCAAGCTGGATGGGGCCTTAGAGATCATCTTGTTCAACTTGCTCATTTTTATAGAACAGGAAACTGAGGCACCAAGGAAGGGAATTGCCTTGCCCAAGGTCACATAGAGAATAAGGGGCAGAACCAATAGTTGAAATCAAGTCTCCTGGCTCTACATCCTATGCTCCTTCTATTTTACCAGTCGATGAGAAAGACCCAGATTCCCCACTGTGACACCCCATCTAGACCTATACTCCACTGGCAATACCCCATCTTGTGAACCTTCATAGAAATCTGTGAGAGACACAGTATGCTATAGGGGAAAGAGAGCTGAATTCTGATTCAAAAGACTTCGGTTCACAGTCCAGCTCCATCACTTGTTAGCAGTGCGACCTTGAAAAGTCACTTTATCTTGTTGAACCCCAGTTTTCTCATCTGTGAAATGGGAAAAGTGGTACTTGAACTTTCCTCTTTTTGAGCCTTTCTATAGATGAAGAAAATGAGGCTTGGGGAGGGAATTTCTCAGGATCATATATGGCTGACAAGAGGTAAAGTCAGACCTTGAACTCAGATCTGATTTCAGTGAGAAAGCTATTGTAGGTGGCCATAAAAACTTGAATTTCCCCTAGATAAGTCCTTAGATTCATCATGCTGAGGATAACAGGTCAGGTTTCTAGCTGGTATGATAAATTCTCACTACTCCCCTACCAGCGTTCTTGTTTTGGAAGATATTAGGGTTGCTAATATTGGGCAGAGAACAAAAGAAAGGTACCCACGTCTCCAATTCCCATCAGATGGGCTATTTTAGAAACCGGCAGCAAGTCGAGTAAGGACAGATCACTCCCTAGAATCAATAACTACACCGCGGGCTGAGAGCTATAGAATGGTTGATTTATGTGTACTGTGATTTATAGCGCGTGTTCAGGGCCTCTGTTTGTGGTCACATGGGCAGAGATAACACTGAGTGCTAAATTATTAAAACCACAAGGGACTTCCTTACTCTGCATCTCCCCTCCTTTGCTGATACAGTGAAAGTAAAAGGTAAAGGTGGCCTGAGCTATGGTCTGGAACCAGTTTTGCCAAGGTCCTTAAATTAGATGTGGGTCCCAAACTGTCAAGGTGATCCTAAAATGTTGGGTATAAATATACATGTTTTATATATATTTTTGCAAGTTGAGCCATGTTTTATTCACCTGAGGGTAAATTAAAGGGTAAAGGAACCTTGAGGTATGTCTTGTCAGGAGAAGATTCCCTCTTGTCATTCCCTAATGTATTTGTAGTAATAGGGAAGGAAAGGGAATAAGCATTTTTATAGTGTCTACAAAATGGCAGATACTGTGTTGAGTGCTTTACAAACATAATTCTCACAATAACCCTGCAAGGCAGATGTGGTTATTATTTCTATTTCACAGCTGAGGAAACTGAGGCAGACAATTTAAAGTGACTTGCCTAGGATCTCAGCCAGTAAGTTTCCGAGGACAGATTTGAATTTAAGTCTTCTTGACTCTGGGTCCAGTGCTCTCTCCCTGTACTACCTAACTGCCTATACATATCAGGTAAATTGCCTATATTATATATACTGTATGAAAGTCCTATACTGTATTGGGTTACCTTAAAATGGGACATGGCTATATAGTCCAAAGTATGATTCAAGAGGATAATTAAAGGACTGGATGGCTGGGGCCAGAATGAGCCAAACTTGTCTGGATTCTATAGGAAGAAGACCTAGGGATTTGTTAGCCAATTAGTCAGGCCAAGGTCAAAGTGCAAGTGGTGGTAATTTTGACTTGGAAGCACAGCCAAGATATAAGGAACCAGACTGCAGATACTGGAGCGTGTGGCTACTGAAAGGCTGGGGTCCTAATCACCTCCAGGTACCCTCTAGCAAATGTGTGGAAGGCCTGCACTAATAAGGAAGATCTAACTCAGATATTATGTCTCATATTCAGGTTTCAAACTTTCTAATTAACCTAACAACAAGCAAGTATTTTTTTTAAATTAAAAAATTATTGTTATCTGACACTTACTAGCTGTGTGACCCTGACTAAGTCACTTAGCTCTGTTTGCCTAATCCATTGGAGAAGGGAATAGCAAACCACTTGAGTATCTTTGCCAAGAAAACCCTGGGTCACAAAGAGTCGGACATGACTGAGTGATTGAACAAAGGCAAATTCTTGACTCACTGTAGTACTCTCTTTCATGAGAGGCAGGGAAGTATACAATATAGCCAAGGGAGGTCTCAAAGTGTTTTTGGCAGCCTTCTAAAGTATGTTTCCTTCATATGTATGCAACCACCTCTGCTTCCCTAAGCTAGCTCACTCTGAGTCAGGAAGACCCAGGTTCAAATCTTGCTTTTGACACAGATTGGTTGGGTGATCCTGGGTGCATTATTTGACTTCTCAGTGTCCCAGACTACTCTTTACAGCTATAAATCGCAGGATTTGCCTTAACAGGGAGCTTACCCGCATTCCAATGAATACACAATGAAATTGTGTATCTGATTCAAAGAATAGAATCCCTTGGTGTCTAGGACACAGATACATAGAGTTGGGTCAGAATTCGTTGGAAAGTAGGTAGAGAGAGGGAGATAACAAATGAGAGAGAGAAATATAGAGACAGACATAGAGCACCTTCCTGAGGGCATATGAACTCGAGCTGGAACTGGTTTTGTTTGCTTCTTCTAGGTCAGTCAGGCAAAGCAAAATCATTTAGGGATAGAAGATATTCTTTTGTCAGGGAAGCAAAGAAGAGAAATGAAGATCATACTCATTTAGATTTGGTTTTGATGTGATAATTGCTTATTCAACAAATGTAGGTATGACATAACAGAAAGCACGTTTCATGAAAGGGACAGAAGGCCTGGGTTCTAGTCCTAGCAATGATGCTAATACAGATTTTATCTGAATTTACAGATTTGGAGCTGAAAGGAATATTGGAGGCCATTCAGTTCATTTTGCAACTGAGGAAACTTAAGCTTAAAGCTGAAGTGACTTACCCAAGGTCACTTTCAGGAGGGAGAATGTTTAAAAAAGGAAGTTCAGAAATTCTAAATTAACTTGGACATAGCATCTGGAACTTGAGAGATGTGTTCTGTTCTCTAGAGGTTCTCCCACAATGCATTTTGGTCTGCACAGAGAGAGGTTCATTAACCAGGAAGATTATCTGCTACTTTTAGATGACACATCTATCCCTTGTAATCATGGCTGAAAATACTTGAGAGTCTGATCATAAACACATTTTCATAACGCTTGCAGAGATTAATGAGCGATAATTACCTTATTCAGTGGTAAAACCTTGGTTTGGAGTACATGTCATAGTAGCAATTTCTGCTATTCATATTCTTAAATGAAGCTACATAATGGATTACTTCGAACCTTGAATTTGTTCCGATCCTCTTGCAGATTCTTTTCAGTTTCCCAGCCAGTTGGGCCGTTACTCAAAATTTTAGGATCTGCCAACATCACACTGCAGTTGTCTTTGCCATCCTGACATTAAATGAGCTACCATTTAAGTGCTGAAATTTCGGGAGCATCAAGGAGAAGCTTTGAAATGTCATAGCTGATGGTTTTAATTGCAACCTAGGGCTCTGAGCCCACAGCAGCACATCAATTTGATAATCCCTTTCAAAGCAGAGGGGTTACATTCACACGGGCAGCAAATTTTGAGTTATAACAAAGAAATTGAACCTTGAAAACTCTTGAAGAGTAAATATGGGAGTGGTCCAAGGCCTGAGCACCTGGAAGGAAGGATGGATGGACAATGGAGAAGATAGTGAGAAAGAAGTTCCAGAAAGAGGCATGGCCTGGGGGGGTCACTTTCACTTTCTTGGTAAGAAGTGGGGGTAAGTACTTGTTCATTCCTCTTCTTGGGGGCCCAACTGGGCCATTTTATCTGAGTAATAGTCCTTCTATTTACATAGTTGGAATCATTTTGTAATGTTTTCCTTGGTTCTGCTTACTTTGTGTTAATTCATATATCTTCTCATCTTTCTCGGTATTGATTACATTCATAATTTTTTCCAGCCCAACAATATTTCATGACATTTGTGTGCTATAACTTGTTTAGCCAGCCCCTAATCGACCTTACCCAGTCAATTGTCTCTCACTATCAACTTTAGAACAGTTGTATCAAGAGAGGAAATTTCCTTGCCCGGAGTTCCCTATTCCATTGAAATCATAGGTCTGGACAATAAACTCCTGAAGAATTGTGTCAGAAGCTCTCACATAACATGACAGGGCCAGAAATGTGTGTGTGTGTGTGTGTGTGTGTGTGCGTGCGCGCGCGAGCGCAGGCAATGGGGCCTGGCAGATTCCATTGACTTACTGATACATGCAACCTCTCCATGTGGAGGATGTTAGAGATCTTACTTCTGGGAAAATTAAAATGACAGATAAAGTAAGTGCTTTGTAGGGACCATGCATCATGTGTAGACATTCTATAATTGGTTCTATTCAGCTGAATATGTAGTGAAAAAGAGGCTCTTTGGCTGCCTTTGCAAGCATTCAAAAAGTTCTGTCAACATTAGCTATCTCCTCTTTTGCTTCAGTGACTCTTAGGAAACTCTTTTTTTACTCATGGTATCCTGTGAAAGACGGTAAAGGGAGGTCTTAAGGCCTAAGAAACAGGCTTCTGTCCTTGTCCTTTTCATTTATTCTTCTCTATTCTAAGTGAAGGGACTAGAGTCCATTGACCTAGTAAGTTTGAAAAGTTATGGTGGGGGGGATTCTGGTGCCCCAGGGTTCCAGAGTCTGAGTTCAAGCTGGTGGGATATCGATGCCCTGGGAGCAAGGAGCAACCTTTGGGAGTGACCTTCAGAACCCCAGCCCAGCAGAAGGACTCAATTATCAGTCACGCTGCATCTGGACATGAAGTTGGTGGGACCAATACTATGTAGAAACTGAAATAAGTTTCAGGTCTACTTTCCCAGGGACTGAGGTGGTGTAGGGGAGAGTGTGCCCTCTGAGGTTGTATTGGGGTGATGGTGCTGTGCTTGTACATTTGTTCTGGCAATATCTTTGAAGCGAGTATCCCTTTTAAAAATATTTTTAAATTTTAGACACATACTAAAACTTAAGTACGTAAAGTGAAAAGAAAAAGAAACATTATAAACTTAAATATAAAATAAGAACGCGGCAGCTAGGTGGCGCAGTGAGTAGAGCACCGGCCTGGAGTCAGGAGGACTTGAGTTCAAATTTGACCTCAGACACTTGACACACTTACTAGCTATGTGACCTTGGGCAAGTCACTTAACCTCAATTGCCCTGCCTTCTCCCCTCCAAAAAAACCCTCAAGCAAACAAAAAAGAAAAGAAAATAACATGTCATATCCACAGTAGAATGTAAGAGAGGATTCAAAATATATAGCAATAAATTTCCATTTCAAGAAAGCCTATATAATAAATACTACATGTTGCATTGAGAGCTGTCAAACTTTGCTTTCTTAGAGGTTTTCTTTTGTTCTGTGCTATGCACTTTTTACTTTGTTCTTTTGTCTCCTTTCTTCTCCCCACCTCAGGCTACAATTAAACATGGATATATTTATATATAGATACACACACACATTCATACATACATACATATATAAACATATACTTTCCCTAACAGAATCTACTCCTAATCTTTATTTTTATGTTTGTGCTTATCTCTTATTTCCTATCCCTCCTGACTCCTTCCCTTTATTTCTACCTGCTACCTGGCCCTCCTATTACTTAACCTACCTCCCCTCCAATGATACCTCCCTTATCCTCTCATTCCCATAAATCTAAACACCCTTTTATATGCCCCATTTGACTTATTTTCTTTCCCTCCCTTATCCTCCCCACTCCCTATCCCCTTAGCATTTTATTTCTTTCTAAATTTAGAAGGCTTTTATACTCTACTGATGTATATGTATTGCTCCCTCTCGAATCCATTGCCCATGAAAGTAGGTTTCCATAACTAACAGCCCCCTCCCCTTGCAACTCATTTGTATAAGATAATTACTCTTTGTAACTATTCCTGAACTGTTTTACTTCTTGAAGTCATATCATGCTCGGGTCTCCCCCAGTATTTCTTATGAGCAATTATTAGACATATGTTTTACATTTTACATACATAAAAGGTAAACACTCTGTCTTTATTGGGTCCCTTGTAATTGATCTTTGGTGTGTACCTTATATTTCCCTTGGCTCTTGTATATCAAATTTTCCATTAAGTTCAAGTTTTTTTTTTTTAACAAAGTCCCGAAAGTCTGACAATTCATTAAATATCCATTTTTTTCATTCAGAATTATGCTTAGCTTTCCTGGGTATGATATTTTTGGGCAGAAGCCCAGTCCTTTTGCTCTTTGATATATGGTATTCTAAGACCTGTGGTCTTTTAATGTCGCCACTGCTGGGTCTTGTGTGATTCTAATTGTGGCACCGCCATATGTAAGTTGTTTATTTTTCTTGTTGTTTGTAATATTTTATCCTCGAGCTGGAGGTTTCAGAATTTGACTATAATATTCCTTTTCTACCCCAAAAGTTAATTTTCTGCTCCTGCCTTTAGAAACCAAAATGCTCATATATGAAAAAGGCAGTGCTTAATGCTAATAAACACAACAAACTCCAAGTTTTCATTCTTTTCCCCTGCCTTACTTTCTCTTCCTTTCCATGGCTTGTTTTGCTATTTCAGCTGGCTCAAGGAGCCTTTATTCCCAGTATATGCCTTCCTCTCCCTTTCCTCCTAACAAGTTCTGCTGACTTTTGTTGCCTCTAACTTGCTTTCTCTCCTCCTCACATCCTTCTCTGGAATATCTCATAGGACTTATAGTTAGAAGACCAGGGGTTTAATTCCTAGCTCTGACACTTACTGGCTATGTGACCAATCCTATCATTCATCCTCTCTGGCTTTCAGTTTCCCCTTCTGTAAACAAAGGATATTAATAGTTCAGAAGTTTGTGAGTCATTGTGAAAAATCTACACGTACTGACCATGGCAAGGGGGGATGGGGAGGAGCAGGGCACAAAGACAGACACAATCCTTGCCCTAGAGTAGCTTATATTTTACTAGGGATTCTGAATACCCTACCTGTCCAAGAAATAGGTTAAATAGCCTCATATGATTTGAATAACCCTAGCTCTGGTGAGCCTAGAATTCTTGTGGTCTAAGGAGATCACTGAATTTTGGTAAATAAAGACTACAAAATAAATGAGAGGTATTATTAATAACAACCATGTTGCTATATGATATATTATTAGAATCATCAATTACCAGGTCTAGAAAGGTCCTTAAAGATCACATAGAGGATCAAAAATTCTTTTTCTACCCTGCCTCCTCACCCACTGTGATCATTTAGCTTCTACCTGAATACCATTAGTTATATTCACATATTATACCAATGAATCTTTCATCCTCACAGTATCCTTGGGAAGCAGAAGCACATGGCACTACCTACTGTATATTTCTCTTCCCTGTATGGGGAAATTGAGCTTTTAGAGAAGAATGAAATGAAACATCTTCACTCCCATCTCCACAGAGCTCTTTAACCTGCAAATCTCCACTGACTTCTAAAGGAGTTACCACAGGCTAGGGAAAGGGACAGTTTTGGGAATGAAGAAGAGAATCTGATTCAGAGTCTTTGCTTCAAGCTGTTTATATTCAGTCTTCTCAGATTGGGGTTTTTCAATTTTAAAGACCTTCTTCATTAGTCAAATTCATTACTATTATAAGAAACAAACATATGGATCAGAACAGCAATTCAGAGCACTAGATTCAACCCCCATTCCACGATAACCCTTCACATTATATATTTTTATTACATTCTAGATCTCAGAACCTTTATTCTCATTTGAATCTCACAACAACCCTGTGAAGGAAGCAAGGGTGTTATTCATACCTTAGAGTTGAGAAGATTAAGATTCAGAAAAATTAAATGACTTGTCAAAAGACATTACTAATAAATGACAAACCCAGGTTTTCTGACTCCTAATCCAAGTCCTCTTCCCATGATTCCATGATGCTTCTCTCAACAAAAGGATATTTCTCAGTTCTACTATGGCATCAGTCTGGTTTATTTTCATAGCTGAGGCAGATATTCTAGTCACTGGTTCCTCTGTGAATGGCACAGCCGGGCTTTTCTTGGGACTTTATTTCATTGAGGTAGGCCTGGAGGGCAGCATGACTGGGGATTCTGTGAAATCATGATTCTGAAATATATTAGCAACAGTTGTAAGGTCTATTTTCCCCCAATAACTAACAATTGGCTTCACTTCTATTAAATTAAGCCAATTGGAAAGAAATAATAGACCTCATCCTTTAAGGTTAGTATGAGCCTGATGCTCACAAAGAATACTGGAGCTTACCTCAGTCCTCACTTACCTCGCAGACTGGCATGAGGCTACTTCCTTAAAGTGAAACAATCATATTATTTGGGACCTAGAAGATCATCTAGTCCAACAGCTGCCTGATGCATGTGTACCCTTTGCATTTTTTGACACAAATCTATGGGATTTAGAACTAGATGGGACTTAGACATTATCCAGTCTAACCCCTAAACAATATATGTCTCCCCCTATATCAGTAAAGCAAGATTCACAACCTTGAGGATGACCATGAACATGCCTGAATGGTTCGGAATCTTGAAGTATAAGAAATTCTCTAGGTAGAAGGCAGAGGAAGTATAACATTTATTTAGACGTGAGAGAATCCAATCCCAGGACCAGTAATTCCAATTTCATACTGTAGCAATTATATTCCAAAATCAGTAAGCCCATCTCAATGTAGCAACAAGGAAATTACAACAAAGTATGCAAAGCAAGGAGCCAAGGCATCCTGCAACCTCCCCTCTGCCCCTGCCTCCCCACTAAGGCCTTCCAATAAACCATCACTCATGAATCCTCTGCTCAGCACTCTCTCCTGCAGCTCTGCCAACTCTGATTTCCTTGATCTCTGCAATTCTTTCTTGTTCTATACTCTCTGCTCTGCAGTGTCTCTCTATGCTGGCTCTCCCTCAAGGTCTGCCGCCTCAATGTCCTCTCGATATCTGCTTCTGAATCCTGACACTCTCAGTTCTGCTGTTCCCAGTTCTCAGTTCTGTTGCTCTCAGCTCTGGGCTCTCTTTTTATACAGTCCTAGATGGCATCTGATTGACTAGAACTCAGTGCACATACCACTGGCTCTGGTTTCAGCAACACCCTGAGGGCTTCATGCCCACATAGGCTTAACTAGCAAAAGGGTGTGGGCCTGTCTCTAATCAGGCCTCATTTTGTTGGTCCTACCTGAGGCCTATTCAATCGTCAAGAAAGATCTTTCACTTACTGATTGGCCTTAACCACCTCCCCCTCCCCATTATGTCTGGCATAAAATCACAGGCTTTAGAACAGAAGGGATTAGACATGGATTAATGATCAAGTAATCCAAATCTTTTATTTTGAAACTGAAGAAACTGAAGTAAAGAGATGTGTAAAGACTTGCCAAAGGTCACACAGGCATAAAGTGGAATAGCTAATATGTTCTATCTCAATGCATCAATATACCAAGAAGTGGGAATATAGGCCCCTCTTTTGGAAACCTTCCGAAGATCAGGAAACATGTCTCCAGAAGTATCTCATTCCCCTTTAGAGAAGCTCTAATTTGCAGTAATTTTTTTCCTTTCCTGAAAGATGGCATGATGATCCTTCCTCAACAATAATGATACAACCTATGTGTCTTCAATCCACAGCTCCTAGTTCTCATCTTGAGTCACAAAAATTCAATTAAATCCAACAAATATTTTAAAAGTGCCTACTCTTTATAAGGCACTCCTCCACTAAAGTTCCACATCACTGCTTCATCATGAATTCTTGAAGGCTATGGCAGCAGAGCTTATACTTGGCCAGGCCTTACTTATCAATCTGGAAAGGCTTTGAATGGGAATCTGGTGATGGACTCTATGTCTATTCTGTGAGAGTCAACCTCTCCAAGTTTGGAGAAGCATGGAGTAGCGGACCGGGTGCTGGACTTGTAGTCTGGAAGATGTATGTTCAGATATCACTTCTGACAGTTACCAGTTGTGTAACCCTGAGCAAGTCACTTAACCACTAGAAGACTCAGTTTACTCAGTTGTAAAATGAGGGGGAATGGCCTCTAAAGTCTCTTTCAGTTCTAAATCTGTGATCTTGTGATCAGGTCACTAGATCACTTACAAAGCAATGAATTTTTTAGTTATAACCACTCTCTTGGTCACAGAATGGTTATGATTTGTGTTGGTGGAAAGAATACTCTTGTGAACAAAATTATTGATCTGGAAGCATAGACATGTTGACATGTGCAGGGCACTATGCAAGAGTCATAAAGATGAAAAATGGCCCAGCATCTGCCCTGTGGAAGCTTACCATCTAATGGGGAGATTATGATTTATGTACAAATAAACATAATTACAAAGTAGAATGTGATAAAGACAGTCAGTCTGTCAACTAGTATTTAAGTGCTTACTACGTACCAGGCATCGTACTAAGTGTTGGGCATATAAGGAAAGCCAACAGCAACAACAAGAACCAAAAGCCAGCCCCAACTCTCCACAGTCTAGTAGAGGGGATCATATACAAACAACTATGTACAAACAAGGTATAATGTTTAGAATCAGATAAATACTATATGCTGAACAAATATAAAATATAGTCTTAGAGGGAAGGCACTAAGATTAAGAAGGACAGAAAAGGCTTCTTGCAGAAGGCAGGATTTTAGCTGAGAATGAAGGAAGCCAGGGAAGCCAGGAGGTGGAGAAGAGGAGGGAGAACATTCTAGGCATGAGGGACAGCCAATGAAAATGCTCGGGGTGAGGGGATGGAGTGTCATGTATGAGGACAAGCAAGGAGGCCAATGTTGTTGAGCCACAGAGAGCCAGATAAAGCATCTTAGGAAAATTTGAGGAGGGGGAAGACTACTTTCAGCTAGGTAGCTCAGGATAAATCTACTTCCTCTTCCATTTACTAGTCCTTCAAATACCTTCTCAGAATTACCATGTCATCTTTTTTCCCAGGGCAAACATCTCCATTTATTTTAGTTGTTCCATATTTGACATGATTTTGAATTCTTTCACCATCCTGTTTACCTTCCTCTGGACATGCTGCAGTTTATCCTTAGTTATCAGTGAGTTATTAAGTTGAAGACACCTAAACATTATTAGTATCTGACTTTTCTTTGTAATTAGATTCCATAATTAGAAAACCTCTCTCTATCTTATTGAAGTTTCACTTGAAATAAATGGCAATAAAATGCCATTGCAGCAGTGCAGGAATGAACAAGCACAGGTCCAGAATGAATGAGCAGTGAAGTAGAAAGAGAGCTGGTCATGGGGCCAGCCTGAGGCCCCGAGTTCTAGTCTTGGCCCTGGCACCAGCTTAGCTGAGTGACCTTGGCGTAAGTCACCTTACCTAGTTGAATTTGGTTTCCTCACTTTCAGATGTGGGACCTGGATTACATTAATTAAAAGAATCTCCTTTTAGTTTGTAATTCTACATGTGAGTGAGAGAGAAATGGCAAGAAGGAAGGTTTTGTTTCATTCCTGGGGATAAAGACTCAGGTTTTCTACCAGTGGAAAATATATATTTGATATTTCTGAGGCCTCTTGTGGAGAGCCAGGCAGCAATCTAGGCCCCACCTCCCTTGGATTAAGCTAGCTAAGGAAGGCAAGGAAAGTTAACATGAACCAAATTTCTTCTTAGGAAGTTAGGAAACATTAACTCATCAGCCGCAGGGAAAATCTGTGATCCAAATGGACACCTGACAGAATGACATCAAATTTTCATAGAGGCTATTAGTTGCCTTCATTTAGATCTATTGAATTATAGAGTAACGATTAAGCCTCAACCTGAAACATTAAAATATGAGTGGCCTTATGCTGGAAATATATAGGGAACACCAAGGTGATGATGAGGGACAAGTAGGAAAAATCTAAAGTAAAATGATGGTGACTTTTCTGCTTCAGTGCTCAGCCCTCACCTCCAACCCAATCTGAGGTGACCAGTTTCCTTGATGCATTCCAGGGCTGTCCAAAATGCCTCTTGGGGGCTGCCACAGTATGATTTATGTGGCCCCCCTACAAGCATAGAAATTTACATAAATGCTTTAGTAAATGAAGCCAAACTACTACAGAGCTCTCACTAAAATGGCAAATCAAAATATATGTGTCTATTGTTTCAATAAAAAGCTAAGGTTGGACAGCCCTGATGTATTCCATCAGTCACATGTTTTGACTTGGTAGCTAAGAAAGTTGCCTCAATATCCAGGAACACATCAACTACTTGTTTCTCTCATGGCTAATGTGAACAGGGAGGTTCCTCTAACATCATTTTTGTCCTCTGTTTTGGTCCAAAATGTTCAACCACAATGAGATGGAGAGGACTTCCCTAGCCCTCTCCAGCCAGAAATGATTTTTCTCCCCTACCATTAGACCTCCAAATGTTCACAGAAAGGATTGACTCCTATTCACTGATTATATTCTATTTGTAATGTAGTTATATCACACATAGTTAATCTCTGCAGCTAAACTTAAAGGTCTCTGAGGGTAGAGACGATGGTTAATTTGCATTTGTATTTTCTTTAGTGCCCAGCACGTGGGAATAGGGACTGGACTTAAGACTTTTTTGGCACCAGGAACTCCTAGGTGAGCAAATTCCATCAGCCAAGGCAGGTCAACACCATTTTTGCCACTTAAGAGTCTTAGAGAATTGCTTAGAGCATTAAGCGGTTAAGTGACTGACCCAGGATCACACAATATGTATCCTGCCTCTTACTCCTAAGAAAAGCCATGAGACATAGTAGATAGTGAGCTGGCTTTAGAGTTAGGAAAGTCTAGCACATAGAAAACCTAGAATTCCCTCCTTTAATTTTCTCAGAACTTTTGGCTGGCTCTCTCCTTTACCCACATCATAGCAGTCTCTCTCTCTCTCTCTCTCTCTCTCTCTTTCTCTCTCTGTCTCTCTCTCTCTCTGTCTCTGTCTCTCTCTCTCTCTCTCTCTCTCTCTCTTTTTAAACGTACTGCATCTTCCTTATTAGGTAGTAAGCAGTTTTAAAGAAGGGACTGATATTTTTAAATCCCCAGTACCTAGTACGGCACTCTGGACGAGCATTTACAAGCTTGATGAACTGGAGTTGCTGCACTGAATTGAAATGAAAATGGAATGGAAATAATTTTGCAGAAAGTTGCAGAAGAGAACTATAGGGATAATTAAAAGGTTGGAGAAAAAGTACTCGTGAGAAGGATTGGAATAATAAGTCTGACTAGCCTGGAGAGAAAATATTTGAGAACTTCCTAATAAATGAAGGGCCCTTACAGAGAGGACTATGATGAGTTGTTTTCAATCAGCAAGTCATTAGGCTTGGTTGAAGGAAAAGCTTCCTAGCAATTAGACTTACCCCAAAAGGGATGGGCCGACTTGGGAGATAGTGGCTTCCCCTTCATAGTAGGTCTTCAAATAAAGACTGGATAACCATTTATTAGGGATGTGTTTGGGTAGAATGTAAGCTCTTTGAGGATAGGGAATATTTGGTTTCATTTTTTGAATTCTGATCATGTGGTATTATTGCGCATAGTGGGTGATTAATAAATCTTTGTTTCCTGATTAATTGGGTATGGGTTGAAATAGGGCTCTGAGGTCCCTCTATAATCTGAGTTACTGTGATTATGAAGACAAACCATGTGGGAATTGTAGAGCATATGGATTATGGTTCTGTGGGAAGGCAGGGCAATTGGGGTTAAGTGACTTGTCCAAGGTCACACAGCTAGTAAATGTGTCAAGTGTCTGAAGTCAAATTTGAACTCAGGTCCTCCTGACTCCAGGGCTCTACTCACTGTGCCACCTAGCTATCCCATGTTTTTTTTTTTTTAACAGACCTGGGTTCAATTCTTACCTCAAGTCTTTGTTATCTATGTAATCCTGAGAATGTTACTGAACCTCCCTAGGTTTCAGTCTTTTCCTGAGGGGTGGTCTCTGAGGTCTCTTCCATATTTTGATTCAATGGTCTAGGGTCTCATTTTTTCACATGTAAGAAGTTGGCATAGTTCAGAGTAGAATCACCTTTTGAGGGCCATTAACCAGGTGTTGGAAGCTCCAGAATTTGCTCCAATCAGTTCATGCTGCCGGCTCAATTCTATTTCACCTCAACTTAGGGTTATCTCCTAACCCCATCACTTGTGACTGGAGCCAAGTGCTGAGTTTTAGAGGAATGTCTTTTTGGACCTTGAATCTCACTTTACATAGGGGGGGGGTAGACATTTGACCAATACTCAGGTAGATTGCTTTGGTCTGTAATTAAAAGGAAAAGCTCTTTCCCTAAAGTATAGAAGGTCTGATAAATCTAACATGTCACCCCAAATCTGGGAATTTTCTTTTAGAACTAAAAGTACTAATTCCTGGAAGTTTGGAGCTGTTTATGTCAAGATACTGCCTTATTAATGGAGTTTCTACACTCATTTAAGATGATAATGAGTGGAGGAGCAGGAAACAGAACTATGCAGATATCAGAGTCTGGCTCCCAAACATACCTTCAAGACAAACATTGATTAATAGAGAGATCTTTTACTTTCAGGCATCCAGGAATCATAACATTGTTTTAACCTGACTGAAAGCCATCAGATCATCAGAAAAATTCACTCTTAACAACTATGTCTTCTATCCATTTATTTATCTAATACATTCATTAGCGCTATGCTTTTTTAAAAAAAAAAAACAAGCAAACAAATAGAAGATACGCTATCTGGTCTCTGGAACTTTTACCCTAGGACTCCCAAGAAAACTTACAAGATCAGAGGATTTAGAGCTGGAAGGAAGATAAAGATAATTTGTTTTCATTTGTAAAGTTTCTGAGTCACAGAGAAGTAAAGTAACTTCCCAAAGGTCACACAGGTAGTAATCTCTTAAAAAAAATTTCCCTGCCTTAAAATCACGAAATGATTCTAAATGCATTTGGTTTCAATATCCCCAAAGGCATCTTTCCATAGCAGGAGTTAATGACCTGTACAAACTCAAGTCTAAAAACAAAATCATCTTTAATTTGTAAGAGTGCAGAAACCATCACAAGCCATTCTCTGTTGTTATTTTGGGGGGCGGGAGGGGGGATCAGAGCTTTCTTTGCAAACCACCACAAAATCCAGGATTGTTTATTTTTTCCTGTTTGTTTCTTAATAAGCTTTTATTCTTCCTGTGAATCACTACTTCTTCCTGGGCTGAGAACTCAGTGTACTGGCTTCAACCTCGATTGAATTTTTACAGCAAGTTATAAACCCTTGAAAATAGGATTTATAATGGAAACTCTGATACAGTCCTAGCTATGGTGACTAGATGGGTGCTCTCATAATACTGGGTATTAATAAACTCTAAGCCTAATACTCTATAGATTTCTCTTACTGTGAATCATGCTGACCCAATTCTTTACCTCAACTCTTCAGTTCCACAATCTGTGGTCCAGGGGATTCACAACAAACAAGTCTAAGTGTCACTTGGACACTCTTCTCTTATTCTAGAAGAAAGAACAGGGGAATTTTGTGTGTGTGTGTGTGTGTGTGTGTGTGTGTGTGTGTGTGTGTTAAAGTTAACAAACAGGGACCAGAAGCAGAGGTTCCATTGCTGGAGAGATAGATGGGTCCCTCTGAGGTCTTATTGTGTATTCCTGACGGAGTCTAAGAAAACAAAGGTCTAGAAAAGGAGGTGAATGAAAGTAAAGACATTTCCATTAAAATGAATCCAATTAAATAAATCAGAGCTTTGGATAATTCAAGGATTTCCCATCATTCTTAATTTTTTCCCAGAACATGAAAGCACAGTATTTTCCCCTGTCTGGTTTTGTCTATTTCCATTTGGTAAATGTCATTTCCTTCTTACAATAAAGGTGGTTATGACATCAGAACAATATGGTCTTGTTCTTTTCATTTTAATGGGAGGTTGTGGTCCCACTCTTGTTCAAATAGTTCATGAAGAAGATCTTGTCAGTCAACGGAATTTGGTTTTCTAGTTCATGTAAATGAGATACAGAAATGATGGGCTCTTGGCTAGTAATGGAGTATATATAATGAGGGCTGGGAAGAAGATATTTGCCTGGAGACTAAATGATCTGATTAAAAAGGTTTTTAACCAGGGATGAGAGGGAGAAAAATGCCCAAATACAGCTATTCAAACAGACGATAATGATCATATATAACATTTTGATGACTGCATTTAATTCTCCCAACAACCCTGTGAGATAGCTACTTTATTGTTTTCACTTTACAGTTAATCAAATCAAGTCAATAAGCAATTATTAAGAGCTTATATGTGGCAGACATTGTGCTAAAGCCCGGGAATACAAATAGAAGCAAAAAGATCATCTCTGCCCTCAAGAAGCTTGTATCCTAATGGGGGAAGACAACACATAAAAGGGAGCTGAAAAGGGTGGGAAGGAAGGAAGAAGTCTAGAAAGTCAGTAGTGGGCCCAGAGAGGAATGGAGTGAACATGGCTACTCTGGATTCTTCCTTAAAATGGAGATTCCAGAAGGCACTGACCAATCAGAGGAAGGAACTACGGGGGAAGAAGTATATTTAAACACTAGAAGGCTTCAGGGACAGAGATTTCTTTGAGGGTGAGAAGGCTGCAACAGCCTGGTGGTGAAGGCATCCCCCAGAGTGAGAGGTGCTGGGGCATGATGGAGGAAGAAATCTGGAGAGTAAGGATCAAGATTCAGAAAGGAATAAAAAGAGTAAACATGACTGGCCTGAGCCTTCCCTTAAAATGAAAGTTCTAAGAGGAAATGATCAGTCTGAGGAAACAGAATGAGAAGGTTAGTGACTTGCCCAGGGTTCCATAGCTAATAAGTGTCTGAGAAAAAAAAAAACTTACTACATGTGAATGGCTCAATCTTCCACAGCATACTTTCTCAAGATACCGTAGAAAAAGAACTACAGAAATCCGTAGGAGATAAAGACAAGGAGGACTGAGAATTCAGGTATCTGCATACCAGTGGCATATGGATAATGAACAAAGTTAGAGATCTTAATTTGACTGGGGATAAATAAAATGTCAGAGATGAGACTTGGTGGAATGTGACTAATTGAAATCTGAAAATGGGAAGGTAGGCCTTGCTCAAGGGGAACAGATTAGGTTAAGGAGAGCAGGATAACATTGTATGTAAAATGCAGATATTTAATAGTGCGGACATCCAGAAACTTGATGGGGAAAACATAGTGCAGAATACTTGAGTTAAGAAAGGAGAGACTGAGTCAGTTTCTTGGTAGAAGTATTTTTCAGATTGCCAAACCAGGTGGAGGAATCATCAAAACAAGTCACAAACAGCAGAATAGACACCAGTTGTAGTGGGGAATTTCAGCTATTTTGACACCTGCTGAGGGTCTCTGCTAAATGAAAAGCAATCGATAACTTCTTGCCTTGCTTTTAAGTTCACCCTTCAAGTAGAGGAAGTGACAAAGGGCCTGCTGTTCTAGACTTGATCAATAAGGGCTGGTTCATGAAGTTAAGATGTAGGAGACCTAGTAGACATGACCGTGCCCTCTAAGAGTTGAGGGAAGAAAGAAAATGCCAGATAGATTATGTGTAACAATTGAACAACAGCAACAATATCCATAGGATCCAATGACCCAATATTCTAAAAAGGAAATATCTCTGGAAGAATGGGAAGCTCAATAAAAGTCTGATGACAGAATCATGATCGATTCCAATGATGACAAAAGATATCAAAATAGACTGATGTACTTGAAAAACAAGTTCATTAATGCCTTAGATTCAAAAGGAACAAATACAAGAGATGGTTGTGTGGGCAGATAACTAAGACTACTACAAAACTGTGGCAAGATCTTGCAAGAATAGTGACAGAAAAACAAAAACATAATACATACTAAAGCTTGCAATAAGAGGGAAATACAAGGGGAAAAGGACTTTTTTGGGCTATGTTAGGAATCAGAAGAAGATTAAAGAGGGACTCTAGTTGGGGTGAATGAGAAAATAATAATGGATAAAAGAAGGAAGAACTACTCAACACCTATTTCGCTTGGATTTTCTCTATAAAAGATTGCAGGGAATTGAAACGTAAAATAATGAAACATAGGATAAGAGAACACCTAGCTGCCTTCAATTCAATTCCACTTCATTTTTCATGTAAATGATAGTTATGTTATTGTGTTGTTGTTGTTGTGTTGGTTGTCATTGTTACTCAACAACCATTTATTAGGTGCTGACTGTATAAGGAAAACACAAAAACAAAATAATCCTTCCCCTCAAAGAGCTTGCATTCTCCTAGGGGCTACGTCACATGCAAAAGTAAATAAATATAAATTATATTTGAATTAATATGAAGCAATTTCAAGATAGAGGAAGTGTTAATAACCAGAAGAATCATAAATGGCCATAACAATAATAGCTAGCATTTATATAGCACTTTAAACTTTGCAAAGCTTTTTCTATATGTTATCTCATTTGATTCTCACAAAAACACTATGAGGTAGGTACCATTCTCATCCCCATTTGTGCTTATGAAGAACTGAGACAGAAAGAGGATAAGAGACTTGTTCAAAGTCTAGCTTATAAGTATCTGAAGCCAGATTCAAACTTGCTTCTTCCTGAATCCAAGTCCCAGGCTTTATCCACTGCATCACCCAACTGCCTTGTACAGGAGGCTGCTCCTGAGCTATGCTTTGAAACAGTCAGAGATTCTAAAAGCTGCAGGTAATGAGGGAGTACATTACATGTGGGACAACTTGTGTGAGGACATGGTGTGGAAGATTGAATGCCATTTACAAGGAAGACACTAGTAGGTCAGTTTGACTGGAACAGAGAAATAAAAGAGAATAATATGAACTGACTAGAAAGGCATGTGGGAGCTGTAGTGGGTATTTAAAGTCTTTTGTCCTGGAAGAATGATATTCTAGAATAATAAAAGAACTAGTCAATGTTATTGATTAAGTACAGTCAGTGATATTTAAGATATCTGGGGTGTTTCAGGACTAGATATTTCCTAATTTTCAAGAAGGCAGATATTTCAAATTATGACCAGTGAGCTTGACAATGGTTTTCAGCAGAACTGATTATTAAAGGGAAGAAAGGGAAGAAGTGATCATTTCAAGTCAGTCTGTGCTGATTAAGAACAAGTGATTCGAGACTAACCACACTTATTAAAACAAAACAAAAACAAACAATATTAATAGATTGTAGATTGGGGAAAAAGGCAACTGATGAGCTATAGCCACATTGTTCTAATGCCAAACATACACTTGCTAAAAAGGCTACTTTATAGAGAACTCACACAGGGCACCCTCACATGGTGGTCAGAAAAAGCAATACAAGGACACTCTCAGGGTCTCTGTTAAGAATTCTGGAATTGATTGTGTGACATGGGAGACATGGCCATGGGACTGCCCAGCATGGTGTGCCCTCATCAGACAAGGTGCCATTCTCCATGACCAAAGCAGAATTGAAGTAGCTCAAAAGAAATGTGAGATGCACAAATTTAGAGAATCTACTCCAAATGTTCACGTGAAATATTTGTGCCTGACCCGTGGTAGAACATTCCAAGCTCATATTGGTTTGATCAGCCACAAGTGGACACGCTGTAAGTTGACTCTAACATAGTGATGTCATTTTGGTCCTCTCTGAGAACAAAGGACAACAACCAATCAACAAAACTAGGCTTTTACTCCAATTTCGTTCTGGGTCCAACTCATCTATTTATAGCACCTATCCAAGATAGTTGTACTGATGTATTAACTCAGTGGATTGCCTGTTGTAGCAGCAAGCACCCTGGCATACCCAGGATGGCCTGCTAGCACAGGTTCTTTGATCTGCTTTTCTAGGAAAGATAGTTTTTAAGGGGTCAACAATCTTCAATTACATTCACTAGTTCGGGGGAAAAGTCAGCACCCTGAACATCAGAGAAAATGCAGAGAAAATACAAGCAGAGAAATTAGCATAAAGACCAACAGAAAGGGCGCAGACTGCTTGATCGAAGCAATATTACTATACACTTTACAAACACCACTGGATTGAGAGAGGCTTTACATCTGAGCAGTCAGGGGGTCTAAACATATGGCTACTCAGAGTCTCAACTAGGGAATCACAAAGTCCTTCTTATAAGTGAACCCCCAAAGCAAAACCTGATTTCAGAATATATATACACTTTTGGCTAATAAGCTCAGAGCCAGAAGGCATCACAACCCTTGTGACTCAGTGCCTAATTAGTCTACTACCAAAAGGCATGAAAGCCTTCCTACAAACAAGCCTCCCCTAAGCAGGCTCCTCCCCCAATGGACTTTGTGACTCAGGATGTATGTCTATGAGCTGGGCAGAGCTCAAAGCAGGTCACACAGACCTATTAATGGATGGGGAAGATCATCATATCCCATTAACATTAAACCTGTCTGACGGATCTCTTCTAAATGACTGTGGATATCACAGAGGAGATCCTCTTGTATCTACTGCTCAATGGAATCATCATGATGACATCCACAAACAGAAGCAATACTAGAACCTCTCCAGCAATTGCAATCCTTTTTAAAATTTGCATTTTATTTGGGCAGGGCATCCTCTAGGACACTGATAAATACTTTTGGTGAACCAATGTCTCATTGTTTAATGTTGATACTCAGCATTATTACCAAAGTAATGTCTGTGGTTATGTCCGTCATGGAATCTGGCATTATCTGAACATGTGTGTGGGAAACACCATTGAAGAAAACCTTTACCCCTTCATTTTTACCTCCAAATAATTTTTGGGGAGGGAGTAGAATCAACAAAGAATAGACACAACAGGACCTTATGTTTTCTAAAGTTTGCAATCAATTGTGTTACCAGTAAAGTTATGTTCTGCTCTAGAGCGTCATCTATGGGTAATATGGTAATTGCCTGCATTTTGATAGGAAGTGACTGATTATCAATGTGGTTATCATTTAATTTCAGAATCAGCTGTTTATTTACAGCTGGATCATCAACTAGCCAGAGGGGAACACAGTAGGGATAAATGTAAAGTTACATATTTTGATTCAAAAAGTCAATTACGAAAATACAGAATGTGGAAGATAAGAGAAGAAAGAAGAACATGTGAAGGCAGGAAGTTCAGTGGATTGCAATCTCAGTAAGACTTAGTAGTATGATTTATCTGGAAGAGCTAATTCAGTTTTATGCTGCATTAATGGACACAGTTTTCAGAATAAAAGAGGAACTAGTCCCATTGTGTTTTGTTCTGATCAGATCACGCCTGTAGTATTGTGTCAAGTTGTGGATACCATTGATCTGGAGGTCATCCAGAATAAACTGACCACAATGCTAAGTGGTCTTGAGACTGTGATACAAGAAGGTCTGTTGAAGTAAGTGAAGATGATAAGCCTGAAGAAGAGATATCTTAGCAAGTACACAATAGCCATCTTTAAATATCTGAAGGATTTTCATGTGATACCCCAGCATGTAGCACATGTAACATGCCCAGAAAATACTTTATAAGTGTTTGTTGAATGGATGGATGAATGGCTGGCTGGCTGGTATGGATAACTTCTTTTTTTTCTGCTGAAGTTTTTGGGAGATCAATAATTCTACTCTGATCCAATATTAACAAAAAGTGGTAACGAGTCTTATACAGGATATTATGGGAAGGGAGATCAAGGAAGTGTCTAAGCATTAAACTATAAATGACTACACAGCTGAGAACGAATGATTAGACTAATTATTTCCTCTCCTGAGATTACAGTAGTCTAACCTAATCTAGAGCTTCATTGTAAACCAGCATAAGAGCCCAGCAGAAAACCTGGTCCTCTATTGAGGGATATTAGAGCTGTTTTCTGGTGGAATTGGGAGAGGTATGAAATTGCCTTAGAGTAGGACAGTGTTTCAGGTATGAGTTTGAAATGCTTTGACTTGGTGTCCTCCCTTCTAGATTATCAATTCAGTGGAAATACCATTTGGTGTTAGATGCCAGCAATTCTTTGCACATTCTAAAGGAGCTTTGCATGCAGAATGGAAACTCTTTGAGGATGGCTTATACAGAGAAAAGTACTCTCTGTTCTCATTATGCAGATGGAAAGTTAATGCAGACCCTAGCTGATCTAACCTGTTAAGTTAAGGTAAATAAAGAAGAACATGTTGGCCCATTATTATATAATAATTGAGATTCAGTGTTTGCTTGAGGAGTCTTATTTCAGCAAGCTAATAGAGAACTGTTCCCGTTTCTTGTTTGTGATTTGAATAGAACTCAAAAGGGAGAAGGTATATATAAAATAATAATTACATGTATATAATACACATATATACAAATATGTATGTTTGTGTATCTCTCTCTGTGTCTCTCTCTCTGTTCTCTCTGTGTCTCTCTCTCTTTCTCTGTCTCTCTCTCCTATCCTCTATCCCCTAGGGTTGTTGTGAGGATCAAATATGATCATATTAATCAGATTGTGAGCTCCTTGAGGACAGGACTGGTTTTTTTTGCCTCTTTTTATATCCCCAGCACCACGCACAGTAGGTACTTAATAAATGTTTATTGACTGAGATACATATATATGTATACATACACAAATAGAGACAGACAGATAGACAAGAGTAATGTAATCTATAAAGGCAGTATAAATCACTTGACCAACCAAAAACAAAATTGAGACATATGTAAAAATTGAGTGTCATGGAGTCCTATATTCGGTAGTGAATTAAGAAGTCTTTTAGTCTAACTCTCTTGCCTATTGAATGCTGAGCTTCATAACATCCTTGAGTTGAAATCTTATGTTTGAAGACCTTCAGTGACAGGGATCTTACTGCCTCCTGAGACAGTCCATTCCATTGTTGTATAGTTCTAATTGTTATGAAATCCTTATATGTAGCTTAAATCTGTTTTCCTATATTTTCTACTCCATTGAGCTTCATTCTTTCGGTATCCTTTAACTTCTACTTTCTGTCCTTTCAGGTTCTGCTCTTCTGTGCTTGAAAATTCAGTAGTCCTGACTTGACTGGGGTTGCTCATCTGCCTATTCTCCTTGGGTTTTGGAACTTTCCTCCATGCTTTGAAACTTTCTTGATCCCTTTTGGGCAGCTAGGTGTTGTGGCGTATAGAGTGCTGAGCCTGGAATCAGAAGACCCATCTTTTTGGCCTTAGACACTTACTAGCTGTATGATCCTAGACAAGTCACTTAACCTTGTTTGCCTTAGTTCCTCATCTGTAAAATGAGCCGGAGAAGGAAATATCAAACTGTTCCAGTTTCTTTCCCAGGAAAACCCCAAATGGGGTCATGAAGAGTCGGCCACAACTAAAACAACTCAGCAACAACTTTATTCCACTGAAAATTACTTATCGTGTATCTTATTTCCTTAGAACATTGCTAACCTTAGATTAAACTAATGCATCCTGAGATTTTAGTGGCCAAATAATAAATACGTGACCATTTCCAAAGGCAATTTCATTTTAAAAAGGGACATCTTGAAAGACAATGTTGTGATTCAGAGGAATGACTGACTTCCAAATGGTAATTATATTAAGTTTGATATCTGGAAATATTTTGGGAATAGATGAGCCTTTAGAATGCGTTCCTTCTATCATGCTACAAACATCACTGCCTATTTTCTTTTCTTTTGAGGGGGAAGTTGACAACTCCTTTTGATATCCTTAGGCATGACCCAGACTATGCCCCATGTTTCCTGCCTCTAATAGGTCTATAATATTCTTGCTTTATGAAAGCTCCATGTAAAAGAAAATAGAAAAAAATGACAATTAGATTCGGGAAAAATCCCATGGTTCCTGAGTCTCTTTGCCCACATAGAATAGGGTTGGGGCTAGAACTCCACCATGCCACATTTCTTGGTCCATAACACCTTGGGAATGCCTAGGTAAATCAGTGTTTTTCGGGAACCTCAGAGTAGATCTGGGAGTTCAAGTGCAAGATGAAGCTTTAAACTGAAATTGGGCTAAGGTTTTATTCCATACATTATTACGAGTCAAGGCAGGGAACACATCAGTGGGGCACATACATCTATAGGGCAAATCGGTTTTGGAATACAAACTATTTCCCATTTGTCATTACAGTATACAGAGAATTCAGGGTCATGCTAAGCTAAGAACTGTTCACACTGGCTTTTGGGATAGTTTGCTATGTTTCTGGGGAGGAGATAAGACGTCTGTTAAGGCAATCAGACTTTTCCCTGTCCTTCCCTGCTGGGATGCTAAGACTATCAAGTCTCCCCTTTGTTTGAATTGTTGGGAAACTTTTTGCTGTCTTTGTTTTGGAATATTTCTCAGCTATTTCTCAGCACTGAGACAATCAGGAGCGATTGACTTGTATATGATATGATACTGGGGATGGAGAACTTTCACACATCCAGCCTGGGTGAGGTCAGAGCTCTCAGAGCTCCGAACAGGATACAATTGAGGGGAACTTGGTGTTTGACATTTGGGGCTCACTCACGGAAGGAATTTTGAGACTCTGGGCAAGCCATTGTAACTGCCCCCTGGCTTTGCTAACCTAGACCCAGTGGTTCTTCTCCGGTAACTATGTATTGTGATTTGAATCAGACAAGGTCTGTCTGTTGATGTTTGTGATTTCTGTTTGTATTTGCCTTGAAGTTCAGGGGGCTGATCTTTTCCCCCTGAACTAAGTGGATGATATGTATATATGTACATATGTACATACACACATGTATATATATATATATATGTATGTATAAATGTTTGATTAAACCAAGATTGTTAACCCCTTAAAGTTGCTTTCCTTAGAAAAGCAGATCAAAGAACCTGTGTTGGCAGCCCTCTGTGTGCTGGGTGTTGTTGGTCTTACACAGCCACAGTAGCTGCTAGTGGATTGTTGCTACAACCTCTTAACCTGAAAGTCTGTTGTGTCCAGGTCCCAAGACAAGAATGACTGCCCTTTAGTAAGCTTTGTGCAAGAACTGGGGTAAAGGAGTTTAAAATATGGAAGTTAGACGTGACTCCCCACTTACACTTGAAATGGAGTCTTTTTCCAAGATGGCATTATTAGAGGAAAACAGTGCTCCCCTCTCTCTCATACCACCATGGTAATGTCTAGAACTGATCCTGGGTAGAAATGCAATAGAAGTGGTGTTTGTCTATATTCAGCCCTTGTCCGTGCCTGTTCCCCTCTCAGTGCCCTTCCCCTTAAGCACCCCACCCCGGCTGCCCTTTTGCTACTCCCCAAAAGCTTTTGGCTGCTATTCCCTTCTCTTCTTGAAATTTCCCTGTTTGAATTTGTTTTGATGGTGCATATTTTTTACAAGGGTTTTGTTTTTATTTCTTTTTATTAAATATGATATTCCTATGCACTGTCTTTTTACACCAACCCCTGCCATGTAGAATGTAAGGTGGTCTGATAGAATATAAACTTCTTGAGGGCAGAAGTTGATTCATTTTTGTCTTTGTAACTTTGTAACTACAGCATCTAACATAGTGCCTGGCACACAGTAGGCTCTTAAATAAATGTTTAATGATTTATTGATGTAAATAGCAGCAATTGTTGTTATGTAACACTGGCAGCTAGGTGGCACAGTGGATAGAGCACTGAGCTTAGAATCAGGAAGACTAGACTTATCTTCCTGAGTTCAAATCTGGACTCAGACACTTATTAGCTACATGACCCTGGACAAATCACTTAACCTTGTTTGCCTCAGTTTCCTCATTTATAAAATGAGCTAGAGAAGGAAAAGGCAAACCACTTATCTTTGCCAAGAAAATCCCAGATGGGGTCACAGAGAGTTGGACACAATTGAAACAGCTGAACAATGACTGACAACTGTATATATAGGCATTTTGGTATCCTGGTGGCTTATCAACTTGACAAAGGAAACCTGTGCCTCCCCCCCCTCCTCCCCCCCCCCCCCCCCCCCCCCCCCCGCCAATAGGATAGTAGACATTAGTAGAACCAGCATAGGGATTCTACCATTTGCTGCTTATGGCCTCTGCCTTACTGGGTGCTTTAGTTTGCTAAAGCTATTCGACCTGTGATAGCTCTGAGAAAGGGCTATTGTTTTTTTCCAATTAAATTTATTTATTGATATTTAGTTTGCAACATTCAGTTCCATAAGCTTTTGAGTTCCAAATTTCCTCCACCCCCTCCCCAAGATGGCATGCAATCTGATATATTCTCTACATATACATTCACATTAAACATATTTTCACATTAGTCATGTTGCAAAGAAGAATTATAACCAATGGAATGAACTACAAGAAAGAAAAAAAAACAAAAAAGAGAGCAAATAGTATATGCATTCAGACTCTGTAATTCTTTCTCTGGATGTGGACAGCACTTTCCATCATGAGTCTTTTGGAGTTGTCTTAGAACCTTGCATTGCTGAGAAGAGCCAAGTCCGTCAAAGTCAGTCATCGTACAATATGGCTATTACTGTGTACAATGTTCTCCTGGTTCTGCTCCTCTTACTCAGCATCAGTTCATATACATCTTTCCAGGTTTTTCTGAAGTCTGCCTGCTCATCATTTCTTATAGCACAATAGCATTCCTTTATATTCATATACCACAACTTGTTCAGCCATTCCACGATTGATGAGCATTCCCTCAATTTCTGATTTTTTGCCACAACAAAAGAGCTGCTATAAATATTTTTGCGCATGTGCCCTTTTCCCATTTGTATGATCTCTTTTGGAGAGAATGGGCTATTGTTATAGGATACTCTTGTAGCAGGACTATGGAACTCAACTGTCAAGTTTAGCCTACCCTTCATTCTTTCTCTCTCTTTTTTCTTTTTTCCCCTTTCTTCAGTCTTTTTTTCTTGTAGAAATTCTAGGTACTCTGGTCAGTGTCATGTGCTCTGGTCATTGACTCAGGACAAGGATGCTTTTGTCCACTCTTCCATGGAGGTTAAAATCTTACAATGATACATGACTCACCTGTGTATATTCTCTGGGGGATAATCCTTCACTGGCAGAGCTATATAATACAGTAGATTCTTATGAAGTTTGGCTTATAGACTCTTGTCTGATCATAGGTTCATATGCCTATAGCTGGAAAAGATTTTAGAACTTAATCCTTTCATTTCATGGATGAAGACACTGAAACCCAGAGAAGTTAAGGGACTTGGTCAATGTCATGTTAGTACGTTCCAGAACTGAACTCTGGTGTTAGGACTGCTTCAGTATCCTTTGTCCCTTTCAGTATCATGGGGTCTGTGGTAGAGCTGAGATCCTAAGTTTAACCACCTAACCCTTCACAGTAGATAAGATTTTAACAAGGGCACCTAACTAAGCCTGAAACTTATGACTCCAGCTATTAAGTAGTTAATCTGATCAGCCATGGTCTGATTTGTAGTATAATTATCTATGGATGTGTCATATCTCTTCTACTGGACTGCTTGAGGGCAGAGACCATATCTCACTCATTTTTATTCCCTCCACATTGCCCCGCATGTGGTAGATGCTTAATAATGTTCACTGAGTTAATGTGCTAATGGGGGAGGTCTCAGGGGTCCCATGTCCTGGTAATATACTAATATAACAACCACAATATTGGTCTCCTGGAGACAATATCTCTGTGTTTTTGTCTAATATGTTATTGACTTAAATGGTAGGAATTTTAGGCTGGATAAGAGGGTGTTTTTTGCTTATATTGCTCCCCTGTTGCCCAACTCTGCAAAGAATAGCCACTTTCACCATCTATCTAGGACTGGGCCTAGTTACAGATATAGGGAATGGCAGCCGATGGGGCAAGCAGGCTGTCTCCTGTGTTTCCTATGCACTATCTTGTCTATAGTGATGGGCTATGTGAACTGCACTGAGACACTAAGGTTATAAGCAGATGTTAAATTGATGGTGAAAATTAGAAATTATTTGTTATAGCCACTATCGTGTTATCTCCATCTAGATAAAGTAAGTCAAATTTATCCAGCAGAATCCTGAAGGAGCCCTTGGATCAGGTGCATACTGATGAAGGCTGGAGGTATCCACCCTCCTTGTTCAGCTATCATTTCTTCCTTCCTCTACTTGGATAAAATTGAAGAATGTCATTCATTGAAAAGAATGACACAAAATTAATCAAATCTAGCTTCTCCTTTCCTTAGGGATCCCACTATCCTGGACTTCAAAAAGTTACTGCAAAGATCACAAGGATAAAATTGGAAATATTAAAACCTCTAGAAGAACATTAATTTAAATTATGATAATATGACCTATTGTAAAGAAGCATTCTGGGCTCCCATCAGGCCAGGTTAAAAGGATGTCTCTCCTTCCTCCCCACTCCCCAAACTCTCTTTTGGGAGGGAAAAGGGAAGTTACATATATTGCTGGTGAGGAGTTAGAAATAAGTGGGCCTACTTAGAATATTAAATTCTCTGTCAATTTGATGGAGATACATGAAAGGTACTCTTTCCTTACGCAGGAATGGAGTGGACAGTTTCTCCTATTTCCCTAATCCATTGCTGAGTGTTAGGGCATAAATAAGCAGTGGCAGAGAAGATCATGGTGAGGGAAAAAAGAACATAATCCTGGCCACGGCAACAGCACCCACAGGCTCCTCCTGTTACTAAAAGAACATGGACATAAGAATAAGAAAACCTAGGTTCAAATCCTGGTTCTGATTCTCATTAACACTATGACCTTGGGGAAAGTAATTTTCATTCTTTGAGCTCTAGTTTTCTCATCTGTCAAATGGGGTGATAGTATTTTTCTTAGAGGGTTGCTGCTAGAATCAGTTGGGAAAATGAATGTGAAAAGACTTTGAAAATTGTATTTGAGTACAGAAATGTAAATGTTGGTGTTATTGAGATCAGCTGGGCCAGAGTTGGAAGACTGGGCTAGGGAAGAGGTACCTAGGTGAGCTGGATGCCTTGGTATTTCCATGAAGACAGTGGTCATGGAAGAGCTGGGAATATTAGTTAGGGGATGACTCAAGGTGCTATAGTGGGAATGGTTTTGATTTTGAAGTCAGCAACCTGAATTGAATGTATCTTCTCATTGAATTTTGCATCTAATACCATAGTTTCCTCTACATCATTGCCGGGTCATCGATAAGCATTCAATTGTCTGTTTGAACAGGACAGGAGGTTGGGTATTGTTTTTCAGTTTTAGGCATCACACTTTGTTGCATGGAGGTGAACACTGAAAAACTGGAGACCATCTAGAGAAGATTAGGATGGAATAGGGGGGCTTAAAACCAGCCTTGTAAGCAGTGGCAGGAGAAACAAAGGACATTTAGCATGGAAAAGAAAGGCTTGAGGGAGAAATTATAGTCATCCTCAAGGGAAATGGCTTATCAGAAAGACAAATTCTACTTATTCCATGTCATTTTAGAGGTCAGAACTAGGACTAGTGGGTAGAAGTTTCCAGTCAGCTTCAGGAATATTTTTCATATCTTTTTCTTCTTTTCTACTCTTCCTGCTACTAATCTACTCAGGGCCTATTGCGACATCTTTTTTATTCGATCTCCCTGTTTGTATGGTCTTTCTTTCTCCCCTATAATTTGCCACCAAGTGCTCTGCTTGGTTTTAAATTCGTCATTATCTTCGTGATCCCCTGCCTGAGATAAACTCATCACCAAACATACATGACCAGGAAACTCATCATTATAAAGATTGCTTTATCTTTGCCACTCACATCTCATCAGTATCTTCAGTTGCTTCCACCTTTCTGATTGGAGGCCTGGAGGGCAGAGCAAAAAAAGTTCTTCTCATAGTCTCTCTTTATAGAAGGCTCAAAATTCTCAGCCAACTTTGCATTTTCCATCAGCTGCTCTGCTTGGTTTCAACTTCATCATCATTTTCATCATCGCCCTACAAAGCACCCTCTGGAAATTCCCTCCCTCCCCCTTTCAGCTTCCATTTGTATGTTATATTCCCTTATTAGAATGTAAGCTCCTTGAAGGCAGAGATTGTCTTTTCTTTTTAAATTTGTATCCCCAGTGTTTAGCACAGTTCCTAGTACATAGTAGATACTTAATATTTATCACATCACATCACAACATACCATATCCCTTTTAATGGACCATACCATCCAGGGATATCTTCCTTAATAAGGCACAGCTCTTGTCAATCAAGTCACTCCCCCAACCTTTGAAGGTCCCCTATTTCCTGCATTGTTAAATGTATAGCCTTATGTCTGGCACTCCAAACAAAACAATCCAAATTCACAATAATCTAATTTCAACTTACTTTTCTAGACTCATCTTCCTATTATTCCCACTTATTTATCATATGGTCTGGTCAAATTAAATTATACCTCATTTCCCCAAATACATGCATTCCCTTTGTGATACTTCCCACCTCCATCACCTGAAATTCTATCCATCTTGCAAGACACAATTCAAATGCTACCTCTTCAATGAAGCCTTTCCTAATGCTCTCTCCATTCTCTTATAAGATTTTGTGCCTTTTAAAATCACATTCTGCCTGGTAACAGTTATTTGTGTAAACAACCCTCCTCTCCTAGATTATAAACTCCTTGAGGTCAAAGGCCATTTCTTGTTTGTCTTTGTCTTCCCTCAAGTATATGGCACAGTAAAATCACATAGATTAGGTACCCACAGAGTATTTTCTTACGTTAAAAAACCTGCACTAGACTCTACCATCCCCCCTGAATCTATTGTTCTCTGTCTCTCTTCCCTTTCTCAGCAAAACTTTTGGAAAAAGCTGACTATACTCCTTGTACTGACCCACCTCTCCTCTTATTACTCCTCAACTTTTTGCATTCTCCCTTTCAACCCTGACAATTAACTGCAACTGCTTCTTCTACCTTCTGAATAATCTAGCAATGATCGCTTATTGCCATGTCCAATGTTCTTTTCTCCATCCTCATCCTTCTTAACCTTTCTGCTCCATTTGACACTATTGACCAAGCTTTCCTCCTGTATACCATCCCTGACTGTTTCTTCTCAATCTCCATTGCTGGCTCATTTATCTGTGTCATACCTCACACCTTTTAACTGTGAGTGTTCCCCAAGGCTGTCCTGGAATTTCTCTTTCTCTCTGTCTCTGTCTCTTCATCTCTCTTTCTCTGTCTCTGTCTTTGTCTGTCTATCTCTCTTTGTCTCAATCTGTCTGTCTTTCTCTTCTCCTGGCTTAATCAGATCCCATTGATTTAATTATGATGTCTAAGCAGATGACTTCCAGATCTAGCCTCGGTCTCCTCAGCATTTCAATCTCACATGACCAACTGCCTATTGGCCATTTCAAACTGGATGTCCTAGAGACATCTCAAGCTCAGCACAAACAAAACAGAACTCATTGTCTTCCCTATCCCTTCTCTCTTCTAAGCTTCTCTGTTTCTGTCAAAGGCACCACTATTCTTTCACTCTTCCAGGTTCATGACCTACCTGTTATCTTCAACTCACTCTCCCTCACCCCACATATTCACAATCAATGGTCGGTTTTGTCATTTCTACCTCTACTCCATCTCTCACACACATCTCTCCCCTTCTCTCTACAGAGCCACCACCTTAGTTCTCTTGCAGCAATGGTCAGGAAGGCTGGGAGTCAGAAACCTATTGATAAGGCACATCTGTCCTTCAGTTTTCCCTTCTATTACATAGGTTTGGGCAATATCACCTGCCCTACATATTTCACAGGGCTCTTATAAAGATTAAATGACATACTAGATGTGAAAGCACTCTGAAAGGTTAAAAGTAATAAACAAATGCAAGATAAAGTTTATTGTCATTACAACTGATATGTAATCCATTCCTAAAGTGTTTGCATTTTAAAAGGAGCCTCCCAAAGAAGACATAAATTCAGCCACTGCAGTTGATTAATCTAGAGTGAGATGGTCAGATATGCACTTAAGTAAAATAACTCTTTGGCTGCTGGTAAGGAGGATGGACTGAATGCCAAAAATGTTAAGGAAAAATCTTGATAGGCAGTTGATAATTAGAAGAACTGAGTTCTAGTATTGACATTTCCTTTTACTAATCATGTGATCTTGGACAACTCGATGATTTCTCTGTTTTGGCTTCAGTTTCCTTCTCTGCAAAATGAAGGAGTTGGAGTTCATGTTCACAGGGTCATAGATTTGGAGCTGAAAGGAAATTTAGATGGCATCTAGTCCAACCCCCACATTTTACAGATGAGGAAACTGAGGCACAAAGAGGAGAAATGACTACATAAGTAGTTAAATAACTCTGTAAGATCTATTCCCCTTCTAACATTCCATGATTTGAATCTCAGGTTGTCAGGCCCTGAGACAGACAGCTGTGGAAGATGTACTAAGAGTGAATGAATGAATGAATGAATGAATGAATGTAGATAATTTACTATGGGCCAAACACTGTGCTAAGTATTGGGATACATATACAAAAACAAGATTTCTTGCACTAAAGGAGTTTATGTTCTATTGTAGTTGGAGGAGGTAACATACATGAGGGAGTGGCCAAGGACCCTTCAACTAGCACCCACCTACAAGTCCCACCCCATGGGTGACAGCCCACTCTGCCTCTACATGTTTGGCCAGAAGGCCTATTAACAGAGGGAACAATTGCTGGGGTAAAATGCCCTTGGAAGAGACAGATGCATTGGGGGATAGCTAAGCCAAGGACATCGTGTTCTATCTTTATGGGGAAATGTAAATTGTGTATTAAGAGGCAAAGTCTTTGCTTCTAAAAGGTTGAATAAGATGATACTTAAAAAAGAACTCCAGCTTGTTAAATTTAGGGCACCCAAATCCATCTAGTCCAAGAATACTCTTTGGCCTTGGGCCTACAGCATTTCAGTTGACTGTGAATTAGATAAATTTTCATTCCCTTTTGGCTTTTGCCTCTTTGTCCTTTCTGCCCCTTTATTTTGAGGCAGGAAACAAGTGCTAATTGTCAGGACAGGCTCAGTCATATTGCAGTTGTGACTTCAAAGATGCAGTTCTGCTTTGCTTTAGTGAAGAGTAAAGTGGTCTCTTCCCAAAGACACACTGTAAATGAGTAGCTGGGTAAGAACTATTGGTGTTTTCTTTTTTTATTTGTTTTGTCTTAGGTACCCATTTGTCTAGACTGGTTTCCTTCTTCCCCCCTTTCTCTTCTTACACTTCATTCTTTTCTTGGAATTACATGCCCAAGGTCACGCAGATACCGGCAGAGCTGTGAATAAAAGATCAGTCACTGACTCTCATCCCTGTGCCCTTTTCATATTTCTGGACATATCAGGTCCAGCAAACATCCATTTCTGATTTACCAGAATCTAATTTAGAAGGCCGAGAGGAAGCTTTAAGATATTCCTTATTTCTCCCAGCTGCTTCCAGGCTCTTATTCTGTGATTCATTTATTCATTAAACATGTTTCAGGTGCGTACTATGTGCCAAGCATTGTGCTAGGCACTTGGGATACTAGTCAACAAGCATTTATTAAGCCTTTACTACATGACAGGCACTGTGCTAAGTTTTAGGGATGAAAAGAGAGGCAAAAATACTTACTGTCCTCAAGGAGCTCACAATCTAATGAGGAAGGTAACATGCCAACAATTCTGTAGATGCAACAAAAATAATAAAATTCATCCTTCAGCAATCTTTCTTAGAAGTTCATGATTATATCTCTGTCCATCTCCAGTCTGTTCTTCCACTTTTTTACCCCAATTACTTCAGTACCTGGTTCACACTCTTCCTTTCTAAACCATCCCCTGTCACCATCCATCATCAGGAATGTAAATATTGACATTGGTGGTCCTTCTAACATCTTGACACACCTTTGCTTCCCTTTCCTGTTTTGGCCATTCGTCAACACGGGCAATAAATAGTTCTTAGATCATTACTTGGAACTATGCAACCTCCAGAAATCCTGAAATTCCATTCTCATTAACAGTCAACCAACCAACAAACATTTATTGTGGGCTTGCTACGTTCAGGCACTATGCTAAGAGCTGAGACAAAGACGAAAGAGAAACAGTCCTTACCTTCAAGGAGCTTACGTTCTAATGGAGGAGACAATGCATATACAAGAGGTATATGCAAGACACCTGCGAAGCAGACCAGGGTAAGCTTGGAGGAGAAGGCGCTAGCACCTGGGGGATTCCACTCATTTGCACTGTCTCCTTATTCAGTTTTTACTCTGTCAGCCACTCCAGTTTGCTAGGAACCATTCTAGACCACCTCACACCCTTGACCTTTTGTCTTTCCTCTCTTTATACTTCCTTCCTTGGTGACCTCATCTACTCCAAGACTTTGACAAACTCCTCTATGTAGATGATTCCCAAATCTATCAATGCCAGATTCAAATTCTCTCCTGAACTCTAAACTTCTGTTTTCAGCCACCACTGATATTTCCTCCTATATTTACCAGGCACCTCAAACTCTACATATTCAGAATTTAAATTTTTCTATTTACCCCGAAACTTAATCCATTTTCAGTTTTTCCTGCTTTTCTTATTGGCATCCCCATTCATCCAGTCCTATTGCTATCATGACAGCACCAGTCTTCCATTTTCAAAATCCTGATGTTATCTTTGGTTCTTCACTATCCTTCATCCTCTACATTGAACCAAGTTCTAGTTCTCTCTTTGTAATATCTCTGGATTCTTTTCCTTCCTTTCAATTCCCACTATTAATAAATACCACGGACTCATTATCAACTACCTGAACCTCCACAGTAACCTTCTTCTGTTTCCATTTCTCTCAACTCCAGGCCAACATTCAGGCCTTGGCCAAATTATCTACCTTACTCAAAGATCTGATCAAGTCACAACCTTGCTTAATATCCTTCAATTTTATCCTAATGCACTTGAAATAAAGTCCAAACTGCTTAGTTTGGTGTCTGAGGCACCTTCTCATCTTCTCAGCTCATAGTCATCTTCATCTCTACCCTTGGTTCAACCACATAGCAACGTTGGCAATTCTTAAATCTCATAGCCATCCAGAATTGTGCCACCTCCAAAATCTTGAAATTTCATTCTCTGACCACAGTCTCCTATTTTTCCATCTCCCCTGTATCCTTGCTTACAATAAACCTATTGTTTGCTCTCATTGTGACCTCTGGTCCCTTTATCCCTCCATTTTCTTCTTGCCTGTCACCACCAACTCCTCACTGAGGGTGCTAGATAGAGTGCTGGGCCTGGCATCAGAAGACTTCCATTCAAATTCAGTCTCAGACATTTACTAGCTGTGTGATTCTGGGCAAGTTATTTAATCTCTGTCTACTCAATTCTGAAATGGTAATAATGATGAACTTATTTCATAGGGTTGTCATAAGGATCAACTGAGATAAGATTTTTAAAAATTTTTTGGCAGATAGTATTTAATTTTTTCCAATTACATGTAAAGATAGTTTTCAACATTCATTTCTATAAGATTTTGAGTTGCAGATTTTTCCCCTTCCCTCTCTCCCAACCCCTTTCCCCAAGATGGAAAATGAGCATGTAACCATATTTCCTAATGAGTCATGTTTGTGAAAGAAGAAACAGAACAAAAGGGAAAAGCCACAAAAAACAAAACAAAGCAAAACAAAAAGTGAAAATTGTATGCTTTGATCTGCATTCAGACTCCATGGTTCTTTCTCTGGATTTGGATAGCATTTTTCATTGTTTGTCTTGTGGAGTTGTCTTAGATCATTGTATTGCTGAAAAGAGCTAAGTCAATCAGAGTTGACAATTGCACAGTGCTGCCATTACTGTGTACAGTGTTCTGGTTTAATCACTTCACTCAGCATCAGTTCATATAAGCCTTTCCATGTTTTCCTGAAATCTGCCTGTTCATCATTTCTCATAGCATGAAAGTATTCCATTACCTTCATATACCACAACTTGTTCAGCCATTCCCCAATTGATGGCCATTCCCTCAATTTCCAATTCCTTGCCACTACAGAAAAGAACTGCTATAAATATTTTTGTACATGTAGATTCTTTCCCTTTTTATGATCTCTTTGGGGTACAGGCCTATTAGTGGCATTACTGGATCAAAGGGTAAGCAAAGTTTGATTGTCCTTTGGGCATAGTTCCCAATCGCTCTCCAGAATGGCTGGATCAGTTCACAACTCCACCAATAATGCATTAGTGTCCCAATTTTCCCACATCTTCTCCAGAATTTATAATTTTTCTTTTCTGTCATATTAGCCAATCTGACAAGTGTGAGGTGGTACTTCAGAGTTGTTTTAATTTGCATTTGTGAGATAACATTTGTAAAACATTTAGCACAGTGCCTGCTCTTAATAAATCATTGTTATATCCATCCCTCCCCTCTCACTACAGTTTTATTTTTTTCCTAGTTGTTGTTAATTGTCCAGTTGTTCAGTTGTGTCTGACTCTTTGTGACCTTGTGGAACATAGCACGCCAGTACTGTCCCTGGGGATTTCTTGGGAAAGATACTGGAGTGGATGGCAATTTCCTTCTCCAGTTCACTTGTTCCTTACCCAATTTTAATTCTATGTTAGGTACTCTGGTTTGCTCACCCACTTCTCTTGAATATCTCATATATTATGGAATGGGGAGGTGGTTTTGCCCTTGACAGAAATAGGAAAGTATAGAAGAAGAGTACATTTCTTGAGAAATAAATGGATTTCAGATCTAGGCCAAGATAAACTTCAGTTAAACTGAACCATTTCTTCATCCCTCTACTATGTCTATACTTCACCACCATAAACCTTCCTGTGCTCATGTGGTTCCCCAAATTTGGAATGCTTTCTTCCTTCTACCTCAACTAATCAGTTGACAAGCATTTATTCCTGCCATGTGCTGGATATGGTTCTAGGGCCTCATAAGAAAGTAAAATGAAACAGACCCTCCCTTCAGGGAGATTACATTCTATTGGGGGGAGACAACATGTACACATACAAAATAGATACAAAGTCATCAGAGGCTGTTAAAATCCTTACTGTCCTTCAAAACTCAGCTCAAATTTCTCTCTTCCATGAAGCATTCACTGACTTCACTCATCCCAGCCCAGACAAGGAAGAAAAATTATCTTTCTTTCTGTTGATGTGGCATAGTACTTTGCAGATATCTTATCTTCTTACCTCATCTATTGTGCACTATAATGTTGGTGTAACATTACATATTTGTCATGTGTTATATCACCCCCTCACTTAGTTGTAAGCTGAATGAGGGCAGAGAGGAATACAGCATCTTAACTCTCTTTGTATCTCACCTGGTTCCTTGCACAGAGATTTTCAGTTAGGCACTTAATAAATGGTCATTCTTACTGCCTGTGCGATGCAAAGCAGGAGGGACCTGGTTCTTGTGCAAACTGAATTCTTTGGTTTCTCTCATAATGAGAAATCACTAAAGAGCTTCAGAGAATACTTGAATTTTAGAGTTGGACAGGAGTCTAAACATCATCCAATTGATAGATCGATTCAACAAACACTTATTAAGTGCTAAGGACCAGGCACTGAGGTAGGCATCTTGCATTCTTTTAAGGGTGAGATGTACACAGATAATATATAAATACAGAATGCATCCAAAGTATTGGTGGTGAGGGGACCAACAATTTGGTGGGTGGGGGTAAGTGGAAGGGACTATATCTAAGCTCTAGTCTCTAAGCTAAGCACTGAAGGAAGTCAGGGATTCTCTGAGGCAGAACTGAAGAGGGGGTATATCTCAGGCATAGGGCTGGTTTTTGTGGATGTGTGGAACTGGGGGATGGAATCTTAGACATGCTTAAAACCAAGTAGGTCAGTTTGATAGGTTGCCTAAAGGGGAGTAATGTGTAGTAAACTTGGAAAGGTAGGCTTGAATGAGAACTGAAGGACTTTAAATGCCAAGGAGAGCAGTTAGTCATTTATCCTAGAGTCAATGGTGAGCTTTTGGAGTGTCTTGAGCAGAGGAATGACTTGGGATAATGTGGCTTTAGGAATATCAAGTTGACAGGATTGTAATACAATGTGGAAGAGGAATTGGAAGGTGATGAAGCACAGGTGGAACCACAGAAGAAGGAAAATTTTCCATTGGATATAGGATTTGTTTGATCCTGTTGACTTCTTGAAGATAACTTTTTCTTCAAGGTCATTTTGACTTTATTTTCATGTGTTATTGGTTGCTACAGGACATGAACTGGTTAAAGACTCCTTATTTCCTGTGGGTGGGATTATCTTAAAACACCAAACCTCATTAGTGTTTGAGAAGGTTGCTAACTGGTTTTGTACAGCCTTTCTTAAAATGATATAGAAAAGACCTCTTGACTGGCAGATACAACATGGATTCCCACAATTTTGAGGTACCTAAAGAGAGTGAATATGATTGGAATGCTGGCTCCTCTTTATTTGTACTTATAAAAATGGAAACTCTGTTTGCCAAATTAATCCCAGATGCTTTTGAAAGTTTGTAGTAGTTTGTTCAATCCCATTAATATTTATTGAGTCCCAATGAAATGAGCCCCCATGGCACTGCAAGTGAAGAGGAACTGAGCCAGGTTTTTCCTCCTTGATGTTGAATCTTGGGTGGAGGTTGGGGAAATTACATTTTATAACTTCCATTTCTCCCTTATAATTTAAGGAGCTTTTGACAGGGTTTTGACAGAATTGCTGCTGGCTTAGATTCAATGCAGTGCAACAGAGATTGTTTTTGAGCACCTACTGTGTATTGTGCACTCTGCTAGGAGCTAGGAGAGAAAAAATTCAAATAAGACATGGTCCCTGCCATTTGAGTTGGTAGCTATGACATATACAATAAAACAGTATGGCAAAATAACACATGATAAGTGCTGGTCAAAAAATTATAGTTTAACATATTAGGAAATTACCATGCTATTCCCTCTCAATACAGTTCAATTAAAAGTCATTTCAACAAACATTTATTAAACACCTTCTTTATGCATGGCACTGCACTAGGTGCCAGGAGAGATACAAAAAGGAGCAAGATACACTCCCTGCCCACGAAGGTCACAGAGAGCAAGATAACTACCAAATAACAGAATCACAGGTTAGAAGAAGAAGCGATATAAAATATTGAATTGCTTGCCTTCTCAATGAAGGTGGGTGGGGAGGAAAAAAGGGATAGAACTTGGAACTCAAAGTTTTTAAAACAAATGTTAAAAATTGTTTTTATGTGCAACTGGGAAATAAGATATACAGGCAATGGGGTATAGAAATCAATCTTGCCTTACAAGAAAGTAAGGGGGAAGGGGATAAGAGCAGGGTGGGGTGATAGAAGGGAGGACAGATGGGGGGAAGGGGTAATCAGAATGCATGCCATCATGGGGTGGGGGGTGAGGGGAGAGATGGGGAGAAAATTTGGAAATAAAAATCTTGTGGAAATGAATGTTGAAAACTAAAAATAAATGAATTAATTAAAAAAAGAAAAAAATAGAAATGATGAAGGTGATGCGTTTCAGAAAAATCTGGGAAGATCTGATGCAGGGGGAAGGGAGTAGAACCAGGAGAACACAATACATAGTAACAAAAATATTTAACAAGAATCAACTGTAAAAGACTTAGCAAAGACTGATCAATACGATGACCAACTACAATTCCAGAGAACTAATCATGAAACATGCTATCCATCTCCAGACAGAGAGCAAGCACAGGTTCTTTTCTTTTTCTTTCTTTTTTTGGGTGGAAGGGAGCATAGCTCCTGCAGGAATTTGTTGTGCAGGACTACATATATTTGTAATGGTTTTTATTTTTTCTTGCCTTCTCAATGGGTAAGGAGGAAAGCGAGAATTCAGAACTAAAAATAAAATAAAAATTGAATTAAAAAAAGTGATATAAAAAATAGCAATGAAATGTTGTGGGACTCAGAGGAGGGAGAGAGTGCTGCTGTTTGGGAGGAGAAAGAAAGTCTCCAAAGATAAGGTAGCATTTGATGTAGGCCTTGAAGAAAAGGAGGATATTTTGAAAGGAAGGAGGACATTTCTGATTAAGGGAAAAGTATGATTGAAGGATCAGAGGAGGGAAAATATAGAAGATATAGTGAGTAATCCATTTTAGCTAGAGTGCAGAGTACCAGTAGGGGAGTAGGGAGGTATATTACTGGAAAGGCAAATTGGGGCCTCTTGTACAAGGTCTTGACTGTCAGTCTAAGGATTTAGAACATCATTTGGTAGTTAATTTATCTCTGTTTACTGTGGGGAAACATTTGGTTTTCTTGAGATCAGTATAGGTTTTTCAATTTCCTCAGGGGTGTGGATGGGGGAGTCCTTTATAACATTCCATCTTTTATGCTTCTGATTGTCATTCATTAAATTTTAAGGAAACCCTAAATCTTGGTGGATTTACAGAGTTGCTAGTTCTTTTCTTCCCTTTCTGTACTATGATATATTCATCACTTGATCTCCTCAGAACTATTATTCAATCAGCAAGCATTTTTTTAGTATTTTATTTTACCCCAATTACATGTAAAAACATTTTTAGCATTCATTTTTAAATTTTGAGTTCTAAATTCTGTCCCTTCTCCCCCCCCCCCCCCGACACATTGAGAAGGCAAGCAATTTGGTACAGGTTATATATGTGTATTCATACAAAGCACACCTCCATATTAGTCATGTTGTAAAAGAAAACATAGAAAAAACCCAGAGAAAAATAAAGAAATAAAAAAAGTGTGCTTCAATCTGTATTCAGATTCCATCAGTTCTGTGAGGTAGTGTGAGGTAGTACCACAGAACTGTTTTAATTTGCATTTCTCCAATCAATAGGAATTTAGTGCATTTTTCCATATGGCTATAGACAGTTTCGATTACTTCATCTGAAAACTGACTTCATATCCTTTGACTATTTGTCAATTAGGGAATGGTTCTTATTTTTATTAATTTGACTCAGTTCCCTATATATTTGAGAAATGAAGCCTTTATCAGAGAAATGTGCTTCAAAAATTTTATCACATTTAGGATTGCTAACTGTATTTTCTTCCATCCTATCTCCCCCATTTATTTTATTCTCTTTTCTTTCACCCTGTCCCTCCTTAAAAGTGTCTTGCTTCTGACTACCACCTCCCCAAATTCACCCTCCCTTTTGTCAGCTCTACCCCCACCCCTTTCTTTTATCCCCTTCCTCTCCTACTTTTCTGTAGGGTAAGATAGATTTCTATACCCAAATGAGTGTGTATGTTATTCTCCCTTTGACCCAATTGTGATGAGAATAAGGTTCAAGTGTTCTCCGTCACCTCCCCCATCTTCTCCTCCACCATAAAAGCTCCTTTTTGCCTCTTTTATGTGAGATAATTTATCCCATTCTACTTTTCCCTTTCCCTTTCTCCCAGTGCATTTCTCTTTCTCACCCCTTACTTTTATTTTCGTAGGTATTGTTGTGTAGAAAATAACAGCGAGAAGAGACCTGGGTCCATGGTAAATTTAGGTGTGGATTTATTGGCCAAGTGCGCTACTACCTGGAGTACATACCCAAAGTATACTCAAATCAGGCAGCCCCGAACTGTGGGACTACAATGTTCATAAAGGCAAAAACCACAATTACACAATTAGGGAGGGTCACCAGCAGAAGCAGAAGCAGCTCAGAGCTAGTTTGGAAATGTGGCGAGATTCAGGGGTGCAACCATCCTGTGACACAGGGTGGTCAGTTTCCTAGAGTGGGTGGCCGTCTTAGGTCGTAATCGGTTTCCTGTAACTGGGTGGAGGGTTCAGGGTGGAATTTTCCAGAAAGTAACCTCTACTTGATCAGCTGTGGTCTGGGTAGAGGGACCTAGCTTGGCTAGCAGAATAGCTGCACTATAACCCAGAGTGTGGGGCCACCTGGCAACCGGGGGGCTCCTCCCCAAAACAAACCCATACCTTACCCAGCAACTGATCCTTGCACATAATGCTGATGTAGAGAGAATATACAGAATGCTGAATCATGAGGAAGTGGGGGTCAGGGGACTAGCCTTGGGAAGTACCCAGAATTATGCCTTAAGCAGTTTCAAGCCATTTCAGTGTGTAGGGCAGAGACAAAGACAAGAATATAAAGGGGATTAATGATGGGATCAAAGGGGATTAATGGTGGGCTCAAATGGTAGGCTTCATGGTGGGCTTCAGTTTGGGTGTAACAATTATCCCATCATATTCAGCTCACACCCCTGTCCTCTGTCTATATATATGACTTCTAACTGCCCTAATAATGAGAAAGTTCTTATGAGTTATAACTATCTTCCCATGTAGTAAGCAGTTTAACTTTATTAAGTCCCTTATGATTTTCTTTTTCTGTTTAACTTTTTACGTTTCTCTTGAGTCTTGTATTTGAAAGTCAAATTTTGTATTCATCTCTGGTCTTTTCATCAGGAATACTTGAAAGTCCTCTCTTTCATTGAATGTCTACTTTTCCCCCTGACATATTATATTTTGTTTTGTTCAGTAGGTTATTCTTGGTTGTAATCCTAGCTTGTTTGCCCCCTGGAGTATTATATTTCAAGCCTTCTGCTCCTTTAAGGTGGAAGCTGTCAAATCTTCTGGTTCCATGATACTTGATTTTTCTTTCTGGATGCCAGCAATATTTTCTCCTTGATCAGGGAGCTCTGGAATTTGGCTATAATATTCCTGGGAGTTTTCTTTTTTGGATCTCTTTCAGGAGGTGATCAGTAGGTTCTTTCAATTTCTATTTTACCTTCTGGTTCTAGAATATCAGAGCAGTTTTCCTTGATAATTTCTTGAAAGATGATGTCTAGCCTCTTTTTTGACCATGGCTTTTAGGTTGTCCAATAATTTTTAAATTATCTCTCCGGGATCTCTTTTCCAGGTTAGTTGTTTTTTTTTCCAATGAGATATTTTATATTTTCTTCTATTTTCTATTCTTTTGGTTTTGCTTTATTATTTCTTGATCTCTCATAAGTTATTATCTTCTATTTGCCCAATTCTAATTTTTAAAGAATTATTTTCTTCAGTGAGCTTTTGTATCTCCTTTTCCATTGGCTAATTCTACTTTTTAAGGAATTCTTTTCTTCAGTGAATTTATGTGCCCCTTTTTCCATTTGGCCAGTTCTGCTTTTTAAGGAGTTCTTCTCTTCAGTGAAATTTCATATATCTTTTTCTATTTGTCCCATTCTGCTTTTCAAGGCATTGTTCTCTTCATCGGACTTTTGTACCTCTTTTACCATTTTCTATAGTCTCTTTTCTTGTTTTTTTTTTTGGCAGGGCAATTGGGGTTAAGTGACTTGCCTAAGGTCACACAGCTAGTACATGTGTCAAGTGTCTGGGACCGGATTTGAACTCAGGTCCTCATGACTCCAGGGCCAGTGCTCTACTCACTGAGCCACCTAGCTGCCCCACTTTTCTTAAGATGTTATTTTCTTCAATATTTTTGTGCTTCCTTTACCAAGCTGTTGACTCTTTTTTCATGATTTTCTTGCATAGCTTTCATTTCTCTTCCCAATTTTCCCTCTACTTCTCTTGCTTGATTTTTAAAATCTTTTTTGAGCTCTTCTATGCCCTGAGATCAATTCACAGTTTTCTTTGAGGATTTGGATGTAGGAGTTTTGACTTTGTTGTCTTCTTCTGAGTGTGTGTTTTGATCTTCCTTGTCACCATAGTAACTTTCTACAGTCAGGACTTTTTCTGTTGTTTGCTCGTTTTCCCAGCCTATTTCTTTACTCTTTGTTTAAGTTGGGATCTGTTTCCAGGGTGGAGGGTTCACTTTCCCGAGCTTCAGGAGTTTTGTGCCGCTGTTTTCATAGTTAGTTTGGGGTGGGGGGTCTGTAATCTTTCACTTCTTCCAACATGGCATGATCTAAGGAGAAGTGTCTTTAATACTCTCCTGGCCTGTGTTCTGGTCTGTGTGTGACCACAGGTACTCTTTTTTTTTTTTTGGTCCTGGAATTGTGACCAGGGTCCCTGCTCCACTGCTATTGCAAGCTCTGGAGCCACCCAGGACCATGACTCAGATCTAAGTATGGGCAAAGCAACAGAGTTCTGCCCCCAGTGCTAGCAAAGAGACCACTGTAATCTCCTTCTGACCAGTTATTCGACCCTGTTACTGTCTGTGGGCTAGGAGGTCTGGAAGCAGCCACTACCATGGCTGATTCAGTCACTCCTAAGGCCTGTTCCTGATTTGCTGAGGCCAAGTCTGTTCTGGTGAGGTTTGTGCTGGACTGCACTCCTAACTCTCCCTGGTTAAGCAGATCTTTCCTGCTGACTTTCTAAGTTGTCTTGGGCTAGAAAATTGTTTTATTCCATCCTTTTTTGGGTTCTAGCATTCCAGAATTTGTTTTAAGGAATTATTTAAAGGTTTTTGAAGGGGTTTGGGAGAAAGGTCTGGGGAGTTCCAGACTTCCCCCTCCATCTTGACTCTACCTCCCTATCAGCAAGCATTTTGAAAGCACCTACTATGTACTGGAAACTATGCTAGGTACTAGGGATATGAAGATGGCTCGTGAACCAATCTCTACTCAAAAAAGCTTGCAATATAACAGGGGAAGTAGCATGTACTTATATAAATATATACAAGCATATATATATATGTATTATATATATATATTTCATGATGAATCCCATGTTATGCTTCTATTACCTCATACCAAGGAGCAAAATTATAATAGTTTCCTTTTTGTTCACCTTCTTCCTTTCATTGAAGGTCATTGACCAATGACTTTTAGATTTCATTACTCACCAACTTATTTGAGGGGGTTTTGTGGCCTATCATGCAGCCATATCACCTCTTTTCTTAAGCCAAATATGCTGAATGACTGTTGAAAAGCCTGGGTAAACAAGGTTCTTGATGGCTTTGGGTAACAGTCAGTGGACACTGAGGTAATCTGATTGGCCCATATGGTGCCACACTGGCCAATATCATAGGAAATGAAGCCATATTGCACTTTGATAGCACCCACCCATTTCAGGAGGGTAAAAATTATGCCCAAGGATCCCTTTTGCCATTCTTTTAAAAACTACAGTGAGGTGGTATAGTGGATAGAGTGCTAGGTTTGGAGTCAGGAAGACCCAAGTTCAAATGCTGCCTTAGACACTTAGTAGCAATGTGACCTTGGGCCATTTAGTCTATCTGAGCCTTGGTTTCCTCATCTATAGAATGAGAGGCTTGATTCAATGGTCCCTAAGGTTCCTTCCATCTCTGAATCTACAATCTGAGGATCCAACATAATTTTAGAAACACTGCATTGTGCTGCTATGAGTGTCTTGCCTTCTCCTGGAAACCAGGCATTTTTTGGGTATCTAAAAAAACCTCTCACAATCAATAATAAACAAATTCCCACATGTGAAAGTGCCATTATCACTCATGATTTTATACATGTTGCCTCCTTGTCTATCTTATATTCTAACTACTCATTACTCTCTCCCAGTTTTTTTTTTTGCCTGCTTCTATAGCCTGCCCCTCTCCTGGTCATGTATATTTTCAAGCTTTTCATCCATCAAAGATCTAATATATACTTTATGTTAATTTCTAGAATGAATTCAGTTACCCTTATTCTTACTATAGTTATGATCCCTGATTGAGAATTCTCCTTCATCCTGAAGCTAGAAAAATGGAGTCTGTCTTGGTCTGGGGTAAGGGGATGGGGAGGCTGAGTTAAAAGTCTAAATCATTGCTGCCTTGAACTCTGTATTTTAAAGATTATAAAATGTCCTAAGGGAATGCTAGAGGCCACTGCTTGGATAGTAAATGGCTGATGTATCACAGGACATCACTAAAGGGCTCTGAAGGGTTTTCGCATATTTGTCTTCTTTTAAACAGCTAAGTGCAAGAAACAGCAGTGACCGAGTCAATTCTCAGGATGAGGTGATGGAGGAGATTTGTCTCAGCCTGGTAGCTGAGGTGGGGAGAGAGAGGTAGCAAGAGAAATAGGAAAGGAGAGTAAGGGAGAGGGGAAAAGGGGAAAGGAGAGGGAAGGAGAGAGAGATAGAAAGAGAGAGAGAACTGGATCCTTCCCTTCATTGAGTCATCCTTATGCTATTGCTGCTACTTGGTGGATGGGAACAGCAATAATATTGACACAGCCTTGTTGCACTCAAAAATATTTATTTTGTGGGAAGGGTCCAGGGAATGTTTCTCCACTTCATTCCTTTGAATAGATTGCTTCTCTACCTCCCCTTGGGTCCCCTTTCCCCATTTTATGTGAAACATTGATTTTTGTCTTCCAAATCCTTTCATGGAGCTTAGAATCTTTCAGCAAAAGCGTCACAAATCATTGTCAAATGTCAGGCCTCTTTGGGGAAAAGTGAGGCCATTTCTGTTGTGGTTATTCTTCATAGAACTGTAGTGTCTGTTGCTGCCCTTGCCATCTTTCTGTGTTTTTATCTGTGGCACAGCTTTGCCTCTTTGAAGGTCTGGGTTCTGAATCCCACATGAGCCCAAGCTGGCCTTTTTTACTCTACATGGATTGCCATGAAGAAGTGATGACAGCTGATTGACATAGAAGATACAGTTCAGGAATCCAGGCTGAGTCACAGACTCCAGTGCCATAGAGTTCTTCCTCTTCCCTGTGGTCTCTATTGAAATCAATCATAATACCAATCTCTTATATTGCACGGTACTTTACAGTTATACCTTTCAAAAGGTTTTCATATCTGTTATCTTGTTGGATATTATAATTCACTACTGGCTCTACCATTTACTAGCTGTGTAATCTTAAGCAAGCCACGTCAACTCTCTAAATTTTAGTTTCCTCATCTGTGAAAGAGGAATGATAATAGTGTCCCCAAATACCTCCCTAGGTGGTGGTGAAGATAAAATAAATTGTCTATATGAATGTAAAATGATCATGACTCAACTCTGTGAGGGAGGCAGGACGTAGATTATTATTTCTATTTGCTCAATGCTTAAATACTCAAATGGATTTGTCATCTCACTGATATGGCCATTTCCCTCTAATGATATAGACCATGACCAATGTATGCCTTCTAGGCCTGTGTGACTCTTGCTTATGTCTTGCTCTGTGTTTAGCACTGTGGTCTTGACTAATGAGCTGAATGTCTCCCTCAATTTCATCTGAAATTACAAAGATATAGGATCATCAATATAGAGCTGGAAGAGATGGAAGCTAGTAAATCCAACTCTCTCCTTTTACAGATGAAGAATCTGAGACACATAAAAGGTAAGTGACTTGTCCAGGGTCACAATATACAACTAGGGTCTGAGGTAGGATTTGAACTCCAATCTTCCTGACTACAAATCCAATGAAAACTATGGACTGCCCACTTCATCTCTTATTATCTCTGGCTTTGACCATATAACCAGCCCATTCTCCTTGTCATACACACATTTCTTTGATGCCATCCTTTACTTTGCTTCTCTTTCCTAATTCTCTGCTAGTATGTTACAGCCTGTTCATGGCTGCTACATGCTTTCCACCGTCCCTTAGGTGATAGTCATTTTCAGGTCTTTGGAGACTAGAATCCCAATGCCTTGTGGCCACATGCCTTTCATTTAATGAATGAGGAAATGGAGCTAGAGCTTGACTTGGAATCTAAGTTTCTTGACAACTGGTGATAGTGCTTATTATGCCATGAAAAGGAATTCATGAAATCTCCTCCTTACAACCTGCAGGAAGCTCAAACTTATTCAACTATGTAGTGGCTAGGGGTGGTGATGGTTCTGGGATTGACAGCCTTAAAGTTCCTTAGCAGCCTTCCTGCTAATCTGTTTCCTTGTGGGTGAGTTCCCATCTTTAAACCTGAAGCAGAAGGAAAATTGGAAAGGGTGTCTCTCAGCCCAGGAGGAATTTAAACAAATTTTTCTTTTTTAGCTTTGAAAAGAAAAGGATTGAGAGATTAGAGTAGTGAGTGCTAGGATTCTCTACTTGTTCTGCTTCCTCCTAGATTCCCTAAAATGTTGCTGCTGGTTTATTTCTTTCTAGCCCTACTAGGTCAAGCAAAATTGCTTTAGTCAAGGTGAGTAACATGTCAAGAGAATCGGACCAATCTCTCTCTTGCCTCACTTTTTCACTTGCCCTCACAAATCTCTTCTTTCTCTGTATTTTTAATGCACTTAGGATTGATCCCACATGATGTAGTTAATACTTGCACATTAACCTTGTCATTCTTGGGAAGACTATGAACTCGGGAGGACAGGCATCATAGATTATATTTTCTTTGTATCCTACTGTCCTGCTGCTCAGTAAGCATTTTGTTAACCTGATATGCTAGTAAGCTTAAGTCTGAGGCTGCATGTGGTCTAATCAATCAATATTTATTAGTGCCTACTATGGGCTAGGAGGGCAACTAGGTGGTACAATGGTTAGAATACAAGGCCTGAAGTCAAGAAGACTCATTTTCCTGAGTTCAGGTTTGTCCTCAGACACTTACCAGCTGTGTGACCCCAGGCAAGTCACTTAACCCTCTTTGCCTCAGTTCCTCATCTATAAAATGAACCAAAGAAAGAAGTGACAAACCACTCCAGTATCTCGGTTAAGAAAACTGCGAATAGGGTCACGAAGAGTCAGATATAATTAAAACAACAGAACAAACAACAACAACAGGTACCAGGCACTGTGCTAAGTACTTGGGATACAAAGAGAGGCAAAAGACAGTCCCTGCCCTCAAGGAGCTTACAATCTAATGGGGGGAGACAACATGCAAACAAATATATACTAGGGTTCATACTAATAACCCTGTGCGGCCCTGCCTGTGACTTGACCCTTCCTTCCCATTTCTTATGACCAGGACTGAGGTCTAAATGTTGGTGATTATTTGGAGGATTTTGTAGTTGCCCGAGATGATCTGTAGACTACCCTAGAAACCAGCATGGCAGCACACTAGTGAGTGGTCAGTCACCACTAATCCCTTGGAGACCTGACTATTTCCTAGATCACCTCCATCTAGCCCTTCAAAAACTTATCAGACTTGGCCACTAGATCTGTCTCATATGCTCAAATGGCCTTCTGCCTCCAGATCCTTCCTTGTCTTCCATTGGGTATTGTGGTATAGGGTCCATTTTGGTTCTAAGCAAAATTCCCTAGTGCTCTTCAGTGCTTATGGATGTGCAGGATGAATTTAAAGGCAATGCTGTCTTGTCCTCTTGGCAATTCAGGAGAATGTTCAGTATCTAGTCAGTTGGGGGAGTTGTGGGTTAGGGGACAGGACCAGCAAATATCTTTCAATTCTCCACTTTCTGACATTAATAATAATTCCAACTATATAGAACTTTGAAATACACAAAGCAATTTATTCACAATACCTCTATGAGATATAGGGAAAATATAACACCCATTTTATAGATGAGGAAACTAAGGTTCATTGTAGTTAAATGACTTACCCAGGGTCACAGAACTAGTCAGAGTCAGAGCTGGGATTCAGACCCAAGTGCTTGCTGACTCTAGGTCTAGTGTTCTTTCTGTTATGCCATGTTTCCTTGGTATTCAATTGGTAGCTCTCCCATAAGCTCCAGCTCCATAGACTGGAGTAGTTCCTAGGAGGGAGGGATGACTTAAAACAGTCCCTTCATATCCCCTGGTTCTCTCTTTTACCCTGTATCCTTTGTAACTGTGATTTATTTCCAAGGTGATTCTATTAGAATGACTTTGTGTCCTCTGCCATCTGCCTTCTGCCAGCTAGAACTTAACCTGCCATCTATCTCTGGTAGACACTCACCTTGCCAGCTCAGATGATATTTCCTATGTGTCCCCATTAAAGGAATTTCTGTTTGGTGGTCTTCTTGTCCTAGTGATTAGC